>NW_027507764.1:174208950-174808950 GCF_037356315.1 Lithobates pipiens
GCCAGTCTAATGCCCATACTAAACCACATTGATGCTAGTCTTATGCCCATATTAAACTTCATTGACGCCAGTTTCATGCCCATATTAAACCTAATTGATGCCACCCTCATGCTTATACTAAACTTCAACGCCAATCTAATGCCCTTTCTAAACCTAATTGACGCCAGTCTCATGCCCATACTAAACCTCATTGATGCCAGTCTCATGCCCATACTAAACCTCATTGATGCCAGTCTCATGCCCATACTAAACCTCATTGATGCCAGTCTCATGCCCATACTAAACCTCATTGACGCCAGTCTCATGCCCATACTAAACCTCATTGATGCCAGTCTCATGCCCATACTAAACCTCATTGACGCAAGTCTAATGCCCATACCAAACGTCAGTGTAATGCACACACTAAGCCTCATCAATGCTAGTCTCATGCCCATACCAAACCTCATTGACGCCAGGCTCATGCCCATATTTAACTTCATTGACACCAGTCTAATGCCCATACTAAATTTCATCGTCAGTATAATGCCCTTTATAAACCTCATTCACGCCAGTCTAATGCCAATACTAAACTTCAACACCAGTCTAATGCCCATTCTAAACCTCATTGACGCCAGTCCCATGCAAATACTAAACCTCATTAATGCCAGTCTAATGCCCCTACTAAACCTCATTAACGCAAGTATAATGCCCATACTAACCCTATAGGAGCATTTGTTAAAGCGGTAGTAAACCCGCACAGATTTCATTCCAGCCGGCCAGCCACTGCCGGATTTTCAGGCCGAGAATCCCCTTGTGTGCATGCGCCGCTGCAGTCAGCGGCGCATACCGAGGGGAATATCTCCTAAACCGTACAGGTTTAGGAGATATTTTTTTTTTACCTACAGGTAAGCCTTATTATAGGCTTTCCTGTAGGTAAAAGTTAAAAAATGGAGTATACAACCACTTTAAGTGTTAGAAATTTAGTCAAATGTGAACAAGCCCTTAGACCCCTTTCACACTGGGGCGTTTTTCAGGCGCTTTAGCGTTAAAAAAAGCGCATGTAAAACGCCTGAAAGAAGCCTCATCTGCAATCCCAATGTGAAAGCCCAAGTGCTTTCACACTGAGGCGCTGTGCTGGCAGGGCGTCAAAAAAAGTCCTGCAAGCAGCTTATTTGCAGTGCTTTTGGAGCGGTGAATACAACGCTC
The DNA here is from genome assembly GCF_037356315.1 of Lithobates pipiens. Taxonomy (NCBI): domain Eukaryota; kingdom Metazoa; phylum Chordata; class Amphibia; order Anura; family Ranidae; genus Lithobates; species Lithobates pipiens. The sequence goes on from NW_027507764.1 coordinate 174,210,136, forward strand.
CTAAATCGTCTAGAGCCACCACGACGAGTCGACGTAATCGATTACGTCGACTACAAAAATAAGTTGACGTGGGTGCAGGGCGTCGATGCGTCACACTTCTCTGTGTCTCCCGCTCTCCTCCGTGCTGCCGCCCCCTCTCCTCTCCACCTCCGTGCATCTGTCCCCCTCTCTCTTCTCTGTGTCCCCCTCCGTGCTGCCGCCCCCCCTCGGTATCTCAGGATGGAGAGCGTAGGTAGAAGCCGGTAAACCCGGCTGCTTCATTTTCAGAATGGAAAGTCAGTGGCCACTGACTCTGTCCATTTACATAACTGAAACATTGTAACCTCCTGTGATTACGATGTCTCAGTTAATGAATGGAGAGAAGCCGCTGTCTTCTCTCCATTCATTATCAGTGCAGCAGAGGCTGCAGAGAAAGGGACTGGGGAATCTCTGTCCCCAGTCCCTTTCTCTGTCTCAAATGGGAGATGTCAGAGGTATGTTAAGACCCCTGATATCTCACCATAGCGCCCCCCCTTTTATCTTACCTTTTTTTATGTACTTATTTTTTGTAAAGTTATCCAAAGGATTAATTATCTAATCAAAAAAAATGTAAAAAATAATCGTCTAGTCAATGACTAATCGAAAAAATAATCGATAGTCTAACTAATCGTTAGTTGCAGCTCTAAAGGCGTCCCTTCCCTTTGAAATCAATGGGAAGCGCCTGCAAAGTTCTTTTGGCAGCAGCGCTTTGTGGGTGCTTTTAACCCTTTAGTTGGCCACTAGCAGGGGTTAAAAGCGCCCCAATATCGCTGGTAAAGCGCTGCTAGTTTAAGAGGTGCTTTTGGGGCGCTGACATTGTGAAGGGGCTCTTAAAGCACTCGGGCTTTCACATTGGGTTTGCAGATGAGACTTCTTTCAAGCGATTTACGGGTGCTTTTTTTAGCGCTAAAGCGCCTGAAAAACTCCCCAGTGTGAGAGGAGTCTAAGTGTCACATCGTCCGCCGCAATCTCGCAGTCCCGCTATAAGTGGCTGATCGCGGCCATATATAAGTATAAAAAAATTTATAAAAATTCCAGTATATATCCCATAGTTTGTAGACATTCTAACTTTTGCGCAAACCAATCAATATACTGTTATTGGAAATCTTTTTATCAAAAATATGTAGCAGCATACATATTGATGAAGACATTTGATTTTTTTTTTTTTCGATTTTTTTTCTACCAGAAAGTAAAAAAAATGTTTTAGGGTTTTTTGGCAAAGTTGTCAGTCTTTTCTGTTTATAGCGCAAACAAATTAAAACCCCAGCATTGATCAAATACCACCAAAATAAATCTCTATTTGTGGGGAAAAAGGACATAATTTTCATTTATGTACAGCATGACTGCACAATTGTCAGGTAAAGTAATGCGGTGCCGTATCACAAAAGAATGGCCTAGTCATGGGGGGGGGGGGGGGGGGGGATTAATCTTCCGGAGGTCAAGTAAAAAACACGATTGAATGTACCAACTTATAGGGAGTTCTCTGATCTTGTACGTCACAGTGGAGGTGTGCTTTGTTATCATCTCACACAGTTTGTGTTTTTCCACAGAAAAGATCCATGTGTAGGTCGGTACTGCTTATGAAATGGACTAGCACTGGCAGACAAACGCTGCCTTTCCGTCCATGTGCCTCCATTCCCCTTCCCTAGACGTAGGTTTCCTCACCTCAGTCACACTGACCCCCTCCTCACACTGGCCCCCACTACTGTACAGGCCAGGGCTGAAGGACCTGCGGTGACATCACCGTCATGTGACCAGCCTCCTCTGTGGGAGGGGCTATGTATGCTGTCCATGCTGCAGGCTCAGAGCCGCTGGTTGTGTTCTATGGAGACAAGTAAGATGATTTCCTCCTCAGTACATTGCGTGATCCGAGTCTGCTGAGTGCTGTACAGTGTCCAGCATGTCTTCTATGCATGCCATGTAGAACTGTATCGTCGAATGTGTTTTCAGCCTGTGGGACGCCAAGTGTTTGTGGAACTACAAGTCCCATGATGCCTTGCAACATGCTGGCTCGTGTTGTTCCAGAGCACTGATGGTGCAGCAGAGTGAAGGGGACCTGTCATTTTGTAGATGTTGTTTTATTTATTTTTTTGCATGTTTTCATGCTATGAGTGTTCTGTAGTCCATTCATTCGAATGAGCTTTCCTACGTGCGACAAATAAGCGCATGTATCTTTTCTGGATGGTTTTTAACTGCCTGCTTTGGTGCATTTGTCACACACAGAAATGCTCGTCTGCTGGCCATTAACCACTTCAGCTCCGGAAGGTTTACACTCCCCCTTCATGTCCAGGCTTTTTCGTGATACGCCACTGCATTACCATAACTGTGAATTGCGCGGTCGTGCGACACTGTACCCAAGTGAAATGTTTAATACCTATCCCACAAATAGAGCTTTCTTTTGCTGGTATTTGATCATCTCTGTGGTTTTTATTTTTTGCGATTTCAACACTTCCCTTATGACGTCCTTATACATATATCTGAGTGATGCCTCCAGCTACAGGCATCATTCAGCAGGCGATTCTGTACACTATAAGAACAATCATAGCGGCTGTTCCACCGCTTGATCGTTCTTACGGGTGGCGAGAGGGGATGTCCCCCCCGCCACCCTCCGGTGCTTCTACCGACTCACCGATGCGTGAGTCAGAGACAGGATCCGCCGCCCCAGATGTTTACCATAGAGATTTCCGGCAGACCAGATGGTTGCCGAAGTCTCTATGATCGTTCGGAGGCTGAGCGCGATGTTATGACGTCACACCCAGCCTCTGCATTAAAAAAAAAGCCTGCCAGGAAGTCGGCGCAGCCCTGCGCTAATCACAGGCAGTGAGATATTGCCCGATGTGCGGCTGCAGAGATCGGGCAATGTCTCACTGCCTGTGATTAGCACTGCGCCGACTTTTTGGCGGGCTCTGCACGTGTTCCATGCGAACACGCCTGAGCTCATCCCTACCGAGATCGTTTTTTTTTTTTATTTTTTTTTTTTTTCAGTCTTCCCAGCCTAGAGGTGAGATGTGGGGTCTTATTGGCCCCATATCCCACTGTAAAGAGGTCCTGTCATACCATATTCCTATTGCAAGGGATGTTTACATTCCTTGTAATGGGAATAAAAGTGATTAAAAAAAAAAAGTAAAATTAACAATAAAAAATTATATTTAAAGTGTCCCTGTCCCCGTGAGCTCGCATGCAGAAGCGGATGCATACGTAAGTCCCACCCACATATGAAAACAGTGTTCAAACCACACATGTGAGGTGTCACCTAAAAATAGCGACGTTTTACAGCTGGCAACCGCAACGCCCCAGTGTGAAAGGGACCTGCGGTGCGGATCACAAGTGATGTTTGAGATCGCATATGTGTAAACCTAGGCTGAGTGTTGGTGCAAGGTTACATGTAAATTTCGATTTTAAACTGTCTTTATTGTCCTGTTGGCGAGATATACACTCTTTTCTTATCCCAGAGACATTTCAGGACATTAGTAATAATCCCTGCTTAGGCCTCCATGATGGTGTCCATGCAGCTGCTGCATCCCAATACAGATGAATGTGACTGCCTGCACACAAATGCATGAAACACCTGCGCATTCCGTATGGGCAAAGACAGCCCTACGCACAGGTGTACGAGTAGCCACACCTGTGTGAGTGAGTCCCTAGATCGTTTTGACCAGAACAAGTGGCCTATTGAAAGATTTTTGGATTTGCTATCACTTGCTGCCTTAGTGACAATCGGGGTGGATAAAAATTTGTGATTTTTTTTTTTTCTTTTTTTTTAATCAAATTTATTTTAATAAAATGCTTTTGGACTAAAAATCTATCTAAAGATAGTTTTCTATTTAAGATACATTAATCATTTAGTTTATTCAGCATGAAATGGAGCTTAGGTATGTAGCATGAAGCTGTACATTCTGTAATATTTAAATTTTTAGCAAATTCATTCAATTAATCCAAGCTCTGGAAGCCGAGAGAACATGAATTGCATTGATGCATTCACACAAAGGGGGTTATTTACGAAAGGCAAATCCACTTTGTACTACCAAGTGCACTGCAAGTGCACTTGAAAGTGAACTTGGAAGTGCAGTCGCTCTAAATCTAAGCCCTTGTACACGCGGTCGGACACTCCGCCAACCAAATCCATCGGTTGTCAGAAAATGATGTTATTTCGTTAGGACGGGACTAGGTTCAGGCTAGTAGCCAATAGCTTTGGTCTAGGAATTTGATCTGAGCATGCGTGGCACTTTGTCCGATCGGAATTCTCTACACATGATCGGACAAAGTCTGATCGGATCATGTTGTCGGAAAATTTTATAGCCCAGCTGGAAAACTTGCTCTGACGGAAACAGTCCGATGGAGCCCACACACTGTCGGATTATCCGACAACACGCTCCTATCGGACATTGTCCATGGGAATGTCTGACCGTGTGTACAAGGGCTAAGGGGTAGATCTGAAATGAGGGGAAGCACTTCTGATTTTATCATTCAATTACCGTATTTATTCGCGTATAACACGCACCCCAAGTTTAGGAGGGAATTTTAAGGAAAAAACTTGTAGGAGGGAAGTTTAAGGAAAAAAAAAAAACTTACATTTAAATGCCCATCAATGCAGCCTTATCATTGTTCATCTGCAGCCTTGTCCACCGCTGCAGCCTTGTCAGTGTCATATGCAGCCTTGTCCACCATTGCAGCCTTGTCAGTCAGCCTTGTCCACCATTGCAGCCTTGTCAGTTTTATTTTATTTTTTTAAATGCCGCCGCCGCAGAGATACAGAGCTGGATGTCCTGTGTATCTCGGCGGCGCGCGGTAGTTCTCAGTGGCCTTCGGCTTTTCTCTGCAGCTTTCGGCTGCCTTCGGCCATTCTCTGCAGCTTTCGGCCGTTCTTGGCACCTTTCGGCCACCAAGAATGGCCGAAAGCCGCCGAGAAGAGCCGAAGGCGGCTTTCAGCCGCCCAGAGGCTCAGAATTGCGGGGGATCGGCGTATAACATGCACCCGCGATTTTCCCCTGCTTTTAAGTCGAAAAAAGTGCGTGTTATACGCCGATAAATACGGTATGTGCAAGTTAAAATGCTGTTTTTTATTTTCCTTGCATGTCCCCCCTCAGATCTACAGCGACTGCACTTCCAAGTGCACATGCAGTGCACTTGTAGTGCAAAGTGGATTTGCCTTTAGTAAAAGACCCCCAATGTCGCAGTAACCATGAGATAAAAAAAGCTCATGAATATTCCTTTATCCCATTGTTTTGCAAATCTATGTACATTACAAACTGTATGATTGATTGAATCTGTTCTGATATCACTGTTTTACTAACCTGACAGCTTAATATTCTAAATGGGAAAACTTAATTTTGTTTGCAAATATTAAAGATTCTAACTGCCAGCAAGAATAATTCCTTACCATTTAAAGCGCACCTGTCATTTCAGATCCATCATGACAGCGTCTGTTAGTGGGCATCCACTCACCTGCTGCCGCCACGTCCCTCACCTTGTTGTGTCACTGACGCATCACCAGCCCTCCCATTAAAATGAATAGGACTGTCGGTGAGTCAACAGCGGGGCAGAGGAGGAGCTGCTGTGGGACAGAGATGACAGTTGCTCTTTAAAAATTACGATTTAAATCAAGTCTTTTTACTAGTGAATTAAATCGAATCCACCCTGGTGACAATGGTCAACAGCTCAGATCAAGAGGGTAAATCTCAGCATGGACATAGAGAGAAATAAACATGTTGGAAGATGTAAACCCCCCTATGCTATCAGAAAAATAAATTAGCTCAATTCATAATATTGCCGAAAATGATATTTGGACAGTCTTTATGGACATAGGGGTTGGGAAAGTAGGCTTCCAAGCACAAGGCTTGTCCATTACTTTAATAATACATTTTATTAAAATAGTAAAACTGATGTGTACTTACAAAAACAGCAAAGTAAAAAAAAAAGCCACGCTCATCAATATCCAACTGTCCTAGACCACATGGTCCGCTGAACGAGTCACCACCATTAGAAGACCCTCAGCGATGGCTGACAAGTTTTGAGAGGAGATTCCCCCCCTCCCCTTCCTCAGAGCCTATCTGCAATGTTGTATGGTCTATCCTTATATACCTTATGAGTCAGAAGTAGTTTTTGAATCATGCCAGAAGCATGTTAAACTGATGCAATTGACACAGGCCCATAGACTGGCAAGAGGGAGTGGGTGTAAGGAAGGCTTCAGTATAAGGAGTTATATCTTATCATGTGAGATAAGGTATAAGCACATTGGGAGTGCGTTATTTTCAATTGGTTGGCCATCCTTCTACATAAGTTGTATCTGTCTATCTGCAGTCTTCTTTTCTCTAGATCCATTCAAAGTGCTCTATTATAAAGCTTGTCTGAGAGTTCAGAAAAAAGTGGACGAAGGGCTGAAGTTACACTCTGCAGTGCTCAGTGAGAAAAGCTCTCTCCCCATCGCCATTTTTCTCTTGGTGTCAGGAAAACTTGTCAGAAGTGATTCATGCTAATAGAGGAATGAAGCAGCAGACAGAAATGACATTTGGTGCCCATAAGGCCCCTTTCACACTGGGGCGGTATTCAGGCGTTACAGCGCTAAAAATAGCGCCTGTGTAGCGCCTGAAAAAAACCGGCCCCTTTAACTCCAGTGTGAAAGCCGGAGGGCTTTCACACTGGAGCGATGCGCTGGCAGGACGGTGAAAAAAGTCATGCTAGCCGCATCTTTGGAGCGGTGTATTCACCGCTCCTATACCGCTCCTACCCATTGAAATCAATGGGACACCGCGGCAATAGCGCCGCTGCAGCGGGCACTTTGCGGGCGGGTTTAACCCTTTTTCGGCCGCTAGCGGGGGTTAAAACCACCCCGCTAGCGCCCGCAGACCGCCGCTAAAACGACGGTAAAGCGCCGCTATTTTTAGAGGCGCTTTACCGTCGTTTTAGCGGCGGTCTGCGGGCGCTAGCGGGGTGGTTTTAACCCCCGCTAGCGGCCGAAAAAGGGTTAAACCCGCCCGCAAAGTGCCCGCTGCAGCGGCGCTATTGCCGCGGTGTCCCATTGATTTCAATGGGTAGGAGCGGTATAGGAGCGGTGAATACACCGCTCCAAAGATGCGGCTAGCATGACTTTTTTCACCGTCCTGCCCCAGTGTGAAAGCAGCCTAACTGAGACAAGTACATACTATAGAGGGACATGATTTGTTCATATTTAACCACTTGCTTACTGGGCACTTGAGCACCCTTCCTGACCAGACCAATTTTCAGCTTTTGGTGCTCTCACACTTTGAATGACAATTACTCAGTCATGCAACACTGTACCCAAATGAATTTTGTGTCCTTTTTTTCCCACAAATAGAGCTTTCTTTTGGTGGTATTTGATCACCTCTGGGGTTTTTATTTTTTGCGCTATAAATGAAAAAAAACGCATATTTCTTTGTTTCTGTGATAAAATTTTGCAAATTATAATTTTTTTTTCATAAATTTTGGCCACAATTTATACTGCTACATATCTTTGGTAAAAATAACCCAAATTAGTGGATATTATTTGGTCTTTGTGAAAGTTAGAGAGTCTACAAGCTGTGGTGCGAATCGCACAAAATTGATCACACCTGATGTACTGGTGGCCTATCTCATTTCTTGCGACCCGAACAAGTCAGGAAAGTACAAATACCCCCCAAATGACCCCTTTTTGAAAGTAGACATTCCAAGGTATTTACTAAGATGCATGGTGAGGTTTTTGATGTTGTCATCTTTTTCCCACAATTCTTTGCAAAATGAAGATTTTTTTTTTTTCTCACAAAATTTTCAATGTAATAGGTTATTTCTCTCACATGGCATGTGTATACCACAAATGACACCCCAAAATACGTTCTGCTACTCCTTCTGAGTATTACGATACCAAATGTGTGAGACTTTTACACAGCCTGACCACATACAGAGGCCCAATATTGAAATAGCACCATCAGGCGTTCTAGGAGCATAAATTACACATCTTATTTCTCAACCACCTATTACAGTTTTGAAGGCCCTGGAGCACCAGAACAATGGAAATGCCCACAAAGTGACCCCATTTTGGAAAGCTAACACCCCAACGTATAATCTATGAGGCATAATGAGTCGTTTGAATGGTTCATTTTTTTTCCAGAAGTTTTGGGAAAATGTGGAAAAAAATGAAAACGCATTTTTTTTACGCAAAGTTGTCCATTTATAAGATATTTCCAACATATAGCATGTACATAGCAAAAATGACACCCCAAAATAAGTTCTACTACTCCTCCTGAGTATAACGATACCAAATGTGTGAGACTTTTACACAGCCTGACCACATACAGAGGCCCAATATTGAAATAGCACCATCAGGCGTTCTAGGAGCATAAATTACACATCTTATTTCTCAACCACCTATTACAGTTTTGAAGGCCCTGGAGCACCAGGACAATGGAAATGCCCACAAAGTGACCCCACGTGGCACTGGCAGATGGCACTGGAGGCAGATGGCACTGGAGGCAGATGGCACTGGAGGCAGATGGGGCTGGCAGATGGGGCTGGCAGATGTCGCTGGCAGATGGGGCTGGGGCTGGCACTGGCTATTTGCTCTGGCAAATGGGGCTGGCAGATGGCACTGCGGCTGGCAGATGGCGCTGGCAGGTGGCACTGGCAGGTGGCACTGGGGCTGACGGATGGCACTGGGGCTGACGGATGGCACTGGTGCTGGCAGGTGGCACTGGCGCTGGCAGGTGGCGCTGGCACATGGCACTGGCACTGGGGCTGGCGGCACTGGGGCTGACGGCACTGGGGCTGACGGATGGCGCTGGCAGGTGGCACTGGCACTGGCACTGGTGGTGGCACTGGCAGGTGGCACTGGCGGCACTGGCACTGGGGCTGACGGATGGCACTGACGGATGGCACTGACGGATGGCACTGACGGATGGCGCTGGCAGGTGGCGCTGGCAGGTGGCACTGACGGCACTGGGGCTGACGGCACTGGGGCTGATGGATGGCACTGGCAGGTGGCACTGGGGCTGACGGCACTGGGGCTGACGGCACTGACGGGCGGCACTGGGGCTGACGGGCGGCACTGGGGCTGACGGGCGGCACTGGGGCTGACGGGCGGCACTGGGGCTGACGGGCGGCACTGGGGCTGACGGGCGGCACTGGGGCTGACGGGCGGCACTGGGGCTGACGGGCGGCACTGGGGCTGACGGGCGGCACTGGGGCTGACGGGCGGCACTGGGGCTGACAGCAGGCGCTGGCAGGTGGCACTGGCGGCACTGGCACTACTGGCAGATGGCACTGGTCTGACAGATGGCACTGGTCTGACAGATGGCACTGGTCTGACAGATGGCACTGACACTGGGGCTGACACTGGCACTGGCACTGGGGCTGACACTGGCACTGGGGCTGACAGATGGCACTGGGGCTGACAGATGGCACTGGGGCTGACAGATGGCACTGGGGCTGACAGATGGCACTGGGGCTGACACAGGCACTGGGGCTGACACAGGCACTGGGGCTGCACTGGGGCTGACACTTAGATCGCTCTCCCTCCTCACACGCTGTCTCTGTGTGAGGAGGGAGAGACACGGCAATGGGAGATGATCTCATATGTTTACATATGAGATCATCTCCCATTGGCAGCTGTGAACGGCCGCTTTGATTGGCCGTTCACGGCGATCTGTATTTGCCTGTCTCCGGGAGACACGGCAAATACAATACTTCCGCGATGCGCGCCCCCGGCGGCGCGCATTGCGGAAGTAAACACCAGGACGGCCAGGCGAAGGAAGCCGCCCGCTCTAAGGCCGTCATTCGGCTATAGGGCGGGTGGGAAGCGGTTAATGTCTGAGGTTTAAAACTACTTTAACCACTTGCCGACAGCGCTATAGCAAAATGATGGCTACAGCACAGTTGCCTAGTTCTGGGAGGGGGTCATATAACATCCTCCCGTAGTTGCACCCGCTGTGGAGCATGGGCGGTGCGCTCTGTGATCGCTGTGTCCTCTGGAGTAAAGAGCCAATAGGTGACTCTTTACCACATAATCAACTGTGTCCAATCACAGCTGATTGCAATGTAAACACACTTGCTGGTTATCGGCATTCCTTTATTTAAGCTGTCACAACATGAGGAAAGAGCCAGTAACTGGTTAGTGTGAAAGGGGACATCTGCACTGATAAACAGGACACTTATCGTCAATTTCCTGATGATTAGCGCAGCCACAACAGTGCCGCCTGTTAGTGCTCATCAGTGCAGCCTCATAAGTGCACATCAGTGAAGGAGAAAACCCAGAGGTGATTAAATAAAACCAAAAGAAAGCTCTATTTTTGTGAAAAAAATTAATAAGAATATCATATGGGTACAGTGCTGCATGACCACCCAATTGTTATTCAAAGTGTGACAGCATTAAAAGCTAGCGTGGGCAGGAAGGGGGTAAAAGTGCCCAGTAGGCAAGTGATTAAAGCAGTGTTCTGCTTTAAAAAGTCAGCAGCTGCAAATACTGCAGCTGCTGACTTTTAATAATCAGACACTTACCTATCCCGGGGTCTAGCGATACGGGGGATCGAAGCCCCGCTCTTCTCCCCCTCCGCTCGGTGGTGCCGGCATTTTAACTGTGGGCGCCATGGGTGCTCATCGTGACTGGCCGCGCAATCATCTGGGACACATGACAGGTCCCAGATGATTGACAAGAGGTAGGGGGGAGAGGCGATCTCCCTTCCTGCATCGAGTTAAGTGACGTCAGGAGCCCAGGTGCCGAAGGAGGCAGACTACGAGGGATCCCCATAGCAACAGGCAATTAGAGGTAAGTAATTTTAAAAAAAATGTTCTCCAAATGTTTTTTTTTTTTTATTTTTTTTTTTTTTTAAGCACATTAATAATTTTTTTTTTTTTTTGGGGTGGAACTCCACTTTAATTTTGGGACATGTAATGGGATGAGACATGTTAATACACTTTGTACACACTTGTGCACTGGAGGGATTTTTGATTCCTTTAGTTCATCTTTACAGAAACCTACTGACACACACACACACACACACACACTCATTGAAAAAGCCTATACACTTCTTTTTAAGATCATATACAGTATGTTATGACATTTATGTATTGTTTGAAAACACTGACATGGTATTATATGGAATCCTTGATAATCTGAACTCTTTTTTTATTTTTTTTTCTCTTCTCTCCTAGGCCTTTTTACAATGTTAAGCTGCCTGAATAATGACAGTCACTGTTGCTAGGCTGTTTTTTGGATATCTCAATGTGGTATTTCTACAGAATGAACATATCTGCAGTGTTTAATGCTTTGCTTGTATCCATCCTGGCAGCAGTGTTGTGGAAACATGTCAAGCTTTGGGAGCAGTTTTCTATTATTGAGGAGGAGTTGGACCTCACCCGTCAGTCCCAGGAGCTGTCACAAGTACGCATTGACTATCACGCAGCTTTATATGCACTTGTGGAAGATGGCACTAAAATGGTTTGTACTGGGAGGATGCATACAGACCGCGTGTGTCGCTTCGAGTCACTTTGTTTCTCCACCGAAGCTGAAGAGTTTGTCTTTTTTCATAGCAACTCATCGATTATGCTACCAAACCTAGGAGCTAGGCGCTTCCAACCTGCTCTTTTAGACTTGTCTTCTGTAGATGATCACAATACCCAATATTTCAACTTTGTAGAGCTTCCAGCTGCTGCCCTAAAATTTATGCCCAAGCCTGTCTTTGTGCCAGATGTTGCGCTCATAATGAATAGATTTAATCCAGACAACCTAATGCATGTCTTTCATGATGACTTGCTACCAATATTCTACACCATGCAGCAGTTTCCAGACCTAGACATGGACTCTCGACTCTTTTTTATGGAAGGATGGGGTGAAGGCTCACACTTTGACCTCTACAAGTTTATGAGCAACAAACAGCCTTTGTTGAAAGAGCAGTTGAAGACTTTAGGTAGGCTCCTCTGCTTTACTAAAGCTTATGTGGGACTAACAAAAATCACAACATGGTATCAGTATGGCTTTGTCCAACCACAGGGTCCAAAGGCAAACATGTTGGTCTCCGGCAATGAAATAAGACACTTTGCAAAATTCATATTGGGAAAGCTAAACATAAGTTCCGATCAGAGTACGACAGAAGATTACATAGTATTGTTCACTCGATCAGTTAATAGACTTATTGTAAATGAGGCTGAATTGCTCCTTGCTTTAGCTCAGGAATTTCAAATGAGAACAATAACAGTTTCTCTAGAAGACAATTCATTTGCTGAAATTGTGCGTTTGATCAGTAATGCATCTATGCTTGTGAGTATGCATGGAGCACAGTTAGTTATGTCCCTTTTTCTGCCAAGAGGTGCAGCTGTAGTAGAGCTTTTCCCCTATGCCATAAACCCAGATCATTACACACCATACAAAACTCTAGCAACCCTTCCAGGCATGGAACTCCAGTATGCTGCTTGGCAGAACACAGAAGAGAAGAATACGGTCACTTATCCTGAAAGGTCTTGGGAACAAGGTGGCATTGCACACCTGGGTGTTGTTGAGCAGGAACGAATAACAAAGAGTAAAGAAGTTCCACGTCACCTCTGTTGCCGTAATCCTGAGTGGCTTTTCCGTATCTACCAGGACACAAAAGTAGATGTTTCATCACTTATCAAAGTCATAAGAAGTGTTGTTAAAACAAAGCCTGGTTCTCGGAAACAAAAGTTTGCAAATGGATTGTATCCTGGCAAAGTAAGGGAATGCAAGTGTCAAGCTTCTTCATCAGGTGCCAGTGTAACCAAGCTGTCCGTGTCTTGGCAGATTCCATGGAATCTCAAGTATTTGAAAGTCAGAGATGTAAAATATGAAGTATGGATCCAAGAGCAAGGTGAAAACACATACATGCCTTATATATTATCTTATCAGAACCACACGTTCTCTGAAAACATTAAACCATCTACAACATATTTAGTGTGGATCCGCTGCATTTTCAATAAAACTCTCCTTGGACCCTTTGCAGAAGTTTTAGTGTGTAAAACATAACAAAACCGAACATATGTTTACCACAGTGTGTTTACACTTTGTAAAATAAGGTTTTATCGTCTGAATTTAGCGCACTCTTTCATGGTCTATACAACTGGAACACTGGTAAATATGAGTTCTGTACCCAATGGTAAAAACCTGGACTTACATATGCTGTATGTTTAAAAGTTCCCTATGCCATGGCTTTTGTTTTAATAAAGGCCATTGCTTTTGTGCAAAATGCAGTAACTAAGCAAGTTATCAGACTAAATTGTATTCTCCTTAGTATTTTAAACCCCTGACAGCAGAAATGGGGTTTATTTTGGCAACAGAACAGTATTACATTTTGCAACTACCGTATTTATCGGTGTATAATACGAGCTGGCGTATAACACGCACCCCAAGTTTAGGAGGGAATTTTAAGGAAAAAAACTTTTAGGAGGGAAAAAAACACATTTAAATGCCCATCAATGCAGCCTTATCAGTGTCCATCTGAAGCCTTGTCAGTGTCATTTGCAGCCTTGTCATGCAGCCTGTCCATCATTGCAGCCTGTCCATCATTGCAGCCTTGTCATGCAGCCTGTCCATCATTGCAGCCTTGTCCTGCAGCCTGTCCATCATTGCAGCCTGTCTATCATTGCAGCCTTGTGCATCGTTGTCCCCTTGTGTTAATTGCAGATTTTATTTTTAAAAATGGTGCCGCTGAGATGTCCTGTGTATCTCAGCGGCGCCCAGTAGTTCTTCGGCTCTTCTCGCGGCTTGCGGCCGCCTTCGGCTCTTCTCGTGGCTGCCGTTCTCGGTGGCTTTCGGCCGCTCTCGGCCATTCTCGGCAGTTTTCTGAGAATGGCCGAAAGCCGCCGAGAATGGCCGAAGGCGGGCGAAAGCCTCCCAGATGCTCAAGGTCGCTCAGAAATCGCGGAGGATCGGTGTATAACGCGCACCCACGATTTTCCCCTGATTTTAAGGGGAGAAAAGTGTGTGTTATACGCTGATAAATACGGTATATATATATATATATATATATTTATTTATGAATTGAACAATGATGGATTACCATTTAAAGTGGCTGTCATGATTAGGTGTCTAAAAGGGGAAGTATGGAGTTCTAAAAAAAAAAAATATATAGTATTCATATATATTTCTAGGTGGATGTAGCATCGATCCCGCTGCTTCTAAGACTGAGAACTGAGCAATCACAGACCACTGATCTCTCAGTTCTCAGTCCCGTGAGTAGAGAGCCAGCTGCCAGTCTAGGCATCTGGTTGGATCCCCGACTTTAAAGTTAGACTCTTTCCGTGGCCTGGACAGGCTGACTGGTGTCAGCTGATAGCAGGTTTTATCCTGCTGTTGGCTTAAAACAGGTCACAGGAGTGCAGGAATGAACTGCACTCCTTTAATCCATAGGAGAGGTAGGGCCAAAAAGTTTTGGCTGTATGTCACCTTTTGAACACGTGTACCTGCAAAATAAGATCAAGAATACTTATCTACTGCACTGCTGAAATTCTGCCCCTTTCAATGGGAAACTTATTCATATGGCTTCAGGGAAACATATCCAGTTGTGTTGATCTCCTGGGTCCTTCATAGCTATCCCTGGTTCCTCTTGTTGACCTTTACTCACTACAGTAGTAGTGACATGGACAGCAGGAGGAACCAGTGAGAGCTGTGCGGAACCCAGGCGTTCAACACTCCCGGAGTGTTGTTTCACTGCAAATTTAAGAGGAGGATTTCTTTTGAACTGAGCAGCTTACTGGCAGCACAGGCAGGGGGAAATGTTAATATTCCCTCATTTTTAAAGTACATTTGTTTAAGATGCTTTTATTATTATGTTGTTGGCTGTGCGAACAGACAAACTTTCCAGCAACAAAAGTCCGATGGAGCAAAGTCCGATCATGTGTACAGAAAACCATAGGACTTTGTACAAAGTACAAACAGGCATGCTTAGAACCAATGCAAAAGATCAGACAACAATACAGAAGTTGACCAAAGGTGGCGGTAAAGAGCAGAAAAATCATGTGATTTGGTGAAAGTTGGCTGAAAAAGTCCTGCTGTGTGTATGCAATACGAGTTCACGGCCGACACTCTTTGTACAAAAATCCACGAGAAAGTTTGTACAAAGTCCGATCGTGTGATCGAAGCTTAAGTCCGTCTCTGAAAAATTAAAATTGACAATAAAGGGTAACGAGTAAATTTCCTAAAGTTGTGTGTAAACAGCTCCGATGTCTGAATTTTAGTTATATTTTGTCCTATTTAAAATAATAATGCATTTGGACACTATGACAGAAATAAAAAGGCTAAGTGCTTGATGTAAATTGTGTATATACATCATTTAATAATTTATTAAGATGTTTTGATATAGATTGTGTACAGAGTGTATGTTAGTGTGGCTAATGCAAAATTCTGGTTGTATGCTAAGTTATTATAGGACAGGTCAATAAATATGTTTTGCATCTATTTAAAGAATATTTTTTCTTTTGTTACAGTAATCTTAAATTGTATAACTATTTTGTATATTTTAAGAACTAAAGAAGATTTTCATTGCAAGTGTCATATTGTAGGTGTGTTAAGTTTTACGAAAGTTTGTTTTATATGCTGTTTTGTGCATTAGAACAACTAATATAGATTTTTATTATAAAATGTAATTGTTACATTTGGTCTTTTTATTTTCTGTTATATGGACATTGTGTGCGCTTTTAAGTACAGACATCTGTTAAACTGTAGAAGGGAGAAAAATTAGAATTATATACTTAGTCCTGATATCTAGTGGTTTTTTTTTTTTTTAAGATATGTTTATTAAGAGCTTTCAAGTATTATACAAAAAACAACAACTGCAATCAGACCATGCCTCCAAGAAAAATAAATACATTTTTCAACAAGGAAAATGGTGGTATACATTGAATTACAGTACATGCATGGGAATAAGTGACAATAGTGATGCACAGGTCCCCTGTACAATATCTAACATTTCTAATGAAATGTGAATAAAGGGGATCATACTAATTTCCCACACTAAAGCTGGAAAACACAATATACAATTTTCTTTAGATTTACCAAAACCATATAATATGAGGTCAAACCTAAACACTTTCAATGTGTATGCAATCAGGCAGGCCCTTGCACTACATAGTTGAAGGTAAATCTAAAGGAAATCAAACAACAAAAGTTGTATAGTGTGTATCCAGCTTAAGACATTAGGGTAAGTGGGATAGGATATCTAGTATTTGTATTGCTAATTGTAACATGTTGGTGCAGCTGTTATGTTTGAAGAGACATTCATGTTGATTTACTAAACTGGAGAGAACAATATCTGGTGGAGCTGTACATGATAGCCAATCGGCTTCTAACTTCAGCTTCCCCAATTAAGCTTTGACAATAAAACTTGAAAGCTGATAGGTTTCTATGCAGAGCTACACCAAATTTTGCACTCTCCAATTTTAGTAGATTAACCCCATTGTCATGTTGTGCTGATTCAGGGCCATATGACAGTGTCTTCCCAGAGCCAGCCCTCCCATCAACGTTTTGTGTGCCACCACTACCCCCATACTCCAAATGTCCACCCTGGGTAAGATCCAGGGTGTGATGGTGCCTGTTGTACCCCAGTGGATGACGTTACAGCACCATCCTTCAACTAAAGAGGTGTCGTGCAGGCAGAGAGGATAAAGTAGCCCTATATGCAGAAGATACGCTTATCTTTTTGGGGGATACCTCTAAGTCATTAATGGAACTCATGAACCTTATTTATGCATTTGGGCTATTTTTTTTTGGGCTATTTTCGGGTCAACTGGGAGAAATCAATTTTGCTTCCACTAGATGACCTGAAAACTCCCCTACCAGACAAAGCCAAAAGAACAACCCTGTATTAAACTGACCACTTTAATGTTAGCTAAAGCTTGCTGTCCCCAACCTTAAAAGAAAATTTCTAACCTCGCAGAAATTTAAAAAATCCTATTGGTATATGGTAAATACCCACTAATATTGTTGCTGGAGACAAGAAACCAGTTTCGGGATAAAAGTTTAATGGGTATTTGATAAAATCTGGCAGGAAATGAAAAACATTACAAGTGTTACTGGCATCGCTAGGAGGTGGCTATTGGGGCTATAGTCCCAAATCTTTAGCCCATACCCCGAGTCTCTTGCCACAGGGTCCCTGCCTAACTAAAAAACATTTATTAACAAGTGCTGTGGGTTTTTTTTTCTTTTAATCTTTTTTTTCCTTTCTTCTACTTTTCTAACGTTTGCTAAATTGCTGCGTATTATGATTATCAATTTGTACTTGGGATGTATGTGTGTTGTGTTTTGTTTGATTACAAAATTGAATAAAAAATCTGATTTAAAAAAAATGGTATAAAAAATAACGATATACAGTATTACAGATTTAGTTTGTCACAGCTATTAAACAGTAGCTTCTTAATTCAAAGTATGATACAGATTACATTTAACTAGGCTAAACTTGGCATGGGCATTATACAAGACTTGCCTTTGCTGACCTACTTCTATCAATACTTTTTGGCTGTTATACTTAGCCACTGGTTTAATGAGTCAGTGGAAGGCATTTTCAGAAAAATAAATGACAGCCCTCATATTTCCCTCATGACAATCGTTCTTAAATGAGGTTACATTGCCCTAATTAGTTTGGGATATATTTCAATTAATTGAAGGTTTCTCTCTTTCTCTGGAGGACATCTGTCATGAGATTTTTTTATGTCACAAATCTTTCTCACATGACTTTAATAATGGTGTCACTCTCAAATCCCTGTCCTTTCCATTAATTTCTTTATTATGCTTTGCTGAGGTAGTTTTCAGGCCATCAGGTAAAAGAAACAGCAGGTCCAAATCACTTTATTCCATGGTCAGATTTGTCCCGATTTGCAACAGCTCTACTTTTAATTTTTGTAGTGTTCACAATGTGGAGGACAGTAAGAGAGAAAATAGAGTTATCTGGGGACAAGGGTTTATCAGCCTTTTAACAAGAAGGTTGGTCTTTATTAGAAAGAGATGGTACAATTCCAAGTAATACATAGCAAAGTATCGTACAACATAAACAAAGCAGTGTACATAGACTCATTGAACTCCCAGAGATGCATCCATCGAGCTTCAATAGGGTGCATACAACCCAGATGGAAGAAAGAGAGAGGGAGGGGGAAGGTGGGGGGCAAAGGGAGGGGAGGGGGGGGCAGCCAGCACAAACCACCCAACATCTTCCTCCCGATGCACTGGGGATCAGGACAGAGAGAAACTCCCATCCAGTCATTACATCGAGCCTACCCAAGGTTGCCACACTCTTATAAACTTCTGGGGGCACCCCTACTGGCATATGTCAATTTATACATTGGCAGCACTTCATCAATGGACTTTTCCCAAGCTCTTAGCCCTTGTACACACGGTTGGAGATTCCGATGGAATGTGTCCGATCGGACCATTTTGTCGGATATTCCGACTGTGTGTGGTCTACATCGGACTGTTTCCGTCGGAGTATCCGATGGACCAAGTTTTCCAACTTGTTGGTAAAATTTTCCGTCAAAATGCTCCGATCGGACATACTCCGATCATGTGTAGAGAATTCCGATCGGACAAAGTGCCACGCATGCTCAGATCAAATTCCTACACCAAAGCTATTGGCTACTAGCGTGAACGTAGTCCCGTCGTAACGAAATAACGTCATCACGTCGGATTTTCCGACAACTTTGTCCGACCGTGTGTATGCAACAGTTTCGGACAAAATCCGACGGATTTGGTTGTCGGAATCTCTGACCGTGTGTACAAGGGCTTAGTGTAGGTGGGAGGGGTGAGGTCCAGTTAATAAGTATTTGTTTTTTTGCATAGAAAAGCAGTAATGAGATCAGCATTTTGGTGTATCTGGGCCTCTGTTCATCATCATGGATAGCTAACAGAGCCAGCTCTGCTGTCAGGGGGACATTCAACTGAAGATGCTCATTAATGCATTCCATAACCGCAGACCAGTACTGCGATATGCGTGGGCACTCCCAAAACATATGTAAAAGCGAACCCTCAGGGGAGCGACATCTTGGGCAATTTGGGGATCTATCCGGATAGATTCTGTGCAGTCTCTGAGGAGTGAAGTGCACTCTATGTAAACATTTAGTTTGTATTAACCTATCCTTAGAGGATATCAGAACCCCGATACTCCTCTCGAAGCAGTCCTCCCAGGCCTCTTTATCCAAAGTTGGGATGTCCCCCTTCCACTTGTCCCATAACGCTTCTATCCTAGGAGACTCCCTACTGATCAGCACCGAATACAATGCAGAGGGGGTTTCACTAAGGACTCCTGATCCAACAGGCTCTCCAGTACATCCACCCCAAGAACCGGTGGCTCCCAGAACTGCGCCCTGAAGGCATGCCGTAGCTGCCAGTACCTAAAGAGCATGCCCCCAGGCATGCCATGCATCTCCGCCAATTCCCGGAAAGGGACAAGGGTCCCATTGGAAATCACATCCCCCAAGGTCTTGACACCATACCTGGCCCACAACTGTGGGTCCAGGATAGTCCTGAAGTGGGGAAGTAACGGGTTTCCCCACAAGGGGCAGCGGGGGGACCATCTTTTAGGGGCCATGAAACGCTTCCTAGCCGCCTCCCAGATCTGTACCGTAACTTTGGTGGGGCTCGGCAGGGCAGGGCGACGTGAGGCCTCCAGGCAAACTGCCGCGTTCGCCCTGGACCGTTTGAGCCACCACCGTACCGTCACCAACATGGCCGCCCAATAATACACCAGCAGATTAGGCATCACCAGCCCTCCCCCGCTGGTCGGCAGCTGAAGAGTAGCCCTGGCCATCCGAGGGGCAGAGCCCCGCCATAAGAAGCCTCCAAGGCATCCCTCCAGCTCCCTGAAAAAAGCCCGGGGCAACCGCACTGGACAATTCCGGAAAATGTAAAGAAATTTAGGCAACTAGATCATTTTATTAATACTAATGCGTCCCAATAAATTTAAGGGGAGAGTAGTCCACTTGGAGCAGTGGTCCTTCATTTGTGCCACAATGGGGCGGAGATTTAGTTGTTGAAACGATTGGAGGTCTCTCGTTACTCTAATACCCAGACAAACTCCTCAACCCACCTCAGCGCTAACTGAGTTGCAGAATTCGTAGCCCGCGCATCCAGCGGGAAGAGCACGGATTTGGACCAATTAATGCAAATCCCCGAGAACCTGCCAAACTCATCGAATAACTCAAGGGCAGCTTGTAATGATGACTCCGCATCCTGCAAATATAGCAGGGCGTCATCCGCATATAGGGAGATTTTCTCCTCCAGAGGGCCCACCCTGAGTCCGACAATCCGCTCGGGCTCCCTAACCAGCGCCGCCAGCGGCTCCAAAGCCAAAGCAAATAGACTAGGAGACAGCGGGCAGCCCTGTCGGGTGCCCCTCTGGAGGAGAAAAGCCCCGTGAGGGAATCATTCACTCTAATCTGTGCTCTTGGGGTCCGATACAGCAGACTCAGCCAGTGGAGGAACTTGGTCCCCAACCCAAATTTTTGCAGTACCTTCCAGAGCTATCTCCACTCTACGGAGTCGAAAGCCTTCTCTGCGTCCAGAGAGGCTATGACCCTTGTCCCCCCGTTGTCATGCAGAGCAGTCAGATTCAGAAATAGCCGACGGATATTGATATCAGCGCCCTTGCCCGGCATAAAGCCGGTTTGGTCCACGTGCACCAAATCTTCTATTACTCTTCGCAGCCTAAGGGCTTAGATTTTAGCCAACAATTTAGCATCTGCGTTGATCAAGGAGATGGGCCTGTCAGACGAACACTCCTCCGGGTCCTTACCAGGCTTGGGCACCAATATCCCAACCGCATCAGCCAGCGACTCTGGGAGCGCATCCAATTCCAAGCACTTTTGTACGAGAGACGTGAATCTAGGAGCTAAGTATTCCTGATACACGGAGTAAAATTCGATGGGTATACCATCAGGTCCTGGGGCTTTCCCCGACTGCATAGACCCCAGAGCCTCCTGCACCTCCTCCAGGGTGATATCTTTGTCCAGCTTAGCACATTTGTGCGAATTTAAGACAGGGAGCTCGATCCGGTCTACATATTGAGACAGGTGAGAATCGTCGTAGGTCGCCCTGGAGGAGTACAGAGCCTGATAGAACTCAAGAAATCTCATCTCAATGTCAGCAGACGACATCAGGAGTCTGCCCATCTGATCTCTCACCCTTGCGACATGGGTCATGCTGCGCTGACCCTTGGCCAACCATGCAAGCAGCCTCCCATTTTTGTCCCCGAACTCGAACACCCGTTGGGCACTGTCAACCATGGATTTGTGGGTAAGATCTACCCTAATTAACGAGAAGTGCCTTAGAGTTTCCTGCCAGGCCTCGTACTGAGCCCGCTCAGGGCGACGCACATACTCAGCCTCCCTCAACCTGGCCTGCTCCTCCGCCGCCCCAAGAGACTGCCCAGCCTGCCTTTTCCACACAGATATTCGGGTCATGTATTCCCCTCTGAGCCAAGCTTTAAATGTGTCCCAAACAATTAAGGGGCTAGCCGATTCTCCATTAGTAAGCCAAAAAGTACACATAGACTCAGGAATTTCCGTTTGGATCTCCGGATCCATCACCCGGAATCTGGACAAACTCCAAATCCTCTCCACGCCCCCCGAGAGAGCTGAATCTCCACCGACACCAGAGCATGGTCCGAGATGCCCCGCGAGAGGATCTCAGCAGAGGTCACCCTACGGAGCAAGCTCGAAGAGGCAAAAGCCAAGTCAATCCGGGACATAGTCCGGTGCGTGGTGGACAAGCATGTAAACTCCCTATCGGGGGGGTGGAAATGGCGCCAAAGGTCCGACAGGCCAAAGACCGAGGCCCAGCGGGAGAGATCATCCCGCTGAGGGGCCGAGGCCCGCAGCCTGTCCAAATCACCATTCTTCACCATGTTAAAGTCACCAGCGATAAGAACATTGTCTACATTATACAGAGTGATCTTTTGCATTAGGTCATGTAACACCCTTATATCGGCCGGGGGAGGCAAATAAATCCCCACCAACACCATAGGGACCCCTGAAAGGAGAGCGTGGAGAAGGACATACCTGCCTCCGGGATCAGTCTTAACATCCAGCAACTGTAAAGGCATCGCCCGGTGAATCAGCACACTGACTCCCCTTGCATAGTTGGAGCATGTGGCATGATAATGCGCTCCTATCCACGCCCTCCTCACGCTAAGCATCCAGAAACCCACTAGGTGGGTCTCCTGCAGAAAGCACACGTGCAGGCGAAATCTGCGGAGATAATTAAGGACCAGCAACCTCTTAACCGCCGAGTTGAGCCCCCGCACATTCCACGATACCACTAAACACTGTGCCATTGCGCATTCATCCTATCAATGTGCGAGGGGTCTCCCCAGCGGCATCTCCACGGGCATCGGCCCAGCGTGCCGCCACCCCTGGGAACCGCAGGTCGCCATTCCCCTCCCATCCGAGCCGAATCCAGGTCCAATGAGCATGTACCCACTACCTCCCCCCAAAGACCAACCACAATAAAACAGTAGAAAAAAACTTTTAAACCATCAAACGTGGGCATCAACGGCCACCCCCCGTGCATCCTAAAAAAAAAAGAAGGATCACTTATCACCCAAAACCCCCAACATTCAGCAACCAGTAACCTAGGTTAGGGTTGTTTACCCGGAATGGGGCATCATTCCATACTCACTATGCCAACCAAATTAGGCTAAAATAAAGAAAAAAAAAACAGTTTATGTCCAGAGCTTGTAGAGTAAAGTAGCAGCCTTACGGCTGAAACAGTGACTGACTTAGGTAGGAGTATCTCAGGAGGTAGGCCGCAGAATGCAGGGGACAGGAGCTTGTACCACATCCTATATGTTCCCACCCTCGGCTATAGTCACGGCTGTGGGGGGGTCGCCACCTGCCCAAGGGTCCCTCCTAGTGCGTGCCGCTCCTCCCAAAGAGCCAAGGGTAGCCCAGGGGATGGACAGCTAAGACAAAATAACTGACAGGGCAGCCAGCTCCTACATCATTTGCAAAGGGTCCAAGGATCCATACCTTGTGCAGTTAAAGTACAGTTAAAGATATCTGGCTCACCCGCTAGCAACAGTAACAATCAGGCCCCGTGCCCATCCACTCTGAAAGGGATTTATCACTGTCCACTATGGAAGGGTCTCCAGCCACGCCAACGCCTCTTTAGGGTTGGTAAAAAATGGACAACACACTATATTTACACAGAGTAGTCCGGGAACAACATAAGTCGGCCGTTCTCATAGGGAAGATCCTTCGCCGCATGGGCGGCCCTGAGCAGCTCAACGCGGTCGCAGAAGTTTAGCAAACGGAGGATGAAAGTCCGGGGGGAGCCCCCTCCGGCCCCGGGCGGGGCGGCACCCGGTGGGCCCTCTCCACCGCAAAGTACAGAGAGAGGGGGGCCGCTGGCAGCAGGGACCACAGCAGGCCCTCCATGAACCGGGCAGGAGAGCGTCCTTCAGCCCCTTCGGGCAAACCAACAATGCGGAGGTTGTTCCTCCTGCTCCAGTTCTCAGCATCCTCGGCCCTGTATTCAAGTGCTTTTACCTTCAATTGCAGCATACGTATAGAAGCCGAGTGCTCTGCAACAGCATCCTCCATCTCTCCCACCCGCCGCTCGGTCTCAGACACCCTGGACCGTATCTTGTCCAAGTCTTGCCGGACCAGACCGATGTCCAGCTGGACCCCCTCAATTTTTGAGGCCAGTGTGGATTGACAGTCACCGCAGCGCGGCATAAGGTAATTGCTGACAGGATCTCCGGCAACCCCGGGGGCTCCGACATCTGGTCCCCCTCGTGGTCCGTTTGCGACGCCATGTTGCAGTGGCGCGCAGCCTGTCCCTGGGTAGAGGAGGCCGCACTAGCTTTGGGCTGGGTACACGGAGGAAATTTGTTCTTTTTGCCCCTCTTCTGGGTCCCCGGGGTCCTGGAATGCATCCAGAGGCCTCTGAGTCCAACAAGTAATCCTAAATGTCAGATACGGATGTATATACGGATCGTACTCCAGGAGAGCTCAGCTAGCACGTCTGTTCACTCCGCCATCCCGGCGTTTATCAGCCTTTTATATATATAAAAAAAAAAATTCTATAATGTTCCATGTTTTTGAAACTTGCCGTTAATACCTGTATCAAGGTTTGTTCATATTTTAACAAGCACTGACTCAGAACACCTGCTGACAGCATTTATGTCACCTGTCAACAGACAATAGGTCCTGAAAGCTACAGGTGTAGGTATGTGTCCAGGGGATAGACTCCCCTTTTATTCACATTATTTTAGTCTTAAAAAAAAAAAATTACTTGCTGCAACTGCTCTGGCATTTCTGACAGCGTATAGATATAGTTTGTCCTTACCCCTTCATTTTGGTTGTATTGCTTGGTCTTGGAGAAATGTAAAGAAAAATACAAATAAGGGCATGCAAAAAGAAAAAAAGAAATGCAATACTGAACTTACAACCTCACATATAGTTATCATAATGTTTTTGTTATACCTGATTTTAGAAAAATATGGAGGCTGCCATTACAAACCTGTTTCTGAAAATGACAACTTAATGTCACACTCTGGCCTCAACATGTCTACATCTCTGACCCTTAAAGTGGTTGTAAACCCTTACAGACCACTTTTCACTACAGGTAAGCCTATAATAAGGCTTACCTGTAGGTACCGTGTATATCTCCTAAACCTGCACGGTTAGGAGATATCTCCTGTATCAGCATGTGCCAGTGTCATCGGCACATGCCCAATGAAGCAACGGCTTGTCCATGCCATTGCTTCAGCTGATGTAGTGTTACCTGCGGCTCCCATGCGCATGTGACATCATCGCAGCTCCGGCCAATCACAGCGCCGGTGCCTGTGATACCCAGAAATAAATCCAGGTGACATGTTGCCAGGCAGAGCAGTGTGCCTGGACCGCTATGGGGGCTTCAATCTAAGGTGAGTATTTCATAATGAGCTAGTATGCTATGCTCTGCATACTAGCTTATTATGCCTTTGTCTTGCAGGTTTTTTTTTTATATAAAATCATATAATCATATAATCATACAAAATCATATAATAAAATCAGAACACCAGTTTATCTGCATATTTGTTTTCGATCGGTGACTCAAAGCTAAAGGGCCAAGCAGTTCACACTGGCAGCCTCTGTTTCTTTTTTGGAAGGCTTGCTTTAAAGAGAAGCTTTCAGAACAGATGGTACACTTTAGAACACAACATGCAATCATCACTAGAGGCTATCACTGATCCAGAACCTCTAGGAGTGCTAGTTCAGTGCTATGCAGAAATTAGTATTGCATCTGGGATTCAAGCAAAAGCAGCCTCCTGTGCTGGATGTGAGCCTTATGCCCCATACACACGGTCGGAATTTCCGACAGAAAAAGTAAGACGGGAGCTTTTCATCGTATATTCCTTCCATGTGTATGTTCTTGATGGTCGGAATTTGGTGTGATCGTGTATACACAAGACAGCTTCAGCAGAATTCTGTTGCAAAAACCTTCAGAGTTTATTCAGACGGGAAAACCGGTCGTGTGCACAGGGCATTACCATGGACAGGCATCATCTATCTCACACAAATCACTCAATTATAAGTTTTTTAATATGTTTCTATACAATGGTTTTAACTTTATCCTATTAAAAGCTTTCCATTTTTTACCTAATATACACGTGTGCCTATAAAGTCTGTGCTTCTACTCTTTTTTTTTTTTTTTTTTTAATTAATGTTTATTGAAGAAAAGAAGCATGTACAATAACATAACAGACAATACGTGAACCAGCGCAGGGGACAGTTGTATCACATCATCAGCAACCATGGTTCAAAGCAAAGTACCGCCCACGAGGGCCTAGCTAATAGAGTCAGGATTTCAAAGTCACATGACCAGGTGATCGGTACGAATCACTGCTGCTGGAACCATCAAACCTCTGCGGTAAGGAGAATACACCCTTCTCTTCCATTATAAGAGAGAAAACACGATTGACAGATATGGAGAAAGAGAAAAGAAAAGGAAGAAAAAGGCAGGAAATAAAGTACATAGAAAAGTGTGGGGAATGTGAGGGTGGGGGAGGGGGGGGGGGTAGGGGGATGCAGGTCCGCCTCTGATATCAGCTCCAAAATTACCTTAAAAACCTTAAGTGTTATGATTACATCACAGTGGGTGAGACATTATATCTGCATAGCTAGAGGAGTATTTAAAGGCAACCCAACAGGCCCAGATTTTTTTTGCCAGCTCAGATTTGCCACGGAGGGAGAGAGTCAGGTCCTCCATGTAATAAGTGGTATCCACGTTGAGTAACCAACGTCGGAGCGTAGGGATCTTCCTCAGTTTCCAAAATTGTGGAATGAGGGTTTTTGCGGCATTAAGAAGGTGGGGTGTAATTGATCTTTTATAAGGGCCTGTTGGCTTCCCCATACAGTGGAACAAAACATACCATGGATCATTAGGAACCTCCCATCCCTGGATCTCTTTAATCCAATATAAAATCGTTAGCCAGAATGGACGGATCCTCGGGCAGTACCACCAAATATGAGCATGAGTAGCCCTTTCACCGCACTCCCGCCAACACAGTGGTGATGTCAGGGGGAAAAACCTATGCAATACCACAGGCGTGTAATGCCATCTGGTTAAAAGTTTATATGCCATTTCCGACGTTTTAGAGGATCCGGAGGAGGTATGTGCCAGGGCTAGGATATGTGATTTTTGGGTCAGCGAGAGTTCCATTTGTAGATCCTGTTCCCAGTTGCGTAGGAATGTGGGGGTACTAGTAGAAGTGAGGGACAGCAGTGCTTGATAAAAGTACGAGATTGGCTTCTCAGTTGGGCGAGTGTCGGCAAATGCGGTTTCCAAAGGCGTAAGCTCCGCCAAGGAGCGTAAGGGTTTTGGGAGCGAACGAGCAAAGGCCAGTAATTGATGATGTTTCCAGCGGTCCATATATGATATGGGAGATGCACCCATGATGGTAGAGAGCGGTAAAACGCCGGAGGGGCCGGCGATTTGATGCAGGTAGATTTTATTGCCCAGCTGCCATGGATGAGTTTGAGGGTCCATATTACCAGGTGGGAAGAAATTGTGTCCTATCAAGGGCATCAGGGGGGAATTATACGTCCATCCATGTGTCTTACACAGAGAGTCCCATACCATCAAGGTTGATTGCGTTAGCGGTGACGTAGTAGGCAAGAGAGTCCGGAATTTTCTCGGGATCCACATCAGCGTGGAAAGTTCAGTGCCACATAGGTCTGTCTCTAGATTAACCCATAGTTTAGCCTCCTTGCAGTATTTCCAATCAGAGAGCCTAGTCAACACAATGGATCGATAATAAAGCTTAAAATCTGGCACTGCTAAGCCACCATTGCACTTAGGGCGGTTGAGGAGAGATCTAGGAAGTCTGGGTTTTTTTCTATTCCATATGTATCTATACACCATAGAGGTCAAGATCGTAAAAAAAAACACTGGTATCCCGAACGGGACCATCTGAAGCATAAAGAGCACCCTGGGCAGCAAATTCATCTTGACCATCCCGATTCTACCCAGCCAAGAATGTCGCAGCTGGGACCATTTCTGGATATCTGACCTAAGTGTGTTAAGCAGAGGTATAAAGTTAGCGCGGAATAGGGACGACAGGGAGGGCGTGAGTTGAATACCTAAATATTTCATGGAGCTCGTCTGCCAAGTAAAGGGGTAGTTCCGTTTCAGGTGAGACACCTGTCGGGTGGGGACAGAGATATTTAACAGTTCCGATTTGGACATATTAATTTTAAAATTCAAAACCAAGCCATAAGCCGAAAACTCAGACATAAGATTGGGGAGGGTGATCAGCGGTTGTTGTACATAAAACAATATATCGTCAGCGTACGCTGCGTATTTGTGTTCAGTTTTGCCTATTGATATACCATGTATACTCGGGTTGCGCCTGATGAGGGAGAGGAATGGTTCTAGGGAGATCGCGAACAAAATTGACAAAAGTGGGCATCCCTGGCGGGTACCATTGTATAAGGAGAAGGGGTCACTAAGGGTGCCATTAATTCATATTTGAGCAGTGGGACGGTGGTATAAGGCCGATATTTTAGAGCGCAAAGAGGGGCCAATTCCTAGATGCGTCAGCGTTGCCATAAGATATTCCCAGTCCACCCTGTCAAACGCCTTCTCAGCATCTGTGGAAAGTAACAGGGTGGGCTGGGAAGTCCGCCGTACATACGCCATCAGGGAAAGTGTGCGAAGGGAGTTATCCCGCGCCTCCCTACCCGGGATGAACCCCGTCTGGTCCTGCGAGATCCATTGTGGTATCAGGGGGAGCAGTCGGTTTGCAATGGCTTTAGCATAAATTTTTGCGTCAATGTTCAATAGCGAAATAGGACGGTAGCTCGCACAATCACTGGGGTCTTTGCCCGCCTTGAGGATAACAGTGATGTGGGCATGAGTGGTTTCCGGACGAAGATCTCTGCCGGTCGAGGTCACGTTAGCATAGTTGGTCAAGTAAGGGATCAGTATGTCAGCGTACGATCGATAATAAGTCACCGTGAGGCCATCAGGTCCAGGGGCCTTGCCACAGGCCATGCCCTTCATGGCGCCCAGGAGCTCCGTCGATGTAAACTCACTCTCCAAGGAAGCCAAGACCTCCGTAGGGAGCGTGGGGAGGGCGGCGCGGGCCAGATAGTCCCGGATAAGGCGTCCCCTTGTGTCTCCATCCGGGACATCCTGGTGCACCTGATACAGGCGTTGATAAAAGTCCCTAAACGTCTTGGCTATTTGGGGGGTGTCAAACACCAGGTCTCCCGAGGGGGTCTTAACCTTAGCAATAAACGCCGCGTTCTTACGCTGTCGCACCGAGTTGGCCAACAACCTGCTGGGTTTATCCCCCCACTCATAAAACCGTTGAGCCACTAACCGAGAGCGTCGCTTTTGGTCCAAATGAAGGAGGGACTTCAGGGTCTCCCGTTTCTCAGTCAGGGTGTGGAAAAGGGCCGGGGTCTGATTTAGTTTGTGTTGGCGTTCCAAGTCTGCAATTTCACGCAGCAAGGTAGATTGGTGTAGCGTGCGCTCCCTCTTTTTCCTTGATCCCAATTCCATAAACTTACCCCTAATATACACCTTGTGGGCCTCCCATAACACTCCCGGGGAAACATCAGGGCTCACGTTAGTCCTAAAGTAAAACTCTAAATTGTCGCCCATCACCTTTTTGTCCGCCTCCTCGGCTATCAGGTCTTCATTCAACTTCCAATTAGTGGATTTCAGGGGTATGGACTCTACCTTGATAGTTAACAAGATAGGTGCGTGATCTGACAGGGGAGAGGAGTCAATGTTTGACTTCACTATGAGCGGTAGGTGTTGATGATCAATGAAACACAAATCAATTCTGGAGTACGTTTGGTGTACAGAAGAATAGTAAAGTCCCTTTCCCGTGGGTGAGCAATTCTCCAGACATCCATCAACTGTAGGTCATGGAGTCGTGAGCGTATAAACTTTAATCTTCTGCCGGATAAAGAGAAGCCACCCCTAGAGGTGTCCAGAGCAGGTTCCAGCGGAACATTAAAGTCGCCCGCTAGTAGGATACATCCACGGGCAAAACTCCGCAAGGAGTTGAGTGTGGAGGCAAGAAAACTCGCTTGATCCTTGTTAGGGGAATATAAGGTAGCTAGGGTACACGGCATGCTGCCCAGGGTGCCCCGGAGAAACAAAAAGCATCCCGCAGGATCGCTCAGCATAGCTTCAAACGTGAACGCGGTTCCCCCACGAAACCCAATGGCCACACCCTTTGCTTTGGAAATATCTGAAAGGCTGTAGTACCACGTGGGGTACTTTGGGGAGTGTAGTCTGACTAGGGTCGTATGTGTGAGGTGGGTCTCCTGGAGGAAGACCACGTCCCCCCGCAGACGATCCAGCTCTCTATATAAATTGTGTCTCTTCCCCGGAGCATGGAGGCCCCTTACGTTAAAAGATACAAGGTTCACCGTGGCCATGAGGTCTCCGGAGGAGGAACCGCGAACACCAGAATACAACCAGTACAATACAGAGGCGGACCACCGCTAAATGGGGGGGAGAGGGCAGGGGAGGGTGCAGGAAGGAGTCAAGGGAGGGGGGAGAGAGAAGAAAAAAGGAAGGAAAAGGAACAGAAAGAGAAAAGACCACATAGCAGTGGGAAAAACAGAAAATACCAGAAAAAATGCTGTCTGATAACA
This sequence comes from Lithobates pipiens, assembly GCF_037356315.1. Lineage (NCBI taxonomy): Eukaryota > Metazoa > Chordata > Amphibia > Anura > Ranidae > Lithobates > Lithobates pipiens. The sequence goes on from NW_027507764.1 coordinate 174,240,235, forward strand.
GCTAGTGTTGCACGCATAATCATGCCGTGCGAGAGCGGGCTACATGCCCGCCACAGGGCCCCCGCGCCCCCCACCCCAGAAGGGGCAAGGACACCGGGGCCCCGCACCAGGCAGCCCCCGCTCAAAAAGGGGGAGACGGGGTCAGGCAACTGGGCACAAACCACACCATGGGGGTCTGAAGCACAGCCCAGTGGCCCGGCGCCGACACTACAGCAGATAACTCACATCATCCAATATGTATAACAGTAGAACGCATGTATAATAGAGTACGGAACCAGGGCGGTAAAGCATGCAAGGGGAAACCGCAATCCGACCAAAACTAAAAAACAAGGGGAGAGAAAATAAAAAATAAAACAACATTAACCAAAACATATGCAAAACAAAATCAGAGGACCCAGAACGAAAAGATAGCAATGTCCACCCTCGGGTAGGGGCCCCCAGGGAGGCATAAAGGGGTAGTTGGCACAGCAATCAACATCCTACCCGTAGCCTAGCAAGGTCCAGCAGCCGCCAGAGTCGGTCCTTGTCTACTTACAGCCAGGGCAGGGAAGACATCTCACCCTCAGCAGGGTGGTAATCCCTGCGATTGCAGCCAAGAATCCAGTGCGGGAAAGCAAACGGCAGGGCACTTTGTCGTTTCAAGGGCGGTGATCCTGGGCGGAGGTGCGACGGGCACGACCCACTTTCTGCCATCCCTGGTCGGCCCCACTGGGTAAAGGTGGGATGCCATCTTGCCAGCCAGGTAGCTCCGGGATATTAACATTCAGGTCGTTGCAGAATCTGGTCAGATCTTCTGGGAAGCGAAGTATCGCGGTTCTGCCATCCTGAGAAGCAATCAGGGCCGCAGGAAAGCCCCATTTATATTTAATGGACGCCGCCCGAGGCAGTTCCGTGAGAGGACGCAGGGCCCTGCGTCTATCTAAAGTCTCCCTTGCCAAATCGGGAAAGAAGGAGAACAACGCCCCATCAAAGTCGAATGGTGTGGCGCCCCTGGCCTTCTGCATGATCAGCTCCTTCTTGGGATAATGGTGGACCCGGCATATGACGTCCCGTGGGATGTCCGTGGTGAGGTTGCGGGGTCGAAGAGCTCTATGCACCCGGTCAATCTTTAAGGGGGCATCCGCCGCTCGGCCGAGGAGGCTGTTAAAAATGCCTCTGACGGACGGTAAGAGGTCATCATCCCCAGTTGCTTCAGGGAGACCCCGAATCCGAACGTTATTGCGTCTGTTGTGATTCTCCTGGTCTTCGAGCTTGTAAAGGGTCGTTCGATGAGCAATTGCAAGCTGACGGGTAGTCGCCTGTAAAGTCCTAATAGCGTTCGCATGTCGATCCAGGCGTTGCTCGGATTCTTCCACCCGCAGCAATACTTGAGACAGGTCCGATCGGCCCGCGGAGACCTCCTTCTTAATGACCCGCTCCAAGTTCATCAGCATAGAGGCCAGGTCAGAGTTGGTAGGCAGGCCGCTCACCTTCGTCGCCGCACCGGCAGAACTAGGCAGGTCCTGCTCATCGCCCGAGTCCGCAGAAGACTCAGGCGAGCGCGGTCTCCGTTCCGGCCTATCGCGGGAGGCGGGGTCTACTCCCAGAGGCGCACAGCGTGGCGAGCGGCCTAGGCCGTCCTGTCCCTCCGCATCTTCAGGTTCCACGGACAGGAACCGCTTAATCGACCCCGTAGAGGCACCTTTCTTGGGAAGGGACTTGCTCGTTCGCCGACCCATCGTCAGGCGAGAAGGATGTAAGAGGATCCGTATAATTTAGGCTATTTTAGTAGTGTCGGCCCCGGAGCTCACAGAGCACACGTCCGCTCTATTGCATCGCCAGGCCACGCCCCCCCCTGTGTTTCTACTCTTAATTCTGGTCTTATGTATACCTTATTACCTTCTGGGAGTTAGTTACATTTTGGGGTAATCCCCATTTATTCCAAGGATTTTGTTCAATTTTAGCAGGGTGGATTTGATTTAAATAAAGTTGATTTAAATCACTAGTAAAAAGGCTTGATTTAAATCAACTCGATTTAAATCATAGTTTTTAAAGAGCAACGGTCATATCTGTCCCGCAAAAAGAAAAGACAAAACTGCGCTAAGAATAGAACACAAAAGATCAATATTATATGGATGGATTAGTCCAGAAGCAACAATTAAATGTGAGATATAGCACAAAAATAATGGGAAGGAGAAAAAAAAATTGTGCTACTACAGTCCGTATAGAATTTGCAGGGAACAAACAGTTCCAAATGGTTATGTATGTAGTTAAAAAAATCTTCAAAGAAGAACACCCTGATCATAAATCACAAATAAGTGTACCAGCACCTCATAGAAAACATGCTTACCAGATAGTAAGCAAATTTGGGCAGATGGCTTTGACCCAGCTGAGTCCTTTGCTTTCCACAATTCACCAAGATCCTGCATACATGTTGATATGCCCCTCAAATAGATATAATGAAATCCGTGGCTCTGTAGGAGATGGTATGACAACCCAAAAACAAAAATTAATAGACCATAGCGTGATACTGTATTGTATACGGAAACCCCAGTGACTATTAACACAAACGAGTCCACCGCCACCTCACAGATAACACGCTTACCAGATAGCGCACAACTTGGACATATGGCTTTAACCCAGCCCGGGCCTTTACCCAGCAGGGCATCCCAAAGATGACATGGGGAATAATACGACTCTCAGGTAGATACCATAGGCTCCAAAAGCTCCATGAGCAGTACGCCAACAATCTTTTGTTATTCTGAAGGGAAAAAAAATAAAAATAAAATTTCTTCAGAACAAAAGATTGTTGGCAAATTCAGTTTGTCTTATATATAATGTAATACCGTTGTGCAAATAAAGTCTGTCTTTATAGGGGTCTGGTGGGGGATCATCCCCTTGTCCAGATTTCATATCCTCCTTTTGTGAATGTAGTTATCACATATTTACTACTTGCAATATTTTCAAATTTTATTTTGAGAATTTTTGTATTTATAATTTAAAAGAATAGCGCACCTACTTTTGACTAAATTACTATAAGGATATAATGACTTTTAATACTTTACCTTCAAGTCAATATCAAACTGTTTGGGATGGATTAATGCTTTCAATTAAAAACCTTTATTTGTTGAGCCAAGAGTGGAGTATCCCATGTGTAGGAACAGTCCCAGACTTGGCATCATTTACATATTCCAACAATACTTCTATTTTAGCTAGAGATGCTTCCATCAAAGGACTTCCCATCCCTCAACTGCAAATGTATTCCTTTTAACTCTGCACGGCTTTTCTAATCTCCTTCATTCTCCACTAGGAGAGATTTTATTTTGCAGGATTATGATTCTGACCACTGGAGATGGAACAGAACCAAACAATAATATTACAATAATGGAATAAGAAAACAATACATTTGTTCTATAAATTATTTCATCCACAGGAGGCACACATTATTCTTCAGTAATATGTCTTTGTACATGCATAAATCGTACTATTACATTATATCTGAACATTTAGGCTCTTCTAGCTGGCAGTTCTCCAATCAGGAGCGTGAAACCATTACAGTGCCTTTGCAAAATTATTCACCCCCCCGGCTTTTTACCTATTTTGTTACATTACAGCTTTTAGTTAAATGTTTTTTTAATCTGAATTATATGTGATGGATCAGAACATGATAGTCTAAGGTGAAGTAAAATTTGAAAAATATATACATAAAAATATTTTTCTGAAATAAAAAACTGATAATTGGCACGTGCATATGTATTCACCCCCTTTGTTATGAAGTCCATAAAAAGCTCTGGTGCAACCAATTACCTTCAGAAGTCACATAATTAGTGAAATGATGTGCACCTGTGTGAAATCTAAATGTCACATGATCTGTCATTACATATACACACCTTTTTGAAAGGCCCCAGAGGTTGCAACACCCAAACACTGCCATGAAGACCAAGGAACTCTCCAAACAAGGAAGGGACAATGTTGTTGAGAAGTACAAGTCAGGGTTAGGTTATAAAAAAAATATCCAAATATTTGATCCCTAGGAGCACCATCAAATCTATCATAACCAAATGGAAAGAACATGGCACAACAGCAAACCTGCCAAGCGAGGGCCACACACAAAAACTCACAGACTAGGCAAGGAGGGCATTAATCAGAGAGATAGCACATAGATCTAAGGTAACCCCGGAGGAGCTGCAGAGTTCCACAGCAGAGACTGGAGTATCTGTACATAGGACGACAATAAGCTGTACGCTCCATAGAGTTGGGCTTTATGGCAGAGTGGCCAGAAGAAAGCCATTACTTTCAGCAAAAAACAAAATGGCAAAAAGGCATGTGGGTGTAATAGATAAGAACTACAATCTAGTTCAAGGTTATCTGCTGCTGTTTCTAATTAAAAAGTGTGTACATGCATGTATTCTAGAAGCAAAACTCTCTGACACAGCGTTTAGATCGGTTACTTCTTACACTTCTGGTTTATTCCTGGGCGGTGTTAATATTTTATACACAAAGATACGTAGTTGCTATATCAGTCTAATAGGTACATCTCATTGGTTGAAATACAAGAGAAATGGAGAAACTTTATGCTTGAAGGTTGATTGAAGCAGGTTCTGTCGTCACGTCCGCATTCTTCTAATGCGTGGGAAGCAGGGTGTAGACGCCACCTTTAGTTCCAAACAGAGAGCCAATCTGTATACTACATAATAAGTAAGGAGTTGCATGGAAACATGTATACACATAAGCAAATAGACATTTTCTGATTATCAGTATGTACATTACATTCCTTCACATGGGACTCGCAAAATGTATGGAGGGAGGAATGTATGGAGAATGTATGGAGACTAAAATTTTACTTTTTGACCATCAAAGAAAACGCTATGTCTGGTGCAAACCCAACACATCACATCATCCAGAGAACACCATCCCCACAAAGAAACATGGGGGTGGCAGCATCGTGCTGTGGGGATGTTTTTCAGCAGTCGGGACTGGGAAACTGGTCAGAGTTGAGGGAAAGACGGATGGTGCTAAATACAGGGATATTCTTGAGTAAAACCTGCACCACTCAGTATGCAATTTGAGGCTAGGAAGGAGGTTCACCTTCCAGCAGGACATGACCCCAAACACACTGCTAAAGCAACACTTGAGTGGTTTAAGGGGAAACATGTACATGTGTTGGAATGGCCCAGTCAAAGCCCAGACCTCAATCCAATAGAAAATCTGTGGTCAGACTTAAGGATTGCTGTTCACAAGCGCAAATCATCAACCTTGAAGGAGCTGGAGCAGTTTTGCAAGGAGGAATGGGCAAAAATCCCAGTGGTAAGATGTGGCAAGCTCATAGAGATTTATCCAAAGCGACTTGGAGCTGTGATCGCCTGCAAAAGGTGGCTCTACAAAGTATTGACTTTAGGGGGATGAATAGTTATGCACATTGACCTTTTCTGTTATTTTGTCTTATTTGTTGTTTGCTTCACAATAAAAAAAAAAATCTTCAAAGTTGTGGGCATGTTCTGTAAATTAAATAATGCAAATCCTCAAACAATCCATGTTAATTCTAGGTTGTGAGACAACAAAACATGAAAAATGCCAAGGGGGTGAATACTTTTGCAAGGCACTTCATACTCTACTTCTACCTGACAGCTGTAAGCAGCACCAGCACTCACCACGTATAATTGTAAACCAGATGTCAGGACGGTTACATTGGAGACTCATTTATCTGATGTTTTTTCCTTCATGACATCCAATCTCAAGGAGTGCTAGCAGCTGAATTAGGCTTTTACCGGTCATATTGATCTGAACCAGATCACCCTGGGAGTTAATACATTGCCTTCTTACTGCAGCACTATTAAAAGTTGAAAGACTTCAGAAAGAAAGAAATCCATTTAGAAATGAACATGATGAATCCCTTCATAACACATCACACGGGAAACAACTTTGTATTACTTTGAAATTCTGCAATCAATTTCTTAGCCTGTGTAACAGCACAGGTGTAAGATAGACTCTGAATAATGGCTGTTGGACTTTCAGAAAGGATTCTGTATACCAATAGCTGAAGACTAAAGAGGTCCTGTTAAATCTACACTATATTGTCAAACGTATTGGGACGCCTGCCTTTACACGCACATTAACTTTAATGGCATCCTAGTCTTAGTCCATAGGGTTCAATATTGAGTTGGCCCACCCTTTGCAGCTATAACTTTAACTCTTCTGGGAAGGCTGTCTACAACAAGGTTCAGGAGTGTGTCTATGGGAACTTCTTCTAGAAGAGAATTTGTTAAGTCATGCACTGATGTTGGACAAGAAGACCTGGCTCACAGTCTCCCCTCTAATTCATCCCAAAGGTGTTTTATCGCAGGGGTCCCCAACCTTTTTGGCCCCTGGGACCGGCTGCATGAAAGAAAATTATTTTGCCAAGGACTGGAGGGGGGGGGGGGTGTCTCACAGAGGGGGTAAATGATTTTTCATGGGCAATGGCTGGTGTTAGTGCTTCAATCATCACATCACCATGCTTGATATGGTGTCAGAGTGATTGAAGCACATTATTTCTTCATCATGGGTGAGTGACGGGTGGTTGGTTGGGGCTTTGTTCTGCCCTCCCAAAAAAAATGGAGCACCAGCCGCCACTGGTATCACTCCTCACTCCTCCAGCACATTGCTTCCTTTTTATTCCCCAGACTAACTAGCACTGTAGGCCTGAAACTGGCTCAGCCAGGCCTAAAGCAGATGTCCCTTACAGGTAGGTACTACGGGCTCCTATGGTGTAGCAATAATAGACAGTTCCAGTGCTAGCTGTCCCTGTGGCTACTGATCCCAGTACCACTTCTTCAAGCACTGCCAACCCTCCTGACTGCAGCTGCCCCTTTCCACTGCCTGTGACACCACAATCCTCCAAACTGGCTCTGCACCCATCCCAGACCGCTCTATCTCTGTCCTCTCAGGCGTGCCTCCCAACTGTGGGAACATTCACCAGCCCTCCTGGCTACCTCTGTGGAAATCCTGGAGACTTGCCTGGCAAGTGTTCTCCCATTGTTCTCGCTTGCTCCTCCTGTCCAGGGTATCTCAGTGGTTTGTACCAGGGCCCGTCCACACCCGAGCCTATGCCCAAGGTCACCCCCCTCAGACTGGGAAGCTCCCTCCAAAGTCTAACACTTCATCTCCACTTTTCTAGCCGATCAACTACTCCCTTGCTGGGCTGACCCTGGGTATTTAAGAAGGCCTGCCCCCTGCCAATCTAGATTGGGGATTGGTCAGGGCTCCTTGGAATATCCCAGGTGGCTCCACCTCCCCTCTCCAACTCTCTTTCCAGGAAGAGCTAGAAGGTTCTGGAAAGAAGTTGTCATGGAGATTCTACTAGAAATCTGAACCCCAGATCTTCTGGCTTACGGCCGCGGGCACCACCGCATGTGCGCGTGCCCCTGTTGGCGCCAAACAGGCTATTTAAACCTGTCTGTCACTGACGGTCTCCGCTGTCTGCTCTACAGCGTTGTGTGCCTGAGAACCTGATCCGAAGTATTTATCTGTGATTTAGACCCAGCTTGCCTGTGACCTACCTGTTATCTGCCTGCGCCCGACCTCGGCCTGTTTGTGACTTGTCTCCTGCCTGCTCCCTTGTGCCTCGCTTCCAGCCTGATACCTGACCCGGCCTGTTTGACAATCCCATCTGCTAACCTGACCCAGTTTGCTGAGCTGATTCCATCTGCTAAGGTGATCCAGTTTGCTGAGCTGATTCCATCTGCTGTAGTTACCTGCTAACCTGATCCAGTTTGCTGAGCTGATCCCATCTGCTAAGGTGATCCAGTTTGCTGAGCTGATTCCATCTGCTATAGTTACCTGCTAAGCTGATCCAGTTTGCTGAGCTGATTCCATCTGCTAAGGTGACCCAGTTTGCTAAGCTGATTCCATCTGTTGTTGTGATCCAGTCTGCTGTGTTGATCCTGTCTGCCAAGCTGTTCCTTTCTGCAGAGCTGACCCCGCCTGTTCATCCCTTCCCGTCTGTTGATCCTGTCAGGCACCCGTACCCCTCCTTACTCCTGTGTTCCCTGTTACCTTACCAGGAAACCTGTAGTGGAAGTCGTAAGGGAGGCCTCCCTCTGCAATTCGGGCTCAAAACCACTAGGTACGTGACAGTAGCAGACAGCCATGTCTGAGCCCGAGCGGGGAACCTCCGCTATGGAAGAACTGTGTCAACACCTGGCAAGACTTTCCGAGGCAGTTAAGAATCTCCAGCAGGGCTACACCCGGCTGGAAGAACAGGTGCTCGCCCTATCCAACCCCTACGGTACCCTGGGAGCCCCTCAACCATCAGCTCCTTCAGCCGAAGCAGGGCCGGCACCCACAGTTGTGATGCTCCCTCCAGAACCTAAAGTTCCTACACCTGAGTGATTCTCCGGGGACCGCAGCAGCTTCAGGGCCTTCTGTAAGTCCTGTGAATTGTATTTCGCCCTCAAACCACGGACCTTTTCTTTGGAAGCCACCAAGGTGGGCTTTGTGGTATCCTTACTTTCCGGAGACCCCCAGACTTGGGCTCACTGTCTTTTAGAACAGAAGGATGCAGCCTTGACCAATCTCACCACCTTCTTTGATGCAATGGCTCAATTATACGAAGACCCTCAACTTTCAGCGACTTCAGAAACTGCCTTGCGGACCCTCCAGCAGGGAGGAAGAGCGGAAGAGGACTATGTGGCTGAGTTCAGGCGATGGGGTGCGGATACGAACTGGAATGACGCTGCCCTTCGCCATCAGTTCCGCATGGGACTCTCTGATTCTTTAAAAGACGAATTCGCTTGAGTCGGTGTTCCACAGACTTTAAATGTACTAACCAACTTGGCTATACAGATCGATCGACGTCTGAGAGAAAGGAGGGCCGAGAGGGCCACGGGTTTCTCTCGTCCAACCTGGATGCTTCCAAAAGTTCCAAGCCATCTACGCCCAGCACCAGCCGCCCGACCAGCATCCACTTCTGACACACCTGAGCCCATGCAACTTGGGGTCTTGCGGCCGTCTCTTACCCCCAAAGAACGTCAACGACGGCAGAATAATAATCTGTGTCTCTATTGTGGGGAATCTGGACATTATGTCAGGAACTGCCCTATTAAGCTCCGTAAGTGCCCATCTATGCCTTCTGGTTACACAGATTCTTTAACTAAGATCTCATCTCACCTTGCCCTTTCTGTCTCCTTTCAGCTCCCAGGAAAGACTTTACAGACGCCCGCCATTATTGATTCCGGGGCATGCAGCTGTTTTATGGATTAATCTTTTGCTGCCAAACACCAGATTCCCCTCCTGCCTAAGACCCATGGACTCTCTATTCATCTGGCTGACGGGGCTGCTATCAAATCTTGTCCTGTAATTCAAGAGACTGCCCCACTACCTGCTGTTATCTCCGGTTCTCATTGAGAATTCCTTCATATGGACATAATTTCCTCTCCACTCTTTCCCGTAATACTTGGTATGCCATGGCTGCAGGCCCACAATCCTGCCATAAACTGAGCCACGGGGTAAATTACTATCGCTTCATCTTACTGCCAGAAGTTCTGTGGTTCTCCCGACCCCTGAGACCATCCACCTTATTATGTCTTGACTCGGAAGTCGAATTACGTCAGGCCATCCCTGAAGTATACCATGAGCTCCTCGACGTGTTCAGTAAACAAAAGGCAGAGGTGCTTCCACCCCACCGAGCCTATGACTTCCCCATTGAACTGCTCCCTGGAGCCAAAATTCCGTTTGGAAGGATTTTTTCCCCCAACAGAGGTGGAGCAAGAGAAGCTCAAAGAATATCTCGATGAAAATCTGAAGAAAAGGTTCATTCGCCCGTCCACGTCCCCAGCAGGTGTGGGTATTTTCTTCGTCGAGTCGTCGAGAAGAAAGACCACACCCTCCGACCCTGTGTGGACTACCGCAAATTGAATAACATTACAATAAAGAACCGGTACCCTCTTCCTTTATTCCCGGAATTATTCCAAAGATTGGGAACCGCTATCATTTTCACTAAACTCGATCTCCGCGGGGCCTACAATCTGATCCGTATAAAGGACAGAGACGAGTGGAAGACCGCTTTTCATACCCGATTTGGACACTTCGAGGACTTGGTGATGCCCTTCGGGTTGTGTAATGCCCCTGCCACTTTCCAATATTTTATCAACGATGTGCTCCGGGACTTTCTGGACTTATTTGCTGTTGTTTATTTAGATGATATTTTAATCTTTTCTTCTTCCCTCGAATCCCATCGCAAGCATGTCAAGAGTGTGTTGGGCCGGCTCCGACAACACGGTCTATATGCAAAAGCTGACAAGTGCCAATTCGAGCAGGAAAGTATACCATTCCTAGGCTTGATAATTTCCAGTAAAGGTATAAAGATGGACCCCCAGAAGATCGCTGCGATTTTGGACTGGCCAACTTCTGCAGACAGGAAAGGAATCCAACGTTTCATCGGGTTCGCCAACTTTTATCGCAAATTCATCAAAGGGTTCTCGGCTATTGTTGCACCAATCACGCAGCTAACAAAACAAGGGACCCGTTTCCGTTGGACCCCTGAAGCTCAAGGAGCTTTCGAAATCCTCAAGGGACTTTTCACCTCTGCTCCTGTCTTAAGACATCCAGATTCCTCCCTGCCATTTATTTTAGAAGTGGATGCGTCTGAAATCGCCATAGGGGCAATATTATCCCAAAGACAAGGAGCCAGGGCCCTGCTCCATCCCATGGCTTTTTTCTCACGCAAGCTATCAGCAGCCGAGAAGAACTACAATGTAGGAGATCGGAAATTGTTAGCAATTAAATCTGCATTGGAAGAATGGCACTATTTACTGGAAGGAGCTTCTTACCCAATCTTAATATTCACCGACCACAAGAACCTGGAGTATTTAAGATCCGCAAAAAGACTAAAGCCAAGACAAGCCAGGTGGGCACTCTTCTTCTCCCGGTTTACCTTCCATGTAACTTATCACCCAGGTTCTAAGAACGTAAAGCCAGATGCCTTGTCGGATGTTCAACAAATCTCAAGAAATTTCTCCTCCAGACACCATTCTCGCTCCTGGGAATTTCCTTCTGCTTCAGGAAAACCTTCTTTCCCAACTTAGACAAGCCTCCATGGGGCAAATACCTTCTCCAGAACCAGAACTACAAGGCAGAGATGGGTTATTGTGGCACAAAGACAAGATCTACATTCCCGAGGGCCTACGGGTATCCGTTTTAGAGCTATGTCACGACCACGCACTCGCCGGGCACTTTGGCATTGCCAAGACCACCGACTTGGTACAACGTACCTTTTGGTGGCCTCAGTTGCGGAAGGACTGCAAGAAATTTCTGGATACCTGCACTACGTGCATCAGGAGTAAAAGCTGTAGGACCAAGGCCTGGGGCCTACTCAAACCTCTGCCTGTTCCGGACAGGCCATGGAGAATGCTGTCTCTGGATTTCATCGTCGAGCTGCCCCCGGCAGAGGATCATACCACTATCTTTGTGGTAGTTGATAGTCTGTCAAAGATGGCACACTTCATTCCCATGAAGGGCACCCCCTCAGCCCCTGAAACTGCACAGGTATTCATCAAGGAAATCATTAGGCTCCATGGGGTACCAGCCAATATAGTTTCAGATTGAGGGGTACAGTTCACCTCTCGATTCTGGAAGTCCCTCTGCAAGGCTTTGAATATTGAACTGTCTTTCTCATCCGCCTACCACCCTCAGTCCAATGGGCAAACTGAGAGGACGAACCAAACCCTTGAACAATACTTACGCTGTTTCTCCTCTTTTGCACAGGATGATTGGATCTCCCTGCTTCCAGTAGCTGAATTCGCTTACAACAATTCTCTCCACTCCGCCACCAAGCAGACGCCCTTTTTCGCCAATTACGGCTTCCACCCTTCGTTTCTACCAAACTCCCTTCCCGAATGCACAGTGCCAGCGGTTCAGGAAAAGATGGATTTCTTCTCAACCAATAACCGACTTCTGCAAGAAACCATGACTAGAACTCAAGAGCACAACAAGACAACCTTCGTCAAGAAGAGACGAGGGGAATTGGTACTGGTATCTGGTGATTTGATGTGGTTATCCACGGTGAACTTGAGGATGGTGTGCCCTTCCAGGAAACCGGGTCCCAAGTTCTTAGGACCCTTTCCAGTTAGAAGGAAGATTAATGAATTAGAACTTCCAGACTCATTAAAGGTCCACTCGGTATTCCATGTGTCCCTGTTGAAACCTTCCACTCCCAATCCATTTCCTAACCGAAGTACCACTCCTCCTGATCCGATCTTGGTAGACGGTGAAGAAGAATTTGAAGTGGAAGCTATCCTAAACTTCAGAAGAAGAAACCAGAACCAGTTCTTAAGTAAATGGAAGGGGTATGGTCCTGAAGAGAACTCTTGGGAGCCCGAGGACAACATTCATGCAAAGAGTCTGGTTCAATCTTTTAAGAGGGCCCATCCCGAAAAATTTGCCCGAAGGGGCATCCAGAGGCTGCCCCTTGGAAGGGGGCAATGTCATGGAGATTCTACTAGAAATCTGAACCCCAGACCTTCTGGCTTACGGCCGCGGACACCACTGTGCGTGCACGCGACTGTGCACGCACCCCTGTTGGTGCCAAACAGGCTATTTAAACCTGTCTGTCACTGACGGTCTCTGCTGTCTGCTCTACAGCGTTGTGTGCCTGAGAACCTGATCCGAAGTATTTATCTGTGATTTAGACCCGGCTTGCCTGTGACCTACCCGTTATCTGCCTGCACCCGACCTCGGCCTGTTTGTGACTTCTCTCCTGCCTGCGCCCTTGTGCCTCGCTTTCAGCCTGATACCTGACCCGGCCTGTTTGATGATCCCATCTGCTAACCTGATCCAGTTTGCTGAGCTGATTCCATCTGCTGTAGTTACCTGCTAACCTGATCCAGTTTGCTGAGCTGATCCCATCTGCTAAGGTGATCCAGTTTGCTGAGCGGATTCCATCTGCTGCAGTTATCTGCTAAGCTGATCCTGTCTGCAGAGCTGATCCTGTCTGCAGAGCTGACCCCGCCTGTTCATCCCTTCCCGTCTGTTGATCCTGTCAGGCACCCGTACCCCTCCTTACTCCTGTGTTCCCTGTTACCTTACCAGGAAAACGGTAGTGGGAGTTGTAAGGGAGGCCTCCCTCTGCAATTCGGGCTCAAAACCACTAGGTACGGGACAGAAGTAGACGGTTCTAGTTATGCCACCTGTGAGTCACTCAGCACTACCCTGAGCCACTTCCAGCCCAGATCAAAATACGCCCAGGCTTGACTGCCAGCCAATCCTGAAAACTGGAAAATTGTATACTTACCTTTCCGTAACTTCCCTTTCCTGTCGCATCTTCATGGCAGCATACACTCTGGGTTGTGACTCCACCTCCACAAGTTGATAGGACCACATAACTATAAGATGACGATACGGCCCCCGCCCCAGAATTCTCCGTATATATAAATCACCTCAAACGGGTGGGACATTGTATGCTGCCATGAAGATGCGACAGGAAAGGAAAATTACGGAAAGGTAAGTATACAATTTTCCAGTTTCCTGTCGCATCATGGCAGCATACACTCTGGGGAATAACTTGCAGACTGGGTGTGTTTCTGGAAGACCAGGTGGCTGCTTTACAGATAGTCTCCGCCAAGACCCTACAATAGGCTGCCCAAGAAGTTGCCGCTGCCCTGGTGGAATGCGCCTTTAAGCCCTCCGGAATCTGTAATTTACTCAGTAAATAAGCCTTCTTGACTGCTTTAACCAGCCATGAAGTGATGGTACGAGCTGATGCCGCTTGACCTTTCCTAGGGCCATTTGGAAGAATCAATAGGTTCTCCGATCTCCTGAATGACTCGGTTACTGAGAGATATTTCAGAATGTTGCCCCTGACATCCAGAGGATGAGGATCACCCTGATCTGTGATAAGGGCCGGAAGGTTAATCTGATTAAAATGAAATGATGAGGATACCTTCGGTACAAAACGATCTGATGGTTTTAGCACTATCCTGACCGGGTAGACGACCAGGTAAGGCTCCTTGGCCATCAAGGCTTGCATCTCCGAGACTCTTTTTGCTGAAGTAATAGCGATCAGAAAAGAAACCTTTAACGTCAGGTCCCAAAGGGAGATGTTGAGCGGGAAAAAAGGATCTTTAGACAGGATTTCCAGGACAACTGAAAGATCCATGCCGGGAATGAAAGTTTTCTAGGTAGCCTTAGCTTAAGGCAAGCCTTTTGAAACTGGATGACCAGGGGGTCGTGTGCCCATTTTACCCCGGTCATAGCGGATATGGCTGATACCTGGACCTTCAGGGTACTGGATTGAAGCCCTTTCTCTAGGCCTGACTGCAGAAAATCCAGGATTTTTGGGGCTGTCAGAGAAGACATGTCCCAACCTTGTTGTTTTGAAAAGGTGGTAAACCTCTCCCAGATCCTTCGGTATGTGTTGTCGGTAGTCGGCTTCCTAGCCTGAAGTAATGTCTCCACTACCTTCTGAGATCAGCCTTGTTCTAGGTACCTAGTCCTCTCAGCCTCTAGGCCATCAGATGTAACCTCTCCAGTATAGGATGTAGAAGCTGGCCCTGGGAGAGCAGGTCTGCTGACAGTGGGAGAGGAAGCGGATCCGCTGTGTTCAACTGAAGGAGAGTAGTGAACCACGGCCTCCTTGGCCAAAAAGGGATCACCGCCACTACTAATGCTGTCGACCTCTTGAGCCTCAGAAGAAACCTCGCTATGAGGGGAGTCGGAGGGAAGATGTAGACGAGGTTGAAGCACCAGGGATGTTGAAGGCAGTCTATTCCCTCCGCTGAAGGGAAGGGGGTTCTTGATAGGAACCTCTGACATTTTGCGTTTGCTGGAGTAGCTGCTAGATCTATGTCCGGTGAGCCCCAGGTTTGATTTATGAGCGTAAATGCTTGGGGATTCAGAGACCACTCATTGTTGGAAACAAAACTTCTGCTGAGTGAATCTGCTAGGAGATTCTCGATCCCCGGAATATAGGCCGCTCTCAGATCCAGTAAGTTCAATTGAGCCCACTCCATCACAGGGCAAACTTCCTGCATCAGGGAGAAGCTTCTGGTACCCCCCTGCCTGTTGATATAGGCGACCACCACTTTGTTGTCCATCTTCAGAAGGATTAGTTTCCCCCTCAGGTAGGTACTGAAGGCCAGGAGGGCCTGAAAGGCTGCTTTCATCCTAAATGGATCCTGAATGGCCAGCGGCCCTGAGCTGCATGGTGTTGGTAGTGAGCCCCCCATCCTTCCATGCTTGCATCTGAGGTCACGGATTCCTGAGGAAGGGGAACTATATGCTTGCATCTCGTCAGATTGCAGGAACGAGTCCACCACTGCAAGGATTGTTTGACCTCCTCCAAGATGTAGATCGGTTGGGTCATGGATGAGCTGTCCCATTGACGCAGAAAGGAAGTCTGAAGGGGTCTCGTGTTCCATTGGGCCCACTGGACCATAGGAATGGTCGCAGACAGAGTGCATAGAAGACTGAGCCACACTTTGGCCAGCAGGGATGTTGCTGAGATTGCTCTTTTCACTTCTGAATCAGTGGGGAAATCTTGTCCACCGGTAGTTCCACCGTGTTTGCTCGAGTATCCAACTCTGCACCCAGGAAGATCATCCTCCTGGTAGGATGAGCATTGCTTTTTTTCCAGTTTATCAGCCAGCCCAGGCCTTGTAAAGTGGCCACTAGAACCTCCCGATGTTGGATAAGGGACTCCTGGCTGCTTGAGAGAAGAATGTCATCCAGGTAGTGATGGACTCTCAATCCTTTCTCCCTTAAGGACGCTATCACTGGAAGCAGTACCTTCGTGAAGGTTCTGGGGGCGGTAGAGATCCCGAACGGGAGACATTGAAACTGGAAGTGGCCCTGATTCACAGACAACCGAAGGAATTTCTGGAAGGCGGCATGGAACGGAACATGAAGATAGGCGTCCTGAAGATCTATGGAGAGTATCCAATCCCCCAGATTTATGGCTTGGAGGATCGACTGTAAACTCTCCATCTTAAATGTCTCCACTCGGATGGAACGATTGAGGTTTTTTAGATCTAGAACTGGGCGAAGGTCCCCAGATTTTTCTTGACCAGAAATAATGGGGAGTAGAATCCTCGTCCCTTCTGTGAAGTGGGTACTTCTCTTATTGCTTTCTTTTGAAGAAGCTCCTGAACGTTTCACATCCTTGTAACACAAAATATTGAAAAACTGGAAAGGTGAGCAGCACTGGTTTATTATCCTTGAATATTTTAAGTACTTTTTCTCTGGTGGACTCCCACTTATCAATGTGGAGGTTGGTCCTCAAGGTGTAGAACAAGCTTTTTTTCATATATTGGCATGTTTTTTGGCATCCTATGCAAAATACCTACTGCAATATACTCCTTTGTTTTGTGTTAGATTTACATGTCTGGATCTTTTGGCTCAATCCTTGTGAGCATTGATGTGATGTGCGGTGGGACTAGCGTGGCTTGCCTTTCCATCAATCTACACAGTTGATTTATGTTCTTGGTCTTGTTTGGATCCACAAAATACTGAAGTGTGTTAGGCCCTGTGTGGCCTTTATATATAATACTCCTTTGTGTCTTGCGAACATGTGGTGGAGTGGAATAGGAAGATCTCGGCCTCGATTTTTTGGTCAATTCATCCTGCTGTGTGAACAAACACGAACTATGTGAGTATTCTCTGCATCTATTGATATTTTGCCATGTTTGGAAAATGGTTAATAAGCAGCCACTGCTACCCTTTATACATATTATCATATCTATTCATTATGAATTTTATATTACTTTGTTTTTCTTTTGTTAATAGAATTAACAGCCTACCTCAGCTCCCCCAAAGAAGGAAATAAATACCATATTTTTCCCAAACATGCTGGGCATACTAAGGGTGGGGTCAGTGGCGCTACATTTTTTGTGGGCATATACTACTATTGTACCCTGAATATTTTCATAAGGCTATTATGCCTATTGCAGGGAGAATTGTTTTTTTTTTTTTGAGCACTTTCTAGGTGCTACGGACAACACTATTATTATTACCTTTTTTTCAATATAGAATTCTTATTTTCTTTAAATATATAACCTTTGGATAATAACTTTTCATAAAAAGTTTATACGTGCGTCAGCAACTGTATTGTTTGGTTAAATAACACTATACTGCACTGGATATTATTTATGTTATGTACAGTACAGCCTGATAGGGACTAAGCACCTTTTTTATTTGATGACTAACTGACCCAAAGAGTATTTGATCACCTTAGCCGGTATTTAATATCATACGGTTTTGGGGATAATTACATTTCTTTGTAATAGGTACAGGCACTGTTGATATATATATATATACTTACTACTTTTTCTTTCATATACTAGCACTGCACGTCCAATACCCCCAATTCTCCCTGCAGAAGGCATAATACCCTTATGTAGCCCAGATGAAAATATTCAGGGTACAATAGTAGTATATGCCCACAAAAAAGGTAGCGCCACTGACCCCACCCTTAGTATAATACTTTTATGTAAGGCTCTGGCAGAGGAGCCTCATTCTTAGGGGAGGCTGCAACCGAAATTGCTTACCTAAGCACGGCTTTCTTTAATTAAAAAATGCTGGGCATACTGTCAACACATTTTTTTTTTTTTTTTTTTTTAACCAATAAAAGTTTATTGAAGCATTTGACATCACAATATAGTACAATAAAAACTAAGGAACAGTCGTGGGATCAAACCCACAATGCACAACATATCATATCGTTCAGTCCTAGATACCGTTACAGAGTACCTTATATTTCGGTAACATTAAGCAGCATGGGGAGGGGGCCCGAAAAAGGGGGACCCCCTACCAACATAAATCAGGACCTCTGTAAATGCGGAATCTGATGAGGTAATCGACCATAAACCCCCGATAGTCCAGACATTAAGATACTTGCAAATGGTGGGGGTGAATTTTAAGTGTCTATAAAGAAAGGGGGGGAAAAGAAAAAAGGATTGGGGGTAAAAGGAAAGGTGGTGGGGAGGAAGGGAGGGAGTGGGAGAGAAAAAAAAAAAAGGGGGGAGGGGAACCGGGACCCGAAAAATGCAGGGCGCACCCCGTATTGGGGGAGGTGCGGAACAGAAAAAGCGAGAACCTGTCAATAACTTGTCCTGAGTACACTAGCTGGCTTCAGAACGGCAGCAAAGATGTTACATTATAACCGGCACATAACCCCAATTCAAGATGCAAATTAGTTGAGAACTGAAATGTAGGGCTTAGCTTAAATCACATGAGACCATCTTACTACTAAACAGACATGTACATAGCTATTAGGGATTCAACCATTTTGAAGTTTCGCAAAAGCGTCTGAGTATTTGAAGGTAAACCAAGGTCTCCACAGTCTGTGAAATTTGTCAGTCCGTTCGGCAGCCATCGCCACCGTTTCTTCCATTTTGTACAGGGAGTCCACCTCTGACAGCCACTCCCTCAAAGAGGGAGGGCACGTGGACTTCCAATGTCTGGGAATGATCGCCTTAGCGGCGTTCAGCAAGTGGCGCACCATTGATTTTTTGTATTTGCTTAACGAGTAGCTGGAGATGTGGAGTAAGCAGCATTCAGGTGTGAGGTCAATGCCCGTCTCTGTGATGGCGCGAATCTGCGAGCAGATCCCGTCCCAGAACCCTTTAAGGCTCGGGCAGTTCCACCAAATATGTAACATATCACCTCCACATCTCCAGCAGGATTCTGACGTGCCTGGGAACCATTTATTAAGTCTAACTGGTGTAAGGTACCAGTTCGTCAAGACTTTATACGCTGTTTCTTGTGTGCTAGTGCTTATAGAGCATTTGTGTGCCAGTATGCATGCATTGTTCCATTGCTCGTCTGTAAAGGTCTTGGAGAAAAACCTCTCCCAGTCCAGTTTATGTCTGGTCGAGCGGTCAGTCCTGGAGGTCTGTAGCCAATTGTAGATCAGGGATGTCGCCCTTCTCACTGGTTCACCCGTGATGCACAATTGTTCGAACCACGTTTGTTCTCTCAAAACGTGCGATCTGTTGGTCACGCAGTGAATATAGTCATGTAGCTGTCTGTACTGCCAGTAAGTGAAGTGTTTTGCCTGTAAGTCCTGCGCCAGGGCTTGAAAGGTCTTAAGTTTGTTCCTCTCCAAGCAGTGTGTCACAGTCGTGGGTGTCCCATCAGCCCTATGTGGGAAAGACACCGTAGAGTGCCCAGACGCAAATGAAGAATTGTGAGCCAAGGGTGTCAAGGGACCCGGCGTAGATGCCAGTCCACACCGACGTGATGCTTCCCCAAAGACTTCTAGAGTTGGCCCTATCAGAGGGTGTGTTGTAAGCATGGCCGGTCTAGCCTCCTTCACTACCCACGGCAGGAACCTCAGTGGCGTATCTGACAGGCCAGCTTCCAATCTCACCCAGTCTTTAGTCGTGGCATGGCAGTTCCAGTCCAATATGCGAACCAGGTGTGTCGCATAGTAGTAGAATCTGAAGTTTGGTAGATTGATACCCCCTTTTACCTTCGGCAAAGTCAAGGTAGAAAAATTAATTCGGGGTTTCTTGTTGGCCCATATAAAAGTTCTCACTAATGCTTGCAGGTGAATGAAGAACCGTCTAGGCAACTTAATGGGAAGTGTGTGAAAAAGATATAGTACCCTCGGCAATATTGTCATCTTAATGGCAGCCGCCCTCCCGAACCAAGACAACGGGTGAGTGTGCCATGCCCGTAGGTCCTCACGCAGGTCGCTCAGAAAGGGTTGGAAGTTTTGTGCGTAGAGACTGTCTGAGTTGGGCGTGAGCCAAATCCCCAAATATTTGAGTTTGTGATCTACCCACTTAAAGGGACAATTAGACTTGGCAGTCCGCAGGCACGCAGGACCCAGGGATATGTTCAGCGCCTCCGATTTCTCGCAGTTAATTTTAAAGTTTGAAAGGTATCCAAAGATCTCAAATTCAGTTAATAAATTAGGGATCGAGATGTGGGGCTGTGACAGTATGAATAGAAGGTCATCCGCGTAGGCGGCTAGCTTGAAATGCGTGAGTCCCTGCCTGAGGCCACTAATTGATGGGTTTGCATTGATCATGCGGATGCATGGTTCGAGTACGAGGATAAACAATATTGGCGATAACGGGCAGCCCTGGCGCGTACCGTTACGTATGCTTACAGGTTCGGAAAGAGACCCATTTATTTTCAAACGAGCCGTCGGGCGGTGGTACAGCGCCGAGAGCCAAGCCAACAGTCGCGTCTGAAAACCCACCCGCCTGCAAACCGCGAACATGAAGTCCCACGCCACTCTGTCGAAGGCCTTCTCCGCGTCCGTGGACAGGAGAAGGCCCTCGACAGCGCTCCCCCTCATACAATGCAAGAGATCCACCACTTTGATGACATTGTCCCGAGCCTCTCTCCCGGGCATAAAGCCTGCCTGCTCCGGACCAATCAGTTCGGGCAAGAATGTGTTCAGCCTGGTAGCTATAATTTTTGACAGGAGCTTTATGTCCAAGTTGAGCAGCGAAATTGGCCGGTAGCTTGAGCAGGCACTAGGGTCCTTCCCCGGCTTGGGGAGCACCGTAATGTGTGCCAGGTTAAAGGTCGGTGGAACCTCCCGGAGCTCGGGAAGGGAATTCAGGGCCCTCAATAAGGGTGTCACCAAAAGGTGTGCGAAGGTCTTATAGTAAATGGCTGAAAAGCCGTCCAGGCCTGGGCTCTTCCCGGTTTTCAATGATTGAATAGCCTGCGTGAGCTCCGAGGCTGTAATAGGCCTGCTGTCAACACATTTTGGTCGACTACAGGTCTAGACCTCATATGCATATCGGTGATTTGTTGCCGTTTACTATTCGTGTCATTTATTATTGTTTTATAAGTATTTGTACATTTTTGTATATCTTATGTCCTTTTATATGTTCTTTCAATGATTTTGTACTTTTCTATACTTCTTATATGGTCTGGTTTCACCTCCCATGCCCATATAATCCCAGGGAGAATCTCCATTTGCAAATCTTTACATGTGGGATGTGGCATGAGTCCTCCATTATTCTCATTAGAGGTTTCTCTTAAATATTTTTTTCTCTATTTCCAGGTGGGGCCCAGGTACATTTCCCCAAAACTGAGAAGTCAACCAATACAGAAAGCTGCAACAGAGAGCAGCAGTTGCTATAAGGCAGCTCTGGAATTGGTAGCAGAATCCAAAAAATAAAAATAAAAAAGATAAAAGATAAAAAGAGCATGCTTTTTAAACAGAGAGATGTCCATCACCTAGGAAAATTAGCAGGTGTCCAATCACCTGAAGGTAGCTGCATATAACCTACGGTTAAGACTGATCCCGTGTTCTGTAGGATTCAGAAATTTAAATATTTTTGATAGGGCAAATAAAAAAATACATTTATGGCTTGTGGTGTAGAAGTTGGCGTGCTCCAGACAAAAGCAACAGCTTTCTGAGGCTAGATTGTCAATCAAATATGGAGGAGTAAGTAGACCAGAATACAAGTCACTCAGGACACATACACCCTTCCAGGACCATGTGGGGTGGTCAGTTTACACAGAGGGAGTTTTCAGTATATTTATTTGCAAACGGTGTGTCATAGATATACAATGTTGTATACTTTTATTTGTATATGAAAGAATTTATACAAATAAATTAAAAAGATATAAAACTTCAGTTTAGCAAGCTGTGACCTTTCAAAAAGAGGTTTAAAATAAACGTGACCAAAAACCATTTCACTTTAAGACTATAAAGTACACAATTACATTAAAGTGAAACTTCACTCTCTGAATCAACATTGATTATTTTTAATCCTAATTTTGCTAGCATTGGTAAACAGATCGGAAAGTATATCATATTTACTAGTTTTAAACTTTTTGTTGTACATTTCTTCAGTTCCCAAGAGGGATTTTCACAGCTAACCCTCCAGCCTGCATGTCTGCGCTAAGGGCAGATGGATACCAGGAAGTAAATGCTACATGAATAATGTGCCCTTACTCAAGAAGGTGACGGCCAAAAATGCTGGGAGGTGTTTTTCTCAGCTAAAGCATGAAACATAGATGGAAGGGAGTGTTGGCTTTAAATACTAAAAATGATTTAAATAGCATTTTTGGTTTGTGCCGCTCAGAAATGTTTGGAGGCTTTATAGGAACCTGTCAGCATAGAATCAAAAGGGCTACCAATATCAATTTGAGATTTAAATGTAGATCTTGGCTGTTTTCCCAAATCTTGTTCATAGAGCATCAACATAGTAAGCAGCCCAAAAAAAACAATGCACCTTGCATTTTAGATGACAAAAACAAGCAGATATACCACCATTATTTTATCCTGACAGACTACGTACAATATCTTTGTAGACCTTTTATGAGCATCTTAAATGTTGATATTAGCATGGTAGTGATCCTCCCTGGGGTGGAAACTATTTTCCATGTTCCCCCCCCCCCCTCTTGCTTTCTTGACAAACATTGCTTCTTCTAGCTTCTTAACATATATTGTACTTCTCATTTACATTTACTTTTATTCATGTATTAATGAGAGAAACTTTTTTTTAGCATAAAATGTAAATAAAGTTTAATTTTCTCTGGAACAAAAGTAACAAAGTTGCTGTTCTCTTGAGATCATGATTATTTGAAGTTGATGTAAAATGTTTTTGTTTAGTCTGGATCTGTAAGAGAAGGAAGAAATGTTTGCATCTGTTACTGATACTTCAAATAAATAGTTTTCTAAAAGGGAAAAAAAGAAAAAATCTGTGGGTGAAGGAACGTGAAGGGAAATTAAGAAGTGCATTTAAAACCAAAAGCAAAAATGTATACATTGCAGATTAACAATAAATGGCTGTGAGCTGTGATTTATTATAGACTCCTTTCCCATAATTTCACCTGTTAATCCTGCTGTTATTTTTCAACTTACTGTATTTATCTGCGTATAACACGCAAACCAAGTTTAGGAGGGAATTTTGAGGAAAAAAAGTTTTAGGAGGGAAGTTTAAGGAAAAAAACTTGCATTAAAATGTCCATCAATGCAGCCTTATCGGTGTCCATCTGCAGCCTTGTCCATCATTGCAGCCTAGCCCAGTGTCCATCTGCAGCCTTGACCATCATTATAGCCTTTCCCAGTACCTTTGTAGCCTTGCCAGTCTCTTTGCAGCATTTGCCCGATTAAAATTTGGTGCCGATTTCCACTGACTGTGAGCGGACAGCAGAGAGGAGCGAGCGGAGCCGAGATACAGAAAGCAGAGCGTACTTCAGCTTTACTCGGCTCTGCTCACAGTCCCTCCCATCTCCACTGTTTGCGAGAGGAGAGGAGTGAGTGCCGCTGACATACAGAAAGCCGAGTGTACTTCGGCTAGACTCGGCTCTGCTCAGTCAGGGACGGGACTGCGAGAGGAGCCGAGACTAGTTGAAGTACATTCAGCTTTCTGTATGTCAGTGGTGCTCGCTCCTCTCGCAATCAGTGGAGGTGGGTGGGACTGTAAGAAGAGCAGAGTAAAGAAGAGTGTACTTCGGCTTTGTGTATCTCGGCTCTGCTTGCTCGTTTCCTTAAAATCAGCGGGGGATCGGCGTATAACACGCACCCATGATTTTAAGGGGGAAAAGGTGCGTGTTATACGCCGATAAATACAGTAGTTTTAACAGCCCAGTAAAAGTGGTAGTTTGGTTGAGACAGACCATTTAACACAGACAGAGGTGCTGCATACAATGGTCAGCTTTTATTAATTTATGTAAAAAAGTATAGGCTGGAGTTCAGTTTTAAAGTAATATTAAAAGGTATTTTTTTTAAAATAACAAACAAACATGTAATACTTACCTGCACTGTGCAATAGTCTTTCACAGGACAGAGCAGCCCCAATCCTCCTTTTTGGGGTCCTCTTTTCCAAGTGCCCCCACAGCAAGCTGCTTGCTATGGGGGAACTCTGGCATGCTCACTCTTGAGCATTAGACACACACAGAATGAGCCTCCCGCCGCCCCCTCCTCATTGGCTGTGAGCTGTGATTGACAATGGCTCCCGCTGCTGTCTCTCAGCCAACCAGCAGGCAGAGACCCAAGAGGGCAGCTGCTGGATCGCGATCAGGCTCAGGTAAGTGTTAAGGGGTTGTGGAGGAGCTGCATACTGAAGGCTTTATACCTTCATGCATAGAATGCATTTTATTATTGGCCTGTAATGGGAAATCATAATAGCTGATAGTGAGGTGCAAGAGGTTAACCAATCCAAAGCTCTCAGCCCTAATAGCTCTATCAGAAGTTGCATAACAGGCCCTCTAGGTGAAAACAGGGGTGATATACAGACATCTGCAGATACATACTATGCTACATATATTGTATTTAGTGCCCACAAGTACACTTTAATTTGAATAAAACAAAGCTAAATAGTACTATGCAAAAATGCAGTACACATAAAATAAAACATTTAATTGAAAAGCGTGAGATAGTCTTTGGTAAAATGTGTTACATCTGACGCAGCAGATGCTTAGAATGCTTTCAGGATGTTATTCTAGTTTCTGAGAAGCAAAGAACTACATGATTACAAGGAGAAAACAGGAAAATAAAAAAGGAGTCACCTTTTTTTCTAACTCCATCCATTCAGCCTCTCCAGCCACCCCCAAATGCGGATGTAGACCTGTGGAAATGTAAACAGTGGATTAGCTATGTACAGATGTGCATCAAGAAAGGTAACAAAAGAGTTAACTTTTTTGAAATTTTTACAACCAGAAAATATTACACTTAAAAAAATAAAATCAAAGATTGTCTCATTTGATACCTTTATACAAGTTATTATCAATTCCAAAGGGCTAATAAACCTTTCATCACTTTGCTTGCATAACTGTGGCTACTAGATACACTACTGGACTTTAAAGTGGTTGTAAACCCTTACAACACACTTTCACCTACAGGGAAGCCTAGATTAAGGCTTACTGTAGGTGCTGTAAATATGCCGTGACCCTTCTAAAGTGTGCATGCGCCGAATACATCGGCACATGCGCAGAAGGAATCCTCGTACAGGGAATTGTAAATATCTCCTAAACCATGTAGGTTTAGGAGATATTTACAATTCCCTGTACGAGGATTCCTTCTGCGCATGTGCCGATGTATTCGGCGCATGCACACTTTAGAAGGGTCACGGCAAAGAGGAAGTAAACCCATCAGGGTTTACTTCCTTTTTAATAAATGCACCTTCTTGTCACTGCAAGAAACTCTAGCCCAGCCTTGCTCAATGTTTTTAACATGGAGGAACCCTTAAAATAATGGTTGATTCTTGGGGGACCCGTCAAAAATTACTAAATCCAGAGTTCAGGCACATTAATGTGTAGGTCACTTGGAAAAATGCTCCTTATTTGGTGGCAAGTGGGAAAAAGCCCCCCTTGAAGACAGCTGAAAATATCATTAGTGTCAGTGATGACTTACCTGAGAGGCAGGCATGCATGTGGTCAAGGACCCCCTAGTAACCCCTGGAAGAACCCTGGCTAAGAAAGCTCTAGGTCAGTGATGGCGAACCTTGGCACCCCTGATGTTTTGGAACTACATTTCCCATGATGCTCCTGCACTCTGAAGTGTACATGTTCATCATGGGAAATGTAGTTTTAAAACATCTGGAGTGCCAAGGTTCGCCATCACTGCTCTAGGTTTTACACAGCTATACACTACTGCAGGGGTCTCTAAATTTTCTAAACAAAAGGGCCAGTTTACTGTCCCTTTAGACTTTAGGGGGCCAGACTGTCGCCATTGGGAGAAGAAATCCTGGCATTGGTGGGAGTAAACAATTCCTCTCCCTAGTACATGTAAACATGTACTTGGGTGGGGGGAATCGTGCTCCCATCGTCAGTGCCATAGGAGGAATCGTGCTCCCATCGTCAGTGCCATAGGAGGAATCGTGCTCCCATCGTCAGTGCCATGGGAGGAATCGTGCTCCCATCGTCAGTGCCATGGGAGGAATCGTGCTCCCATCGTCAGTGCCATGGGAGGAATCGTGCTCCCATCGTCAGTGCCATGGGAGGAATCGTGCTCCCATCGTCAGTGCCATGGGAGGAATCGTGCTCCCATCGTCAGTGCCATGGGAGGAATCGTGCTCCCATCGTCAGTGCCATGGGAGGAATCGTGCTCCCATCGTCAGCGCCATGGGAGGAATCGTGCTCCCATCGTCAGCGCCATGGGAGGAATCGTGCTCCCATCGTCAGCGCCATGGGAGGAATCGTGCTCCCATCGTCAGCGCCATGGGAGGAATCGTGCTCCCATCGTCAGCGCCATGGGAGGAATCGTGCTCCCATCGTCAGTGCCATGGGAGGAATCGTGCTCCCATCGTCAGTGCCATGGGAGGAATCGTGCTCCCATCGTCAGTGCCATGGGAGGAATCGTGCTCCCATCGTCAGTGCTAGGGAGGAATCGTGCTCCCATCGTCAGTGCTAGGGAGGAATCGTGCTCCCATCGTCAGTGCCATGGGAGGAATCGTGCTCAGTCATTGGTGTCAGTAGAAGGGAAAACAATGCCCAGTCATTTGTGTCAGCGGGAGGGATAGTGGCCCATTGCTGGTGTCAATGGGAGAAATATTGCTCCATTGTTGATGTCAGTAGCAGGAATTATGCGCCATTGTTGGTGTCAGTGGGAGGCATAGTGTATTGTATCAATGGGAAAAAAAAGTGCTCAAAGGGACAGGTAAAGGCAAGCAATGCACCGCATCCAGCCCATGGGACGCAGTTTGGAGACCACTGCATTATTGTATAACCTATATATGGATATCTGCTGCAATACCTAATGTCTCTATGTGCCTCATGTGGCAGCAGGCCAATAAAAACCTCTTTGCAGCCAGAATGGGATATAATATATGTCTCAAATTTCAGAAGTTTGTGGAATATTTTTCTTTTTGATTAGGTCGGAGAGTGGAGGTTGGTTGAGTTGGCTAATTAGATTCCAACTGAAACATGTTGGGTGGTTTAGGGCTCTTTATAAGCATCCAGTCTGTTCAGGAGTTTAGCATCACCCAGGAACCAAATTTTGTGTATGTCAGACAGGGGAGAATTGAAACATCTGTTTATTGAAAGATGGCTCCTGTTTTGTGAGACACAACCTATGTGACAACTTTATACGCAAAAAGATAGGTGCCTGGTGCAGCAGTAAGTTGCTCCAGGTGGGTTAGCCACACATCCTGTATGTTAGTGAAATGCTGAGTGGCAAGTTTTCCTTTTCTGTTTTCTGATCATGTACATAGTGCATATATTCTGTGTAAATAAATTGCATGTGTGTTTCACCGTGTCACACGCACTCCGCTGCCAAGCTAATCCCTCGCACAAGCAATAATTAATGAACAATCTGTCTTGAAAACAAACCTTTGAACATTGGGGATGCCCTTATAACTATCAAACTCATGGCTAAGTTCCTAATGTACATGTAGTGGGAGCAACTGTGTGGGTCCTTTGTTTGAGCTATATTTGTGTAAGTGTTCTAGATACATTAACCATTTGTCTACCAGGGCATTTTTTTTATTTTACACACATTAAAATCCTTTTTTGCTAGAGTTTACTTTAAGCCCCCAAATAAATATATATTTTCTGAAAGCCGACCCTGCAGAATAAAATAGTAGCAGCTGCATTTTATTATGCCACACAATATTTGTGCAGCTGTTCATCAAACGCAGCATTCTCAGGAAAAAATACAGTAAAATAAACTTTTACGCAAAACAAAAACACTAAAATACCGCTTTTTTAGTAAAATACCAGGGGTGGGGTTGTGTTGAGTAAAAAGATATCAAACATGTCAAGCCTCAAAGGATAAATCCAGCCTAACACTAAAATCTATAGACATCCACGATCTAACACTAACCTATCAAGCCCTGTAAAGAAGAAATCAGTATACAGTGTTCGGGTGGACTTCCACTTTAAAACTGTGTGTGTGAAATCGCAAAAAAAAAAATATGGTACCCAACATTCTTAAAAAGGTGAGACTTTATCTAGTTTAGTACAGAGCTAATCCTGACACTTCTCTCATACACATTTTTTTGCTAGGAAATTTGTTAGAACCCCAAAACATAATAGAGGCCCTAGAGCAGGGGTCTACGGCCCTCCAGGTACTACAATTCCCATCATGCCTAGTCATGTCTGTGAATGTCAAAGTTTTACAAAGCCTCATGGGACGCGTACTTTCGCAAACAGCTGGAGGGCCGTAGTTTGGAGATCCATGTCGTAGAGGATAAAATGGTGGGTGCTGCAATTTTTTTTTTGTCACACTGTATTTGTGCAGTGGTTTATCAAATGCAATTTTTTTTTTTAATACACTTTAATGAATTTTAGTGAACAGAAACACAATAAAATTCCATTTTTTTTTAGAATAGCAATGATTATGTTATGCCAAGTAAATAGAGTACATGCAATGCTTTAAAACAAAGTATGCCCATGGAGTGGCGCAAAACTATGATACCTAAAAATTTCAATAGGCGACACCTTTACAGGTTTCCGGTTTTTATTAAGTTACACAGGAGGCCTGGTGCTAGAATTATTGCTTCCACTTGGACGTTCAAGCCAATACCTCATATGTGTTAAGAAATTAAGGGTTTATAATTTTTTGTCATATGTGCATTTTAAATGATAGGGACAGAATATCAAAAATCCAGAAAAAAACACGATTGTTATAAATTGAGCTACAGTTCAGTGAGTAAAATAATTATCTGATCCCCTACCAACCAACAATAATTCTGGCCCTCACAGACTGACTACAGTATGTGCTCATGTGGCAAACAGATTAGTCCCATCAATTTAAGAAGGTGCTCCTAACGACAAGTTCTTGTGTTTATAAAATAAACCTATCCACTGAATCTTTCTTCCATTCAAACCACCATCATGGGCAAAGAGCTGTCAAAGGATGTCAGGGACAAGACTGCAGCCCTGCACAAGGCTGGAATGGGCTACAAGACTATCAGCAAGAAGCTTGGTGAAAAGGAGACAACTGTTGGAGCCATTATTCGCAAACGGAAGAAATACAAAATATTAATATTTATGGAGGGAGCTGAAACTTCAAGTTGGCAAGCGACAGCCAAAAAACCTTAAGGATTTAGAGAAGATCTGTAAAGAAGAGTGGACCAAAATCCCTCCTGAGATGTGTGCAAGCCTGCACACCAACTACAAGAAACGTCTTGCCTCTGTGCTTGCCAACAAGGGTTTCGCCACAAAGTACTAAGTCATGTTTTGCTTGGGTATCAAATACTTATTTTACAAACTGAACTGCAACTCAATTTATAACAACAATTGTATCATGTGTTTTTTCTGGAATTGTGGTTGCTATTCTCTCTCTACCATTTAACCACTTAAGGATCAAGCCTCTTTTTGAGATTTGGTGTTTACAAGTTAAAATATTTTTTTTTTTGCTAGAAAATTACTTAAAACATTATAAATCAATTTTAAAAAAAAAATACACTTTTTTAAATGAAAAAATAAGACATCAAAGTTACCCCAATTTTTTTTTTATATTGTGAAAGATAATGTTACACTGAGTAAATTGATATCCAACATGTCACACTTCAAAATTGCACCAGCTCGTGGAATGGCGACAAACTTTGACCCTTAAAAATCTCTATAGGGGACGTTTAAAAAGGTCTACTGGTTTCTATAGAGGAGGTCTAGTTCTAGAATTCTCTCACTAACGATCGCGGCAATACCTCACGTGTGGTTTGAACAGAATTTTCATATGCGGGCGCGACTTGCGTTTGCAATCACTTCTGCGCGCGAGCTCGGTGGGACAGGGCGCTTTACTTTTTTTTTCTTATTTCACTTTTTTTTAAAAGACGGAGTAAAAAAAAAAAAAAATGGGTCACTTTTATTCCTATTACAAGGAGTATAAACATCTCTTGTAATAGAAAAAAAAAGCATGACAAGACCTCTTAAAATGTGAGATCTGGGGTCAAAAAGTCTTCAAATCTCATATTTACACACAAAAAAAATAAATAAAAATAATTCCCCATTAAGAACACTGGGTGGAAGTGAAGTTTGACATCGCTTCCAACATCCAATGGTGTGGAGCCAAGCGGGGGACATCTTTACCTCACTCGGCTACTGAGACCACTTTTATCTGAAAGCTGACCGCCTTCTGAAGAAGAGGATACTGGGGTTATCACAGCTAGCTGCTGCCATAACAAAGGTATTCCTCTTCAAACAGCCACCGTATAATGACCGCGGGCAGTCGGTAAGTGGTTAAAATACACCTATGATAAAAAATATAGACCTTTTCTTTGTAAGTGGGCAAACATAAAAAATCTGAAGGGGATCAAATTATTTTTCCCACTGTAAGCGTGCGGAACTTACATATGCATTCTTAGATGGGCATCTTAGAAAACGTCATACACAGGGATATTGGAAAAGGTATTGACAAACACACATACGTTGAACTGGATGGACTGGTGTCTTTATTCAACCTTACAAACTATGTAACCAAGTTCACATATGCACATGAGCTTTTTTTAAATATTATTTAAAACTTTGTTTTACACTGTCCTTTTTTATTTATAATGCAAAGTAAGACAACAAGATAATATCACAAAAAGTACAGTCAGTAAACATCAAAATTCTAAAAGATGTGACTACCAACATAAGCATCAGCCAGGTCCTCCGACAGTAAAATTGGGAGTGCAGTTTCTCAAAGCCATAAGTTAAATATAAACTATATGTAACCAAAATATTGATGGACTGCACATTACTTAGCAACCTAGAAGAGTATGGTGCTTCATCGACCAGATTTTAAAGTATGCCCCACACTCTGCTAGGCCCACTTACACCTCACCCAGGGAGCCATTTATGCCCACATTGTCAGGGGCAATAACAGTGCAGAGAACAGAGCAGGGTGAAGGGGAAGGAGAGAAAAAAAAAAAAAAAGGCGGGGAGGGGGGAATTCCCCTACGCCCCTCTGCCGCGAGTATCAACCTAATGAAGTTGCGCCTGACATTTTGTAAATTATAAGAGTGTCTTGTTAGACAGTAAATATAGAGAAGAAAAAGAAAAAACAGAAAGGAAGGAAAAGAGAAGAAAGAAGAAGAGGAAAAGAAAAAAAAGAAGAGGGAAAGGGAGGGTCAACCAATGGCAAATCACAAGGGAGAGACATATTTGATCCACGGGTCCCATGTCATATCGAATTTCTTGGAATTATTACGGAGGGTCCAGGTGAGTCTATCATTAACCATGATCCAGTTAAGCTTAATTTTCACAGACTCTTTTTACAGCCCCTATACACAGTCTATTTTCCATCTTTTTTCACCCATATATCGCTCTTTAGGTGTGTATAGGTTAATGTCTCATCTCACTGTAACTCTCATATCATATGTATCTGTTTAAATTTGAAGAGTCCTTTACAAACCCCCCGCATCTGCCGTGGGAGGAAACCGATGGGTCCTGTGATCTACTGCTTCCTCCTTTGTGGGTGAGCTGATCCCCTCGCTATTTAAATTACTGTAACTCTTCTGTTATGTCATTATATGATTCGCTGCTATTTGATTATTTGCAAATATTTTTATTTACTCTGTAGACTATCCTCCTGAAGAAGCGGTTTGCCGCGAAACCGGTAGAGGAAACGTTTCTGTATCTCTCTTCAATAGAAACCTTACGGGGTTATCCGTCGGTAGTTCATTAAATTGTGGTGTATATGATTTTAGCAATATGAAAGTTTTGATGGATTTCATTTTTTTGTCTTTATTAAATTATTTGTAATTTTTTATAACAGTCTTTCATGATTTATTTAGTACCGCAATAGTCCCCTCAACAAACATTTTTGGGTGTGGATATCAAGGGAGCAGCCTCAGCAACTGCCCCAATATCCTTAGAATTCCCAATTCTTGACAATTAATTTTCACAGAGTCAAGAGGAACCATCGACTGCTTCCAATATCTAGCTATAGTTATCCTAGCAGCCAAAATTATATACATTATCAGTTTTGAGGATTTCTTAGGAACCCCATCAGGGAGTTTTTGAAAAAGCGCAACTTCCGGGGCTCTACGAATATTAACCCCAGTAACTGTGTATATGAGGTTAAATATACAAATCCAAAATCTAGTTATTGTTGGGCATTTCCACCAAATGTGGTACATCGTACCCACCTGGCCACACCGTCTAAAGCACATGGGGGATGCAGATGGATGCATCTTAGCGATCCTGGTTGGTACTAAATACCATCGCAGTAGGGTTTTATAATTTGCCTCAATCAGTGTTGTATTAATAGATACTTTAGATAAAGCATAAGCTATGTCTTGCCAGTCGGACAGGTCAAAATTAATGTTCAAGTCCCGTTCCCAATGGGTCATATAGGGGAGTTTAGTAGTCGGATCCGTAATAGCGGCATAAATAGTAGATATGCTTCCCCGTAATAGGTCCTTTGATTGGCAAGATAACTCAAAATTCGTAAGTGCAAACGGTCCATCCAGCAAACTGAGTTTAGAACGTATAAAGGATATAATTTGATTATACCGAAACAGTTCACTAGAGGGCATCTGCATTATCTCTATGAAGTACTGCAATGAGTGAGGTCGGTTCCCTTCTAGATAGTCACCTATCCTTAGGAGGCCTTTATTGAGCCACCATTGAAATACCTGTGGAGTCAAGCCAGGGGGGAATTCTGGATTACAGAACACCGGGGCCAATGGAGTATGCGAGGATAATAACGGTTTACGATGTCGCACCCTGTCCCAGACCTCTAGGGAGTGAGACAGGGTTGGGCACAAAATGGGAGGGCGAAGGCGACTCGGCAGCCACATCAAGGAGCCAATAGCAAAAGGGTGGCACGAGAGAGCTTCAATAGACACCCAAAGGGGCAGAGGCCCCCTTTTAATTTTTTCTTGATCAACTTTATAGGCTGTGGCAGGTCCTCTTTTTGGATAGATCTGGGGTTTATTAGACCAAACCTCTCCTCTGGCCTCCAAAGCATCTGATCAAACCAAAATCGGTTTGATCAGATGCTTGTAAAAGCTGGTAAAAAAAAGAAAAGAAAGATCTGATGAAGGAGTCACACATGCTCCGAAACGTGCTGCCGCCCCTTTCTCTCCTGACACCATCAGCCTCGTGTGTCCCGCAGTGAATACAGGCTTCCCTGCGGCCTCCTCTCTTCAACACGTATGAGAACGCTTTACAGCTGCTGGACGGCTCTACACTGCTCTCTACCACCATGCAGAGGATGGACACATGACACAGATGAGGACTCCTGATTTTATCATGTCTTTTAACACTCAACAATCTTGTAAGTGCTTTTAACCCTTTTTGCACCTTATTAAATTTTGCATACTGCACTTAGAGGCGCCTTTCTTTTCCTTTTTTATATCTTCAGAGTTGCTTCTCCTCTAAAAGGTGCTGCCAGAAGTGCCACCTCATCACTATCATCCCTCTGATCAGCTATCCCCCTCCCCCAGAGCGCCCTCATCTCCTCTCTGTTGTAAAAGCTGGTATTTGCTGGGAAGAACAAAAGACCGAATGTGCAGTCCACAGGATGCCAACAGTCTGCATCGCATACCAGCACATTATGAGAGACTTACCTTAAAACAAAGGCCTCCAGTTGTGCATGGTTACCGCTGACAGGAAGCATCAGACCTCCTGTGTAAATCGAAAGTGGTAACCTGTAAAGGCTTTTAAAGCATCACCTATGGGTAATTTAATTTACTGCTGGTTGTCACCGTTACATGGGTGTGTGCAGTTTTAAAGAGTGACATGTTTGGTATCCTATTTACTCGGCATAACTTTTTTTATATTTTACCAAAAAAAATTTGGTATTATACTGTGTTTGTGTGCACTAAAACTCATTAAAAGTGTTTTTCCCTCCAAAAATGTTGTATTTGAGCAACCGCTGCAAATACAACGTGACAACAAAATTGCAACATCCACCATTTTATTCTCTAGCGCCTCTGCTTTAAAAAAATATATGCTTGTGGGTTCTAAGTAATTTTTAAGAAAAAAATTAAATAAAAAATGTAGATATTTGTGAGAAGTGTCAGAATTGGCGGGGGGCTGAAGTGGTTAACTAGCATTCATAATGAGTATCACGTGACACTGTCAGAAATACTTACTGGTTTGATGCTCCAAATGCAAAACCTGCAAAACAATTAACAAAACAAGGGTTAATTTAGGTTTATGAAGATTTACTGGTTCAAGCTGTTTCAGAGTGTAAAATGTACTTCACCTCCACTGCTTCCCGAGGCTGCTCCACCACTACCAGAACCAAATCCAGGAAATCCACTATTCTGTCCACCAAATCCAGGTCCTTGCTGGGACAGAGTCCCAAAAGTTGGGGTGGTTTGGCTGGCAAGGTTGCCAAATGTGGCAGTGGGAGTGTTGCTTCCAAACCTGTAGAAGGGAGGACAAATGGAGAGAACTTTGTAATGACTTATTAACCACTTGACCGCAGGAAGATTCCTCCCCCCCCCTTCATGACCAGGCAATTTTTTGCGATACGACACTGCGTTACTTTAACTGACAATTGCGCAGTCATGCAATGCTGTACCCAAAAGAAATACAATTTTTTTTTTTTAACAAATAGAGCTTTCTTTTGGTGGCATTCGATCACCAGTGTTTGTTTTTTTGCGCTATAAACAAAAAAAAAATGTATTTGTTGCATTCACCGTAAAATCCTTTTCTCTGTAATTCACCGACCGACACAGCACCTCTCTGTAACAAATGGGTTGTTAGCCTCATCACTAGGAGAATACTAGGCATACTTGTAACAACACTCAGAACTCTTAGTTTCTCCCAGGGGGCGGTCCCTTAGGCTACAACCCTCCAGTCTGCAGACAGACCTTAGTACGTCAACAAGCAGTATAACGTAAAGATAAAAGGAGGGGCGGGTGCTGTGTCGGTCGGTGAATTACAGAGAAAGGGATTTTACGGTGAGTACAAAAAATCCTATTTTCTCTTATATTCACCGACCGACACAGCTCCTGTCTAACAAATGGGACGTCCCCAAGCAGTGCCAAACCAGGGGTGGGAAAACAGCATAGAAACTTCATCCACCATGGCAAGTTGGAACTAGTGAAACTTTACCAAAAAAACAAAAAAAACAAACAAACAAACAAAAAAACAAAAACAAACAAACAAACAAAAAACAGTGCGTGGAAAAAAACACCACAAAAACCAGGGTACCCTCAACAGGAGTGACTACCCATAACCGCACATAAAACTGCAGCATGTAATGCAACAGCGCATTAACTTAAAAGTACTGTGTTTTTATCGAAAACCAGGAAAAAAGGAAATAAATATTGCATAGTCAATTGCAACTATACGGCCACCTGCAAAACTTTGTGGCCAAAACTGGCAGCCGATGCACTGACGTCTACCTTGGTAAATGCATGGACAGACAACCAGGTCACCGCTTTACACACCCGAGCGACCAACGCTTGGTATTGGAAGGCCCAAGACGTTCCGATTGCCCTTGTGGAGTGGGCCATTACCATAAAGGGGGGCAACTGCCCCTTCAAGGCGTAGGCTTGTACTACAATCTGTCTGATCCACCTGGAAACAGTGGCCGACAAGACCGCCATGCCTTTATTGGGACCAGCCACTGAAAGAAACAGTGAGTCTGACTTACGAAAAGGAGCCGTGGCAGACAAATAGACCTTCAGAGCCCGAACCACGTCTAGAGCATTAAGGGCCACCTCCTTAGGGTGCTTCGGCTTAGGACAGAGATGGCAATACAATGTTCTCATTAATATGAAAGGTCGAGACCACTTTCGGTAGCAAAGACGGTTGTGGACGCAACATCACCTTATCCTTGTGGACAACCAGATAGGGCGACTTGCAGGACAAGGCCGCCAGCTCCGAAACCCTCCTGGCCATGGTGATGGCCACTAGAAAGACCACTTTCTGGGAAAGAGTCAACAGGGGAATCTCCTTGATATTTTCAAACGGCGGTTTTTCAAGCGCCGACAACACCAGGTTCAAATCCCATGGGGGTAACGGTGAATGCACCGGAGGGACTGCATGTTGTACCCCCTGAACGAAGGTACTCACTAAGGAATGCGATGCCAGGGGTCGCTGAAAAAAGACAGCTAAGGCTGAAATTTGCCCTTTGATGGTGCTTAATGCCAATTTCTGGTCTACTCCTTACTAAAGAAACAGCAGGATCCTGGATATGGAAAAGGAACGCTGATACCATCCTTTCTCCTCACATATGGAGATGTAGGCCTTCCAGGTACGATGGTATATCTTCAGAGAAGATTTCCGTGCTCTCAACATAGTTGGGATCACCGAGTCCAACAGACCCCAGATCCTCAACACCTGGCTCTCAATAGCCATGCCGTTAAAGAAGAAGTAAAGGCTATTTAAAAAAAAAAAAAAAAAAAAAAAAAAATGCAAGGCAAAGGCATAATGAGCTAGTATGCATAGCATACTAGCTCATTATGAATAACTTACCTGAGAACGAAGCCCCCGAAGCTGTACTCCGTCTTCATGTTTGCCGCTGCCATGTATCCCGGAGTGACTTCCGGGTCTCGCTGCTCCGGCGCTGTGAATCGCTGGAGGCACGATGACGTCACTCCCGCGCATGTGCATGGGAGCCGACACGAGCGGCATATCGCCGTGATCTGCGGCCTGCCCAGTGCGCCGTAGACAGCCGTGGCTGTCTTTTTGTAAATATCTCCTAAACCGTATAGGTTTAAGAGATATTTCTTGGACCTACAGGCAAGCCTTAATCTAGGCTTTCCTGTAGGTCAAAGTGGTTTGTAAGGGTTTACAACCACTTTAAAGTCAGCGATGGTAAAGCAGGATGGAGAATAGGACCTTGAGACAGAAGGTCCTCTCGCAACGGCAGTCACCAGGGAGCGTCTGCCACCAGGTCTGCGTACCAAGGACACTGAGGCCAATCTGGGGCAACCAGTATCACTGAGATCCCCTTGGCTTCCACTCTGCGAAGCAGACATGGTAACAGTTTCAGTGGAGGAAAAGCGTAGATCAGCTGGTACTGATCCCACGGGGCCACCAGCGCGTCCGACACGTTGGCCCACGGATCCAGCCAACTGAACTCCCATCACTCCACCCCAGCCGGAAAAACTGGCGTCTGTTGTGATCACCGTCCATTTCAGAAACAAATTTTCCAGACTGAATCACCAGGGACCTCAACCAGAGAGTCTCCAATTGTCTGGCTCACCTGGATCTGTCGTTCCAGGGACAACTGAGATTTGTCCAATTTTTTCAAAAGTTTTACCGCGGATCTGAGAGTCTGCAGCTTGTCTGAAGGGAGAAACACTCTCGCTTCCCTGGAGTCCAGCAGGTAGCCTAGGTACTCCAGATGCTGGGTCGGCACAAGTACTGACTTTTTTAGGTTCAACAGCCACCCAAATTCTTGAAGGGTCTGCATGGTGATCGACACATCCTCCTAATTCTGAGGCGGAAGATGCCCTCAGGAGGAGATCGTCTAGGTATACCACGATCGCAATCCCACGTTGCCACAGCAAACTGGAGCCAATACCTTGGTAAAGACTCTGGGGGCTGAAGCCAGACCAAAGGGAAGAGCCACAAACTGGTAGTGGGCTTCCCCGAAGAAAACCACAGAAACTTTTGATGCTGGAGGCATATGGGTATGTGCAGATATGCATCCTGGATGTCTAAGGACGCCAGGGACTCCCCTTGATGGAGTGCAGCGACTACCAAGCGAACTGATTCCATTCTGAATCTCTGCACTTTTACAAAGTGATTGAGGGCCTTCAAGTCCAAGATCGGACGTACCCCTTCCTTCTTGGGAACCACAAACAGAATTGAGTAGAACCCCTGGAAGCGTTACGATTCCGGAACCGGTACAATCACCGCACGATTCAGCAAATCCCTTAACGCCCCAAAGAGGGCCTCCTGGCGAGCCGGGGATACGGGTATGCTGGAGGGGAAGAATCTGTTTTGTGGCCAAGAGAGACTATCTTGTAGCCTGTGGAAATCAGATCGTAGACCCACTGGTCAGATAACCGGGAGGACCACCGGGCTGCAAACTCCCGAAGGCGACCCCCCTCCTGAGACATGGGTGGGGGCAAACCTTCATGCGGTAGCACTTTTATTCGCAAGCTTGTTAGGCTTGCGGTTCCAGGGACGTTTTTGACTGTCCGTAGGCATCCTGTCGGGCTGGGGACGTTTCGTCGAAGCTCCGGGTGGAAAAAAAGCAGTTTGTGAGCGGAAAAAAGAGGGCCCTTGCCTACGGCGTGGCTCCTTAGCCTTCCTGGCCTGTGGGAGTAAGGTACTCAAAGAGCCGGCCCACCAAGGAAGGGAAGATCCGTCAGGGCTTTTTTGGATGCCTGGTCAGCAGACCAGCATTTTAGCCAAATTAGGCACCACAGCTGACACTGAAGCCCTGGATAGAAGAGGGAGAGTATCTAGGGCCGCGTCACGAAAGGCCTTCACGGTGCAAAAGTTTTGCCCACTCAGTCAGTGTCCGCGACACAAGTGCGGATGCCAGTACTGGTTGCATGGCTGACCCCACAACCGTAAACAAGGAACGAGCCACTGCCTCGGCCTTCCTGTCCATGGGATCCTTGAATGCAGGAGTCCCTTCAACCATGATCATGGTTACTTTATTTAACCTGGATACTGGGGGGTCCACGACTGGAGGAGCCGACCATTTTTTGAGAAGGCTCTCCTCAAAAGGGTAACTGAAAAGGTCTGTTGCGGGCGACCCCATTCCTTGTAAACGAACTTGTCAAAGTAAGTCAAATACGGGAACACCTTAGGTGAACGTGCTGGCTTGCGGGACCCAAAAGGGACCGGTACATCAGCAGAGGGATCCGCTGGCTCCTGAATCTTCAGGGTATCACGCACAGCTGTGATAAGTGCTCCAACAAGTGATTTGTCTCACCCGGACGGGGACTCATCCTCACTGTCTGAACGGTCCTGGTCAGCGTCGTCTGACAAGACAGAGCAGGGGTCACCAGCCTAAGCAGGACCCGAGTCTGCGTCAGAGCTCTCCCCAGAGGATGGGGGTGGGGGGAAGGGGCCTAATTAACGCACCTTTCTTCCCACGCACCGCCTCCATCTTGGCAACGAATGCGTTGAGGACCGCCGTCAGGGTGTCCATGGGCACTGCGCAGTCCGCAGGTGACCTGGTTGCAATTGCCTGGATTTCGGGGGAAGAAACACCAGTTTCTGAAGCCACGCTGACCCTACCCTGTCTGCCACCCGAAGGGGACTTACGACAGTGACAGTCCCACCCTTCTTGCTGCCTCTGACTGAGGGTCTCTTTCCTGCCGGACTCACCACCCTGAGGAGTTCTGCGCTGTTCACAAGTGGTGCCTCTAGACCCTGTGTGCTCCCAAGTGCAGAGGAAACAAACGCTGTGTCGGGCGCAGCCACCAGAATGAGCGCTAAACGTTATGAAAAACGTGCTCAGGCTACAAACAGGAAACACAGGGAAAATGGCTGTGAGAGCATCTAAACCATGCTGCTGCTAGAGAACACTGAAAAAACGCGTCCAGGCTTCCAGAAAATGGTCACCAGTGTCCTTAATAGGAGATCACTTGCAAAATGGCTGCTGAAGCCCAGGAGGGCATACTGCCTTGCCCACACCTAAAATGGCTGCCAGCAGCTCCATGAGGTACAGAAAGAAAGCAATGTGACAGAGACACAGCAGACCCTTACAGGCACCTTCCAAGAGTTTAACACAGAGAACTCTGGACACCGCTAGTCAGCCAGCCCCCCCCCCCCCCCCATCTCAGGTAAGAGCCAACAGAGAGCAAGCATACATCTCTCAGCAGCCATATACAGCATCCCCCCAGGGAGGGAAGATGGGACAGGGGAGAGAAGAGAGGGAGGTGAAGGACCCCCGAATAGACGTCCCAGGGAATGCCCAGCTGCTGAGCCCCGCCGAGGAAGGGAGAGCTGTACTTACCAGTCCCGAAGAGCTGGGAGACATTCCATTGCAGAACTACTCACTGATCAGTACAGGGTAGCTGCTGGCCTCGGCATACTGTGACGCAGACATCAGTAGCCCGGTCATATGTACGCCCCCAGAGCATAAAAGTTCACTGACCAACTCTGGAGCTGAGGTTTCGTCAAGGGCTGTCAAGCCGTAGCTGCGACCTGCACACGCTCGATGGCCGGACTGGGGAGACTACAAGGATAAGGGTATCCAGCCTGTCACCCAGCCGGCTGTTGATAGCTGATCACAGGATCATTCATCTTGCGCAAAAAGCCAAGCTTCTGCATAAAAAAAATGTACGGACCGATGGGCCCGCAGGGTTCCTAGGTCCTTCTT
Source organism: Lithobates pipiens (assembly GCF_037356315.1). Classification (NCBI taxonomy): domain Eukaryota; kingdom Metazoa; phylum Chordata; class Amphibia; order Anura; family Ranidae; genus Lithobates; species Lithobates pipiens. The sequence goes on from NW_027507764.1 coordinate 174,280,286, forward strand.
CACTAGGCAAAATAAAACTGAGGTCTGTCTGCAGACTGGAGGGGTGTAGCCCAAGAGACTGCCGGTGGAACTAAGAGTTCTGAGTGTTGTGTTACAACTATGCCTAGTATTCTCTTATTGATAAGGCTAACAACCCATTTGTTACAGAGATGAGCTGTGTCGGTCGGTGAATATAAGAGAAAAGACAAACAATTTTGAAAAAAATATATATCTATATATCATCTTTTTGCTATAGAGCCTATCCAATAAAAAAAAACATCAAAATTTCTTCATAAACATTCAGGCCAATATGTATTCTGCTACATATTTTTGGTACAAAAAAAAAAATAAAAAATACCAAGCAGCATATATTGATTAGTTTGCACAAAAGTTATAGCATCTACAAACTCAACACAGCCATTAATGTCTAAACCTCTGGCAACAAAAGTGAGTACACCCCTAAGTGGAAAATGTCCAAATTGTGCCCAGTGTTAATATTTTGTGTGGCCACCATTATTTTCCAGCACTGCCTTAACCCTCTTGGGCATGGAGTTCACCAGAGTTTCACAGGTTGCCACCGGAGTCCTCTTCCACGCCTTCATGACGACATCATGGAGCTGGTTGATAATAGAGAACTTGCACTCCTCCACCTTCCGTTTGAGGATGCCCCACAGATGCTCAATAGGATTTAGATCTGAAGATATGCTTGGCCAGTCCATCACTTTTACCCTCAGTTTCTTTAGCAAGGCAATGTTCGTCTTGGAGGTGTGTTTGGGGTTATTATGTTGGTTGCTGCCCTGTCTCTGAAAGGAGGGGATCATGCTCCGCTTCAGTATGTCACAGTACATGTTGGCATTCATGGTTCTCTCAATGAACTGTAGCTCCCTAGTGCTGGCAGCACTCATGTAGCCCCAGACCATGACACTCCAAGCACCATGCTTGACTGTAGGCAAGACACGCTTGTCTATGTACTCCTCACTTGGTTGCCGCCACACACGCTTGACACCATCTGAACCAAATAAGTTTATCTTGGTCTCATCAGACTGTGGACATGGTTCCAGTAATCCATATCCTTAGTCTGCTTGTCTTTAGCAAACTGTTTGCGGGCTATCTTGTGCATCATCTTTAGAAAAGGCTTTGTTTTGGGACAACAGCCATGCAGACCAATTTGATGCATTGTGCGGCATATTGTCTGAGCACTGACAGGCTGACCCCCCCCCCACCTCTTCAACCTCTGTAGCAATGCTGGCAGCACTCATACATCTATTTCCCAAAGAGAATCTCTGGATAAGATGCTGGGCACATGTACTCAACTTCTTTAGTCGACCATGGCGAGGCCTGTTCTGAGTGGAATCTGTCCTGTTAAACCTCTGTATGGTCTTGGTCACCATGCTGCAGCTCCTCAGTTTCAGGGTCTTGGCAATCTTCTTATAGCCTAGCCCATCTTTATGTAGAGCAACAGTTCTTTTTTTCAGATCCTCAGAGAGTTCTTTGCCATGAGGTGCCATGTTGAACTTCAGTGACCAGTATGAGCGAGTTAGAGCAATAACACCAAATTTAACACGCCTGAGACCTTGTAACACCAACGAGTCACATGACACCAGGGAGGGAAAATGGCTAATTGGGCCCAATTAGGACATTATCACTTAGGGGTGTACTCACTTCTGTTACCAGCAGTTTAGACATTATTGTGTGTTGAGTTATTTTGAGGTGACAGCAAATTAAGGCCCCTTTCACACGGACGTTCCGTTCAGGCCCGCCTGTCAGTTTTTCAGGCGGACCTGAACGGGTGCTCCATAGAGCTCTATGGAGCGTCGGATGTCAGCGGTGACATGTCCGCTGACATCCGACCCGCTCCGATCCGAAAAAGTGTGACGGAGGAAAAAGCTATTTTTCCATCCGTCTGCGGATCGGATCGGATGACGACGGGCACTGCGGTCCGTCGTCATCCGATCTCCCATAGGGGAGAGCGGCGCTGTGACAGGTCCGTCCCTGCGCAGTGTGCAGAGACGGAGCTGTCATCTCCCTGCTCAGCGGGGATCGGCGGAGTGATCCCCGCTGAGCAAACGGACATCCACGGGGCGGATCAGAACTGATCCGCCCCGTGTGAAAGGACCCTTACACTGTTATACAAGCTGTACACTCACTACTTTACATTGTAGAAAAGTGTAATTTCTTCTGTGTTGTCACATGAAAATATATAATAAAATGTTTACAAAAATGTGAGGGGTGTATGCACTTTTGTGAGATACTGTAGCATGACCCAATTAAAAAGGAAGGTTGAAAAGTTTAGGGGACAGTTGCAAGTACTGCAGAGTTCAGAGGTCAGTAGTATGTAACATGGAGTGCAGCTATAAGTATTATATAATGCACAGTTTAGGGGTGAGTCGTAAGTAGTATCTAACTCAGGGGTCAAGAGTAAGTAATGCAGAGCACAGGAGTGAGTAGTGCAGAGATCAGAAGTATGTGAAGCAGAGTTCAGAGGTAAGTAACAGAGGTCAGGGTCAGTGGAATGTAACAGTGTGGAGGTCAGTGGTGTTAAGGGCCTGTTCACACTGGAGCAGTGATTGTCGTTTTCCTGCATTGAAAACACACCAGTCACTGCTAGGTCACATAATAAACAACTGTTTTTTATGTGTCCCATTCTCCCCGAGGTGCAGTGCAGTGAGCCGTTATAAAATGCAGATATGCTGCATAAGCATAATATTGCAACTCGCTGGGTGGCACTGCATGTCACCACACAGAAAGTACAACAGACTGTGCTGCTGTATGGTGAGGTGAAGGAAGTGTCACTTTGTACACCTCAAATAAAGTGAAATTAAAAAAAGGGAGCAGTAAAACGCAATGAAATACACATCACTGTAGCCTAAAACGGGCTTCTGACCGCACACAAAACCCCTTTGAGTTTGAATGGGCCCTAAGCATGGGTTCACACTACTGTGTGCAGGGCTGCCCATGCATTTTAATGGGCTGCCCTACCTGTGAGAAATGTGGGGAAAGAGGTCCCTGACCCTTTTTGAAAATCACACTGAGCCACATGGTGCTGTGGCACCGTGCATTTTGGTGCGTGTGAAAACACACAGTTTACAATGTGTGGGGGTGACATTAGGAAATAATGACATCCTCGTGCATTTGCTACAGAGAAGTGCATTTCTTTGCGTCAGGAACATGTGATTTTTTGCACGCACTCCCGACATGCAAAGATGTGAGCCAACAATAACACAGTAGCACAATTTCTCCTTATGCAAGGTCTGCCTAAGCTAATCAAACTCCTCAGACTTTGTGTACACAATCTGCTTGGGCTCAGATATCCATCTGCCTCCTGATGCATTTTGGGGAAAATCACCTCTCGTCGGTCTTCTCAGAATAAATTTTTTAACAAACAGCCCAACAGTAGAACATCTCATTTAATTCAATGAGCATAAGGGTCTCCTAAAGCACCGGTAAATTCTTTGGAGGAGACACTATAATTTGTGCAGCTTTCCCAGCCTAAGAAGAACACCAAAATATTAACAATAATAATAATAATAATCAAAAAAACTAATACAATACAAAGTAAAATGTGTAATAGGATAGAATAGCTTCTTACCCAAATCCTCCTGTGTTAGCTGCAGCTGTACCCTCGCCGAACACTTTGCCGCCATTTGAGCCCAGCGGGCTTGAAAAATTTGGGGCTGAACCAAATGCTGGCACCCCTCCGAATCCAGGGGATCCCCCAAATGTTGGAGGGCTGCCGAACACTGGAGCAGCGCCGAACCCACCTGAGCAAAACAGAGGCAAAAAAAAAGAAAAGAAAAAAAAAAAAAAAAAAGGGAGAGGAAAGGAGACATAAGGGAACAAGAATCACATGCATGCCAATAGCAAACAGGGGTCTTAGCACTATGACAAACTAGGACAGAGGTCACATTAAACTTTGTATGGTGTTGACCAATATTTTAAGTAATTATTTCAAATTCTTGGACACACTTGCCAGTCTATCAGTGTTAGAGGTCAGAGGTTCCATATACAGCCTGGGTTTAGGGGCCAAAGGAACTTCACATGTACCATAATCAGATCAGCCATAACCTAATAACCTCTGACAGGTAAAGTTAATAACCCTTTGGGCCGATATCTTACAGTTTATTTGCTTAGTAACCTCAATTTTTGTCCCTCAAATAGAGGCTGTTTGTCTCCTGGGCTTGGTCAACCATCTAGCATTTTCTAGGGCCCCCAGAACACTTTTAGGTCTACTCTTGTTCTGTGCTAGAAAAGCCATAATTTTTGGCATTGAAATAGAATAGCCCCCCTATTTTGGAGCGCTGGAAGAAATTGGTTAATTTAGTGGTCCCATTGTATAAAAATGACATATCTCCCAAGTTTGCCCCCCCCCCCCAAAAAAAAAAAAAATCATAAGGTCTGGGAAATTTTAAATGATTAAATCTCCCTCAACTACTAATGCTAGAGACGATACTGTGCTTGACTAAAGTGGATGGTGTGTAAATTCTATGTTCCTTGGGGGGGGGGGGGGGCTTTACCTTTTCTTATCTTCCCTGGGACTATATGTGGCTCATACTGCATTTTAATATTTATAGTATTACATTCTTAGTTTTATAGCTTTTTTTTCTGAAATAGGATATGTGCTACTCACTATGATAGAGTCTACCTTCTACCTCCCGATTGCCTACCTTGGTCATGTGATGCTGCTACCCTCATTGATCAAGGGACACCGGAGTTGTGACTACAGCTGGGAGTGTTTTGTTATGTTATACATTATATTTTCTTTTGAGACGGAGAATGCCAATAGGCTCTGTTTTGCAACATAACTTTCAAAATTGTTTTAGTTGTAGAAAAGTAACACCACTGGTTATCTCATTACAATGGTACCTGAAACCTGGGTGGGATACAGCAAATTAACATGTCCCTGAAGTTAATGTGTTCAAGGCAGGAAAAATGGGCAAGAGTAAGGATTTGCTAAACCCAAGTGAACTCTGTGCTAATGTAATCAACAAAACATCAAAAAGGATATTTAAAAAAATATGTAAACCAAAAAAATGTCTAACCAATATCACGGTCAGGATAGCTGCTTCTACTAGTATAAACAGATACAGTACTACAAACATATATCCATAGATAAATCTATAGCACTATCACTTTAAGAATAGTGAATCTAATATACATACAATACAATAGTGAATAAAATAAAACAAAATAAGTGCAAAATCCAAACACAATCTCAATAGAAGATTAAGTCCACCGATTGTGAAATATTATATAAAAAAGTCAGCTAAAATTATATAAAAGTGTAATAATAACTTCTTGTGACCACTTCTGTTCTCCAACACTCAGTGAATCACCATCGGGAGGAACACTTTCACTGTCACCATCCAGACTTTTACATAATATTTCACAATCAGTGTGGTGGACTTAAGCTTATATTGAGATTGTTTGAATTTTGCACTTATTTTATTTGCATTGCATTCACTATTGTATGCTTGTTATATTCACTATTCTTAAAGGGATAGCACTACACATTCATCTTTGTATAAAAGCGTAAGGATTTAAGCGACTGTCAAGGGCGAAACTGTAATGGCCAGTTACAGGGTCAAGCCCACTCCAAAACTGCAGCTTTTGTGGGATGTTCGTCATCTGCAGTGCTTGGGTCATACAAAAATGGTCCAAAAAAGGAAAACTGGCAAACCAGCTACAGGGTCATAGGCTGTCAAGGCTTACTGATGTACATGAGGAGTGAAGGCAGACGCCTGTAATCTTGAAAAAGTTAATGCTGGTTCTTATAGAACTGGTTAGAACACATAGTTTGTTGCGTATGGGGCAGACAGTGTCCATGCAGACCTGTGTCCACAGCCAAAAGCTGCTACAATGGGCACGTGAGCATCAGAACTGAATCACAGAGCAATAGAAGGTGGTGGCCTGGCCTGATGAGTCACAATTTTTTTTACATTATGTGGATGTCTGGGGTGCCTGTGCATCCCTTACCTATACATTACCTATACATTACTGCTATGAGCAATGAAACTTTGGGTCCTGTCATGCATGTGGATGTTACTATGGAGTCCATGCCTTGATGGGTAAGGACTGTTATTGTGGCAAAAGGGGGACCTACTCAAGATTAGGTGGAAGTTCATAATTTTATGGCTGATCAGTGAGTGTGTGTGTGTGTGTGTGTGTGTGTGTGTGTGTGTGTGTGTGTGTGTGTGTGTGTGTATTATATATATATATATATATATCTCTCTATCTCAGATGCTCCAACATCTGATAGGAACATGTTTGTTCCATTTCATAAATTCAATGAGCAGTGAAGGAAGAATGACCATCGATAAATACTGCAGTCCACACCAATTCAGGTGGGTCCACATTTGCCCAGACTAACTATTGGGTGCGCATCCAGCTTGTTGCTGTTTGACAGTAATAATTTCATGCTAATCAGTGCTTACTCACACAGTGATTCACTCCATAAGATCTGGTTAGCATGAAACGCATGATGAGAGGTTTGTAAGCATTCCATCGGTATCACTTTTTAAAGTAAAAAGTGTCATAAGTTGTATGGAAAATATGCTGGTTGAGCCACCAAATATATTCTTTGGATTACAGTGAAGGAAAAATGACAGACACCAAGCATGTGCCTTCAAAAACAAGTCAGCAATGTTGACTCTCCTAACATGTTTCTAAATAGCTTACTTCACAAAACAGACGTATAAAAAAAAGCTAAAGAAATGTTACTTGCTTTTTTTTTTTTGTAACAAGGCTCACTTTTGCTTAAAGCTGGACTCCAGACAAATATATTTTGGTGTACCTGTAAAATCTCTTTGAGTACATTGCAGGGAACAGAGGAGTTAATACCCAGGAGTACTTGGGTTATGCTGCCACCAACAGGTAAATGGACACCGGTCAAAAGTAAAAGACAGGAATCCCAGCACAGGCATAACCCCTCCCAGCTCAGTTAAAGAGGAAGTAAACCCTTACAAACCACTTTGACCTACAGGTAAGCCTAGATTAAGGCTTACCTGTAGGTCCAAGAAATATCTCCTAAATCTATATGGTTTAGGAGATATTTGCCCGAAAACGGGCACCGCTGTCTATGGCGCATGCGCCGTAGACAGCGGCGCGCAGGCGCACTAAACGCGGCAGTTCCGAGAATGGAGCTGCCGCATTTGTCGACTCCCGTGCGCATGCGCGGGAGTGACGTCATCGCGGCTTTGCCGAATGACAGCGGCGGAGCTGTGAGACGCCACTCCCGTGCGCATGCGCGGGAGTGACGTCATCGCGGCTTCGCCGCTGTCATTCGGCGGAGCTGCGAGACGCCACAAGCAAGATGGATGCGGCGGACTACAGGGGATAGCGGCGACTTCGCTGGCTCCTGTGTCAGGTAAGTGACACATAATGGGCTACTATGCGATGCATAGTAGTCCATTATGCTTTACCTTTGCAGGGAAAAAAAGAGGAAGTAAACTCATCAGGGTTTACTTCCTCTTTAAGGCAGTTTTGTAGCAAGCAATGATGAACACAAGCAAGAGGGGTGGGATCAAACTCCCATTTCTGTGTCCTGTGATGTGCTACAAGAAAGGATTTTACAGGTCAAAGTGGACCTTCGGTCATTTTTTTTCTGCCAGCAAATACTTTATACAGCCCACTTCCTGTTTTTTGCCTGGTCATTAGCCTAGGCATATGACATCATGCACAGCTCTCTCTTACTCCCCCTGAGAGTCTGTCAGGAAGGCAGGGGAATGAGTCATAAGAGGGCCAATGAAAGCTGCAGAGCTGGAGGTGTGCCTCTGTGTGAATCCAAGAAGTGAACAGGCAACAGCTTCAGCTGCCCATAATTAAAATGGCTGCAGACAGACTTAGTGGAGGGAGATTTCTGCAGTATATTTGGCAAGAATAGAATCACAGTATATATAAAATAATATGAAAAGTGGTTGGAGGGAAGCTTCAGAGTGGTAAAGATGTTTTTATTACAAATTATATGAGCAGACTGCAGTTCATCTTTAAACAAAAATTCTATTTACCTAATTGTACATCCAGGAAATAGGGGAGTAAAACTATAACTAAAAGCAAAACTTTTTTTTTTTGTTTTGGATAAAGTGCAGAGGGATTAGAACGCTGGTTAGTTTACATTGTTGTCTGTGCTCCCGTTAGGTAGATTTGCTGCCGCTATTTGTTCTCCCCAGAAAAGTAATAGAGCCGAAATCTTGTAAAGGGGACACTAGTTCTGGTGATCTGGGGTCCCCAAGGAAATCCCCTAATTTGCAGGAAAATTCCTCTCACTTCCTGTTTGTTTTCAAGGGAGATCCTTGAAATGGGACAAAGATGGGCGAAGTAAAAATCTGTCAGGGGTTATAACCCTCCATTGCTTTATCCAAAATGAAAAAATAAAATAGTACTTTAATAATCATGGCTTTTTAGGATGTGCTAAAGCACTGAACAAGAGGGACAAGCAACAAGACAAACAAGCCCTAAATCCACGAAGGGCAAAGGGACAACAACACATCGCAACAGGCTTTCCAGAGTTGCAAAGAAAACCCCACTTTTGTGAGAACCTGAAGATACCCTTGAGCAAGTAGGGAAGCCCCTTCGTTGAAAACAGGGGAACCTGAGAGTCCAGTCCTTTACCCAAACTTGGTAAGTATGCTTTGATTTGGAGCCTGAGGCTGCAAAATCTCCCAAGAACTGCCAGATAGCAGTATCCCCAAGTTTGATTCTCTGGAATGAAGCATATACTTTTGCCCAAACTTTGAGGGCTTGGCAAATTCCCCCTGCAACCATAGCAGGCTGCTGCTCCTACCAGAACAATGCCTTAAAGTGGGCCTCCAACTTCGAATCTGTGACATCTTTAAGGACCAGGACCTTGTTGAGGTTTTATTTAACTAAGAAATAGCCAGGTCAACAGCCCGAGAACCACATTTCCTGTAGAATTAGTACTCAATGCAGTACTGGTGAACAAACCATTTTAGTGGCGACGCCATTTTCTCAAGGTGAGACCCATCAGCATAGCATACATACCTTCTAGAGGTAGGTGCACTAGGAAAAACTTGGGAATTTAGGGGGCTGCCATGACCCAAAACCATTGACTTTATCAGAAGATGAGGATTCTGAGGGTGGTAAATTAAGGTTAGGGACAACCTTAAATGCCAGAAAGATCATCAAGGTATACTGTGACTAAGACAGCCCTGGATTCCTCCTAGGAGGACCCCTCTACATAGGATTCCTGACTAAAGGCTCCCATTTCTTCCTCCTCCAAATGAAAATCTCCCCATGCCTTATCCTCTCTCATTCTAGAGTTTGCATCTCAGGAATTCCAAACTAGTAAGAACTGCTAAAAGCGGATCTCACGACTCAGATTTGGCCGCAGAGAATTCCTCCCATGACACAAAGAAATCTGAGGACTGTGCCCCTGATACAGTGGAGATACCAGATGAGGGCATGGATTCAGAGTTAATATGACCGTTTAGGGAGCACTCCTACCTGATAAAAGGGATTTAGGGGCCCGTCCCATTGTTCTTCTCGTCTGTCTGCACAAAGCCAAAGTTTGCTGAGGGATAATCAAGCCTATATATCACTGATGGATGAGGCCACTGGGCTGAGAGAAATATCATGCTAGGCAGAAAACATTGGCAGCACCCCTCAAAAACTCCAGTGCCCAGTGCCCCTGGTACTTGCTGTGCCCATATCAGCACAGTTATTCGCTGAAGAGGCAGGATGGCACAGATTAGAGCTGCACAATTCTGTGAAAAAATGAAAATAGCGATTCTTTTGCTTGGACTAAAGAACATAATTCTCTCATGATTCTTTAAAATGGTCATTTAAAAAAGAAAAAATCAGCTGTAGACGGCACATGCGCAAACACCACGCTGCTCGCTCCCGATGCTTGGGGCTGGTTATTCATTTAACACAGGAAGGGGTGGATACTTTTCTCAAAGGGGCGGATGTATGGTTATAAAGACATCAAGGGGCGGATGTATGGTTATACATTGAACACAATCAACATGATGCTCAGGGGTGGTTATTATAATGGGCGGATGCTTTTCTCAAAAGGGACGGATGTATTACATCCGCCCCTTTGAGAAAAGCATCCACCCATTATAATAACCACCCCCGAGCATCGCGTTGATTGTGTTCAATGAATAGGGGCGAATCAAGATTTATACAAGATTAATCGTGCAGCTCTAGTACAGATGCAGGCTGGATTCAGTTAAGGCAATTTGGGGCTGAACCCACATGGAGAGTATAGGAGGCAAAATGCCATTGGCAGTAGCACAATGGCATCATCATAACATGCTCCATTCTGGATTGCCCACAATGAACGCTGCCCACAGCATGTATAGCACCCAATTAAAGTGGTTGTAACCCTAAAAAGGCACGAAATATAGCACAGTACTTTTGCCATGTAAATTGTCCCTTTCTATGTGGTACAATACCTGGCGACCCTGCCTTTTCCTATATTCTGTAAACTGACCACGTTTATTGTGGCTGCTGATCCATGATAGCACGGTCAGTTTACGCGCCTCCATCATCCAGCTATCTCCTCAGCATCTCCCCCTCCTCTCTCTCTTCTGTAGTCTGTGCAAGAGCCGATCTCCACCCCACCCCGCCCCTCATGCATAGATGGAGCAATGCTAATCCCCTGAAGCTACTACTCCCCTCCTGTTTACCAGTTCCCACCCAGGCCAATTCCGATATTCCTCTTCTACATCAATATATTTATTTTTGCTAGAAAATTACTTTAAAACCTCCAAACACATACATAGATAGAGATAGATATAGAGATATATATATATCTCTATATCTATATCTCTATCTACACACACATATACATATATATACACACACACACACACACACGAACACACACACATTTCTAGAGGAAGCCCTAGAGAATAAAATGGTGGGTGTTGCAATTTTTTATGTCACACGGTATTTGCGCAGAGGTTTTTTAAATGCAATTTTTTGGGGAAAAAAATACACCAATACATTTTTTTTTGCACATGAGCAATAGAGAATACTCAATTTTTTGTTAAATTCTAAAAAATTATGTTCCGTTGAGTAAAAAGATACCCACCATGTCACGCTTAATTGCGTACACCATTAGAACTGCGCCAAACTACATTATCTAAAAATTTCTATCAGCGATGCGTTAAAAGCCTTTATAGGTTATCAGTTGAGCGTTACACAGGAGGTCTGGTGCTAGAATTATTGCTCTCGCTTTGACATTCGTGGCGATACGTGTGACCGTTCACATATGCGTGTGCGACTTACATTTGCATTGGTGTTTACAAGTAAGCACCGGGGGATAGGGAGCTTTAAAAAAAAAAAAATGTATTCAAAACTTATTACTGTCTAACTTTTTCTTTTTATTACTTTATTGCTTTCACAAGGGATGAACAATCGACTGACCGACCGATCCTCTCCGGTGGTCAACCGACAGACCAATCCTTTCTGGCAGTTGACCGACAGATCCTGCCGGTAAACCGACTTTCCATCATTCTGCTCTCTCTGCAGTATCTGTATCTCTCCCCCCCCCCCCCCCTCCTGTCATTTCCGTGTTCTGTGTGACGCTAAGGAATGTGAGCCTCTCTCACTGGAGTCCCTCTGCTTGGGATGAAGACCTGAGAAAACAGCACTGCTGGGAAAAGGTATTTAGAGACGATATTGCTGGGGAAAAAAAAAAAAAAAAAAAAACACACACGCCGCCATTACTATTGCTCCATAAGAGAACTTATAATGGGATTTTATTGTGGAGACCACTATTTTTTTTTTTTTTGCAAAATCTTTTTTTATTAAATTTTTCATTAGCATACAAAATCAGCCCACGAAGGGGCCACACCTTTGCCCATGCAGGAGCAGTTCTTCTGATGCAGCAACATACCGCAACGGGGCACAACATACAACATAAACTAACTTATACTATAACCCCAATGTGGGGAGAGGTTCAGTTCAGGAGAATCTGTGCTCAAATTGGTACCAACATTATAATGCAACATAAGAGTAGTTGGGGCAATATACTAACCGACTAGAGATATAGTGTTAATCTAGGAATTGGTTACTGCATCAGTTGCTGTGGTATTATCTAGCCAACAGGTCCATACCTTTTCAAATTTTTGTGGACAACCACTGCCCGTGTAGGTGGCTTTATTACAGGGGTAAACTGGCATTCACCAGGCTTTTCCAGAATCTGACAGAGGGGGGAGACGATTGTTCCCAGTTCATCGTAATGGCCTTATGTGCATAGTACAATAGCAGGGATATGAGTATTTTCCTGGCTTTGATCACTGACAGTTGTTCCACCAGCCCCAGCAGACAATATTTAGGATCATAAGGAAGTGGAGACCACTAATTTAAAGCGGTAAAAACACATAATGCCACTGTCCTATGACCTAAACCTCCACAATCAGGGAACACTGCAAAGGGGGCTGCCACAACTCTACCGTATACAGAGGCACTAATCAGGCCAAGCATCAGAGCACCCTGCCAGTGAAATCACCAGGTACACTGCACACCGGAGATCAATGCTTGTAGGATCCAGTGCCGTCCCTCCCTTGCAGGTGGGGGCAAGATACAGTCCCTCAAGGCCTGCCTGGATGGAGCCCATCTCTGCCCTGGTGGAGGTGTAAGGAACAAGCCAGGAAATGTCTTAAAAGAAGATATCTTCAGAGAGACTCTGGAAAAATGTCACCTTCAGACACCAGCACTAAACTGAGTTTTAGCTGAGCTGGGAAGGGGTATGTCTGAGAGGAGAGTTCTGCCTTTTTTTGGCCTAGTTGTATTGCTTAAAGTGTTACTAAACAAAGGACCTGCATTCACTATATCTGGTCTCCCACAGTACATAGAACAAGGAACTGCAATCGTTTTCTGAAATATATGCTGCTATATACCTTTTCTCACCAGCAGTTAGAGCAGTCTTGTGACTTTTATCAGTGTCTGGTTAAAGCTTGTAGGAGGAGTTTTCATTCTCCCCGATTGCCCTATGAGGCTGCAGGACCCCTGTCCCTCTGTCTGGACTGTGCCGACTGGTCCTGTGTTGATCACATGCACTCTCCCAAGAAAAAAAAAAAAAAAAAAACTCTCTAGCAATACACACCAAACTGAGAATGTGCAGCTTGTCCCCACAGGTCTGTTCGATCAGGAGATGGTTTGGGGACAGTATAAGAAAGGGTGGATCAGATAGGACAGGATCAAACATCCTTTTTACACAATGCAGTGTATTAACCCCTTAGGTTCCACGGTGAGCATAACAAGCATGCTTTACTGCATATACAGACTGATTTTACGGTTGTGGGGTTAGTAACACTTTAATTGCAGCAGAGAGAAGTCAGGTGACCAACCTGGTTGTACTTTTTGACAGGGCTGTGTTAATCTGAGGACTAGATGGACAGAAATACAAATCCAATGACAGGTAAAACAGCTCCCATGAATTTCAACAGTGTTTTAAACATTTTACCTGGAGTTTATCTTTAAGTAAAACTGATACTACTAGATTTCTCCAATAAAACAAGATCAGAAATGTGTCTTGTATGTTGGTGTTAGACAGTCTATCAGGACAGTCTGCAACTACTCTGTCATACCTGTCTTGGTGGGGCTGGAAAAGCCAAATCCTTGTGTAGCCACACTGCCACCAGCGCTGAATGTCCCGGTTGTTTTTTGCTCTCCAAATGATGTGTTGCCAAATCCAAAACTCTTTGCCCCGCTGTTGCCAAAGAGACTGTTTGTATCTGACAGAAGAGCAAGAAATCCAGACTTCAGTATAGAAATGAATTAAAATGGGATGGTGAAGAACATAAAAGATGGTCAGTTTTGACATCTCTGATTCAATTTGAATAAGAGAGGCCGGCAACATTTCTAAAATGCGTTTTCCATAAATGACTATATAGTCAGTTATGTTTTGGTAGAAATAGTTCAACTGGATCTCAGGTGAAAGTTGGACTAGCTTGTCAATAAAAAAAAAACAGAAAGAACACCAACACCACAATAGACTTGTGTGTCTCCAAAGCACACATACTGACAGCAAGGCAGATTACAATACAAAAAAACAATCTGTCACATTCTTGATACAGAAAGCAAAAGGGGTTTTGGGACTTTAAATTAGGTGCATGATAACATGCACCCCCATCCCTAAAATCAGAAAGAATGGGGGTTTTTGGGACTTTGAGTGAGGCACAAGACACGTGGTAGGAGAAATTATAAAATTGTTTAATTGGCATATAAAAAAAGCATACCTCATAAACATATGAAACATTGTTGATGAACATGAGTATTCTTCATACAGGCAGTTTATCCAATGATATACACTGGGCAATTGTGAATGATGACAGCTGCATCTACTTAAAGCGGTTCTAAAGGCTCAAGGCTTTTTACCTTCATTTATTCTATTCATGAAGGTAAAAAAACAAAAACAAAAAAAAAAAAAAAAAAAAAAAAAAAAAAAACTTTCACTGTGCAGCAGCAGTCCCAACCACCAAATACTTACATGAGCCTGATCTTCCTCCAGTGCTGTGCACGAGAGCTCTCTGGGGACTCTCCCTCCTCATTGGCAGAGACAGCAGTGGGAGCCATTGAATTGACACAGGGCAGTGGCTTGGGAGCAAATCTACCTGGGTGCCCCCAAAGCAAGTTGCTTGCTCTAGGGGCACTCAGCAGGTGGGAGAGGAACCGAGTATAGGAGAATCAGGGCTGCTCTGTGCAAAAGTATAACACGTATATTATTTTAATGTGAAAAAATCCAAAGCTTTAATATCACTTTAATGGCTATTGTTTTGCAGGCCAAAACCTACGAATGATTTTAGGACATCATCCCTATATTATTGTGTTCCATGTCAGTCTGAAGAAAAGCATCCCCACAACATGATGCTGACACCACCATATTTCACGATGGGGATGGTGTGTTCAGGGATATGTGCAGTGTTAGTTTTCCACCACACATAGCATTTTGCTTTTAGGCCAAAAAGTTTAAATTTTGGTCTCATCTGACCAGAGCAACTTCTTCCACATGTTTGTTGTAACCCCCCCCCACGTCTTCTCGCAAACTGGACTTCTTATGGCTTTCTTCTTGCCACTCTTCCATAAAGACCAGATTTGTGGAGTACAAGGCTTATAGTTGTCCTGTGGATCTCTGCAGCTCCTCCAGAGTTACCATGCGCCTCTTAGCTGCCTCTCTGATTAATGCTCTCCTTGCCCGGCCTGTCAGTTTAGGTGGACAGCCGTGTCTTAGTAGGTTTTCAGTTGTGCCATACTCTTTCCATTTTTTGGATGATGGATTCAACAGTGGCTCTGCGATGTTCAAAGTTTTGGATATTTTTTTTTTCTTAACTTAACACAGATTTAATTTTCTCCACAACTTTATCCCCAAGTAGGGAGGAGTTCAGGCGTGTTCGCATGGTCCACGTGCAGAGCCCGCCAGGAAGTCAGTGCAGCGCTGCACTAATAACAGGCAGCAAGACATTGCCCGATCTCTGCAGCTGCGCATCGGGGCAATGTCTCACCGCCTGTGATTAGCGCAGCACTGCGCTGACTTCCTGACGGGCTCTGCACGTGGACCATGTGAACACACCTGAGCTCATCCTTATCCCCGAGCTGTCTGGTATGTTCCTTCATGATGTCGTTTGTTCACTAAGGTTCTCTAACAAACCTCTGAGAGCTTCACGGAACAGCTGTATTTATACAGAGATTAAACTACACACCGGTGGACTAATTAGGTGACTTCTAAAGGCAATTGGTTCCACTACATTTTAGTTATGGGTATCAGAGTAAAGGGGCTGAATACAAATGCACGCCACACTTTTCAGATGTTTGTAAAAATTTTGAAAACCATTTATCGTTTTCCTTCCACTTCACAATTATGTGCCAGTTTGTGTTGGTCTATCACATAAAATCCCAATAAAATACATTCATGTTTTTGGTTTTAACACGACAAAATGTGGAAAATGTCAAGGGGTATGTACTTGCACTGTGTAATTGTTTTGCAAAGAGCAATCCGGATCCTCCTCTTAGGTCCCCCACAGGCTTTCCTGGTCCCTTCCCTCCACAGAGTACCCCCCCCCCCTAGTAAGCTGCTTGCTATGGAGGCACTCCTGCATGTTCGCTCCCATAAGACACACAGAATGGGGTTCAGCCCAGCCCCCGCTCCCTCCCCACTGGCTGTGATAGCAACAGGATCCAATGGCTCCTGCTGCTGTGTCTCAGCCAATAAGGCGGCAGAGAGCCTGGAGAGCAGTAGCTCTCCCGTACATAGCTGGATCGAGATCGGGCAAGTATTAGAGTGGATCTGGGTGGAAGCTGCACAGAGAAGAAGTGTTTTTTTTTTTACCTGCATGCATATAATGCGGTGCTTCTCAAACTTTTTTGTCTTGCAGCGCACCAAAAAGATCTAAAAAATTGTTATGGCACACCTGAAAAGATTTAACAATTTTTGTTAATTTTAAAGTTTTATGTGAGGGATGTGCCTGCTTTCGAGAACAAATCAGTTTGAAGCGATTGTAATCTTTATAATTTTGCTTGCTTCTTTGCTTTTTATTGAACAGTTTCTCTTTCAGAGTTCCAGACTTGATTAGTATTTCTCCATCGCTAAACAATGAACAAACTTTATAAGCATCAAAGTTGTAATGGAACGGTCTTTATTATCATATAATTAGAGCGATCAAGCTCTCCAGAGATCTTGCACAAGTCTAGCGCTACGAAAGGAACCAATGAATGACAGACTGACAGAGATTGCATTTTTATATAAGCTACTTTTTTAACTTTTGCAACATTGCTTTACCATTTCATTTTTCGATATGTTCAAGGTTTCATATCGCTAGCACTTTTAAGTATTTTTCAAAACTCCTGCAGTACACCTGCAAATCTCACGTGGCACACAGGAAGAGTCACTGATATAATGCATAAAGGTAAAAATACACTTGAGCCTTTAGAACGACTTAAGTCTAATTCTTCAACTTTAGACTCGAAACCTTAACTCACATGGCAAACATTAGAAATTCGTTTGCGCAATCTCAGACGTTGTAAGGTAAGGAAATTGTTGGGTTCCTGGTGACATTTGACTCCAGATTTAAAGCGGATCTTTGCCCATAGCAAAGTTATACAAAATAAGAACATACATTACACATTAATAATTATGCTACCAAAATCAGTGTGTGCTGTACATTGCCTCCAGCATTATTCCTGTTTCTTCTTGCTGGAGGCTGCCATTTTGCTGAAGGCTAGAACCCCCGAGCAGCAGTAAATCTTTAGGCTGTCAGCAGATTGGTCTACACATTTTGGGCACAGTATCAACAGCTGAGCATATGCAGAGCAGGGCAAGACTGTGTATTACTAAATTTTAAACAGTATAGGCATTTATGTTTAATGTTTTACATAGCTATGCCTGCAAAAGAAGCCAGCATTAAGTGATCTAGCAGGACTTAATTTTCAAAGGTTCCACTTTAAATTCCAGTCATATTTAAAGGATTTTTAAAAATGTAGGACTGAAGAGGAGCTCCAGCACACAGCCTGTGACTGGCAGACACAGCTTTGCGTGGTCCTGTGTACATTGAGGAAAGGACAGAGGTGTCCTTTCCATCCAACCAGGTATTAAAGCTCTCCTCACCAAGTTCTGCAGTGTAGGTCTTCAGGTTCCCAGCCTCCTGCTTTTCATATCTGAGAGATGCAGTGTAAAATGTGCATTTTGGAAGACTATGGGGGACAGGTGACCACAGATAAACAGGTACAACTCATGTAGGAGGATTTGTTTCATCTCTATCACCTGATGTTAGTCAGTCACTTCACTGGGAACACAGTGAGGTGAAAAAAGTATTTTATTCCCTGCCGATTTTGTACATTTGTCGACTGACAAAGAAATGATCAGTCTATAATTTTAATGGCAGGTTTATTTCAACAGTGAGACTGTTAAAATAAACATAATCCAGAAAAACGCATTTCAAAAAAGTTATAAATTGATTTGCATTTTAATCCCCTATCAATCAGCAAGATTGATCCCAGGTGTCTTCTATACAGGTATTGAGATGAGATTAGGTGCAATCTCTCCACCGCCAAGACCAAGGAGATGTCCAAGGATGTCAGGGACAAGAATTGTAGACCTACGCAAGGCTTGAATGGGCTACGAGACCATCGCCAAGCAGCTTGGTGAGAGAGGGTGACAACAGGCAGTGTGATTATGGGAAAATGGAAGAAACACAAAATAACCGTCAATCTCCCTCAGTCTGGGGCTCCATGCAAGATTTCACCTCAGAGTTTCAATGATCATGAGAACGGTGGGGTAATTAGCCCAGAACTACATGGGAGAATCTTGTCAGTGACCTCAAGGCAGCTGGGATCATAGTCACCAAGAAAACAAATTGGTAACACACTACGCTGTGAAGGACTGAAATCCTGCAGTGCCCGCAACGTTCCCCTGCTGAAGTTTGCTAATGAACATCTGAACAATTCAGAGGAGAACTGGGTGAAAGTGTTGTGGTCAGATGAGACCAAAATCAAGCTCTTTGGCATCAACTCAGCATTCCGTGATTGGAGGAGGAGGACTGCCGACTATGGCCCCAAGAACACCATCCACACTGTCAAACATGGAGGTGAAAAACATTATGCTTTGGGGGTGTTTTTCTGGTAAGGGGACAGGACAACTTCACTGCATCAAAAGGACGATGGACGGGGCCCATGTACTGTCAAATATTGGGCAATATCGTAGTTCCCTCGGCCAGGGCATTGAAAATAGGTCATAGATAGGTATTCTAGCATGACAATGACCCAAAACACACCACCAAGGCAACAAAGGAATGGCTCAAGAAGAACCAGCACATTAAGGTCCTGGAGTGGCCTAGCCAGTCTCCAGACCTTAATCCAATAGAAAATATGTGGAATTTCACAAGATGATCTTCCATCCCTGCATTCCGCATCCATCCTCCCCATGTATTTATCTGATCACAACCCAGTTTCTCTGACCATAGATATCGCACAGGCCCCCACCAGATCCTCCATTTGGAGGCTTGACCCGTCCTTACTCACAGATGAAACTATTACGGCCACCATATCTCAGCGATTAACTTTATTCTTTCAAGAAAACGCTTCTCCAGACATGTCCCCCTTGACGCTTTGGGAAGCCCATAAGTGCACGATACGAGGAGATCTTATTGCTATCTCGGCCAGACGGAAAAAGGAAAGGAAGGCTCTCATTTCTAAATTGTCCCAACGCATACAGCTTTTAGAAAGAGCTCACAAACATTCTCAGGCTTTAGCAACGCTCCCAGCTTTGCTCCAAGCCCGGACAGAGCTTTTAGAGGCCCTAAATAGGCAAATACGTCGAAATTATTCCCTCGCACAAAAAACCTTTTATGAATATGGAAATAAGGCTGGAAAACTTCTGGCAAGAGCCCTCAAACGGAAGAAAGCCGCTATGACCATACATTCCATTACTGACCCCCAAGGATGGAAATTGACGGATAGTGATCACATAGCGCAACAATTTGTGACATATTACTCCCAGTTATATAATCTAAGATCCGCTGATCCTCCCACTAGTGACAGTTCCCGGCTTCAGATGATCAATGACTTTCTTTCCACCTACAGCCCCGACCCTCTGTCGGTATCGGCTGCAGCTGACTTGGAAAGACCCTTGTCCTCCTCAGAATTAGATTTGGTACTTAAGCAACTGAAACCTGGGAAAAGCCCGGGCCCAGATGGGTTAACGTCAGGATATTATAAGACGTTCATTGATCCTCTCAAGCCGCATTTTCTGTCCGCCTTTAATTCCTTAGCGCTTGGCGATACCCCTCCTAGAGACTTGTTGACGGCTCACATAACCGTGATCCCCAAACCAAATAAGGATGCATCACTTGTGATGAACTATAGACCAATATCCCTACTAAATGTTGATCTCAAGATCTTCGCAAAGATATTAGCCAACCGTCTCTTGCCTCTCCTGCCCAACCTGGTCTCTTTGGACCAGGTTGGCTTTGTACCGGGCAGAGAGGCAAGAGACAATACGCTCAAAGCTATCAACATTCACCACTGGTTATCGTCCTCCCGTCAGTGAGGTTTCTTCCTTTCCCTTGACGCGGAGAAGGCGTTTGACAGGGTGGCCTGGGACTATATGTCAGCGGTTCTCAAGCGGATAGGACTACGGGACCGCATGCTTCATTTTATCTTAGCTTTGTACTCGTCCCCAACAGCTAGAGTCCGAGTTAATGGCCACCTGTCGGACGCCTTCTCCGTGTCAAATGGAACTCGCCAGGGGTGCCCCCTCTCACCCTTGATTTTTGTGTTAACCCTGGAACCATTGCTTAATCGGCTGCGGGCTAACCCTAACATCAAGGGAGTTACAATATCTGATTCTATCTACAAGTTAGCCGCTTTTGCGGATGACATTCTCCTATTTTTGACAGATCCTCATGTATCCCTACCTAATGTACTTGCGGATTTTGCTACTTTTAACACCCTATCTAATCTTCAAATTAATTTGTCTAAATCAGAAGCCCTGAATGTATCTTTAGATCCTGAGACGCTCACATTATGCAAAGCCAATTTCCCCTTTAGATGGGTTAAAGACGCCATCACTTATTTAGGAATCAAGCTCCCTACTCACCTATCTAACCTATATGCGCTCAACTATATCCCTCTCATTCGAAACATTCAGAAAGATCTTAATGACTGGTCGTCCGGTATGTTTTCGTGGTTTGGAAGGGCGGCTGTCCTTAAAATGAATATCCTCCCGCGCTTGCTATATATTTTTCAAACAGTTCCCATCAATGTACCCCAGACTTTCTTTACCTCATATAGATCGGCCATACGCCGATTCATATGGGGCTCTCAACGTCCCAGACTTAGTCTTGACAGGCTGGCCCTACCCAAAATAGCAGGTGGTATAGGCTTACCAGACGTGACTAAGTACCATTGGGCATGCCAGTTGATTCGTATTATTGATTGGAATGTCCATATTCAATCGAAAGCTTGGGTTAATATAGAACAAAAATTTACTAGATTACCGATAAGTTCATTGCCTTGGCTGGCCTCAGAACACATACCTAGTTCGTGTACACATCATCCACTAATCGGGTGCACCCTTCAAATGTTCAGGAAGGCCTGTAAGGGGCACCGTATTTCCTCGGTAATTGGTCCACTAACTCCAATCAGACAGAATCCGGCATTCCCTGCGGGCATGTCAACCTCTTTTATGTCGGAATTTTGGCCCCATGATGAGATGCAGGCAAGACATTTCTTTTCTGCAGGGTCGTTTTTAGACCGGGCTGATATCCCCTCACGGAATGTTGATCGCGCTTGCCCTATGTGGACTTATTTCCAATTGCGACACTTCTTAAATGACCCCCATAAGCGCAGTGACTTCTCTAGACAACCCACCTTGTTTGAAAATTTGTGCTTGCAAACAGAACAACAAAGACACTTAATTTCTAATATTTACCCAATGTTGTTTTCGAACCATGATCCTAAATCCAATGTGGCTGTTCGAAGCTGGGAAAGAGATCTTGGCCTTAATCTTTCCCCAGCCGAGTGTGAACATATTTACACGCTGATTCATAAAGGTTCTATTAATGTGTCAACCCAAGAGAATGGCTTTAAGATCTTCTCAAAATGGTATAAAACTCCGACCAAATTGAACAAGATCTCCCCGAATATATCTTCCAAATGCTGGCGTTGCTCGCAGGATACAGGCTCCATGCTACACATATGGTGGTCCTGCCCTAAACTCCAACCCTTTTGGCAAACTGTACACCGACTGACTTCCAAGATCACGACTTACCAGTTGGATTACACTCCTGGGCAAATGTTATTACACTACTCTTCGATCCCCTTTAACCATTATCATCGTTCATTAGCTCTCCACCTAATCAATGCGGCCAAGATGTGTATTCCCACATTATGGAACTCCATGAAAGTACCGACAATTGCGGATTGGTTTAAACGCATTTCTAGAATTGCGGAAATGGAAGATCTCATACACCAAGCTAAAGACACAGCGTCTAAATTCACGAAGATATGGTCCTGCTGGAACCACTTTAAGTTCTCTGATGAATATAAACTTCTACTTTCACAATGAGAGAATGCTTCCCCAGCTTTCGAAAGCTTAGGGTAAACATGGTATTGCCCCCCCTACCACCCTCAGGCTGGCTCTGAGGGCAGCTGTCATCCCTTGGAAGTGTTACCATATCTGACGTGTATATATGTAAGAAGAGCATTTATTTTTTAGTCTGGGTATCCCCCTTGTATGCTTCACTCTTGGATCTCTCCATGTCCCTTCTCTTCCCGTTCCCCTCCATCTCCCATGTTCCGTTGTTAGTTGTTTTTTCTTTTCTTTTTTTGTTTTGATTTTTCTGGTGTTTAGCTGTATGTCCACTCGCGGGTAGCACTCACAGGGTGGTCGCTAGAGGTCCGTGACCGCACCCCCTCACCTCTCCAGGCATAGTAATACGACATAATTGCTGCCAATTAAATCCCCAAGCTCTTGGGCATTAAAGTTTCCAGTCACCTTTATGCTGGACACATGAAGACCCATTGTTAAGTTTGTTAAGTATGCCTTAGCACGTACTTTTCCTGTTTTGTTTGGTTCTATGAACATGCATTGTTCGAATTTTTCTTGTGTCGGTTCTTGATCTAGAGGAGCTTTTAGGTATACGGGGCAGTATGATCATGACCCTGGTCTCCTCTAAAGGTATTTGCCTTATCTTGTAGACATGTGTTTTGTTTACTTCAATGTTCCTTGGTTATTAATCGAATGTGACATCACTGTAATATACTGCTCTGATGTGCTGAACTGTAAGTTTTTTGCAACCTTTACAATAAAACTTTTTTTGGAAAAAAAAGAAAATATGTGGAGGCAGCTGAAGGTTTCGAGTTACTAAACCTCAGCCTCGAAACCTTAATGACTTGGAGAGGATCTGCAAAAAGGAGTGGGACAAAATCCCTCCTGAGATGTGTGCAAACCTGGTGGCCAACAACAAGAAACGTCTGACCTCTGCAATTGCAAACAAGGGTTTTGCCAAGTACCGTCATGTTTTGCAAAGGGGTCAAATACGTATACAAATCACTCATTAAAATACAAATCAATTTATAATTTTTTTTTTAAAATGCTTTTTTTCTGGATTACTTTGTTATTCTGTCTTCCGCTGTTAAAATAAAACTACCATTAAAATTATAGACTGATCATTTGTCAGTGGGTAAGTGTACAAAATCAGAAGGGGATCAAATACATTTTCCCCTCACTGTATGTAAGGGTTTTCAACCACTTTAGCAAGGAATCTAGGATATCCACATCCAGAATCCCTCATATCCAATATGTTAGGTTGAAGATGTCAGGGTGATGGGCTTATTCTGCTTGGTCCAGGTGCCAACGCCAGAGGTAATCTGCTTTCCGATTGTCTACTCATGGGATGTGGACAGATGTCGCTGGAACGCGTTTTTCCATCCATGAGATCATACTTGCTTTCTTCAAGGCTGCATGACTCCTGGGTGTCCCCCTGGTGATTGATGAAGGCCACAGTCGTGGTGATGTCTGATTGCAACCTAATCAGGTGTTCCATGAAGAAGCTCCAAGATGTTAATGGGGAGCTTTTGCTTCTTCGGTTGGGCATGTAACTTAACTGGAACACACTCTCTCCCCCCTCCCCCCCCCCCCCCCCCGGGTCCAAGAATGAATATTGAATATGCAGCAACCTGGTAGTGAAATTCCTGTAGCGGAGTCCCTGTGGCAAAGGGGAGAAAGGAAGGAAGGGAAGGGGAGAGAGGAATTGGCTATAAAGAGCTCTAGGCAGAAGCAGCAGGAGCAAAATGAGCGACACTGGTCAGTCATTCACCTGAGACTAAGCTCCTGGGTGGTTGAATTTTAGCACCAAGCTTAAAAAGTTTACACCAATTAAATGAATATGTTTCAAAAACAATCCTGATTTCCTGCTCGTTTTTATGCATAAACAAATACTAATCAGCATACACAAATATTATAAAGCAAGTAATAGCAATATTTTCACTCAAACGTGCTGTGGGACCATAGTAACAGTCAAAGGATACAGGGTGAACCTGTCTTATCTATATATGTGGCAAGTCCCTATACAGGGTCCAGGCTTTACCCACCATGGTGGGTATAACCCCAAAAGGGTCTTCAGATTCTGGGTTCCATAAGAATGGACTACAAACCTGGACCAGTTTAGTATCCTGCAGCTAACTACATGGATTGCAGAAAGTGGCAAGATGAGCACCCATGCAGAATCCATTGCCCGAAGCAACATTACAGGCCATACCCACAGTGTGGTGTCCGGACATGGCTCCCAAGGTTTTACTCAGGTTGCTTTTACTGTTGTATTAGAAGATAGTGAAGGGTTGATTGAAGATTTCAAATTATATTAATAAACTATTTAAGTGAAGAGTAATTTCTCCTGTAAGGGAAAACAGATACTCCACTTTGGGAAACTTACAATGAAGGACTATCAAAAAGGGGTAGGGCTATGGGGAGGGGGGGGGGGGGGGCAGGAGGCATGTCCTCACAGCTTTGCCAGTGTCTCATTACCTGAAGGTGCAATCCTTTAACCCAGAGTCAATGATAATCAAAAGCCTGTATCCTGTACAATTAAGATAAGGTAAGCTCCCCAATGCTCGGCCCACATGGCCTACTCACAAAGTGACTCTTCAGAGATATTCACACCTGGGGCTGTGCCACAGCTCTGGACCCGTAAAATGTTTTAATGGATAACAAATGCAATGCACTCTGGTCTGGAAATGCAGAGCCCAGTGCCTGAAGGTCCCATTCCATACAAATCCACAATCATTCAATCCAGTGGACCCAGGTATGGCCACCAAAGCTCGTGCTGCTGAAAATCTGATCCCGATAGCTGAATATAGAGATAACCTCAAGCAGGAGAATCTTTAATGAAGAAAAAAAAACAGCTGGATTCCTGGGAGTGGGAGGCTGGCAGAGTTTTAGTTTTCTTGTTTGTCCAAGTCCTCCTGTGGGCAGCAGCATAACCCAACCTTTTTTTTTTAAAGTCCTGTCTCTTTCAATGAATGAGAAGAAAAAGTGGCTTGTAAACAAACCAATCGCCACTGTCCCACAACACCCCCTAAAAAAAACTCTGTCCTGAAGTCCAGAGAAAATAATGCATTCCAGCCCATTGCAAGAGTGCATTCTTGTGGGATGTTATGCTCCCAGCTTTGCCAGACAGGGGGCTGGCAAAAAAAGCAGGCCTGCCATTTGCCATTAAAGGTCTTAAGTAAATAGATCACAGACCTGATCTAATATTCAGCAGATTCAGACACATACACCAATCAGCCATACCTAGGGCTTTTTTGTTAGAGAATAGGGGTACAGGAACTCCGGGGGGAAAGTGGAGATGTGGCACATCAGCTGGTGGGCATGGCCAAATTGCACTAACAGTAGGAGGGTCTTCAAGAAGCATTGTCAAACGGAACCAGGAGTGTGTAATGCACAGAATGGTAGGGTTCAGGAGTGCATTATGCTCAGGGTGGTAGGGTTCCAGAGTGCGCAAGACTGGCCCGATAAAGGAGTGTAAACATTAAGAAGTTTCTTGCACACAAAGTGCAGGGTTCAGGAGTGTGCATCAGACAGGCCAGTTTACAACCAAAAATACCTCCTCCCAAATCCTCCCCAGACCCCCACTTCAGAGCCTAATTCCCCCCCCCCCCCACATTTCCCAATTATAAAATCCTAACTGCTGCATTGCCTACTCTTGACCACTGAACTCTGTATGCTGTGCTGTCCCTATCCCTATCAAGTAAAAATCTTCCCCAGTAAAAAGCTTTTCCGGGGGCGTGGCCTAGACATGGCTGAGTAAGGCTGTTTTTCCCCAAGAGCTCCCAGCCCGAACCCTCATACCCCGTCAAAAAACACTTTCACACCGGTATGAGCTTAGCCAAGAAATACGGGACCAGAGCAGCAATGAAGGGGACCCCCCAGGGAAAACTATCAGCGAGATCCATCGCTACTTCCGGAGCCTGCAGGAGAAATCACCAGGCGCTAGACCAGCGGCACCATGAGGCCCCCGCGCACGGAGCTACACAGAGAGCATACATGTCAGGCCCATGCGAATCTCTGCTCGCCACAGGGTTGCCATCGGTCTGCTCCCAAGAAGACCCCACAGAATCCGGGCAGATCGAGATGTCTACCCTTCAGCAACCAGAAGCCTCCATGCTGGATCAGGACATCAGGGAGATGCTACAAGCCCTCCCTACCCAATCCGCCATAGAAGCGCTGATCCTCCGCCTGGAAGAAACCCACAGGAGAGATATTCAAGGGGTCACAGGAGAGGTGTCCACTTTGGCAGACAGAGTATCTACGGGGGAGACATAGTTGTCCTCCCTGGAGGTCCGGGTGTCAGTGCTGGAACAATCCCGAGACCAACACCGGGACACAGCAGTCGCACTCCAGCTACATATGGAAGATATGGAAGACCAGAGCCGCCGTAATAATCTGCGGCTCCGGGGAATCCCGGAATCAACAGAATAGAGAATGTCAGGGAGGCAGTCAGGACTATCTTCCGGACGGTGCTCGAGGACCCAGAAGCTGAAGTAATCCTCAAAAGAGCACACAGAGCCTTGGGTCCCAGGCCTACTAACCCAGACAGATCGTGAGACGTCCTCTGTAGGCTCCACCGCTACACCCAAAAGGAGACCATCCTTCAACGCGCTTGGGAACGAGGAGACGTGGAGGTGGATGGATCGAGAGTCAAAATCCTGCAGGACCTGTCCAGGTCCACACTGAGACGCAGAGCCCTCCTGCGCCCACTGCTGGACCTGGCCAAGCAGCTCGGCTTCACATATAGTTGGGGATATCCCCTCTCAGTGTCCTTCCGCAAAGAGTCCGGAGCCTTTACCCTACAAATCGCCGCAGACCTGCCAGCGCTCTTCTGATTCATGGGCATGGAGTCAATACCCGTCCTGGACTGGCTACAACTGCTACCACGCCAACTAGGCAGATCAGGCGTCTTAGCAAACCACGGTTCACTACCGCCCCGCCAACACCGAGGAAGACGAGGCACCGGTCTGCATCTGGTGGCGCACCATGTAAGTGGGCCTTGGGCCACCAGTCCCTGACATTTACTACCCCAACCTGCCCGGCCGTGAGCACCCCTGCCTGAACGAGGTAGAATGTTCTGCCTCTTGGACCCCAGACATTTGAGACACCCAGCGTTGACCCTGATGCTCTGTAGCTGTAGTCACCTACACAGTATCTCCCTGTCCCATCTAGCGAGACTCCTGAACAGACCTGGCTGATACTTCCCAGGGGAACCAACTGAGACAGTTGCCTGGCAGTTGGCTGCACTACAGGGACCGATCAGAGACTTTCTGAACCACTGGGGCTGCTGCCCTGCTCTCCCCTGAACTAGAGCATAGCCCCCATCCCCTTGGGAACAACCCAGACATGCTTCTCCTCATGCCAAAATGCTGGGACACAGAAATAGGTGGACTGGCACCATACCGCTGCTCCAGTGGGACACGGAACAATACGTGGCCATGACCGGGAATGTGCCCCCCCCACCGAGTGAATGGGAGAGAATTAGTCAGGGCATTTGGACTCACTGCTGGGGAGGACTCAGCTCATTTGGGGGCACAGGGGGAATGCCTGGAGGCACAGTGTGACTACACAAGCCTGGACAATAGCACACATCAGAAGCATGCTTGAGGACTTACTTCGACCCTCCTGGTCATGACCTGCACTTGCAGCAACCAGAGGGGAGGACCGACAGTCTACCCAGTGACATAAGGGTCCTCACCTATTTACAAAGCTGCTGCAATGCGGAAAAAGAAGATAGGACATGCTCTCTTAGCTCAGGAATGGAGAATGAACCCTGCTTATACTTTGATTTGCATTATGTTCCTGTTTTATTGAACGTTGATGATATTTGTTGTTCTGTTTCGGTTAACAGTTATTTATAGAGTTTTGAAATTACAAAGTTCGTAAGCTGCTTAGTCTCATATGGACATGACAGTCCATCTGCCTCACTATACCGGTATACATATAATTTCTTACTGCAACTTGCCGGCGATGGGTGGGGAGAGCTGGGGGTTCGCCTCCAGGCTCGGTCTACCCACTCCCTCATTTAGGATTGCGCTCCATATTCAGAGGTCTCTCTGACAAGCGACACAGCCAACAAGGCTACTAAAGCTGCACACCCTAGTGACAACTTTCTATCCTCCCCCTCCCTCCCCCCGTATTTTTCTTCCCCCTTCCACCCTATCCCCATAGCGTACTTCACCCACAACCCACCCTCCCTTCTCCTAACCCCCCCCCCTTTTTTTGTGGTTTTGTTTTTATTGTGAACACACGCACCCACCACGAATATGGTCTCCCTTTATTAAGTGTTCCTAAACGCAAAGGGCCTAAATACGCCTGAAAAGCGTTGGATACTACTACATGACAGCCGCAGTGCAGGAGTGGACATCGTCCTGTTGCAGGAGACACACTTTAAAAGAAAACAACCTCCCGTTACTTAGAATAGACATTACCCTTTAGCCTATCACTCCAATTAAACTGAAGCTAAATCTAGAGGAGTAACGATCCTCATTTCAGCCAGGATACCCTGGTCGCTCATAGACTCACAGACAAAGGAGGCTGCTTTTTATACCTGAAAGGGTTGATTGGGGACAGAAAGGTAACCCTGGCGAACCTATACGCGCCAAATGACCACCAAGACGTGTTCCTCAGGAAAAGAATGGACCACCTTATGCGCTTCTCAGAGGGACAACTGATAGTAGGAGGAGACCTGAACATACCCTTGAACCCCACGGGGGACACCTCCACTGGTACATCCTCCACCACAAGGGGCACCCGCAAACGTAGCTGCTTGACATTCCACTTTGTACAACTGATTGATGTATGGTGCCTTTTTACCCGGAAGAGCGCGACTACACTTTTTACTCAAAACCGCACCAGAATTACTTGCGTATCGATTACCTCCTCATACCTCACGGACAACTGTACCCGGTCAGAGCACATCCATCGGGTCGATTACGTGGTCAGACCATGCCCCGATCAGTATGCAATATGTCATCTCAGAGACACAAACGAAACAACGACCACAATGGCGACTTAATGAAAGCTTACTGCAGGACCCCGAGGTCCTAGCAGAAGTGGTCAGAGAAATAGGACACTACTTCGACACCAACAGCACCCCTGACAGTGACGCGGGGTGGTATGGGAGGCCCACAAAGCAGTGATCGGGGGACCCTCATAAAACATGGCTCCAGACTAAAACAGTTGAGGAAAGAGAAACTAGAATCACTCCTCACCAAACTCCACGCCCTAGAGCTGACCCACAAGACAGCCCCGACCAGAAGCATTGGGATCTAACTCAACACCACACGTTCTCAAATAGCTGACCTCCTACAAATTCAAAGCCAAAGTAGCGTTACAGATCTGTCGGAGGAAATCATATGAATCGGGCAACAAATGCGGGAAACTCCTAGACCAGGCCTTGAAGACACAACGAATGGCATCCTACATTCCACATATCACGAACACCAATGGACAGAAAATATTACCCCAACAGATTACAAAAGGAGCTCAGAAACTATTATAGCTCACTATACAATCTAAATGCGTTACCGCCCCCACCCCACGGTATGTCGGTCTATCATGACCATGCCCACACTACCGACCGAAATACAGGAACTCCTGGAGGAACCCATCACATTAACTGATCTCTAATTAGCTTTGAAAAGTGCAACACCGGGTAAAGCTCCAGGCCTGGCGGCCTCACCACTGCTTATCACAAGACCCTACCCCCTTCCCTGGGCCAACACTTGGTAGCCCTGTACAATGGTCTTGGAACAGGGACTTCCCTTCACAGCGCCACACTGCAATCACAGATTTCGGTCATCCCTAAAGAGGGTAAAGACCGGCCCAATGTGGGAGCTACTGCCCTATTTCAATCCTAAACACCGATAAATTATTCACCAAAATTCTGGCCTTCAGACTTCAGCAACATCTCCCACAACTCATCCACCTAAACCAAGTGGGCTTTGTATCATCTAGGGAGGCTAGGGACAACACCACCAAAGTCTTCAATTTACTTCATATAGCAGCCAGTAACAAAACGCCAAGTGTATTCCTGGGTACGGACGCCGAAAAGGCATTCGACCGGGTGAACTGGTCATTTATGTTCAAGATGCTGGCACATGTGGGCCTAAGGAGCAAGATGCTAAACTGGGTGACTGTAGCTTATGCGGCGCCGTCTGCCAGGGTGAGGGCGAATGAGGTACTCTCGGAATTATTCCTGATTACGAACAGGACTAGGCAGGGATGCCCCCTCTCGCCCCTCCTAATCGCCCTGACCTGGAACCCTTCTTGTGCAACGTCCGACTGAATCCAAACATCACGGGTATAGGAGCCAATGGACCACAACATAAGATGTCTGCTTACGCGGACAAGTTCTTGTTCCCCTTCTCGAACCCTATGAAATCCCTACCGAATCTCCTGCAAGAATTTAACACCTACGGCCAACTATCCAACCTAAAGATTAACTTCACCAAATCGTAAGCTATTGGCATAGGGCTACCACAGCATCAGCTAAAGCGACTTAAGGACAGTTTCAATTTAAAATGGACGGGCGTGGCCCTGAAGTACCTAGGCACTTATGTACCCACCTTGTTATCCCAACTTTTCAAACTTAACTTTCCCCCCCTGCTGAAAACAGTACAGAAACTACTTGACGGTTGGGGCGACGGCCTGCACTCATGGCTCGGCCGATGCACCATCCTCAAAATGTCGATACTGCCCAAGTTCCTCTATCCACATACCCGGAGACTATTTTAAACGAGTTCACTCCATCTTCACTCGCTTTCTCTGGGTGGGGAAGCACCCACGCTTTAACAGGAAACTACTCTCCCTTCCAAAAGCACGCGGGGGTTTGGCCATGCCAGAGATCCGCGTATACCATGATGCAGATCACCTTAGCAGACTCCTTGACTGGTGCCGACAAAGACACCAAACTATGGACACAGTTGGAGCAGGACCAATGCGACTCAACCCTACACAGAATCCCCTGGTGCCGCGACACCTTGCCTCCTAAACTTAGACACCCCCTGACAACACAGCTAGAATATGCTCACAACTTTTGACAAACTCTGACCTCTCAACCCGTAACTCCCCCTTAAGACCCGTAATTGGGCACAATTCGAACCGGGCCTGACAGACAAGAAATTCCAAGACCTCCGAATCGCAGGTCTCTATCAAGCATCACATTTTAGCACAATGGGTAGGTGGAGGACACACAAGGAACTATCAGACCCCAATTGGCCAATATAAGCTAGACTTTATGAGAGCCCTACAACTCAGCCACTTTTTCAAGGGCCTGCCACCTCCTCCTAATGACTCACAAAGACCCCTTATGACCCTGGAGGAGCTCTGCACTGAGACAGAGGTAATCACACATACGCTCATCCCTGATTTACGCTATACGGATGGAACCACCGGGAGACTACCAATCCCCATGTCTAACCAACATGTTGGTACAGAACTCCCACTCTCCTACACAAGCTCTTCCCATCAAACAGAGGAAGGCACCCTCCTACACATATTCTGGTCCTGCCCCGACTGCGAAACTTCTGGGGAGAAGTTTGACGTATAACCCAAACATTTACAGACCGGATAATACCGGATACTCCAGCCTACTTCCTTCTACACACGACGGAAATACCGGCACGAAAGTATAGAAAATCTGTGATCCGACATACCCTGCATTCCACTTAATTGGAAGTCCCCGCATCCACTGACCATTGGTCAATGGCTACACAAAGTAGACAGACAATGTCAGTCGGATGGAGGACCTGATCCTCACCGGCCAGCACCGCCAGGAAGCATACTCCAAAACGTGGCAGGCATGGAACGCATTCAGATACTCCGATGAGGGACGTACCCTCAGAGGGTCTGACTAGACAAACTGTCCAATGAACTCTGGGTGTCCCCCTCCATATCCCCACATTCCCCCAACCCCCCCCCTTTTTCTTTTCCCTCCCCACTCTGACCCCCACCACCCCTAGAGATACTACATCACCCCCTATTCTTTCCTCTGTGTGATAAAAGGGAAAAGGTAGAAGGGGGGCTGTATCCGCAGGACCAAGGTAACCTAACACTCGTGCAGTCCTGGTGCGCCTACGCCTATCCTACACAGAAGGGGACATCTTAGTCCCAAGATAGGGTCTGTACCTGGGTGAAAACCCAAACATGGACCACCTTATATCGCTGTAATGTGGATGAAGCCTGTATCTATGTAGATGTACCATTGATTGTATAACAGCCAATGTATTATCCTGTTGCTGTGGTTCCTGTGGCCCGGTTCCTCTATCTTAAACAAACAATAAAAAAAAAAAAAAAAAAAAAAAAAAAAAAAAAAAAAATCTTTTCCCCCACAAAAAAAACATCTACAATTCAACTCTGTAAAACCCTGGTCCACAGATCACCTTTACAACTTCCATCCACAGTTCACCTCTATATCCCCAATGCGCAGCTCACCTCCACACTTCCCGTCCACAACTCACCTCTGCAGCTCCGTCTGTCCATCTGTGACCCACCTCTGCACCCCCATCTGCAAGCTCACCTCCACCCCCCACAGCTCACCTTTGCACCTGTCTGCAGTTCGCCAACAAACACCCTCAACCCCCCTTACATTCTGCAGGTCACCTCTGTAGCATTCTTCCACAGCTTTTCTCTGCAACTTCATCCCCTCCCCCATTCCCCCAACAACTATGCTTTGGGACCTTCTTCCACAGCCCCTTACCTCGGCATTCCCCATCTACATCTCACTTACATAGTTGGTCTGGTTGAAAAAACAAAAAACAGAAAAAACAGAAGTCCATCTAGTTCAAAAGAAGGAAAGAATTTAATGAAAAATAAAATAAAGATTATACAATCCCATACCCACAGCTGATCTAGGGGAAGGCAAAAAGCCTCAGCAAAGCATGACCTAATTTGCTACAGCAGTAGAAAAAAATTCCTTCCTGATCCCTCAAGCAGCAATCGGATATTCCCTGGATCAACTTTACATATAAAATGTTAGTATCCAGTTACAGTATATTATGTACATTTGGGAAAGAATCCAGGCCTTTAAAGTAAACTATTGAGCTGGAAAGAACCAGCTCTTGAGGGAGTCTATTCTACATTTTCACATCTGTTACTGTGAAGAGGCCTTTCTGTATTTGGAGATTAAATCTCTTTTCCTCCAGATGTAAAGAGTGTCCCCTTGTCCTCTGATGACCTTAACCACATCAGCCCCAGAAGGATTTACCCCTTAATGACAAGGCCATTTTTAGCGTTAATGCACTGCGTCGCTTTAACTGACATTGCATCGCAGCTGCAGCATTGGGAACATGTTATACCATATGTTCTACCCTGCAAATGGGTGGAACATGTTCCCAAAGGTGAACTTATCCTCTAAACTCTCCAGTATCTTCCCAGCTATAGAAGATAAACTAACAAGGTCTGTAATTACTTGGTAAAGACTTTGATCCATTTTCAAATATAGGTACCGCATTTGCCTTAGGCCAATACAGCGGTACTATTCCAGTCATTAAAGAGTCCCTAAAAATTATAAACAATGGCTTTGAAATGACAGATTTAAATTCTTTTAGGATCCGTGGGTGTATGCCATATGGTCCAGGTGCTTTATCCACCTATATTTAGTCTAAATATTTATGGACCATATCAATTTTGAGTCTATGTGGATCATTGGGAGCTGTGTCAATACCACCCCCATTATGGACATAAAGCTCCCTATGCTCCTTTGTTTACACAGAGCTGAAGAAGGTATTTAAAAGAAGTCCAGCCAAAGCTTGTTTGGCTGGACTTCTATGGATCACAGGAGTGAAATTTGTTTTACACTCCTGTGCGCCGTGTCACGGATATCTGGACAGACACCCCGTTGAGAGACTGAGCCGGCCACCCCCCCTCCACAGCTCAAGTGAGCGAGGAGGGGGCAGAGCAGAGAGCTGTGACCGACAGGCTACAGCTCTCTGCTCGGGGAACTGTCAGAACTGAGCGATTAGCGATGTTCGACCGTCCGGGGGTGCAGAGGAGCCGGGGGACTGATGCTGCATCCACCGAGGCAAGTACGATTCTAAAAAGAAAAAAAAAATTGACCCATACTTCTCTTTTAATAAATTTTCCGTCGCTTTGTCCCCAGTTACCCACTCCAGATTATTTTGTAAAGGGCCTACATGCTCAGACCTGACTTTTTTGCTATGCATATATCTGAAGAATTTTTGGGGCGTTTTCTCTTTTGCAATCTAATGTTTGCTAACATTTTTGAGCCCTTTATTTCCTTTTTACATATTCAATTATATTATTTGTAACATTTAACCACCTCAATACAGGGCAATTTCACCCCCTTCCTGCCCAGGCCATTTTTTAGCTGTGGCACTTTGAATGACAATTGCGCAGTCATGCAACACTGTACGCGCATTATTATTTTTTTTATCTTTTTCTTCACACAAATAGAGATTTCTTTTGGTGGTATTTAATCACTGCTGGGATTTTTATTTTTACAAAAAAAAAAGTTTGTCAGTAGATTTTGTAAATAAGTAATTTTTCTCCATCACTGATTTGCACTGATGAGCAAGCACTGACTGGCATAACTTATGGGCACTGATTGGTGGCACGTATGGGCACTGCTGGGGCTTTCCTGTAATCGGGGTACTGATCATCAGTGCCCTGATTACCTGCCCAGGTCTCCTCTGCGAGAAGATCCCGCTGATCGGCACTCCTCGCCACACACACTGTCATATGCCGTCCTCCCAGAATGAGAGCCGCACGTCCCTCCGTCATTTGACGATGGGCGGGCAGAAAGCGGTTAAGCGCTGATAGTTCCTTAAATTTGATACTTTTGAAAAACTCTTCTTTTCTTATTATTTATAGCTTTTCTAACTTTGGCCATGAGCAACATAGGTTTTATTTTTAGCCTTTAAAAACGTATTGACCACGGGAACGTATTTTGCAGTATGTTTTAAAGAATTTCCATTTCTGTTCTGTGTAATCGATGCCAATATTCCCCTCATATTCTAAGCCCTTATACACATGGTCGGACATTCCGACAACCAAATCCATCGGATTTTGCATGACTGATTTTGTCTGAAACTGTTGCATACTTCATCGTACTTAACGTGATGACGTTATTTCGTTAGGACGGGACTACGTTCAGGCTAGTAGCCAATAGCTTTGGTCTAGGAATTTGATCTGAGCATGCGTGGCACTTTGTCCGATCAGAATTCTCTACACATGATCGGACAAAGTCTGATCGGATCATGTTGTCGGAAAATTTTATAGCCCAGCTGGAAAACTTGGTCCGTTGGATACTCCTACGGAAACAGTCCGATGGAGCCCACACACAGTCGGATTATGCGACAACACGGTCCTATCAGACATTGTTCATCGGAATGTCCGACTGTGTGTACAAGGGCTAAGTCTTGGAGAGCAGCCCTCTTATTTGGAGGTTTTGCTCTCTTAGGCTAGGTTCACACTATTGCGATGCGGGAACGCCGCGAATCCGCGGCGTTTTCCCGCATCGCATACCTCCCGCCGGCAGTTCACACTGCCCTATGCGGACGGCTGGGGGTGTCAATGTTATGTTAATGACACCCCCAGATCCGTCGGCATATCGCAGTGCGATCTGCCGACTCGCACAGGAATCGGATCGCATGGTGTGAACCCCCATGCGATCCGATTCCGTTGCGGACCCAAAAAAGGGTCCTGTGCGAGTTTGCTGCGGGACAGCTGCGAGTTCAGCCATACTATCTGTATGGCTGAACTCGCAGTGCTACGGAGATCGGATGTGATTTGCTGTGCGAATCACATCCGGATCTCCCCCCGCAGCAGTGTGAACCCAGCCTAAAAGTTAAGTGTTTTTATCTTCCCAGTCTGTGCTTGTTGAATACAGCGGACATTAAATGAAAACATGTAATGGTCACTGCTACCCAGATTTTCTTTTATATGAACATTAGTAATAGGCTCTGCATGGTTTGAGATTACCAGGTTCAGCAGAGCATCATTCCTAGTTGGCGCCTCTATGAACTGGACATTAAATTGTCTTGTAATAGGTTTTAAAATGTTTGCCCTTTAACTGCACCTGCAGTGCCATTACTCCAGTCAATCCAGGTAGATACAATTATCTATTATCACTGTCCCAGCCCTTTCTATCTGTGCAAGGAGCCGAGTTTCCACATTAACACTGGGTGACCTGTAACAAACTCCAATGATTACCTTTGTATAGGGGTGCAACGGATCAAAAAAAAAAAAACTCATGGATCGGATAATTTTTCGGATCAGCAAATAATTGAATTTGCAAAAACCTGTGAAAATTCCACCACCATATAGTCCCCACTGTAATATCCACAATCTCCCCCACTGTAATATTGGCCGAGTATGGCTGGGCATTGCCGAGTATGGCTGGGCATTGCCGAGTATGGCTGGGCATTGCCGAGTATGGCTGGGCATTGCCGAGTATGGCTGGGCATCGCCAGGGTGTTGGCGAGTATTGTCTGGGTATGGCAGAGTACTGGCAGAGTATTGGCAGAGTACTGGCAGAGTATTGGCAGGGTACTGGCAGAGTATTGGCAGGGTACTGCAGAGTATTGGCAGGGTACTGCAATTGTCACAGAGCAGCGCTGTGGGCATTAGAGATCCAGCCCACAGTGCTGCTTCCATCTGATCTCTCCACTCCACTGTACAGATCAGTACACCGAGGGAAGAGAGGAACCGGCATCATTACATGACGCCAGTTTGCTTACAAGTGATTGCTCCATCATTTGATGGAGCGATCACATTGTAAATGGCCGCCGGGTGTACCAAGATGACCGCTGCTCCGGAGCTAGGCTGAAGCCATGGCCTTTCCTAAGGCCAAGGCAGGGGAGCGCTCTCCGGATCGCGGGGTGTGCCGATCCGAACATTTGACCCGTTCGGATCAGTGATGATCCGTTGCACCCCTACCTTTGTAGTATGCACACCCATGTGCAGTTCCACCCATAATGCTTTAGCCTCACACTCTCCAACTTGGTCCTCATTCACAATCACTTTGACATTACTTTTTACATAGAGACAGATACCGTCACCTTTCCTCTTTACCATGTCTCTCTGAAAGAGAGC
This sequence comes from Lithobates pipiens, assembly GCF_037356315.1. Taxonomy (NCBI): domain Eukaryota; kingdom Metazoa; phylum Chordata; class Amphibia; order Anura; family Ranidae; genus Lithobates; species Lithobates pipiens. The sequence continues at coordinate 174,317,331 of NW_027507764.1, forward strand.
ATAGCCAGGAATATTAAATAGCCTGGTCATGTGAAAAATAAAGCCAATATTAGGCAATACTAATTAATTCATAGTTCTCTTCATACACCGAAGCTTTCAACTCACCTATTTTGCTTGGCCAACTTCTGGCATTGGTGAACACACACTTTAATCCATTGTCACATTTTGCTCACAAATTTTGCATATTTCATCTTTTAGTACAAATAGTACCATTTCTAATGGTTGTTTGTAACATGGGAACCTTATAACCTGCCATAGCCCTCCCTCCATCTTTTTCCATTTCACCCACCTATAGGGACTGACCCTGTCTGCCCTATTGTAATCCAATTCTCCCTCCCCCCTCAATCCTAGCTTAAATACTCCTCCAGCGCGTCCCATATAACACTTCCTCAGGCACAGCAGACCCCCTTCTATTTAGGTGCAAACCATCTTTAGCATATAGGTTGTACCCCAATGAAAATTCAACCCAGTGCTTTAAAAAAAAAAAAACAATCCTTCCTTCTTACAGCAGGTCTTTAGCCATGCATTCAATTCTCTAATCTCCCCTTGTCTTTCCTGTGTTGCACATGGCACAGGCAAGATTTCAGAGAATATCACCTTGGGGGTCCTTCTCTTCAGTTTGCAGCCTAGTTCTTTAAAATGATTCTTAAGAAGCCTCCACCTTCCATGTATTCTGTCATTGGTTCCAATATGGACAAAGACAACTGGGTCATGTCCAGCCCCTGCCAGTAAGTTATCAACCTGGTCTACCACATGCTGAACCCTGACACCAGGGAGACAGCAATCCATTTGGTTGAGGCGATCCTGGTGACAAATTATTCTATCAGTCCTTCTAATTATAGAATCCCCTATAACCACAACTGTCTAGGCCTTCCTGCATTACCCCCCACCCCTACTAGATGGGCTGCACTCCCAACTGTTACAGGTAGCATCTACTCCTGCACCTCTCCTCGGCTCTGACCTCTACACACCCACCACCATCTTTCCCCTTCCACCACCTTTTACAGGCTTACCTTTGCAAAAAGTATCTTTCAGAAGCCAGCCAGCTTATAGTACCTCATGCAGTTGCAGTTTATTTACCCACACAGTGCACACTCATTTGTGGCTCTGCCTCTTTCACTTATAGCAGCAGTTAGATCATCCAGCGGGGCATCTGAAGCAGGAATAGCTGCATGAGCTGTCAGGAGAGGTAGGCTGTCACTTGTAAACACAGAGCCAGTCTTTAGTGTTTACAACTGACAGTAGAGAGCAGCCAGAGGTGGCAGAACAGAGTTCCACCATGTTCTAGCTCAGAAAAAGCCCTGGCCATAACATTATGACTACTGACAAGTAAATTGACTATTATAATCTTGTTACAAAGGCATCTGGAAGTGGGTTGGATATATTAGGCAGCAAGTGAACATGTTGTCCATGAAGTTGATGCGTTGAAAGCAAGAAAAAAATAAATAAATAAATAAAAAAAGGGGGGGGCAAGCGTAAGGATTTGAGCAACTTTGACAAGGACCAAATTGTAATGGCTAAATGACTAGATCAGAACATCCCCAAAACTGTAGCTCTTGTGGGTTGTTTCCAGTCTGCAGTGCTCTGGACCTACCAAAAGTGGTCCAAGGAAGGAAACCTGGTGAACTGGCAAAGGGGTCATTCAAGGCCATCAGCCATGACTTATTGATGCATGTGTGGAGCAAAGGCCAGCTCGTGTCGTCCAATTCAATACAAGAGCAACTGTAGCTCAAATTGCTGAAAAGGTTAATGCTGGTTCTGAAATATGTCAGACCTCACAGTCTGATGCAGTTTGCTGCATATGGGGGTGCTTAGCTGCAGACCTGTCAGGGTGCCCATGTTGACCCTTGTCCACAGCCAAAAGAGCCAACAATGGACAAATAAGCATAAAAAGTGGACTACAGAGTAATGGAAGAAGGTGGCCTGGCCTGATGAATAAAAAAATGGTTTGAGGAACTCAACAAGGAGATCAAGGTGTTGGCCTCGAACATCTAAGGGGTGTGCTGGAAAAACAAGTTTGATCTATGGAGGCTCATCTTTCAACTTATAGAACTTCCTATCTTCAGAGGTCTAGTAGCGCTGTCCATGCCTCAGCGGGTTATAGTGGGTGGCCATATAATTATGGACAATTGGTGTATATGGGCTTACTAATTAGCCCCTGCACTCTGTGTCCCAATCCCTGGCAATCGGGACTTTAAACTTCAAGGTTGGCCTGGTCTGCCATTAGTCAAAAGGACTGCCCATTGCATTGAAGACCCAACAAATATGCTTGGGAGACAGAGGAATCAAGTTCAACAAAGGAAAAGTGAGATTTGCATACATCTTCTGTCTGTACCTTTGGACCTACATAATTTTAAATGTACAGTTTTTACTAAAAAAATTACATCAGCTTATGCGTTTTTATCATATTCTTAGTCTGGACTTAGTCTGATTTGCTCAGAGTTGAAACAGGATTATGTTATTAAACCTGTCTGAGGGTTTCTAACAAGGCAAAGTAAGCATGACCTGCATCAAATCATTATGACAAGACAATCATAATATAACAAATTTCCATTTCTTTTAAAGGATCGGCCTTAAAAAAATGTTAGAAAATACTTACTTGCAGAGCTGGGTGACCCAAAGCCAGTGGTGGATGATCCAAATGGGTTCTTGTTGGCAGCTTCCTGGCTGGGTTTACCACCAAGACCGCTAAAGAAACCACCACCCGTACTATTGCTGCTTGAGCCAAAAAGCCCACCACTGGTGGAAGACGCCTGCAAAGAACAAAAAATAAAATAAATAATAATAATAAGATGATCAACAGAGAGATCTGTGTTTTAGGCAACGTGTCAGCATAGATTAAACCCTACACTCAATAGATATTTTCTGTTTTGGGTGTTGCTTGAGCTTCCACAAAGTTTCGACTACTGACTAGAACACTTATGAGAATCTTCTACTCCAACATCGGCATCGCTGGCTGGGGCTCTCGGACTCATACCAACACCAGCTTAAAGCTGGGTTACACACGTACCAAAATTTGGCCCATTCAGCAGGAACTGACTGAATTTCAATCTGTGTGTAGCCCTTTCTGTTCAACAACAGCTGATAATTAAAATGGGCTTCTGTCGAACAGTCCTGCTGGAAAACCAGCATTTCATCAGCTACTGCAGTGCTGATCCGTGTATTCACCGCTGTCAAAATACAATAGCACAGCAAGGGAGATCCCCACATCCACATTGCTTGGGTGGACGCAGGAATCAGGTTTTGTTTTTTCCATTCAGCCCACTGGTTGAGCAAAAAAACAAACAAACCCCAAAAACAAACAAACACACAACAGTGGGCACCCAGTTTACTAAATTTAAAATAGATTCTAATTTAAAATCAACTAGAAATGTATGGTTCAGTCTTTAGCTCCCTGCTTTTGAACCCAAGCTTCTTTGGTGTTTGGTATGTGGTCATTGGACTATCAGGGAGTAGTCAGAGGTGGGAGTGCTGATTTTCTAGAGATGTAAAAGCAGTAGTCTCTACCCGGAAAAAAAAAGGCGGTAGTCTAACAGTCTTATGTAACATGTTCACTGTCTGTCTTGTACAGCAATGTTTCTCAATCCCTGGGCTGCAGTTTGACAGCAATGGAAGGCGGCAGGAGAGACAAGCTGTTGTAATGAGTGGTAAAGGCGTTGGGAGAAGTGCTGTGCCTTTTGTTGCCTGTATATGGATGCCAATGTTGGAAGAGAGAAGGAGGGGTGGGCACGCAGTGGATGCCAGCATAAGGGAGAGACACACACTGGTCCCCAGTGTAAGGGATGGTGCAAAGGGGGGGGGGGGGGGGGGGGGGCTGGGGAGACGCACTTACCCCTGGTGCAAAGGGGAGACAAGCTGGCTGCCGGCGCAAAGGGCAGGGGGGAGACACGCTGGCCGCCGGCGCAAGGGGGAGGGGGGAGACACGCTGGCCGCCGGCGCAAAGGGCAGGGGGGAGACACGCTGGCCGCCGGCGCAAAGGGCAGGGGGGAGACACGCTGGCCGCCGGCGCAAAGGGCAGGGGGGAGACACGCTGGCCGCCGGCGCAAAGGGCAGGGGGGAGACACGCTGGCCGCCGGCGCAAAGGGCAGGGGGGAGACACGCTGGCCGCCGGCGCAAAGGGCAGGGGGAAGACACGCTGGCCGCCGGCGCAAAGGGCAGGGGGGGAGACACGCTGGCCGCCGGCGCAAAGGGCAGGGGGGGAGACACGCTGGCCGCCGGCGCAAAGGGCAGGGGGGGAGACACGCTGGCCGCCGGCGCAAAGGGGGGGGGGGAGACACGCTGGCCACCGGCGCAAAGGGGAGGGGGGGAGACACGCTGGCCACCGGCGCAAAGGGGAGGGGGGGGAGACACGCTGGCCACCGGCGCAAAGGGGAGGGGGGGAGACACGCTGGCCACCGGCGCAAAGGGGAGGGGGGGAGACACGCTGGCCACCGGCGCAAAGGGGAGGGGGGGAGACACGCTGGCCACCGGCGCAAAGGGGAGGGGGGGAGACACGCTGGCCACCGGTGCAAAGGGGAGGGGGGGAGACACGCTGGCCACCGGTGCAAAGGGGAGGGGGGGAGACACGCTGGCCACCGGCGCAAAGGGGAGGGGGGGAGACACGCTGGCCACCGGCGCAAAGGGGAGGGGGGAGACACGCTGGCCACCGGCGCAAAGGGGAGGGGGAGACACGCTGGCTGCTACCGCAAAAGGGAGGGGAAGACAGGCTGATCACTAATGAAAGGGATACACTGACCACCTATTATGGGGACACACTGAGTGCTGATCACCAATGTAAGGGCCTCCAGTATAAGGTGGCATGACGATCATCTGTGTACAGGGGAATGTGGAGTGAAGGTAGCATACTGAGCAACATCCTAAGTGTACACTTAACACCTGGTCACTGCCCTCTGAGCAATTACATAGTCCTGACCACTGCAGTCTGACTGTGGCACGATATGTGGTATGTTGTACATTACACAGTCCTGACTGCTGCACCGTATACTCCACATAATCCGATCTACATGGGGCATGGAATCTTTTAGAAAGAATTTACTAGGACCTGGTCTCACAAAAGATAACAATATTCTACCGCATGTCTTCACCACACTTGTCATATCTATAGTTTTTGACAGTTCCCTCTATCAATTTTGCAGTCTCTGAAAGTCTTGTGAAGAATTACATTTTCTCATTATGTGCGGCTCTTTGGCAACATCAGGGGTCACAACTGAAGTCCCCTAAACCTTGAAACTTGACAACACCTGCTCTAGCCGATTCTTCATACAGACAACTCACTAAGATGCTGTGGTCAGCAGACTGTAAAACAGATTGGTCGGATATTGGGATGAGATATTCCCACTGGAGTCTCCAAAGCCAATAAAAAACTGAGGAGAGAATAACACACTGGCAAAAAAAACTTTAAGAGCAACCCATTTGAACCTTGACTCTATAAAGGCACCTGCATATACACACAAAAAAACAAAACAATAGATACCTGTCCAAAGACATTTGCGTTGCCACTTTGTGATTGGCCAAATACTGATCCAGTGGAATTGGAGCCAAATGCTAAAAAGTAAAAGCAAAAAAAAGATTGCATTTAAAGATATTCTTTTTTATTTCTTAATTTCACTGCAATTAAACTCTTAAAGAGGTTCAAAGCCACAGACATCACTTCCAAGTTTAGAAGGACAAATAAGTAATGAAGGAAATGCCCACCTGATGGTTGCGCAAAGCTGAATGCAGAAGATGACGTCGTCGTCGTTGTAGATGAGCTTGCACTGCCGAAAACAGGAGCACTTTGCCCAAATGTGGAACCCTGGCCAAAAACTGGGGTGCTGCTCTGTCCAAATAGGCCTCCAGAAGTGGATGCATTGTTGCCGGTTGATGGTTGCCCAAATGAGAATGAACTTGCACTGCTCGTGTTTGCAGACGCTCCAAACAGGCTGCCACCACTACTGGTTGCAGCAGTTGAAGCAGGAGCCTGTCCAAAGGCTGGTTGGGATCCAAAGGCGGATGGTGCAAAGGAGAAGCTGCTAGCAGAGCTAGCTGGGGCTTTCCAAAGTGATGCCGTTTGACCAAAGGTAGGCTGTCCGAAGCCTCCACCACCATCTGCTGATCCAAAACCTGGTGTGCCAAAGCCAGAAGTAGTAATCCCAGATGTGGTTGTTGACGTATTGCTTGGCTGACCAAACAGAGTACCTGTACTAGGTGCTGGTGCCTGGCCAAATAGAGAACCAGCTGTTGTTGCAGTAGGTGCAGTTGCTTCTGGTGGTTGGCCAAAAGAAGAGGCTGTTGCAGTAGACCCTGCAGATGCAGACGTGACCGGGGTGCTGGTAGGACCCAATGTAGGAGCTGATGTAACCAACACTGGAGTCTTAGAAGAAGGTCCTTCAGAGGTGGCGGCTGCAGGAGGAGACAAATGACTGATTGATGTAGGTGTGGAAGTGATGGGGACATTTAGATTGGAGCTCGCTGTGGTTGAAAAAACGGAAACTGGTGTATTTGTCTTAGCAACTGTAGGTATTACAGCAGGAACTGTGGCCATTGTTCTTTCAGTCGTTGAAATAGTTTGTGCAGAAGCAGGCTCCTTACTACTCTCTGTTGCGGCAGTAAGCAATGCTTGCAGCTGGGGAGGGAGAACCACCGGCTCATTCAATGGTTTTTCAGGTGCTGGTTGTTTGGCCTCCACAGGTGTGGAGCTGGGTACAGGTGTAGGCAGTGAAGCAGAAACTGTTGTTGTAGGAGTCTGAAGTGATGTTGAAGGAGCTATGAAACCACCAAAAGGCAGAGAGGATGCAACTTGTGTCGTGGACGAAACTTCAGTTTCAGAAGTTGTAGTGGCTGGTGTTGTAAATGAGAAGTTTTGCTTAATGCCAGTAGAATTAAACACACCAGCTATCCCAGGGTTTGTTAATTTCATATTACCAAACATGGTTGAAGAGCTGCTTGCTGTTGAAGCTGGTTCTACAGGTTTTGAAGGCTGAAATCCTCCAATGCCTGTCAAAGGAGCACCACCTGAAATTTTTACTGGCTGTATTGATGGAGTGACTTTAGGAGGCTCTGTCTTTGGTACGTCTTCTGCTTGACCGACCCTCAGTCCTGAAAAACTGCCCAAAGTCTCTCCTCCAGTGAAGGTCTGTGCAGATGCCATGCCTACACCAGTGGATTGTGATGTAGTAAGTGGAGGAGCTTGGGCAGATGTTGATTTAGCACTTGTAGAATCTGAGGGGCTAGCAGTGGAGATACCAGTGGCTGGCTTAGGGGGGCCAAAAGCAAAGTTTGCTTCTGTTCCAAGGCCAAAGTGGAACTTGTTCCCATTGTTGTTAATAAAAGGGGTTGGCAGGCTAGCGTCCTTTACTGAAACAACAAATACAAAAAAGTTTACTTGCGTGTGCAATTATAAAAAATGTTTTACTATATAATTAAAAAAAAAGGTACACAATAATGGAAACAAATCAGGTATGGTTATTTAAAGTGATTCTAAAAGAAAGATTTTTTTTTTTTTTTTTTATAAAACATGTTATATTTGCCTGCTTTGTGCAATGGTTTTGCACAGAGTAGCCCCGATCCTCTTTTTGGGTCCCCAGCCGGAGGTCTTGGCTCCTCCCCTCTGCCCCGAGTGCCCAAGGTAGCAAACCTGTAGTTGTCCATTTACACAAAGAGCACCCCCACGCTCTCCTCATTGACTCACTGGCTGTGATTTACAGCAGTGGGAGCCATTGACTCCTGCTGCTGTCTGAGCCATTAAAGGGTTTGTAAAAACAGAAGGTTTTTTTTATCGTAATGCATTCTATGCATTAAGATAAAAAGCCTTCTCTGTTCAGCAGCCCACCTAACACTTACCTAAGGTGCCTCTCTGTCTAGAGATGTCCACGAGAGTCTCAGCCGCCTGATATTCTCCTTCATGATTGGCTGAGACACAGCAGCAGTGCAATTGGCTCCCGCTACAGTCAATGTCAGGTAGCCAATCAGGGGAGAGAGGGCGCGGAGCCGGGTCAGGGCTCCATGTCTCAATGTACACAGGGAGCTGTAACTCGGCGGTAGCAAGCTGATTGCTGTGGGTGCACTGAACAGAAGCACAGAAGAGGGACCCGAGAAGAGGAAGATCCGGGCTGCTCTGTGCATATCCACTACAACAGAGCAGGTAAGTATAACATGTTTGTCATTTTTTTTATAGGAAAAAAAAAACCAAGACTTTACAATCTCTTTAAGGAGAGAGAAACCCAGGAGAGACGCTGGTTTCATGCACACCTGTGGATCAAGATGGGGCTCGGGTAAGTAAAGTAGATATTTATGCAGCACATACCACACTGAAATCTCAATCAGTGTTATCAGCCCAGTTCAGTTCTCCTCTGAACTAAAAAAAAAAAAAAAAAAAAAAAAAAAAAAAAAAAAACACCTCACCCCATATTATGCAGATAAGAAGGGTATGTGTTCTGTAGTCCTAACACACCTCCTTATCCTAGGGGGAACACTTTTTCATCACAGAGTGGATTCAGGGAACTTGGTTACCCTGGTACAGGAAGTGTGTTACTCTCAGGATCACCAGGTAAAAATAAAAGGAAACAAAAGCCAGAGGGAAAAGAAATTTGAATGCAGCCACTACATTTAAGGACTGGTAAGCTACACTATTTCTGGCTAGGAAGCTTATTGCTAGGAAATGGCTATCTTACAACGGCGCCCACACAGTCGGAATGGATTGTGTCAGTGAATGATTCTCTTATCAGAGAACAACTCGTGTACCAACCAAAGGACTGGTAATCTGCAATATAATAGGATTTTTGCACATACTGTAAAATCCTTCTCTTGGAGTCTATTGAGGAACACAGAAAGTATTTCCCCTTCAGATTACACTGCTGGCTACAGGATTGGACACTGGCAAACAAAAAGACTGCAGGCCAGCCCAGGATAACCCTTTTTACTACCAGTGCGCCTCAGTTTTGAAGTAAAGCAGTACCAAGAACACGATTATAAACATGGAGGGGTGAGACCTGTCTCCCGCAATGGACTCCAATAAAAAGATTATTTTTGGTGAGTACAAAAAAAAAAAATCCGGTTTTCTTTTTCGTCTATTGAGGGACACAGGGAGTCTTTCACCTTCAGGACATCAAAAAGCAGTCCATCTGTGGACAGCACAGAAAAACACACTAACAAGCCCCCAAAAACAACAGAGAGCTGTCTGCAGCTTAATGAGCTTCCCGAAGGAGCTTGTGCTCCAAGCTGGCATCAAGAGAGACCACAAAATCCACCTGGTTGAATTTAGAAAATGTGTGAACAGAAGATCAGGTAGTAGTAAATCTGGGAAATAGTTGCTTGATGCCAAAAAGCCAAAGAAGCAATCAAAGACAAAACCAGAGAAATTTCCCAGCTCAACTCACCAACCAGTCTGCTTACCAACCGAATTAACCTGTCTAACAGTATGTGTTAAAAATTAACTGCAGTCTTAACTCTTGTAAATTTATGAGAGTCTCCAACCGTGAGAGCACATGCATTCTAATGAATAGAGGGCCGGTGGGCCTCAAGGTATCCCAGTCCTCAAAGGCACAGGGGCACAATGGACACCCAGCACAATGGCTGGTTTCGTCTTGCATGCGTTGCCCTTCCATGTGCTCCTTGCTGTGAAGGCCAGTCATAGATTGGAGCAGGGGCCATATGTTTGTTACTGATGCAATATACAGTGGGGCAAAAAAGTATTTAGTCAGCCATCAATTCTGCAAGTTCTCCCACTTAAAAAGATGAGGGAGGCCTGTAATTGTCATCATAGGTATACCTCAACTATGAGAGACAAAATGTGGAAACAAATTCAGACAATCACATTGTCCGATTTTTGAAAGAATTTATTTGCAAATTATGGTGGAAAATAAGTATTTGGTCACCTACAAACAAGCAAGATTTCTGACTCTCACAGACCTGTATCTTCTTCTTTAAGAGGCTCCTCTATCCTCCACTCACTACCTGTAGTAATGGCACCTGTTTGAGGTTGTGGACAGGTGTCTTATACTGACAGCAAGTTCAAAGTCACACGCCAAACTCCACTATTGCGAAGATCAAAGAGCTGTCGAAAGACACCAGAAACAAAATTGTAGACCTGCACCAGGCTGGGAAGACAATCTGCAATAGGCAAGCAGCTAGGTGTGAAGAAATCAACCATGGGAGCAATAATTAGAAAATGGAAGACATACAAGACCACTGATAATCTCCCCCGATCTGGGGCTCCACACAAGATCTCACCCCTTGGGGTCAAAATGATCACAAGAACGGTGAGCAAAAATCCCAGAACCACATGGAGGGACCTACTGAATGATCTGCAGAGAGCTGGGACCAACGTAACAAAGGCTACCATCAGTAACACACTACGCAGCCAGGGACTCAGATCCTGCAGTGCCAGACGTGTCCCCCTGCTTAAGCCAGTACATGTCCGGGCCCGTCTGAGGTTTGCTAGAGAGCATTTGGATGATCCAGAAGAGGATTGGGAGAGTGTCATATGGTCAGATGAGACCAAAGAAGAACTGTTTGGTAGAAACACAACTCGTCGTATTTGGAGGAGAGAGAATGCTGAGTTGCAACCAAAGAACACCATACCTACTGTGAAGCATGGGGGTGGCAACATCATGCTTTGGGGCTGTTTCTCTGCAAAGGGAACAGGACGACTGATCCGTGTACATGAAAGAATGAATGGGGCCATGTATCATGAGATTTTGAAAGCAAACCTCATCACGTCTCTCATAGTTGAGGTACACCTATGATGACATTTACAGGCCTCTCTCATATTTTTAAGTGGGAGAACTTGCACAATTGGTGGCTGACTAAATACTTTTTTGCCCCACTGTAGGTAAGGGGACACACTGGACACCTTTTGCTGCCATTGTGCTATGCGCTGGGTGTCCAGTGTGCCCCTGTGACTTTAAGGACTGGGCTACCTCCAGGCCCACCTGCCCTCTATCTATCCATTAGGCTTAACGTACACAGGATGTTTTTACAACCTCTCCTGAACGATTTAACTTGACAGATAGTAACGCACATTTAAAACGTCAATTTTGGTGCGTTTACATACCGCGTTTGTGTTTAGAAGCGTTTGAAAAAATATATATATATTTTTTCCCCCAAAATAGCCAAAAATGGAAAAACACCTGTAAACTAAATGCACATTTAGAAGTGTTTGGAATGCCTCTAAACTCAGCGTCTGAACTCATTTTTTTGCTTTCCAAAAAAGGCCTCTAAACTCAATTGCCTAAAAACGACATTAAACGAACCTGTGCACATGTACACAAGATAACATTGGATGAGTTCAGGGGAAGCTGAAAAAAAGCAGCCAACTGCCTCTGAACATCCGTTTACCAGCATCAGTGTACACGAGGCCTTAGAATGCATGTGCTCCCACTGTGCAAGTTTACAAGGGTTAGGACTGCATAACACAGGGTGCCGTGAAAGGGCCCTTCAGCTTACTCATACGTTTGCAAATGTGTGCCAACTAAACCCCTGTTTTTAAACGCATACTGTTAAACAGGTTAAAGCGGTAGTAAACGCGCAATTATTTTTTTTTTTTAAACCTGCAAAGCAAAAGGCATAATGAGCTAGTATGCACCGCATACTAGCTCATTATGAAATACTTACCTTAGAACGAGGCCCCGACATCTGGCCCGATCCACGCCGAGGGAGCGGACATGCTCCCTCGGCGTTTCTTCCGGGTATCGCGGCTCCGGCGCTGTGAGTGGCCAGAGCCGCGATATCATCACTCCCGCGCATGCTCGCGGGAGATTTCATTCCGGCTGGCCGGCCACTGCCGGATTTTCAGGCCGAGAATCCCCTTGTGCGCATGCGCCGCTGCAGTCAGCGGCGCATACCGAGGGGAATATCTCCTAAACCGTACAGGTTTAAGAAATTTTTTTCTTACCTACAGGTAAGCCTTATTATAGGCTTTCCTGTAGGTAAAAGTTAAAAATTTGAGTATACAATCACTTTAATTTGGTTGGTAAGCAGACTGGTTGGTGAGTTAAGCTGGGAAATTTCTCTGGTTTTGTCTTGCATGCGTTGCCCCTCCATGTGCTCCTTGCTGTGAAGGCCAGTTATAGATGGGGGCAGGGGCCATTTGTTTGTTATTTAGTAGAGTGTACCTGGACAGGAAAGGGTAGAAATCAAGACTATAAGCTTAGATGATGGCCTGTATGAGCCACCTAGAAATGGCGTAAACAGAAACCAGTGCACCTTTACGGGGACCATCCAGCATGACAAATAAGGAATCAGTCTTTCTGAAAGCAGTGGCTGAGACACAGACCCTCACAGCCCTAACCACATCTAGACAATGAAAGATCATTTCATTTTTAGTGAACTGGAGCCTGGACAGAGGAATGGAAGAATGGTCATGTTGAGGTGAAATTCAGAAACCACTGTGCTGGGTCCTAGGCTCTCAACATCACCATGTTAATATGCAAAACCCCAAAATGTTCCTTGCAGGATATGATCACCAGTTTAGACACGTGCCTCGCTGAGAGATGGCTACAGGAAAGACCACATTTTGGGTGAAAGTAAAGGGTTAAGTCTCTAAGGGGCTCAAACAGGGGTTTCTGAAGTGCAGAGAGAACCAGATTCACATCACAGGGGAACAACCTGGAGAAGCTACATGGAAGAAACCCTGTACCTTAACCAAGCTATAGGAGACCAATGACCTCTGAAACAAGACAACGGGCAGAAACTGGACTTTTAATAGTGTTGGGGGCCAAACACAGCACAGATTCAGCGTCCAACTTTTAACATAGATCACCTGTTCAAAGTTGCCCTTGTCTCTCTGATGCTGGGCTTCAAGAGTTATGTCATCAAACCCATCAACCGAGAATAAAGGTGGCAAGATGTGGACAATCTAGTAGAGCCCAAGGAGCATCCTCCAGGAGTCTACAAGTCGGAGTGCCACGCCCTGGCTGTAGTGCTGAGCAATGAGGATCACCAGGAATGCCCTCAAGTTGGAACCTGCTAAGCAAATGGATCGCTGTTGCTGGATACAAACCTGTTCAGTTTCTTGATAAACCTGGGAGATCCGCATCTGGCACCCCTACGAGACAGGCCCTGGAAAACCTCTGTGTAGGGACTAACCCACCGCCGAGTCGAGACTGTCAGCTGAGGAAGTCAGCCTGACAAACGTCAATTGCCTGGGATGGATATGGCAGACCAAGCTGGAATGTGAAATTCTGTCCACAGCAAGAATTCTGGTTTCTCTCCGATAGCAGATGCATGACACCACTGTGGCCATATTTTGGATTGGTATTGTCCGATCCAATCCGGATCCTCCAGCAGGACAGTCCAATGCTGCAGAGACAACCAAATCAACCAAAGCTCCAGAATGCTGATTGGGAAACAAGATTCCTCTGATAACCAACTTCCCTATACAGAAGAGGTACTCAGGACTGCACCCCAGCCTGCAAAAATTCTTAATTGTACCTCTATGCACTGGAAAATTGATTGCCAGTTTTCAGAGTGTCACGATTTTAAAAAATGGTTAGGGAATGGACTGTGCTGAAGCTGTGTGCACTGCATGTGGGCTGCTGCATTTATGCAGTTAAAACAGGTGTTGAGGAGGCAACATATTGCCTGTTCACTACCTGTCAAATGCCTCTGAGAAGCGACCAGAGCATGAATTGCTTTTCAGAGAAGTGGCAGTCCTTGCTTCTATTATGAACAAACCCTAGAAAAAAAACAGTTCTGATTGTACAGAACTAGGGATCAAAAGTAAAAGTAACATACACACTCCCCCTTTTTAAAAACTTGCAGTACTGTACACGTGCACTGCCAAGTACTGCATTGTAGGGGAAGACAGAGGAGGTCAGGATTTAGAAAGATGCCTTCCCCTTCCTCTACTCTATACTTCACTGTCCAGATCAAGCTTCTGCTGTGCCGATGTATAGTTCGGCAGGGGAGCGGGAACTTGGTCTGATCTGACAGCCTTTCTCAACCAGGATGCCGTGGCAATCCTGGCAACCCAAGATAGCACCCCGATTGAGAAAGACTGGTCTAAGTATCCGACATCAGGGTTGCCACGAGAGCGCAGCAGGGATAGTACTAGGGCGAGTACCTTAGTAGACACTGGAGGTGCAAATGGGAGGCTGAAAGACAAAGCCATTAGCTGGTAGTGTGGAGGTCCACAGCAAAACAAACATTCATGTGCTAAGTAGGGGACATGCAAGTACCCATCCTTGATGTCCACAAAAGCTAGTGGTATCCCCACGTAATTTATGAACTCAAATTCAGACATTCAAAGCTTTGAGGTCTAAAATAGGCTGCATGCCCCTTTAGGTTTGAGAATGGTTAACAGATTGGAGGAGTATAATCCTTTAACCACTTCAGCCCCGGACCATTTTGCTGGTCAAAGACCAGACCACTTTTTGCGATTCGGCGCTGCGTCGCTTAACTGACAATTGCACGGTCGTGCGACGTGGCTCCCAAACAAAATTGACGTCCTTTTTTTCCCACAAATAGAGCTTTCTGTTGGTGGTATTTGATCACCCCTGCGTTTTTTTTTGCGCTATAAACAAAAATAGAGCGACAATTTTGAAAAATTTTTTACTTTTTGTTATAATAAATATCCTCCAAAAATATATAAAAAAACATTTTTTTCCCTCAGTTTAAGCCGATACGCATTCTTCTACATATTTTTGGTTAAAAAACAAAACAAACAAAAAAAACGCAATAAGCGATTGATTGGTTTGCGCAAAAAAGTTATAGCATTTACAAAACAGGGGATAGTTTTATGGCATTTTTATTAATATTTTTTTTTACTAGTAATGGCGGCGATCAGCGATTTTTATTGTGACTGCGACATTATGGCGAACACATCGGACATTTTTGGGACCACAGCAATCACTGCTATATAAAGTGATTTTTGTGTAAATGACACTGGCAGTGAAGGGGTTAACCAGTGGGTGGCAGTGTAGGGGTTAAGTGTTCCTAGGGGTGTTTTACTAACTGTTGGGGGCTGGGCTTTCATTTAGTGAACACTGATCTCTGCTCCAATCACATAGAGCAGAGATCAGCGTCACTAGTTGCTAGGCAGAATGGGGAAATGCTGTTTACAACAGCATTTCTCCGTTCAGCCGCCCCGTGAGATGATCGCGGGTATGCCCGTGGCGATCGAGTCCGGGGGACCCGCGACCGGACTCACGGGGGTCCCGACCGGCACGCTCGCGATGGCAGGGCGGCAATAAAGATTGGACATACATGTACGCCAATATGCCTGCCTGTGCCATTCTGCCGACGTACATCGGCGTGCGCCGGTCGGGAACCGGTTAAACTACAGGAACTGTGTCATGACACACTGGTCTAGAAGACTCAAAAGGGCACAGGGAAGATCTGCTAATCTCTGCGGAGATTAAAAGGGATTGTAAAGTCTTGTATTTTTTAAGTTAAAAATAACATGTTATACTTACCTGCTCTGTGCAGTGGTTTTGCAAAGAGCAGCCCTGATCTTCCTCTTCTCGGGTCCCTCTTCCGAGCTCCTAGACCCTCCCCTCCTGTTGAGTACCCCCACAGCAAGCAGCTTGCTATGGGGGGGCACCTGAGCTGAGCCACAGCTCAGAGTCCATGCAGACAAGGAGCCGTGGACTAGCCCCACCCCTCTCTCCTCATTGGCTGGCTGACTGATTGACAACCACAGGAGCCAATGGCTCTGCGCTGCTGGCTCAGCCAATGAGTGCCCTGTGCAACATCGCTGATGCACAAAAAAAACCTTCTGCCTTAATCTCTTTAAGGAAGACTGAAAGTGAAAAAGAGGAGGGGAGCAGGGAGTGAAACATCTTTGTAGACCTAGGATACCACTTCCTGCACCCAAGCATCAAAGATGCAAGCTGTTAAAGTGTCCACAAAAGGTTAACAGGTGCCCCCCAACACTCTAGTAAAGCAGAGGTCATGCAGAAAACAACTTGTCTGAGGATTTGCCAGTCTTTTGAGTCTCAGACCTTGCAGATGGACTGGGAGTCAAGCTTGAGAGGTCTCGACGAGGAGAGTGCAGGGGAGAAGACAGGAGAAAGGGAAATAGGTGGGAGATGATTTAGGAGTCTGTTCTATAGGCTTCTCTTGCTGAGAAAGATGGGTGCTCTTGCCACTAGCTGCACCTTCGATTATAGTATCAAGAGTAAATCTAAAGAAATGTCCCTCAAAGACAGTTCTTAGATACGGGTTTCGCAGTCCGGCAATTTAGCCAAAGTGTCCTTAGCATGGGTACGGATATCAGGGATTTTGACTAGTAAGCCAAGTCGCAGCCATGATTGGTTGAGAAGCAAGATCTGCTAGTGAGAACAGTGTTCTAGAAATGGCTTCCAAATGCTTATCGTGCGGTTCTTCAAGATGGGTGTAACCTTTAACAGAATATTGGTTGATTTATTAAGACGGGACACAAATTCTTAACCCTACTTTTTATACAAAATCTTCTTCAAATGTATACAAAGCCAACATACCATTGGGGGAAGCAAGCAGCTTGCCAGGATGCATCTTATCTCAACAAAGAAAGAGCTAGAATAGCAGGTGCAACGCAAAGGTCTTTGCAGCCTTAGGGGCTGTAAAAGACCCCAGACTGGAAACCGTCCTGGTAGAAGGAACAGGCTGATCCTCTTGTTTAGCACTGTTGTGCCAAACCTCAATAACATCTAAAATAGTCTCTTTAAATTTGAGAGTATTCAGAGAATACTGCGACTCCTCCAGGATATATGACAAAAGCTGGAGCAATGCAGAATCTCTCCGGTCAATGGATCACAGACCAGATACAAAATCTGCAGGGAAGGTCATGGAAGCACACCTGTGGCTTCAGCAGTCAAAGGGCAGAAGAACAGGCCACACCTGGTGGAACTAAAGACTCTAAGTGGAACTTCACTCTCCTATTTAGTAGTCATTTTTAAGGATGAGCTCTGGCGTGTTCGCACAGCCCATGTGCAGAGCCCGTCAGGAAGTCAGCACTGCGCTGCACTAATCACAGGCAGTGAGACATTTCCCGATCTCTGCAGACATGCATCGGGACAATGTCTCACTGCCTGTGATTAGCGCAGCGCCGACTTCCTGGCAGGCTCAGCAAACATGCCAGAGCTCATCCTTAATTATTTTAATCCTAATACTGCCAGCATTTGTAAATACACTCTATTGTCAAAAGTTTTGGGACCCATGCTTTTACACGCACCTGAACTTTAATGGCATCCCACTCTTAGTCCGTAGGGTTCAACATTGCAGCTATAACAGCTTCAACTCTTCCGGGAAGGATGTCCACAAGGTTTAGGAGTGTCTATATAGGAATGTTCGACCATTCTTTCAGCGCATTTGTGAGGCCAGGCACTGATGTTGGACTAGAAACGCTTGGCTCGCAGTCTCCACTCTAAATCATCCCAAAGGTGTTCTATCAGGTTGAGGTCAGGGCTCTGTGTAGGCCAGTCAAGTTCCACCACCCCAAATGCGCTCATCCATGTCTTTTATAGACCTTGCTTTCTGCACTGGTGTGCAGTCATGTTGGAACAGGAAGGTGAAATCCCCAAACTGTTCCCACAACCTTAGGAGCATGAAATTGCCCAAAATGTCTTGGTATGCTGATGCTTTAAGAGTGCCCTTCACTGGAACTAAGGGGCCAAGCCCAAACCCTGAAAAACAACCCCGCACCATAATGCCCCTCCACCAAATGATTTGGATCAGTGTGCAAAGCAAGGTCCATAAAGACATGAATGAGCGAGGAGTTTGGGGTGAAGGAACTTGATTGGCCTGCACAGAGCCCTGACCTCAACCCGATAGAACGCCTTTGGGATGAATTAAAACAGACTGCGAGCCAGGCCTTCACATCCACATCAGTGCCTGACCTCACCACACCGCTTCTGGAAAAATGGTCAAACATTCCCATAGACACACTCATAAACCTTGTGGACAACCTTTCCAGAAGAGTTGAAGCGGTTATAGATGCAAAGGGTGGGCCAACTCAATATTGAACCCTACGAACTAAGACTGGGAAGCCATTAAAGTTCACTAGCGTGTAAAGGCAGGCTTCTCAATACTTTTGACAATATGGTGTCGATAGGAAAGTATATCATATTTGCCTTGAAAAAAGTATTCGTACCCCTTGAGATTTTCCACATTTTGTCTTTACAACCAAAAGTGTAACTATATTTTAATGAAATTGTATGTGATAGACCAACACAAAGCAGCACATAATTGTGACGTGGAAGGCGAATGATAAATGTTTTTCAAAATGTTTTACAAATAAATATCTGAAAAGTGTGGTGTGCATTAGTATTCAGCCCCCTCTGATACCCCTAACTAAAATCTAGTGGAACCAATTGCTTTCAGAAGTCACCTAATTAGTAAATAGAGTCCACCTGTGTGTAATTTAATCTCAGTATAAATACAGCTGTTCTGTGAAGCCCTCATTGTTAGAGAACCTTAGTAAACAAACAGCACCATGAAGGCCAAGGGACAGATCAAGATAAAAAGTTGGAGAAGTTTGAAGCAGGATTAGATTATAAAAAAAATATCCCAAGCTTTAAACATCTCAGAGCACTGTTCAATCCATTCATCTTCCGAAAATGAAGAGTATGGCACAACTACAAACCCACCAAGACATGACCATCCACCTAAACTTACAGGCCGGGCAAGAGGAGCATTAATCAGAGCACCAGACAAAAGGCCCATGGTAACTCTGGAGGAGCTGCAGAGATCCACAGCTCAGGTGGGAGAATCTGTCCACAGGACAACTATTAGTCACAAATCTGGCCTTTATGGAAGAGTGGCAAGAAGAAAGCCATTGTTGAAAGAAAGTCATAACAAGTTCCATTTGCAGTTTGCGAGAAGCTAAGAAGACTCGCATACATGCCTGTGCAGATGGATTCCAGAAAGTGAATGCTATATGAATCATTTGCCCTTACTCAAAATGGCCACGGCCAGAAAAGCTAGGGGGTGTTCTTCAAATGATTTCTCAACAAAATAAAGCATGGAGACATGGATAGATGGGGGAGCGTGCTTTGAACATACTTTTTTTTTTATTAAATAGTGGTTTTGGTTTGTGGTGCTCAGATGCAGTGAAGATCTATTTTAGGACAGGATTCCATGCTGCAGAGATGTCAGCTGTATGAGTAGGCGTGTTGCAATCAGCCGGGAGCCTTGAATTTGTTAAAGGTCAGCACATGCATACCTGGAGGCTCATGAAATTATGAGACATTTAAACTGTGTGTTTCAGAAAAAAGAAGAAAAAAAAAGGATGTCATATACATATGTTTCACTGCGTTTGATGTGCATTTGGAACTCATAACTAACAAAATAGCTCAACATTTTCAGTAGTGGTTGCATTCTAAGCTTCCTATTTCCAGTGATCTTACAGGTCTCATTGTGAATTCACACTTAAAGCGGAGGTCCACCCTAAAGTGGACCTTCCGCTCATTGGAATCCTCCCCCCCCCCCCCTTCCAGCGCCACAATTGGCACCTTTCAGGGGGGGAGGGGGGTGCAGGTACCTGTACAGTACAGGTATCTGCACCCACTTCAGGCGTAGATTTTGCAGAAGGCACTCCCCTTTCCGAAAGTCCCCCGCTGCCTGCTGGGAAACACACGGATCCCAGAGACAGCAGGGACCATCCTTATTGCGCAGCGCGACTCGCGCATGCGCAGTAGGGAACTGGGAAATTATGCTGAAAGGCTCCACTTCCTGATTCCCATACCCAAGATGGCGGCGGCAGCACCCGAGAGACGATCGGCTTCGGGTGCAGACATCGCGGGCGCGCTGGGCGGGTAAGTGTCACTATTTTAAAAGTCAGCAGCTGCAGTATTTGTAGCTGCTGGCTTTTAAAAAAAACAAAAAAAAAAAAACGGTGGACTCCCGATTTAAAGGCGAACACAGAAAAAACAAATACCTCACTCCTGGGCACACAGCAGCCATTATCTGCAGTATGGATAGATGATCACCCCTGGATGCAAACAGCTTGAATCTAGGAGCGAACATCTGCCCCTAACAGCAAGTAATCGTTGGTTGTGCAATTAAAACCAAACACCAGCCGCTGTCAGCCTGTCATTGCTTTGTACAGGCTCAGCGACTAAAGTTTTGAGCATCCACTTGTGCATCCAGCCACAGAAATCCACCTGAATTTGGCCACAGCTGGAACACTTTTTCCATATGAATGAGGCCCTAAATAGTCTTTAGTGTGACCACAAGTTTCATACATCTCCAACACAAGTATTTCCTGCAGCTGTCTGTGTCCCTGTCCTCTCCCACAGGTCCATAACTAAAGTGTCACTTCTGTATTTTACATTTTGGAGAATACATTAGGCCAGTGATATATTATGTCTTTTTACTAGGAACAGCAGTTAGACAAAACTAACATTTCTGGTGTGGATATCTTACCAATGGAGTCCAAGAAAAATACAACAGTATGCGATAAAATTTACCAGCAACTATTTATTTTTCACACATTTCTATTTGCTTTTCAATACATCAACAAATGTGCGACAGGAGAGACAATGCGATTTTTTTTTAGCTGTGCAATGAAAAATGGGTGGGAAGCAGAAGAAATAAAAAGCAGAAAGCCAGCATAAAATAGACCCAAATATGAAAAAACGGTACGCACGCACACGCATGCACGCGCGATCACTACGTCAATAGAGCATAAATTATGGCTTTTAGTAAAGAGCTAATTACCTTGAGCTATACTTCCTTGACTGGATGACGGAGCAGAAGATGGAGCGCCATTACCCATTGGGAACACACCACTGCAAAGCAGACAGATCACAAATCATCATGTACCATGCATAATACAGAGTAAAGGATATTTAAAAAAAAAAAAATGGAACAAGGAAATATCAAAGCTGTTTATATAAATCTGCACAATATTCAACAACCTATTTGCAGTTTAAAGAGACCCTGTTGCCGAACCATTTATTTCAAACTAAATAATTTACTAAACGGACCTTTCATAATGTGCTCTGAAGCACTGCTGATTTCATTGCATCAGGTTTGGGTGGAGGTATATATTTATATATATTTTTGGTCTTTTAATAAATAATTGTGTTGAATAAATTTAAGGTCCTTTTAGGCTCGGTTCACACCGTACGCGGCACGAGTTGCCGCGCCGCGACCTCAGCGGCGACTTGCAAAACGACTTCTGTATAGAAGTCAATGCAAGTCGCCCGAGGTCGCCGCAAAAGTAGTACAGGAACCTTTTTTCTAAGTCGGAGCGACTCGAGTCGCTCCTATTAGAACGGTTCGGTAGTACAGAACGGGGGCGACTTGTCAGGCGGCGAAGTCGCCTGGACAAGTCGCCCCTGTGTGAACCGAGCCTTAAGTGAGTTTATTCAAAGAGCACCGCTGATTTAAATTCCATCATCAATTTAAGTGGAGGCATATATCAGTTGCAGCTGGCAGCTTTTTATTTAGGCTTTAAGTAATGGGAGCCATAGACTGACCGGGTCCTTGTGCTGCTTGTTCTTGTCATGCTCCAGCCTTGCTATACAGGGATTACTAGAGGCTAATACTAGGCATATTGCTATTTTTATATTTGCCTAGTGAATAGCATCAAAATAATACAGTAGTTATTCTGAGTAAATGATCATCTAAATACAAAAGTTTTTTTTAAAGTGGTATTAAACCTAAAACCAAAAATGTTTTATTGCAGCTTACCAATAATTAGATGTGGTGGCTGTATTTGTTTTCTTTTTTGTTTTGTTTTTTGCCCCGTTTTCCCCTGGTGAGATTACAAGTAACACACCTCCTGCACTAGAATGTCCCCACTCTGGATGAAGGAGCACATTTGGACAGCAGCATTGTCGGCCTGGGTGGAGGGGACTGTACTAGCAGATTTAAATACACTAGAAAATTGAAGCCAATCACACAGTTACAAAGCAGTTACTGCAACAGTTCTTTTGGGATAAAGGTTTCACATGAATACACAAAAGCTGACCATTGTAGGCACCCGTCAGAGGTAAATGGTTTGTCTCAATACTAAATGCGACATTTGCAGGAGAGTTTCAGCTCTTAAAAAACAACAGACTAACTGGCTGGATCACCAGGTGAAAACGTAAAGAAACCGTAAAAAAGAAAATGAAAGCAGCCGTGACATCTATGAATTGGTAAGCTGCGATACAATGTTTGCTTTTGGGTTTCATACCGCTTTAAGCTGGCTATACACTAGTAGATTTTGAATTTGCTTTTAAAAAAGGAGAAGTATGGCCAAAGCTCTTTTTACTTAGTTCTGCAGTCCTGTGACCCAGATACAGCCGACAAGGGGCTAAAGACCCCTGTCAGATGGTGTCACAGAGCAAGTCCAGGATCTGCAGGGATCCCAATAATAATGTTGCAATGCATTGATCCCAATGCACACGTTTCTGTAGAAGTGGCTGTGTGTATAAGTGGGTGCAGAAGCGACCACCGACTGGAACAAGGTAGAGCTGCGCGATTCTGGCTAAAACGAGAATCACGTTTTTTTTTTGTTTAGAAGATAGATCACGATTCTCACAGCGTTTTCGTTTTATTCATTGAAGTGTATTTTTTCCCAAAAAATTGCACTTGAAAGACCGCTGGGCAAATACAGTGTGGCATAAAATATTGCAGCAATTACCATTTTATTCCCTAGGGTCTCTGTTAAAATATATATCATGTCTGGGGGTTCCAAGTAATTTTCTAGCAAAAAATATTGATTTTAACTTGAGAAACAAGTGCCAGAAAAAGATTTAGACTTTAAGTGGTTAAACTTCCTGCATTTACAAAAATTTTTGAAAACTTGGCAGACTGCCCAGACTTCCAAAGTTTGTCTGTCTGTATCCCTTTGATCTAAGAAGGAAGGTTGGTTACAATGTTTCATATTCTAAACTTGGCAGACTGCCCTGATGTTTTCTTTTGACAGCTGGGTGAGCAGTTGGTCTCTCCACTCCATATGAAAGAACCAGCAAAATCAGCAACACAGATCGTGGGGGGGGGGGGGGGGGGGAGAGAGAGAGAGAAATCAAGATCGCAATTTTTTTTAACGATTAATTAAGCAGCTCTAGAACCAGGTGAGCAATCAGAGCGAGGCATGTGACATGACGCCTCTCAGAGAGCTGCTGAGAGCTTCAGCCAGCTGCTCCTGCCCCCCCCCCTCCACAGCCCGGTACACCAGTGAGCACTGGAGGGGTAGAGCAGAGTGTCGATGATTGACAGTAGAGCTGCACGATTAAACGTTAAAAAATAGTGATCTCGATTCACCCCCCTGAGATCTCTCCTGCAGAGGTTGCGATTCTGAGAAACTGCTCGCTCAGATGTCAAAAGAAAACATCCAGGCAGTCTGCCAGTTTTTTAACTTGTAAATGCAGGAAGTTTAACCACTTAAAGTCTAAATCTTTTTCTGACACTTCTTAAGTTA
Source organism: Lithobates pipiens (assembly GCF_037356315.1). Lineage (NCBI taxonomy): Eukaryota > Metazoa > Chordata > Amphibia > Anura > Ranidae > Lithobates > Lithobates pipiens. The sequence continues at coordinate 174,340,642 of NW_027507764.1, forward strand.
AAATCAATTTTTGCTAGAAAATTACTTGGAACCCCCAAACATATATATTTTAGCAGAGACCCTAGGGAATAAAATGGCATTTGCTGAAATATTTTATGTCACACTGTATTTTCCCAGCGGTCTTTCAAATCCAATTTTTTGGGAAAAATTTCACTTCAATGAATAATAATAATAATGAAAAAAAAAACAGTAAAGTTAGCCCAAATATTTTTGTTTTAATGTGAAAGATGATGATATACCGCGAGAATCGCGATCTATCTTCTAAGAAAAAAAATTGTGATTCTCCGCTTCACCGCTCCCTGCTCAGTGAAGACCAAGAACTGAGCAAGCAGTAATTATGTGATTGCTCGGTTCTTGGTCTTAGAGCCAATGGGGGACAGCTACAGCAGCCAACTAAGTGATTTTGATTGATTTTTCTTTTTTTTTTTTTTTATCTAGCACTTCTATTTTAACATTTAGTTTTCGAATGAATGTATTTTTTGATGTTAAACTGACCCCACTAACGATTTAAAAAAGAATTAATCGAACAACATACTTAAGCCATGCACATTAGCATTTTTTTTAAGCTCCTAGAAGCTATTAGCATTTTTTTTCTGCTCCTAGAAGCTAAGTCGTGTTATCCTATTTGTCCATGAACATTACTTTAGGCTATTAGTATTTTTTGAGCTTCAGCATCTAGGCACAGAATTTTTTTTAATTTTTTGTAGAGTTACATGGAGCATTTTTCAAGCAGAAACGCTCCTAATAGCGTTTTTTTAAACTTTTTGTTTTTCCTTTTACTGCAAAAATGCTAATAAAATGTGAATGCCCCTAAAACGCTACTACAGAAAGCTATTAACAGCATTTTTTTTTTTTTTTTTTTTTTTTAGCTTAAAAAAATAAAAAACACTAATGTGCATGGAGCCTAAAACAAATTTAATTTTACCAAATACTACTAGTGTATGGCCAGCTGTAGCGCACTTTTTCAACGGCTTTAGAAAGATTCCTGAGATACATTGTTTCTTTTTTGGGGACCCCAGCATTAAGGAATGTGGATTGTTCAGGTTGATACAAGGTAACAGGAATGTGGTTAAGTTGTGATACAAGGAACCTGTATTGTTTAGGGGTGAGATTTCTTCTCTTAGCAAACTGTTCATGTTGTATAATAGTTTGGTTGCTAACACATACTATTAGCCAGTAGTGTCTGGGCTTGATTGTGCGATTTCCATTCTGCAGTATTATTTAAAGTGATACTGAACACACATTGTTTCATTTACATAATCCCTTCCGTTTATGTATATGGATGATGACACAGTATTTATTGTGAAAGATATACAGCTGTCATGTGACCCAGCTCTTTCCCAGCCCATCTGAAGAGAGACATTGGTGGGAGGAGCTTCTACTGCTCTGCCATGGTGTGGGCTATCTAGCGGGAAGTTCAAGCAATCAAATCCTGTGTCTAATGCTTGCATGTGCTTGGAATTACAGGGAGGTGATGCCCCCATCAATCATCATCTTATAGCCTGCCCCCACATTGTAGAGCGGTTTATTGGGCATGGAGGAGGAAGGGAGGGAGTGGGCTTTCATTTATCTGGAGTGCATGCACTCACATGTGTGACTCTATAATCACATGGGCTGCACATATAAGGAAAAGGAGGAAATGAACAGCCAAGAAGGGAACTGAAAATGGAGTATGCTCAGTAGATGTGGCAACAGCTTGTCTACACAATCTAAGGCTATAGCGAGGACACAGAGAACAGCAGGATCACTTCGGTTTTTTTCAGAATACAGAACATGAATCCCATTGTGACTGAGCGAGTATGAACAGCATGCAATACAGCACCATACTGACAGTTTTAGTGATGTGTGATACTTTAATGAGTCTGCCTTTGAAGTGCAATTAGCACTTCACCTGACAAAGAGCCTTGAGATTTGAAATGGTTCTGCGTGTTTTATAAACATGCATGCAAGAACTATAAAGAAATTTCTGAAGCAAGAAACTTTTGGAGTGTGGTTACTCTTTGGAACTGCATATGTTACAATTCCAGTAGACAGCCCTGTCTGGTGTTCTTACCTAGGTCCTGAAAAGGAAAATGCTTTGTTGCCTTGGAGACCAGAAGTCAAGCCAGTTGAAGAAGTTGTAGTCTGGGCCTCAAATTTTGAACTGGTTTGTCCTAAAAAAAAAAAAAATAATAATAATAAAAAACAAAAACAGAAAAACATGTGAAGTTAGCTAAAGTGAACTGAAGGTCAAATTAATTTTGGGAGCTGGGTAGAAGGAAGGAAGACCAGTGAATATCTGAATAACTCCCTAATTAGAAAGAACCCAAAAGAAACTTCTATTACATTACTTGCAGCTTCAGGTGTCACTTTTCCCAGCTGCTTTGGCTGGGGAAGAAACTACTACACCATCTCTGTTCCATTAGCTGCAGTGAAAGGCAGGGGAATATCAGGGGTCTAAGGCTCCATGCACACTATAAGCTAAAAACAAGAAGAAAAAAGAGCCAGGAAAAAAAAAAAAATCTGCTCCTAGAAGTTAAAGCTTAAAAAATGGTTCTAGACTAAAATAGTATGAATGGACAATAATAAAGTTACACCCAAGCATTCTCCAGAGTCTCCGCTTTCAGAAAATAATGTGTGGGGGCCTTAAAGTGGTTTTTAACCCACTTTCACATATTAACACTATCTGTTTTGTCTCTTTAAACAGTACCCCGCTGTCTCTGTTTTTTCTTTTAAAAAAGAGGAGACAGACACAGGAGAGCAGGCTGCGGATGACAGAAGCACGCAAACAGGCCACGGTATGAGGGGTACAGCAACCATGATTATCGTGGTCTGTTTACATAAGAGAGGGGAGAAACTGGCAGAATCAGCCAGGTTTTTTTTTTTTTTTAGGTATTAAAGGGGTCCAAATTACACAGCACAAGCAATATGCTGTATAAAATTCTTTAAAGGAGCAGGATCCATATTTTTTTGGGGGGGGTTATCAAACGCTTTAACTATTTTTCATGCCTAAAATGTTTATTTATTTTTTCTTTCTTGTTTTTATGCACACAAGTTAAAATGCACAAACAAAAAACAAAACAGCTTTGGCAGAAAAAAAAGGGCTAAAGAAAGCGATTCCATTAACTCACCCGGTTTGTTGGTTGCCAACCCAGATCCTGATTGTGCAATGACATTGCTGGTAGGAGCTGAAGCTGATGGCGTCTTGAATCCACTGGGTGGCTGCAACTGAACCTGTAAAAAAAGAACAATTAATAAAAACAGATGGACAAAAAGGAGTATGAAATAAAACTAGTTTATGGGCAAAACTACAACTAGTACTTATTTTAAAGTGTTACTAAATCCACAACAGTAAAACCTGTCTGTATTTGCAGCATAGCATGCTAGTTATACTCACTGTGGAACTTAAAGGGTTAATCCTCCCTCTGCATTGTGTACAAAGGCAGTTTTATCCTGTATGCATAGATCCTCCCCCTCCTGCGCTTTCTATCTGGGTAAAGCCAGCTAACACAGGCAGAGTAGCCGAACTGCACATGCTCAGTTGTGTATTATGCTGGAGAGAATAATTACTTGTTGATCGGAACTAGCCAGGTCACATGATATTGGCATCACACATGTGGGTGTGTATACAGGCTGCAGTGGGAATCTCTACCTTCCTGAACTCTCAGCAATGGAGAAACTGCAATTTATCACTGACGTGGTATACAGCGCGGCCAAAAAGTATACAGTGCATATATTTCAATGTAAAAAGAAAATGTATAAGCTGTGGGCACTGGGGGGAGCAGCAGAGGAACTATTTTCATATTACTGGGTTTAGTAACACTAAGTGTATGGTACTGGTGCTTAATATGGGGAGAAGCCAAATAGGGCGAACCTGCAGCTGGCAGCTCAAACCCAAGCCTGGAATATAGTCAAAAAGGATAATAGTAAATACTATAAAAACAATAGTGCCTGGTACAAAGGATCACTAAATTTCACGGTTAAACAGTGGGGCAGAAAATAAATAAAATAAATAAAAAACCACCTTCAGGAATAATGTCAGGGAAATGTTATATACGGCTGTGCTTGATGATCCAAATCGGGCAAAAGGAAGGTAAGGAGAACCGTCAGCTCTCATAAAGCACCAGGCTCCAATGTATACTGCATCAGAGAACCTACAGATCGATCTGTGTATGGCAGAAGGCAGCGAGTCTTGGCTGGCTGCAGAATGAAGATAAAGTGCAGAGAGAGCTGTTAAACACAACCAGCCACAATTCACTGCCTTCTACCATTAATGGACCAATCTGTAGGATCTCTAATAGAGTGTACATTGGAAACTGCCTTTTCACTCATCACCTAGTGCTTCTAGCCACAGCTTGACAGCAGATAGTTCTCCTTACCTTTCTTTCCTCAGCCAGCTTTGGATCCACCAGCCCCAGTACATCAGTATATATAAACCTCACATCATTCCTGTGTAAGTGTTTTTTTTTTGTTTTTTTCTCTGATCACTGTTTAATTGTGAATTTTAGTGATCCTTTGTGCTGGGCCCTACTGTTTTATGGTATTTATTTTAATTGCAAAATACAAGACACAAGCTACTTTAAGTCTTGCTCATGGGACATCTCCAAACAATACAACCGAATGGTGGGCAACAAAACAGACAATGCAAATAGGTTCAAAACAAGGACAACAGGCTCCCAACTTAAAGAGTGGTTAGAAGCAATTCCTGGCAGAGGATGGCATCAGTAGAGGCCTGAACATCCACCTGGTAAAGTTTCACATTCGTGTAAACAGGAGACCATGTGGCAGCCTTGAAAATCTGTGAGATAGGCACCTGGCGCTAAAAAGCCCAAGAGGTCTCAACTGAAACCGTTATGTGAGCTTCAACAGGGTAAGGAGGATTCCTATCCCTCAAGATGCAAGCCATAGTAATAATCTGCATGATCCACCGAAAGATGGTGAAATGAGATGCAGGAAAGCCCAATGAAATTATCACTTTCAATCTGTGGAGCGCAAGGTATGTTTGTTTATGTTTTTTGTTTACATCTGTATGTTCTGTTTTGGAACACACGTCACTTCCGAACATTGCGGTTCATTGGTTGGGAATTTGTTACTTCCGCCATATGGAACGCAATATCTGTTTTTTTCACATTCATCCCTCTTATAAATGGCCACGTCACACGTCGTAACCACTGAAGACGCATGTTTGTGACGAAATGTCGGGTTGTACTAGGGAAGTGTGACGTAGCGCTGTGGACCGGGGAGTGGCCGTCATCTTGTTGGTAGGAAGCGCTACAATATTGCTTGTATTTCACCTATTTCATGTGAGTTTTTTTATAATACTTTATGTCAATTAAATTGACTTTTCTCTCTGATGTCGGCGCAATAAGAGTATTTCTTCCGTTTTCCATATATGTGGCCGCTGTGCTATGCCTTTGGGAAGCATACTGCTTAGTCAAGTGTTTATCAAGATTGGGCTGAGTACATCTAGTGGGTCAGTGAAAGGAGGATCTCTGTAATTCAGTGAGCCATATGAAGTGTGGATCTAACCAACTACAAATATTTATACTGTGTATATCCAATGCACTGGCGGTAAGAGTCAGTTATTTTGGGTATTGGTGACAGCTTTCTCTCTTCAGTATTCCTGATGGACTCTGCTTTTGATTAATTTATCAGAATTTACTTTTTGTTGATGAACTTTTTGTTTATTACCACCATTTTTCAGCGCTGCACCTTTTTATCCCTTATTTTATATTATTGCATCCAACAATATTGTGTCAGCAGCTATTTTGTAATTTTTTTTACAGCGCAACAAAATTTTCTTCTTTTTATTGTTTGTGACACCAGGGCCGTGGCTAACACTGGCCGCAATGCTTACCACACCATCATAAACATGGACCTCGGCCCTTCTGTTGGCAGGGTCCTTGAAAGAGGGGGATCCTTCCACCGGAATAATGGTTACCTTATTTAACCTGGATACCGGGGGGGGGTCAACAACCGGAGATGTCAATTTTTCAGGAAACTCTCCTCAAAGGGCGAACACACCGCCATTCATCTCGGGACTGAAAAGGCCTGCTGCGGTCTTCCCCACTCCTTGTAAATAAACTGATCAAATTAAGATAAATATGGAAATTAGCAGTGCGGTCCAGCTTGTGGGACCCAAAAGGGACCGACACTTCTGCAGATGCCCCCGCTGTATCCCCCAACTTTAAGGTATCCCGCACCGCTGTAATAAGTGCTCCTACTAGCGCAGTCATTCTCACTGTCCGAATGGTCCTGGTCCGCATCCTCTGAAACATCAGAACAGGGGCCACCTGTCACAGCGGGACCCGAGTCTGAGTCAGAGCTATACCTAGAAGATGGTGGGGGGAGGGGGTGTTTTTTACCCCCTTGCCCTCGCACGTCGCTTCCACTCTGGCAACAAACACAGGTACTACAGGTCCTCACCAACAAGAAAAGTGAGCTGCACCAAACCTTAATCTTAAAATCTCACGTGACTAGGATTCATAAGCACGGTATTTTAGATACACTCACACTGCAGATATACAGCTATGAGGCTCAAGGCACAGGCAGTGAGATGTTTTTTTCTGAGCAAGATTTGAAAAGAAAAAAGGTAAATCTTTAAGGACTTTGCTTATGCATAGTTAACATTTCTAGATGTTCCCTGAAACAAAGCAAATCTTTCAAATCCAAGTTGTACAGGTTTAGTAACGAAAGATGTCTATTTAGCTACAGTATACCTCCTTTCAGCTGGAGTACCCCCAGTCACAGGTCACCACTTAAAGCTTGACCTGAATTCATCCTATGATGCGAGGTCAGCCAGTGGGGAGCAAATTTCCAGCCTTTAGACAACATCTAACCCTGGAATTGCTTCAGCAAATCACAGTTCCTGTATTACAGTTTTGACAGGTTCCCTTTAGGAACTTCTCTTGACCTGCGTACCTCTATTGTTATTAATCTGCCCTTATCTCCTCAAGAAAATACTGAATAAACGGCATACCTGTTTAATAGGAGCTGATCCTACGGTCACTAGCACCTGGTTGATCACCTGAGCAGCAGACTGTGGAACAGAAGGCCTAAGGGAAAGATGGAAGGCACAGTTACAATGAACATCCAAGTAAATGATTTCTCAACTCATTACAAGCACCATACACATTGTTTTTACAGTTATGTGAAATGTGGCAATCAACTTAAAATGGCCAGAAGTTGGAGGGAGCTGCAGGTATAGAAACAGAATTTTTACACACTGTAAAATTATATTCTTGATGTCCATTTGTGGCACACGGGGAGTCTTTGGGTTATACTGTTACCTACATGAGGATTGCACACTGGCAAAGATACTACAGCCTAGCCCAGGAGTACCCCTCCTATTACCAACATACCTTAGATTTGTAGCAAGAAGTACCGATAATAAACACAAAGGGGTGGACCTTTTTTTCCCTCAAACTCAAAGTAAAGGATTTTACTGTGCGTACAAAAAGAGTAATTTTGACTTACCTGTAAATCCCATATATTGGAGTACAGGACACATGCAGAGTATTCAAACATAGAAAAAATATATTTCTTCCCTATTGGGGGGGGGGGGGGGGGGTAGAAAAAGGATGGAAAGGCTGCAAAATGACAGCGTACAGACTACAGTAGATCAAAATGATCACCATCTAAAATCATGGTGCTGCATTACCAGCTGCCCTGTGTGTGAGTGATTGAGCCGAGCGAGGAGTGGACCACTGCCCCTTATTATGATTATTATTACCACAGCAGCAAGCACAGTTACACTCACCGTCACAGTAACATTCTGAGTCAGCTACGCTACCCAATGCCCATATTATGAATATTACCACAGCACGCACACAGTAACAGTGACATTCTGAGTCAGCTACGCTACCCCATATTATGAATATTACCACAGTGAATGAATGAATGAATGAAATACTTGTATAGCGCACAATGCGAACCGAATCGCCTCTAGGCGCTGTGGCGAGCTTTGATCATCTGCTAAAAAAGAGGAAGGTCTTGAGTTTTTCCCTAAAAGCCATGTGATTTTCTTCCAGGCGGATGTTGATTCATAGTTTCATAGTTAGTAAGGTTGAATAAAGACACCAGTCCATCCAGTTCAACCCGAGTGTCTACAATTGTCCCCATCCCTGTACTTTACACACTCACATTGGTCCCTACCCACAATCCAAGGTCCCCATTCATATACTAGGGCCAATTTTTGGACAGAAACCAATTAACCTACCTGCATGTCTTTGGTTTGTGGGAGGAAACCGGAGTTCCCGGAGGAAACCCACACAGGCACAGGGAGAACATGCAAACTCCAGGCAGGGAGTGTCCTGGTTGGGATTCGAACCAGCGACCCTTCTTACTGCTAGATGAGAGTGCTAGCCACTACACCACTGTGCCGATTGGTAGAGCATTCCATAGCCGAGGACCTTGGACAGCGAATCTCCGATCCCCCTTGGATTTATACCGGGCTTTGGGCACGAGGAGGAGGTTTTTGTTGGCTGATCGAAGACTGCGGTTTGGTGTGTAATGATTTATTTTCTCCATTAGGTATTGCGGAGCTTCTCTATGCACGCATTTGTGGGTGAGGCAAAGGGTCTTGAACGTGATCCGATTTTTTACGGTTAGCCAATGTAAGCTCCTCAGCGAAGGAGAGATGGATTCCCAGGGTTTTTTTCCTGTTATCAGCCTTGCCGCCGTGTTTTGGATCAGTTGTAATTGCGTAAGTTGATATTGTGCTAATCCTATGTAAAGCAAGTTTGCGTAGTCCACTCGTGAATTAATGATTGTTCCAACTACCTCTGCTTTGTCATTCTTTGGGATAAAAGAGATGAGTCTGCGAAGCAGATGGTGGGATCCACTGACTACTGCTCCTATTTGCGCATCCATTGACATTTGTGCGTCTAAAATAACCCAGAGACTCTTGGCTTTGGTCTTTGGGGAGATGGTCTGACAGTGACAGTCTGACTGAGTCACCTACCCCATATTATGAATATTACCACAGTGACAGTCTGACTCTGACTGAGTCAGCTTAGCTACCCCCATATTACGAATATTACCACAGTCAGCTAGTGCGACCCAGGGAGTCTCAGTCTGGGCCTCTGGGGGGGGTAGCTGATTGACTGTGCTAATATTTATAATATGGGTACGGTAGCTGACTAAGACCGTCACTGTGACTGACTGTGGTAATATTCATAATATGAGTACTACTAGGCTAGCTGACTCAGACTGTGGTAATATTCATAATATTATTAAGGGACAGTGGTTGTTGCCAGTATTTTAAATCCACTCCTCACATGCCCCTCTTTAATAGCCTAGCCTGTCCGACTGTCATTTGCAAGCGGTTTGGGGCCCAGCCATGACAGCGCCAGGTTGTGTGACTTAAAAAAAAAAAAAAAAAAAAAAAACTGTTTATTGCCTTTTAAATGTCAGTGCAATAGTGCATGCATGTGCAATGTGCATATAGCTAGCTGCAACTTAAGACAGTGTTTTCAAACTAAGGCAAATGACATTGTGCGCTCTCAATTTGTTTTCTCTAGGTACATACAACAAGAACATTGTCAACAGATCTGTCTGCTTCCGTCCACCACACCACACTCAGTTGAATATAACGAAAAGAGAGAGAGAGCTGCAACAGCACCTTAGCAATTTGGAGAATATACACAGGACTCTTTAGCCCAGATGGGGTCTTCTGCATCAGCACAATCACTGGTGGTGCCTGCAGTGCCTGGCCGTAGAAAAATGAGTGAGGCAGAGGCCGGTGCAGACAGTGCAGAGGCTGCCGCAGGCACAGACTCAGAGGTAGAGCAATGCACAAGTGAGTCTGATAAAATTAAAAACCCAGATGTTTTTGTTCCAAAAAGAGGAGCTTATTCCCAAGTGTGGGCTTATTTTGGATTGAAACCATGATGATGACACTCAGCAAACCATCTACTGCAAGCAATGTTTAGCTGTTGTTTGTGCACCAAAGGGTAACACCACCAATCTGTTTAATCACCTGAAACGTAATCACATACAAGAAAATGAGACGATAGGGAAAAAGAATACTGCTCAATCACAAAGTACCTGCAAGCATACGAAACAAATGTCAATTAAAGGAACATTATTTAATGCAACACCATACCCGACAAACTCTTTCAGGAGAGCAGTATGTCCAGAGGCGGCTCTCTAATTAGGCAAAGTAGGCGGTGGCCTAAGGCCTCGCCCTCCCAGGGGCCTCACGGACCTCCTACTTTGCCTAAAGAGCCTCCTTTGGCTATCCTCATACATCAGTCCAAGGTCCAATCAGCAGAGGTTTGTGCCGCCTCGTTCAGAGTACAGTCCAGTCAGTCTGCCTCCTCTCTGCTCAGAAACACCCTGCCCCACCAGGGCACTGCCCAGTCTCCAATCCTGTCAAGAAAACTCCTGTCAGAACACTGGCAGACACACACACACAGACCGTCAACTGCCCTGCCTCCCCAGAACACCCTGCCCTGCCAGCAAATCATGTCCCTCCATTCAGCCAATATCTTGCAAGGGCACAGCTAGCACCTCAGCACAGGATTGCAGAGTCCACCCTCCTTCCAGGGCGGGGCTTCCGTGGTGGAGGCAGGGCCTATTCCAGTACGCTGTTTGCAGCCTACTGACTGAGCTGTGAGGGGACAGAGCCTTGCTATGTGTGAGGTACATGGGCGGGGGGGCGGATGTGACTTGAGGGGTGCATGTGACTGAGGGGGTGGTATATATGACTAGGGTGGTACATGTGACTGGGGGGTGCGGTACATGTGACTGGGGGGTGCGGTACATGTGACTAGGGTTGTATATATGACTAGGGTGGTACATGTGACTGAGGGGTGCAGTACATGTGACTGGGGGGGTGGTATATATGACTAGGGTGGTACATGTGATTGGAGGGATACATGTGAATGGGGAGTTGAGAGCACTGACAACAGCGCACAGTACTAAGTATTAATTCAAATTAATTGCATATATTAAGAGCCCTGGTGTCAGTGTGCGCTCAGCGCTGGTGTCAGTGTGCGCTCAGCGCTGGTGTGATCAGGGGCGTACCTAGAGCATTCGGCACCCGGGGCGACTCCTATATCTGGCACCCCCCCTCACTTTAAAATGTAAAAACACCGCACTGTGTCCCCTGCATACCTCTGCATCCCCCAATATCTCTTTGTCACTACTTTGTACCCCCTCTCCACAACTGGACTCCTTTACATTGCACAGCCCCCCGCAGCTCTGGATCCCTTTACATTACACACCTCTGGACCTCTTTACATTACAAAACCGGTGAACCTCTGGACCTCTTTACATTACACAACCCCCTGCACCTCTAGACTCCTTTACATTACACAACCCCCTGCACCTCTAGACCCCTTTACATTACACAACCCCTGTACCTCTAGACCCCTTTACATTGCACAACCCCCTGAACCTCAGGGCCCCTTTACATTACACAGCACCCTGCACCTCTAGACACCTTTACATTACACAACACCCTGCACCTCAGGACACCTTTACATTACAAAACCCTCTGCACCTCCTTGACCCCTTTACATTACACAGCCCCCTGCACCTGTGGACCCCTTTACATTACACAGCCCCCTGCACCTGTGGATCCCTTTACATTACACAGCCCCCTGCACCTGTGGACCCCTTTACATTACACAGCCCCCTGCACCTCTGGACCCCTTTACATTACACAGCCCCCTGCACCTCTGGACCCCTTTACATTACATAGCACTGTGCACCTCAGGACACCTTTACATTACAAAACCCTCTGCACCTCCTGGACACCTTTACATTACACAGCGCCCTGAAGCCTTTGGGTTCACACTGGTGTCCTGGAGTTTGTCGCAGTGCTGGGGTATATGCAGTTTTTCTGCATATAATCCTAATTTTTAGCTGCAGTCCCACAGACGTTTATTAGCTTGGGTAATTTTACTGTGTTTTCTGAAAGATTCAGTATAGAGGACATTTGGTGCGCTTTCAGAAAATGGTGCAAAAATGTGTAACCTAATAGTCTGTGGGACTGTAGTGAAAATTTAGGCAACTGAACCACAGCGCATCAGTGTGAACCTACCGGAGTTCTGGTTCACATATATGTGATGCAGGAATCGATGAGATTCCAGTGCAGATTCCTGCATTGCATGTTGCTTGCTGCCCTTTGCAAGCTGCTACGGGTGTCAATGTAAAATTAATGACATCCCCAGATCGGTTTGCAAATCACAGTGAAAACTGTGAAATGGTGCAAGAATCGGATTGCATGGGTGTAAACACCCATCCAATCCAATTCCAGTGCAGACCAAAAAAAGGGTCCCTCACCATTTTGGTGCAAATGCGATTTCAGCCGTACAGTTTGTATGGCTGAATATGCATTGCACAGACATTGCATGTGATTTGCACAGCAATTCGGTGTAAATCACATGCAATGTCTACACACTAGTGTAAACCCTGGTAAAGGAACATGATGGGAACATGATGGGAACATGATGGGAACATGATGGGAACATGATGGGAACATGATGGGAACATGATGGGAACATGATGGGAACATGATGGGAAGACTCTGTAGGACAACAGAGGAAAGAGGGGGAGTGAATGAGATTTGGGAGAGAGAGGGCATTGTCTGGACACAGGGACAGTGCTGATAACTTACTTGGATGTTCTTGCTCACACTGTTTAAATGTCCCCGCACCCACATTCCTTTCAGACGCAGCACAGCTCAGCACACGGGCTGCACGGAGCATGGATGGGACACGCAGGGGAGAGAGGGGGCAGAGCCAATGCAGACTCTTCCATCTCTGTGGAGGGAGGGGGGGGGAGTACTCACTCACTGGGCTGTTATAATTTAACAGAGAGTGAGAGCTTTGTGACAATGGGTCTGTCTGCCTGTCCCTACTCAGCATGTCACATCAGCTGCACTACCAAGCCTGTCCCACTCTCACTGTTTCATACAGGGGAGCCGCCTGACACCCCCCTAATGTGTGGCACCTGGGGCGGACCGCACCCCCGCCCCCTAGTTAGTATGCCACTGGGTGTGATAGAGCACACTGACATCAGTACTCTTAATATATGCAATTAATTTTTATTGCTTCAATTATTTTTTTCCCCATTTTAGAGGTGAGTGGGGCCTCACGTCTAGGTTATGCCTAAGGCCTCACAAAGCCTAGAGCCGCCTCTGAGTATGTCAGTGTCTCTTCTGTGAAACCTGCTCTACACCTATTTCAGTCTTCTGTTTTGGCTGTTAAGGAAGATGACTCTGATCTTATTTGCACAATGAAATCAAAGATAATGGGGTATCTGGAGGAAAAATATCAGGACCAAAAAACACAAGACCTTCGACATAGCCACAACCCTTGATCCCAGGTTTAAGAGGACTTACATTAATGAAGATAACAAAACTGCTGTCCAGAACAGACTCAAAGAGGAGATGTCAAAACTAAGGCCGCGTACACACGGGCGGATTGTCTGGCCAACTAAGTTCGTCAGACAATCCGACAGACAGTCCGTCCAAACTTTTGAATGAACGGACTTGCCCACACACGGCACTTTTTGAGTGGACTAATACGGCGGACTAAGTCCGCCAGACAATCCGCTCTACTTTTGAAATGAACGGACTCGCCCACACACGCGGAGGAAAGTCCGCTCATTTCGAGCGTGTCTCCAGGTAGGCGGGACCCGCGAAGGAGACGTCGCTGGCCCCGCCGCCTGGTATGGACTTAAAGGGGAACCCCAACGCCGAAAAAAAATCGGCGTGGGGGTGCCCCCCCAAGTCCACAACAGACCCTTGTCCGAGCACGCTACCCGGCCGGCCAGGAAAGGGGGGCGCCCCCCCCCCTCCTGAGCCGTACCAGGCCGCGTGCCCTCAACATGGGGGGGTGCCTTGGGGGAAGGGGGGGGCCGCGCGGCCCCCCCACCCCAAAGCACCTTGTCCCCATGTTGATGAGGACAAGGGCCTCTTCCCGACAACCCTGGCCGTTGGTTGTCGGGGTCTGCGGGCGGGAGGCTTATCGGAATCCGGGAGCCCCCGGATACCGGCCCCCCACCCTATGTGAATGAGTATGGGGTACAATGTACCCCTACCCATTCACCTGTAAAATAAAAGTACCAAAAAAAAAATACAACACACGAGATAAAATATTTTATTGCACAGCTCCGGGGGTCTTCCGTCTTCGGGGGTCTTCTCGCCGGACTCCTCCGCTATCTTCTTGTAGCTCTTTTGCTAGCAATGGAGTCCGGCTTTCTTCCTCCCCGCCGCCGGCCTCTTCTCCCGACTTCAGGGGTCTTGTCCCCCTCTTCGGTTCTTCTGCCGGGCCACCGCGCCTTCTTATAGCTCTTTTACAGGCGGAGGCCTGGTCTTCTGTCGCCTTCCGTTCTTCTTCTTCTTCTCCAGGAGATGTTGCCTCGACGATCTCTCCGGCCGGAATGCCAGAGCCGCGCTGCACGGCCACTTATATAGTGACAATGGGGCGGTGTCACATGGTATATGTCACATGGTGACCCCGCCCCCTTACGATGTCATAGTCCCCATGTGACATCAACCCATGTGACACCGCCCCATTGTCACTATATAAGTGGCCGCGCAGCGCGGCTCTGGCGTTCCGGCCGGAGAGATAGTCGAGGAGGAAGAAGAAGAAGAAGAAGAAGAAGAAGAAGAAGAAGAAGAAGAAGAAGAAGAAGAAAGAAGAAGAAGAAGAAGAAGAAGAAGAAGAAAGAAGAAGAAGAAGAAGAAGAAGAAGAAGAAGAAGAAGAAGAAGAAGAAGAAGAAGAAGAAGAAGAAGAAGAAGAAGAAGAAAAGAAGAAGAAGAAGAAGAAGAAGAAGAAGAAGAAGAAGAAGAAGAAGAAGAAGAAGAAGAAGAAGAAGAAGAAGAAGAAGAAGAAGAAGAAGAAGAAGAAGAAGAAGAAGAAGAAGAAGAAGAAGAAGAAGAAGAAGAAGAAGAAGAAGAAGAAGAAGAAGAAGAAGAAGAAGACCGGGCCACCGCCTGTAAAAGAGCTATAAGAAGGCGCGGTGGCCCGGCAGAAGAACCGAAGAGGGGGACAAGACCCCCGAAGTCGGGAGAAGAGGCCGGCGGCGAGGAAGAAAGCCGGACTCCTCCGCTAGCAAAAGAGCTACAAGAAGATAGCGGAGGAGTCCGGCGCGAAAACCCCCGAAGACGGAAGACCCCCCGGAGCTGTGCAATAAAATATTTTTTTATCTCGTGTGTTGTGTTTTTTTTGGTACTTTTATTTTACAGGTGAATGGGTAGGGGTACATTGCACCCCATACTCATTCACATAGGGTGGGGGGCCGGTATCCAGGGGCCCCCTTATTAAAGGGGGCTCCCGGATTCCGATAAGCCCCCCGCCCGCAGACCCCGTCAACAACCTGTTGTGGATTTGGGGGGCACCCCACGCCGATTTTTTTCGGCGTTGAGGTTCCCCTTCAAGTCCATACCAGGTGGCGGGGCCCGTGATGTCTCCGTAGCGTGCTCCGCCTACCTGGATACCCGTTCGAAATGAGCGGACTTTTCTCCGGGCGGGAAAAGTCCACTCATTTCGAAAGTACAGCGGACTGGCACACACACAGGCGGACTGTCCGCCCAAACCAAGTTTGGACGGACAATCTTACGGAAATTCCGTAAGACTTTGTTCGTCAGACTGTCCGCTGAAAAAGTCCGCTGAAGCCCACACACGAGCGGACTGTCCGCTCAAATGTGTTTCGGCGGACTAAGTTGGGCAGACAGTCCGCCCGTGTGTACGCGGCCTAACAGTTAAGGAAAGCCCCCCTACAACTCCTAGTCGTCAATGTCATGCAAAGAAGGCTCGAAAGAGCTTAGGTAGCTTTTTCAAATCGGCAAGTGAAGGGGCACCAGATCCAGCCTCAGGCTCACAGCAACAACAATCCAAAAGCTTGTCCTTGCAGTTACACTCTTATATGTTTTTAGGCAACACTGACAGTGAAGCTGATCCGTTAGTCTGGTGGAAGACTCACAAGGAGCAGTATCCGAGATTGTCTGCACTGGCCAGAAAATACCTTTGCATTCCTGCAACCAGTTCCCCTTCTGAAAGGGTTTTTAGCACAGGGGGCAACATTGTCACTTGTCGCCGTTCTGCACTGAAGCCACAAAATGTGGATAGGCTCATATTTCTAGCTAAAAATCTTTAAATCTGTTATCTTTATCTGACATTACAATTACATTCAAAAACATTCAGGTAGTATGACGATACTACCTACCTGAATGTGTTTTGAATGTAATTTCTTTCTCTCACATTGTTTTTCATTACATTCATTGTAATTTCTTTAAAAAAATGTTGATTGAAGTCAGAGTACTATGGCTTATTTTAGAACAAAGGACTGTTCCCCAATGCCCCTTGGATGGGACTTTTAAGGCCACAAACACTGACTGAAGTGTTAGAAAATTGATTTATTTTTACATAAAAAGAGAGATCACACAACATCAAATGATCAATGGTCAATGACTTAAAGGCATAACCACTAGATGTGGTATAATAATACATGTGACAAACAAAGCAAAACAAATGATCTTTTTAACCATTGATCATCGTATGTGATGATCTATCTTTATATAAAAATACATTTTTAATGCACTTCAGTGTGGCCTTAAAAGTCCCATCCAAAGGCCAAGGGGGAAGGAACAGTCGTTTCTACCGGTATACAATCCAGGGATGTGGCCACTACAATACATTCACAGCCTGAACCTTGGGGAGCTTTTTCAAAACTGCACAAAGTGAAGGGACACCAGTTGCAGCCTCAGGCTCACAGCAACAACAATCCAGACTCTTGTCCTAGGATTTTACACTCTTATCTGTTCTTAGGCAACACTGTCTGGCAGTGAAGATGAACTGTCACCTGAATGTTTTTTGAAGTAATTGTAATTTCTTTATTTCACATTTTGTTTGATTGAAGCCAGTGTATTATGGGTTAAGTTATTTTAGAACAAAGGACTGTTCCCAAATCCCCCTTGGATGGGACTTTTAAGGCCACAAACACTGAAGTGCATTGATTTATTTTTATATAAAAAGATAGATCACATCATCACACAACAATGATCAATGGTTAAAGGCATAAACCACTAGATGTGGTATAATACATGTGACAAACAAAGCAAAACTAATTATTCTTTTTAACCATTGACCATTATGTGATCTATATGTGAAATAAATCAAAATTTCTAATGCACTTTAGTGTTTGTTTGTGGCCTTAAAAGTCCCAAACAAGGGGGAGGAACAGACCTTTGTATGTTCTATACAATCCCAGGGATGTGGCCAGTGGCCACTACATGCAAAATCACATTCATGTGTTATAGTGATGATCTCCCTTTTCTGTATGGCTTATTTTATTGCCATTTGGTTTGATAACCTAATGTTCTCAGAGATTGTACATTTTTCAAATAAAACAGTTTTTTGAGAAACGTGATCTTCATTCTAAGCAAAAGAATTGTGATTCTCATTTTTCCCAGAATCGTGCAGCTCTACTGGGTACCCTGTATGCCAGAGTTCACTGCCCACAATATCTAGCACTGACCAACAAACATTACAAAGTGGAGATGAGGGCGCTCTGGTGGAGGTGGATAGCTGGTCAGAGGGATGATAGTGATGAGATGGCACTTCTGGCAGCACTTTCGTTAAAGGAGAAGCAACTCTGACGAAGGAGCTGCACATGCTCCGAAACACGATACGGCCCCTTTCTCCCCACTGACGCCATCAGTCTCGTGTGTCCCGCAGTGAACACAGGCTTTCCTGCTGCCTCCTCTCTCTAACATGTACGAAAATGCTTTACAGCTGCTGGACGCCTCTACACTGCTCTCTACTACCGTGCCGAGGATGGACACATGCCACAGATGAGGACTTCTAATTTTATCATGTTTTTTAACACTCAACGATCTTGTAAGCGCTTTTCACCCTTTATGCACTTTATTAAATTTTGCATATTGCACTTAGAGGCACCTTGCTTTTCCTGTTCAACAAATATTACAGGCCATCACTGCTTTTGGGTAAGGGATTCAGGTACAGTCTTCTCTTGGCCTACTTGGCCATAGTGACCTATCCAGATAATGCCCAACTCTGCTACATTTGAAGTGTAAAGACCAGGAATAATGAGAAAAAAAAAAAACCAAAAAAACAAAAGCACAGCAAAAGATCTTTAGAGAGATACAAGGAAGCACATCCATCCCTTATGCCGGCCATATACGGTTCGAATTTCGAAAGAATTTTCTTTCGAAAATCGTATCTAAGAATTTTCGTATGAATTTCGCACCATTAGTGGGCTGCAGCAACAGCCGATTTTCGTGCGGAAATAAAATTTGAGGAATCGGACATGTTGGAAATTTTTAGAAAAACGAACGATTTTCTGATCAATGATGGGAGAATCGTGCGAGAAACGCAAGAAAATGTACGGAGATAAAAGAAAATGTACGGAGAGAAAAGAAGATTCCCAGCCAAGAAAATTCTTTTCTGTAGCAACATGAGGTGAAATTGAAGGCTTGGTCGGCCGAATTTCGAAAATCAATGGTGGCATCATCGGATCACAAAAAAAACGAATTTTCTGATTTTGAAAAGAAAATTCGTTCGAAATTCGACTGTGTATGGCCTGCATTACAGACACTAGCACAAAACGGAGGCTTAGCTGAGCTGGGAGAATTTATTTTGATCAATGTCCATTGACCTGAAGGTGGTGGCAGCATAACCCAAATAGTCACGAATTTAAACTACTGTGTGTCCTTTGAGGTACAAAAAAGAAACTATAATTTACACATTTATAACTTGAAAGTCTTACCCAATCACTGTGGAAATATTTGGACCAGGCCCATTGCTCTTTAATTCTTTAACATTGACCACCTGGGGTACAGTTTGCAGGGTAGATTCAGTCAGTGAAGCTAAAAATTTGAAATAAATTTGAAGTGAAATAAACACACAAATTTATGATAGAAAAGTCAAATATTCATCAAGTAGAAGCATATTACCTGACACCTGGCAGGACATTTGTCTTCTCAAAGCTGCTGCAGCAGCTGCCTGTGAAGCCGTAACAGTGGGAGCACCATGTTTGACAGTCTTGGTAGCCAACATTGTGCTGTCCGCACCTTGTGGGATCACTCTGATTGATTGTGCAGGGACTGCGGCTGAAAAATGACACATTGAAGCACATCAAGTTAATAACATTTGGGTATCGAATGCTGATGTTTTGTTGTATACAAATAAAGAGATGGGTGTTGTGTTAATATTTATGCACTGACAAGTGTTAGGGTAACCTTTCACAGGAATTTTTCTCTATATAATGAAAAATAATGGGCCTCATGACTCACAAAGGAGGTGCAAGTGTTGCCCAAAGCAACCCACTTTAAACCTACTATAGATAAGGGGTGACAAAATGCATGCGTACCATGTGATATCTGTAAAGTGCAAATGTGCAATACCAGCTATAACAAATGTGCAATAGTAACACCAAAAAAAAAAAAAAAAAAAAGAAGAATGCATGTATAACCAACACAATGCATAAACACACGTTATACTGTAAAGTGCAATAACAAAGTGCACAAGCGATATCAAATAACAGTGCAAAATATGAAAAGTTCATACATGGCTGGAATTTAATAGAAGGGATCCCATGTGAGATATGGAGAATTGATCAAATGCTTGACGCGATACCATCACCACAGTAAGATAAAAGGCTTACCAGAAAGCCTGCGACCACCATTACTTAGGGGGGGTCACAAAGCGCTTTGCTGGATCAAAGATCCACTGAAAAGATTTCCCGATGTCCTGAACGTCTCCCACCAAAAGCCTCTACAGACACTGGGTGATGATCAGATAGCCTCAATACCAGGAAATGCAGATATGCAAGGAAACAAAGAATCCAATAGTGTGATATTGTTTCTTTGGATGTTTTTAATAGCAAATGCTGCAATGCTGCATACACAAATTCTGGCTCAAAACAAGTCTCCAGTACAAACAAAAAGGAATTCCTTACAGGCAAAAAGTCCATAAAAGCAATCACGCATGCGATTTGTACTGTGCACTGCGATTTGATATCACATGTGGCACTTTATATATTATTGCACTTTACAGTATAACGTGTGTTTTTTATGCATTGTGTTGGTTATATATGCATTCTTCGTCTTCTTTGTCTGCATTACTATTGCACATTAGTTACAGCTGGTATTGCACATTTGCACTTTGCAGACATCACATGCTACACATGCATTGTGTTATTTTTTTAGTGCTGCACTTTACATTTTATATTTTGGTTTAGTGCCCAATATCTGGGTTAAAGTGTTCAGCTGCTGTCTTATTTTAACCTTTACTAAGCGCGGATATAATTTCATACATACAATAGATAAGAAACAGCTGAAAACTCACCAGTTTCTAGGAGCAACTTTTTTTTATGCTTTATTATATCTAAGGATGACCATCTGAATATTGTTAATATGGCTGAGAAAGAAAAACTATTGGCCAACTTACATGCTATACTTTTAAGTCTAGTTCACACCACATGCAGTCCAGTGCGTTTTTTCCTTTGCTTCAAAAACACACATGGTTTCCAATGGCGTCGTTCACAACAGTGCGATCAATTCCAGGACGTTTCAGCTTCAGAAAACAAAGTAGAACATGCTGTCCTTTTCATGCACTGCACCATGCAGGAATGCGGTGAAACGCATCAAAAATGCACTGGAACACATCAAAACACACCACACGCAAGTACAGTTAAAAATGAAAAAACCCCAGGAAGAAATAAAGCCTCTGGAATGCATCCAGAAACGCAACATAAATGCACTGGAATGCATCAAAAATGTGCAGGCAGAAAAGTATCTGGAACTGATCTGGAGCGTGTTTTTGTGGTGTGAACCAGCCCTAATAGTAGGATTTCTAAAAACAGTGCAATGCACCAGCATCCCCTTACATACCGTACATTAGAAGTGGAATGAATAAGCATGAGAAGATTATTACCACCAAATAAATATAAAATTATTTTTTTCATATAGGATTTAAGAAATTGGATGATTATATTTGACTCACGAGTGCTTGTAATTGGACCAATTTGAGACTGAGATTTTCCAAATGGAAGTGATGGCGTTCCAAAGCCTGGCTGCATAGATGCGGTACGTGTCACTGGGGCATGGCGCACAGTTCGGACAGCAGATAGCTCTGGTGGTGGAGTCTCTCGTTTAAATGCTTCATGTTGTGGAGGTGCCTGCATCTCTTCATTATCTGCTGCCTCGGATAGAGAAGATGTTGAGCTTACATCATCCAAGTCTTCAAAGTAACTCGGGGCCAGGAATGATGACCGACAAAGGTTGACTAAAATTAGAACACAAGACCAATTATTTATAAATGTAAAGAAAAAATATTGGGATTTTGCATGCATCCAGACTGTTAATTCATAAAAATAATTATTTTATTAGCACATATTCTCACACACTTAAAATGACAGACAAATGTTTAAATGATAAGTGATCATAGCAACAACTTGAGTATAGTATTCTAATATTCCAACATGTTTCGAGACACACTTCAAGGAAATAGAGAAGGTAAGAAGAACTCAAGGGATCGCTGAACATTGATAATAAAAAACACATTACACTAGGGGAATGCCCACCCACTACCATGCAGCAGGTCCAGGGACACATTGCTTGACAAGATCACAGATGCTACTCTTCAAAGATATACAAGCCATTCTACTATAAAAAGGTCGCAGGCTGGGGTAAGATATGGAAGTCCAAAGCTGTGCCGGAAATTGCATGGATTAATGTTCATAGATTATAATGCTGCCTGTCAGATACCAAAAAAATCATCAGACATCTCCAAGCATTTATTTAAAAAAAAAAAAATTGCTCATGTTTATCGTACAGTCTTTCATATGAAACACTGTATACTAGTCTGGTATGCACTGTCTACAGGTAGTTTGGTAAGGTTGGTTAAAATTTTTCCAGTACGACTCTTCTGATCAATCTTTAATTCCTATTGAAAGAGGGAACAACCTTTCAATTTCAATACTGTAGACAAGATGTTTGAAAGCAGATAACTTGGAGGGAAAGGCTCATAACCCTATCTGACCTGCAAGCCTGTCATACCTCAAGGTGGCCATGGAGCAAATTGAGCATCTTTGAGAAGTTTGCAGAATAATCAAGACACTATGAATGGCTAATCCCAGAAAGAAAAAAAGTGTCATGGGATGTTTTTCTACACACGCTCTACTGACATATAGAGATCTGTAACCATTTACTGATGTTATAGAAGAGCTTCTGCAATGTTTTCTCTTTGGTGGTCACAAACTTTCCTGTGCCAAAAAGCAAAAGCAAGTTGTTACCTGGAGCAAGTGATCTAACCACTGGCGGTTTCCTGTTGGCCAGAAAATTTCTCAGCTGGTTCAGCTTTAATTTTGACATCTTGGCTGCAAGAAAACACAAAATTCATGCAATAAATATAAAGTACTGAAGTCAAACTAACATTTTAAAACGAGATAGATTAACGAAGGCAGCCTATGTGCTTAGCAAGTTTCCCTTGCAGTATATGTAGGCTTGGGAATTATGAAATAATATTTAGTTTGCTGAACTGTGTTACATAAAGTACTGCCTTTTTTTTATCAATAAAATAGAAGTATGATGGCATTATTAATCATTTTCTTTGCAGGGATGATTTTGAATCCAATTTTAATTTACATATATATTAAAGAGGTTGTAAACTCTTGGAAGAACCCCCCCCCCCCCCAAAAAACCCTGTATAGCATGAAGCCCTTCCGCAGAGTCCACACACCACTGAGAAAGTTGACATCTTCCCCCGGTGTTTCTTCCAGGTTCACGGTCTCTGGCGCTGTGAGTGGTTGCAGTCTCGATGACGTCACTCCCGCATATGCGTGTGGGAGCCGCCGGTCACGGCAGCCGTTTCTTCACAGCGCATGCTTCAGTGATTTCACTGGCGCATGTACAGTAAATATCTCCTAAACAGTGCATGTTTAGGAGATATTTACACTACCTATAGGTAAGCCTTATTATAGACTTGCCTATAGGTAAAATTCAGTAGTAGAGTTTATTTTCTCTTTAATATTTTTTTTCCTTTTACAAAAGTTAACGAAGAGTACAATTGCGAGGGAAGGTACAACAGCTTATAAGTACATCTCTCAAGTATCTTTATATTTACTATAATTATTTTTTTCTCCCCTTACTTCTTCCTCCCCCTCCTTCCTCTAACCAAATATACATAATTAATATATATATATATATATATATATATATATATATATATATATATATATATATATATATATATATATATATATATATATATATATATATATATATAATAAAGGGAAGGGGAAAGAAAAAAAATTGGGGAAAAACAGGAAATATATATATATATATATATATATATATATATATATATATATATATATATATATATATATATATTTTATTACATATATCCAACGTGTCACTGATATCAGAAGGGTGTACAGTGAGTAAAGTACAGAAATTTCAAAACCGGAGTCTCGAGTAACAGCGTATGTAAAAGAGGAAAAGAACAGGTATAGGGTGATAACTGGTGTCAACCAAATGGGTCTTTCAGACCTCTGGCTATACTCCCAGTGAGGGGCAAACTACTCATCTGGCAACATAGATTCAAGGTTCCTTACGTGCAGGTGTCGGGGTCTTGTAACCAACGATCCCATATTTTGTCATACTTGGTCGGGCATTCTCTGTTAATATACATAACCTTTTTATATGGTAAATTATTATTGACCTCCACCTTCCACTCCACCAGCCTAGGGGGTATGGGACGCATCCAATTCCGGGCAATAACTTTTCGCACTGAGAACAATGTCTCATGCAGGAATGTCTTTGTGTATTTGTCTGTGGTATCTGGAAGCACCCAAGCACCCCAAGAAAGCATTGTTTTGGGTCCAATGTGACCTGAGAGCCCATGTGATAATGTAGAAAGGTGACAACTTGCGCCCAGAGGCCTTGTATTTTGGGACACGACCATATTAAATGAAAGAATGTACCCACCTCCTTCCCACACATCTGACAGAGGGTAGATTGAGAGCTTCTATATCTGCCAACCCGCAGGGGGGTGAGATATGCCTGGTGGATAATATAAATTTGAGTCAGTCTGTCAGTGAGTTTGGGTGAGACAGCCTTACAGGATTCCAAAGACTCCTCCCATTCCACATCCTCCAGAGGGCCTATCACCCTTTCCCAACGAGGTTTGAGTTTGTATGCCAATTTGGTGGAAACTGGGGTAGTAAGCATGTCGTAGAAGGACGAGGTTAATTTACGGGGATCAGATCTCGATTACAGCCATAAGTGCATTAGGGATAAACTGTGGTGCGGATTCCGAAAACTGAGCCCGAGCCGCATGTCTCATCTGTAGAAATCGAAAGAGCATGGATCTGGGAAGTGAAAATTCTTCGCTAAGCGTGGCAAAGGTTTTAAAGATTCTGTCGACAAACAATTGGTGCATATAGAGAATACCATAAGTAAACCAAAGGTCTGTATCGGGAAGTCTTAGAAATTCCGACAAAGTTTTATTGTACCACAATGGAGTATAATAATTATAGAGTGGTATCCCTAGCTTGGCGGAAGCTAAATCCCAAATGCGTCTGTAATGGTATAGCAAGGTCTGTCTGTTGTCCCCCTGACCCGCACCGCTAGAGCCCATCGCCAGCGCGTAAATTGAGTCTCCATTGCGTCAAGCCCAACTCGGACAGAGCAGTTGGAAAAACAGCTCCCTGTCCGTCTTGTCAATATGATACAGTTGGGATAATTGTGACGCGACATAATAGAGATTAAAAATCGGGAAGGGCAGTGCCCCCTAGGTCCATGGGGCTTTTAAGCGTCTGCCAAGCTAATTTGTGTCTGTTGGTTCCCCACACAAAGGGTTTGAGCAGGGCCTCAAGGGATTTAAAATGCTTCAGGGGTAATTGCCCCGGGGAGTACCAGAGGATATAGAGTATCTTGGGTAAAAGGATCATTTTAATAAGATTTATCCGACCCCAAATCCCCAGCGGCAGAAGGGCCCAGGCCCGTAGTTTGGATTGAACGTGGGAAATTAGAGGGCTTAAATTTAAATGTGTATAGTCCGCCGGTGATCTGGAGACACACACCCCTAGATACTCACTGACTCGTTGTAATGGCAGACTGTCCTGAAATTCAGTCAGTGGGAAGCTGTCAAGTGAAAGAATTTGGAACTTCCCCCAATTGATTTTTAACCCAGAAAAGGTCCCAAATCTCTCGATTGTCTGAAGAGCCGCCTGCAGAGAGGGGCCCGAGTCCGCCAGGTATAGCAGTGTGTAGTCAACATACATGCTGATCTTTTCGGTTAGGGCGCCATGGCTCAGTCCCCTGATCTCTGGGTTAGCTCGGATGGACATGGCCAAGGGTTCCGCGGCCAGGGCGTATAATAGTGGTGAAAGAGGGCAGCCTTGTCTCGTGCCTCTGCTGAGGTCAAACATCCGAGCCATTGGCCACCCCCCCAGGCTGTGGGCACCTGATACAGCAGTTGAACCCACTTGATGAAACGTGGTCCAAAGCCATATCCCTCCAAGCAGCTCCAGAGATAGCTCGACTCCACCGAGTCGAACGCCTTTGCCATGCCCAGCGTCACCACCACCCGTGACCCAACTTCTGCGTGCGTAGCCTGCAGGTTAATATACAGTTTGCGTAGATTAAAGGATGTGTTGCGGCCTGGCATGAAGCCTACATGTATGAGGGACAGAATGACTTGGTTTAATCGAAGGGACAGTACTTTAGCTAGTATTTTTATATCTACTTGCAGTAGGGAAATAGGACGATAGGATTCGGGGTAGCCTGAGTCCTTCCCAGGTTTGGGGATGAGGACTATTGTCGCTTCCCGCATGGAGGGGGGCAAGGTGAAGGTTTCAAATAGGTGATTGAATAGTGCAAGCAGTTTGGGAGTTAGCAATTCTCTAAATTGGGAGTAAAATTCAATAGGGAGGGCATCAGATCCAGGGGATTTGGATCTAGCAAAGCTGGAGATCGCGGCGTCTCTTTCTTCCGTGGTACGGGGTGCCTCAAGTGAATCTGTTTGTTCTTTCCTCAACTGGGGGAAGGTAATGCTGTGAAGGAAAGTGGTCCGTACATCTGTCGGGTCTGTCACTGTTTTATATAGATCCGCAAAAAACTCTCTGAACTTAGAGGTAACACTGCGTGGGTCCGTGATCTGACTCCCCCCGGGCCATGTAGAGTAATGACAACTGGGGGCCTGTCTTCGCTATGCACTAGGTATGCGAGGAGCTTGCCTGCCTTTTCACCATATTCAAAGAGTTTCTGCTTAGTAAAGAAGAGCTTTTGACGAGCTTTCGTATACTGGAGTTGTCACCACTCTAGTCTGCATTTTAAGCTGGGCCGCTGTTGCTGGGGTGGGATTGGCCGCGTATTCCCGTTCAGTGGAGACTAGCTCCGCTATTGCCCTGTCAAACACTCGAGCGGAATCTGTTTTGATTTTGTTTATGTGTGAGATCAGGGTAGTACGGGCGTACATTTAAATGAATCCCATATTGCAGCAACAGATGCTGTGTGATCATTTTCCAAGAAGTATTGCTTCCATTGGGTGATGAGCCCATCATCCTCTGGAAGCAGTGAGAGCCAGAACGGGTTCAATCACCATGGTCTTGGTGGTTTATCAATGGGGATGCTGAGGGTGGTAGTCTGTAGTCTATCCAGGGCCGGACAGTGTTGTGTTAAAGTCACCTAACCAGATCGCCGGTATTGTGGGGTTACAGGGCATAAAGGTAAAGCCATCTAGGAGCACTGTTACACTAAAGGGAGGGGGTATGTAGAAAGCCATGAGAAGGAACGTTTCACCGTAAAGCTTAGCATGAAGAAATAAATACATACCGACCGTTGGGATCAGTTAGAAGTTCACAGAGTTCAAAACGTACCGATTTGGCTATCAATAATGAGACACCCCTAGCATGAGTCGTGTAGGTGGAGTGGTACGCCCACCCAACCCAGGGGCGGCGAAGGGCCATTTGGAGTCTGCCCTCAACATGTGTCTCGACCAGCAAGACTACGTCAGCACATTGTTTGAGGAATGCAAGGGCAGCCGAGCGCTTAATTTTCTCGTGCAGGCCCCTCACATTCCACGTGAGAAATTTTATAGTTGCCATGGTGCTGTGTAGGGAGCATAGCCTCGCCTCAGTAGGACACGTATCTTTAGGTCTAGTGAAAAATATAATACATAATAGAACTGGAGTACATTAAACACTGTGTGCGGCACCTCTTCAACAGATATACATTTTCCCATATTTGGTTCCTGAGACACTGTATGCACATTTACAAATTGCAAAAATAACTGTTGAACAACCCCCTTCCGCGCCTTACACCTACCCCAACTTTTGTAGGCATGATCCCTTAACTTTAAACTTCCATCTGGGAAAAAAACGTAACTTCGCATGTAAGGAGAAGATAAGGAACAGTTTTAGCCACTGGGACAAGTAGTGGTTCCGAGCCAGCCACCACAAAGATGAATGAGAATGGGGCCTAATTGCGCACCCCCGCATGTTAGTATAGAGAAGAGGCAGCGAGACCCAGTTGCTCTGTTCATCTTCATAGTCATAATTCCCAGTGGTTAGTGGACATAAATTCGCTGCAATATGCATGAGGCTTGTAGGACCAACACACCTCTGCAGCCCCGTGTGGCAGATAAGTTCAGGAGTATAAAAAAAGACCCCCATGGGGGGGCAATGAGATATAGTAAGTCCACTCAAAATATCTAAAATCACAGGAGGACGTTTTAGAAACCCAGTGCTCTGCATGTCGCAGGAAGGATTATATATCAACGGTTGTGGCAGTAGGGTCAGTAGAAAAACCGAGGTCCACCTGTCTCCCTGGCCTGGCAAAGCACAACAACGTGAACCCGCCAATGTGGGGCGTAAGTCGGGGTGACTATGTTGCAAGGGTGATTAAGTCAGGCCAAGTGGTGATGGAGATATGGAACAGTAGCGTCTTGCCATATGGCTCACCTGGTGTGCAGTCAGTCGCCCCTTCCCTGTGCAGGTCTGCGCTCCAGCCAGGAGATGACCTCGCGAGGATCCTCGAAGAATGATACGTGGCCATCATGTTCCACTCTCAGGCGTGCAGGAAAAAGCATGGAATACTTCAGCTGACGGTGGCGCATTCTGCGTTTGGCTTCCATAAAGCTCTGTCGACGTCTCTGTATCTCGGCCGAGAAGTCAGGAAATATTGCCACTTTGATGTTTCCTACCGGGATGTTACCCCTCTCTCTCGCCAGCCTCAACGCAGCATCCCGATCTTTGTAGTTTAAAAGTTTTGCAATAAAAAGGTACGGGGGGGGGGGGGGGGGGGGGGCCTTGAGGAGGAGGCTTAGCTGGCATCCTATGAGCTCTTTCTACCACCAGCACGGGGGAGAAGGCCTCCCGACCGTACGTGGTTATCAGCAGTTGTTCCAGGAATGACGTCGGGTCTTTACCTTCCGCTCCCTCCGGGAGACCGACGAAGCAGAGATTACACCTCCTCAGGCGATTTTCCATGTCGTCCTGCTTGGCGAGCAGCTGGTTAATCTGTCCCTGCATGCGTTCAGATCTAGCCTGTATCGTCGGGAGGATATCTTCTACCACACTAATGCGGGTTTCCGTCTCCATGACCTGTTCACGGATTTTCTGGAAATCTTGTCCAATTAGAGATATGTCCATTTTAACTTCCTCAATCTGGGCAGTGAGGGATGTCCTGCAGAGTGTGATCGCTTCCAGTAGTTTATCCGTGTCTCCCTGCCCATGCTCTCCTCCTGCCCTCTCAGCGACACCATCCTCCTCTCCCTCATTCCGGCGGTACTGTGCGAGCTTTGCCACGGCAGATTTTTGGCGCTTCGGAGGGGACATAGTATGAGGCTTACGTGCGACAGGTTTAGCCAGTTAGGGTATTGCAGGCAGAGAAGGAGGAGGACAGCAGATACAAGGCCCAGTAATGACTGAAGGCTGGGGTATACCAAAATGGCCGCAGACCTTCAGGCACAGGCCAGAGCCTAAGACTTGCCTGATCACAGTAGTGTAAGAGACTCACCCTTCCGTGCAGGCAGATGGATGGCTGTATAATAGATTAGGCAGACTGGATGGGAGAACGGCGTGCACAGGGCCCAGCGCTGGTCCGGAGCCTGGGTGTGCCAAGATGGCCGCGGACCTCCGTGGGTAGGCCGAAGTCGCAGTCTCGCCTAAGTGCGGCTGCCGTGCGGGAGGGCGCCGCTCCGACCGGGCCGCCGGAAAACAGGTGGGGTATGTAGGGGGTCCGCAGGCAAGTAGCCCACACGGGTGGGAGGATTAATGGAGTGGAGGATCACTGCAAACCAGGATTAATAGACGGAGCCCTGGGTGTGCAGGTCCTACTGCATGCTCAGTCAGGCCACGTCCCCCACTTGCAATATTTTTAAATGGCAATTCAACCAACACCATAAAAAAAATATATAAATAATTTTGGATAAAAACAGGAAGAATCAAAACTACAATCGGGTTTCTATTACTGCCAGGAAATTTTCACTTAACTTGCCTTTGTCACTGGGACAGGAATTGGTAAGAAGCTCTACGAGAGTGGAATCAACAGCAATAAAAGATTTTTTTTTTTTTTTTTTTTTTTTTTTTTTAAGCTGGGAAAGGTTAGAACTAGAGATTTTTTTATGCCATTAGTCTCCAAATTACTACCTATTATTTCATCAGGACAAAAGGTTCAGTTTGGTATCAGAAGAATCGCTATCTTTCATACTCGCTCTAGTTTGTGGAGCAGGTGAGGTAGAATGCTTAGTGGAAGGAAGGCATAAACTAGACTTAACTGAGACCAGGGGATTATTAGGGAATCTGAGGCCAAAGCTAGAGGATCCCTGGTTCTGGATACAAATAGAGATAGCTTGCGGTTGTATTTGGAGTCCCTTGTTTTTTGCATATCAGATTGAACAGATCTGGATGAAGAGGCCATTCCCCTTGGTCCAGGCGGTGGCGGCTGAGAATCTACCTGCTAACTGTCCACTCCTGGGATGTGGATTGCAGAAATAGCTGGTCAGTGAGTTTTTGAATCTGGTTTGCTACCTTCAAGGCTGCCAGGGTCCTTGTGAACCCTTGATGGTGGATATAGGCCACTGTGATGGCATTGTCTGACTGCACCTGAATCAGAGGGACAGCCCAACAGCTGTAAGTTCTAAAATGTTGATGGGGTGTTTGGCCTCCTTCTGACTACTAGAAAAATCCTCCTCAGCCTAACAAACTTGCATCTGTTAGAACTTTTTAATTGTAGGGGGAGGAAGGATTGATGTGGTGATTTAGGGGATAGCAGAATGGGTATATCCAAGGAAAGTGCCTGCTTTTTCCATGCTGTTAGAATGTTTAATTGGAAAGTTCTTGAATGGAATCGGGCAAAGGGTACTGTCTTGAAGAAGGATACCATTAGGTCTAGAACGTAACGGAAAGGAAAGGGACCTATGTGTTGCACCGAATCTTGCACTACACCAATCCCTACTACCAGTCCACAGCAACTGGAACAGGCATGGCAGGCAGTAAACCACTGTGGTTTTACCGTGTGCCAGCTGTCCATTTATGTGTGAATGGGCCCTTAGAGAGAAAACTTTTTGTAAAAGAAAGACCTTTGCCTGAGACGCATCTAGAGTAAGACTCAGCTACTCTAGGTTTGTGGAAGGCTGAAGAGCAGATTTTTTTTTTTTAAGTTGATGACCCAGCCAAAGTCCTGACTCTGGGAGTGGAAGATTGGATGAAAGGCAGTGCACTGCACAGCGTAGAAAACACTGATGTGGTGGATAATGGAAACATGCAGATAGGCATTTTACGTGTCCACTGAAGCCATGTGTTCCCTATGTCTCTGACAGGCAATTACTGAACTTGCTGATTCCATACAAGATTTTGGAGAGTTAAAGATTTTGTTGAGAATTTTAAGTCCAGGATAGGACAGATGCCTCTATTGGGCTTTGGTACCGTGAACAGGTTTGAGTAGAATCCCTTGAACATGTCTTGTGGTGGTACTGGTACAATGACCCCCCTGGGACAAGAGGTGGTTCAGAGCCTTGTACAAATATGACTGTCCTTGTATAATCTTTGATTTGAAAGAAGGCGGCGGTGAAGCAGTATCCTTTGGAAACCACTCATTGCACCCACAGGTTTTGGTTGTCTGTGGTCCAGAGAGATGCAAACTGCGACAGATGTCCCTCTTAGGAGTGAGGGCGCTCCTTCAGTGTGAGGAGGGCTTGGTAACCTTTGTGGGCCAAGCCTTGTTCTAAAAGGATGGGCTGAAGATTCAAAGTAAAATAATAAAACTAGTTAGCCAAGAGTGATTTTTCCATAAGGAGAGAAGAGGTCCATCACTTTAGGACACTATCAAAAACCTGAGGACTCAAGGAGTAGGAAAGGGTTATGGAAAGGGGGGGGGGGGGGATAGCGCCCCAGGGGCGGGTCCTCAAAGGCTTTGCCAGTGTCCAATCGCCTGAACATATTCAGCCTGTGTCCTGTACAAATAAGAGAACAAGGATTCTAACACCATGCGAACATTTTGACAATTTAAGCCACAGCCTATGATGCCTTTATACAAATATGAGCCTGCAAACTAGCACAGGTTCAGTGTTTTCTGCCCAGACACCTTAAATACTATTCAACCAATGTACTGTAGGGGAGAATAGACCCAAGTGGAAGAGTCAATTTTTTCTGAGTGTCAGGCTTTCTGTTGGGAACACATATTTATTGATGCCTTCTTTCACAGTGAAAAGTAAAAAAAAAAACACATTAAAATGTAGTGAGGTTTGGTACTTACGCTGCACTTTAGGTGAGGGCTGGGGCTTTGTCTCCAAAGCAGTTTTCGCCATTGCAATTTGCAGGTTTTTAAGCTCTTCTTCAAATTGTCTAAGAATAGATAATATATATAAAACGTAATTTAATACAAATATCACACGTAAAAAAATTTCAGTGGTGTCTACAAACAAAAAATGGAATTACGTACCGGTAATGTCCTTTTCCAGGAGTCTTTCAGGACAGCCACCTTAGAGAGACACCGGCTCCTCCCCTCTGAGGAAACACCGCCTTCAATTTCATAATTTAAGCCTCCTCCTCCCTTCGTTCCTCAGTTCTTCCAGAGTACCTCCGGCCAAACTGGGGAGACACAAGAACACGTCAAACAAATAAACTTTTTAAGTCTTACCTGACGATCTCATGCAATGAGTTCCCGATGATCTGCAACAATTTGGGTGGGAACCGGTGCTGTCCTGAAAGACTCCTGGAAAAGGACATTACCGGTACGTAATTCCATTTTTCCCCAATCGTCTTTCAGGACAGCCACCTTAGAGAGGATAAGCGAGTATATTACCTTAGGGTGGGACTACTGCCTGTAGCACCTTTCGACCAAAGGCTTGGTCTTTGGCTGACAGAAGATCCAGTCTATAGTGTCTCACAAACGTAGAAAAACTGGACCACGTTGCAGCTCTACAGATCTGTTCCGGAGACGCACCAGCCCACTCTGCCTGAGAAGTTGCCACGGCCCTGGTTGAGTGTGCTCTAATGCCCGCTGGAGGATCTAATCCCCCTGCCACGTATGCCTGTCCAATGGCTAACCTTAACCATCTAGCTATGGTACGTCTAGAGGCTTTGGAACCCTTCCTGGCCCCTGAAAATAAAACAAAAAGTGAATCTGTCTTTCTGAACTGACTTGTGCAGTCTAAATAATAAAGAACACATCTTCTAACATCTAGTCTGTGAAACATGTGTTCCTGTTCTCTAACTGGATTTGAACAAAATGTAGGTAGCACGATCTCCTGCATCCTGTGGAAACTAGAAGCTACCTTAGGCAAAAAGGCCGGATCTATCTTCAAAACCAGACGATCCGGAAAAGCCTGAAAAAAGGGAGCCCTGACAGAAAGGGCTTCGAGTTCACTTACTCTTCTTGCTGTAGTGATCGCTACCAAAAACACCGTTTTGAGAGTGATCAGCTTTAATGAGCAAGATTCTAACGGCTCAAAAGGTTCCCCTGTGAGAACCTGTAAAACTAAAGAAAGATCCCAAACCGGGAAGGGGGAGCTTGAAGCTGGTCTTTGCCTACCTAGGGCCCTGAAGAACCTTACGACCCAAGGATCTGACGCTAGATGTTTCTCTAAAAACACGCTCAAAGCGGAAACCTGAGCTTTTAGTGTTCCAAGCGCTAACCCCTTATCCGCCCCTGCCTGTAGGAACTCTAGAACGGCTATAGGGCTATGCACGTTGAAGGAACCCTCTGAACACCAGCTGTTAAACCGTTTCCATACCTTTAAGTAAATGGACTGGGTTTCCTTTTTCCTACAGTTTAGAAGAGTGGCTACCAACCGGTCTGAGAAGCCCTTGGCTTTTAGCAATTCTTCCTCAGAAGCCACGCTGCCAGGTTCCATCGTCCTACCTGAGGGCAGAACACCGGACCTTGAGACAGGAGATCCTCCTGCACTGGGAGAATCCAGGGGGGTTCTACAGACAGGCCCTTCAAGATCGAGAACCACGGCCTCCTGGGCCAGTGAGGTGCAATTAGAATTAGGGTAGTGTTCTCCACTTGAAATTTCCTTAATACTGCTGGAATGAGCACTGGAGGGGGGAAAGCATAGCACCTGGAGAAACCCCAACTCTGTGCTAGTGCGTCCACCGCCAATGCCCCGTCCCCCCTGTTTATGGAGAAGAACGTTGCTACCTTCGCATTTTCCCTTGCGGCAAAGAGATCTATTGCAGGAATCCCCCATCTCCGGGTGATCATTTCGAATATTTCCTGCTTGAGAACCCAATTGCCTTCTCTCAGAGTTCTCCTGCTGAGAAAATCTGCCACCTGATTTTGTTCTCCCTTCAAGTGGACTGCTGAAAGGGACAGGATATTTGCTTCGGCCCATCTGAGGATGGCTTCCGCTAGGGCCCATAAGGACTTGCTCCTGGTGCCCCCCTGTCTGTTGATGTAAGCTACCACCGAGGAGTTGTCCGACCTTACCCTTACGTGATTCCCCCGAAGCTCCTTCTGAAAGGTTCTGAGAGCTAGATCTACTGCCCTCAGCTCCCTCCAATTCGAGGATCTCCTTGAGTCCCTCTTTTCCCAAATACCCTGTATTAATTGGGAGTCTAGGTGTGCCCCCCAACCTGAGCTGCTTGCATCGGTCGTGACCACCCTGGAGGTTGGCATGACCCACTCTAGACCTTGGGACAAATTTGCTCCCTTCCTCCACCACCAGAGGGACCTCTTTACCTGATCTGGAATCGAAACCAGAGAATCCAAAGATTCCTGGCTGTGATCCCAAACCTTCAGCACAAATAATTGTAGAGGGCGGTAATGTAACCCTGCCCACTGAACCGCTGGAAGAGCGGATGTCAGCAACCCTAGCGCTGACATGATCTTCCTTATGGAGATCTGGTGGTTGCCCTGAAGACACAACAGAGCCCTGTCTATCTTTTGAATTTTTTCCAAAGGAAGAAAGACCCTTTGTACTGTTGAGTCCAACTCGTACCCTAGGAAAGTGACCCTCTGGGAAGGGATTAAGTTGGATTTCTCCAGGTTCAGGAGCCAACCCAGGCTTAATAACAGGTTTCTTGTGACCTGTAAATCCTGAATTAATTGTGCTGGGGAAGGGGCAAACAGAAGGAGATCGTCGAGATATGCGATCACCGAGATTCCCCTGAGACGCAGAAATGCCAGAACTTCTGCCATCACTTTGGTGAAGATTCGGGGGGAAGAGGATAGTCCGAAAGGAAGCGCTCTGAACTGAAGGTGTAGTACTTCCATTGGAGTTCTCACTGCCAGTCTGAGAAAACGCTGGTGGGACTCTGCGATTGGAATATGCAGGTATGCATCTTTCAGATCTATTGATGCCATGAAGCAGTTCGGAGGTAGGAGTGCTTTTACTGAGTAAACCGAATCCATCCGAAACCTTCTGTAGGTAACTGAGACATTCAGGGGCTTCAGGTTCAGGATGAGCCTGAACTTTCCCGAAGGCTTGCGAATCACGAAGACGTGAGAGTAGAAGCCTCTGCTTGTCTCTCCTTCTGGAACCCGTACTACCACCTCCTGTTCTTCCAACTCCTGAAGAGAGGAAAGAAGGGCAGATGATTTTTCTGCGCATTTTGGCAGCTCGGTGACAAGGAACCTCAGAGGAGGGAGTTCCGAAAACTCCAAATGGTAACCTCCTCTGACGATCCCCAAGACAAACTGATTGGAGGAAATCATTTCCCACTGTGGGAGGAAGGCCCCCAATCTTCCTCCCACCGTGACCCTGTCACTGAGATTTTTTGGGCTGTTCAGGAGGGCGAAAAATTGCTCCCCCGGGTCCCTTGCTTTTGAGTCCCCAACTTTTCTTCTGCTGAACCGTACGGGGTGGTACAACCCTTTTCTGGGGACGAGTCTTTCTTTTGGCTTGTTCCCCAATTTTCCTTTTAACAGGAAAGGCCTTTCTTTTGTCTGCTGTGCGATCTAGCACCGCTTCAAGGCCTGGTCCAAACAGTAGATCTCCTGTAAAGGGGATTCCACAAAGTTTAAGTTTGGATGCATTGTCTCCAGGCCAGGTCTTCAACCATAAGGCTCTCCTGGCAGAGTTGGTCAGGGCCAAGGACCTTGCCGACATCCTCACAGATTCCGCCGAAGCGTCCGCTATGTAGGCTATCCCTTTAAGAAGCATGGGAAAGGAGGATAGAATAGTCTCCTTTGCTGTCCCTGCTTCAATGTGTGCGCTAATCTGGGTGAGCCAATACTCCATGTTACGGGCCACCACCGTGGATGCCATGGCTGGCTTAAGATTTCCCTGTGACGAATCCCAGGCCTTCTTAAGAAGGTAATCCATCCTTCGATCCATAGGGTTAGACAGTACCCCCATATCCTCAAAAGATAGATCAGTGTGTCTGGACACCTGGGAAAAAGCAGCGTCTAGTCTGGGAGATTTATTCCAGACGAGAGTCTCTTCCTCCGAAAAAGGAAACCTACGTCTTAATGCCCCAGAAAAGAAAGGTTTCCTTTCGGGATCCCGCCATTCCTTCTTGATGGTATCGATCAAGACGTCATGCACTGGGAACACCCGCTTCTTTTGTTCCCCCATGCCCTTGTACATCCGATCATGGAGTGACAATGTCTTAGTTTCTTCTTGAATACCTAAAGTGGTATGAATCGCTCCCAAGAGCTCATCCACATCCTCCAGGGAAAGCTTATACCGCGAGATTCTGCTGGATTCCCCATCCAGCATCTCTGCGTCAGACTCCCCCTGGGAGTCTGAAACGACACTGTCAATTTCCTCCTCAGCTTCCTCCCTGGGACCCTCTGAACTCTCTCCCCTTGCAGGAGGAACATCCACAGGGCTGGATGGTACACTCTGCTGCGCTGGTGTAGGAGTGCTCGGAGGCTGGGGCCACTGAAAACTGGAAAAAAAGTTTTGGAAGGACTGAAAGGTACCAGAGAGTTCCTTCATAGAAGCTACCAGATCTGCACCCTGCTCTACTGCCTGTTCCTTAAGTAAATCCTCAATACATTGTTTGCAAATAGCTTTAGACCAAGAGTCTCCCATAGACGTTCTACACGAAGGGCACTTCTTCTTAGAACCATGGGGGGACTTGCTCGTGGCTTTCTGAAAGACACAAAATACAGGAAGGGGCAGCATGAGCCTAAAAAACAGCAACACCAGCGCTACATAGAGGACCACCGGGAGTGCCCCCCCTAGGATCAACCATCACCAGGATCCCAGACACACTACCCTTCCCCCCGACCACCAAGGAGGAACACCAGTGGAGCTACTGGATACAAGTAAGGGAACACCTCCCCAGGTTTCCTCTTACCTTCGAGTGGCTGGTGCTATTATCTCCAGGAGTTTTTGAAGCCTCTGCCTCGGACATTCTCCCGTTGAGGAAGCGTGGTACGAATGCGCCTCTAACAGCTACCTGTGCAACTGTGAAAAGAGAGGCCGCACCAGCCGAACGCTAGGTTCCCTTTCACGTGCCGCGTCCGGAACCGGAAGACGCGGATCGAACGAAGGGGTCCGCCCCCACCGGAACTGACGTCGCCCGCCTACCGGTCCGGCTTCCAGCTCCCAGCCGGCTGCGTACACAGGGGGGCCCTGGACGCCTTCGTTCAGCACCCCACTGGGCGAAACGCAAGGATGAACCTCTCCAAAGACTTCCTGCTTTCCCCAAGCGAAGATTGGAGTGCGTGTAAAGGTCAGTCGAGTATTCAGCTTCCCCAGCCGACTGGACTGTTTGTTCCGTTGAAACCCCCGCGGGTGAACGAACGGACGACCCCATAAACTTCCCGCTTTCCCCAAGCGGAGTTTAGGGTATATGGACAGTACGAACACTTCAGCTCCCCGCTGATAGGACTGTCCTGGACCGACCGATGAACGGTCGGATAGCCGAA
Source organism: Lithobates pipiens (assembly GCF_037356315.1). NCBI lineage: Eukaryota > Metazoa > Chordata > Amphibia > Anura > Ranidae > Lithobates > Lithobates pipiens. The sequence continues at coordinate 174,377,934 of NW_027507764.1, forward strand.
CGGGGCCAGGGCTCCGCTCGGGTGGCTTCAGTTTCACCAACCGAATTTAGCCTAAGGTTCCTTGGCGATGTCTCCCCGCCGGAGGAAACACCATAACTGAGGAACGAAGGGAGGAGGAGGCTTAAATTATGAAATTGAAGGCGGTGTTTCCTCAGAGGGGAGGAGCCGGTGTCTCTCTAAGGTGGCTGTCCTGAAAGACGATTGGGGAAAAAATATCATGGGACAGATATCAAGCAGAACTGAACTGTGAAAACTGTGCACACAAAAAGGCAGGCGGGGGGCAAAGGTCTAGTCCCCGGTATTGCCTGTGGTCTCCCTGCACCTGCTCTATTCCCCATTGCTGTTTTACAATGCCTTGGTTTTAAGAGTGCATCTCAGTGTGGAGGTGGCTATCTTGCTAGAAGGAGGGATTTGTATTCTCATGTTAGAGCCTCAAGGCAGATTAGTGAGCAGCACAAAAGTAACTTCTTTTAGCAAATCTTAGAGCAAATCTCTCAGACTAGCAGAAGCACAGTGCCTTAGATCTCACACTGCAGATATAAGGCTCAAAGCACAGAAGTGCCTAGTTACTACCACATACCAGTAAACAGACTGCTATTTTTTCCAGATGGAATTGAAGACAAATGGCAAATCTTTAAGGGTACTGCTTAGAACTCTTTCACACTGGCAGACCGATCAGGTCCACCTGTGAGAGTTTCTTTAAGTGGACCTGAATAGGCCATCCATTGCCCTCTATGGGGCAGTGGATGTAAACGGACGTGTGTCTGTTTACATCCGCCGACATCTGATCCGTTTCGCTAAAAACAGACAGAGAGGGGACCTGTTCCTCCAGGTAGTCCGTTTAAATCTGACCGCCCATAGAGGAGAGTGGGCTCTGTCCATGTCAACACTGCACAGGGACCTGTCAGTTATCCACCTACTCAGCGGACAGATCCACTGACATAGTCTGCCCATGTGAAAGGACCCTGAGCCTAGGTTCCCACATCGCATGTCTCCCACAGGCAATTCACACTGCCCTCTGCGAACCGCTGCGGGTGTCAATATAATGTTAATGACACCCCCAAATCGCAGTGCAAACTTGTGATTCAGATAGGAATTGGATCGCATGGCTGAGAACAACCATGCGATCCAAATGCAGTGCAGGGAAAAAAAAAAAAAAAAAAAAAAAAAAAAGAAGAAGTCTCTGCACTTTTTTTTGCTGTGAATACAATGCGAGTTCAGCCATCCAATTGTATGGCTGAACTCGCACTGCACAGACATTGCATGTGATCAGCACATGCGGTGCGGGTGGGAATCACATGCGATGTCTGAGATTGCACGAGTGTGAATTTGTATTCTGGAAAAGATCAAGACAAAGTCATGACCTCAAAACAAAAGATGCTACAAATGATCCAATAAATATCAATGAACTGGAAAGAGTCTAAAATTCCTCTCAACCCCTGTGCAGGTCTTGTCTGCAGCTACTGGAATGAGCTTCTACCACTTTTTAAAAGGAACAGTCAACAACTTATAAAAATTTTAAACAAAAAGGCAAAGAAAAATCAAGTATTTTAAATGCTTACTTATTGCTCCTCCATTCCATAAATATGTTTTTTCATTGACTTGCAATGTACATCGATCAACCATAACTTTATGACCGCCACCTATTATTAAATAGGTCCTCCTCTTGCCGCCAAAACAGCCCTGACCTATTGAGGCATGGATGCCACTTGACCTCTAAAAGGTATGCTGTGGTATCTTGGACCAAGCCATCGGTAGCAGGTCCTTTAAGTCCTGTAAGTTGTGAGGTGGGTTTTAATATTTCAGACTTGTCTTTCATAAACCATTTTTGCAGTGTAGTAAGGCACGTTATCCTGCTGAAAAAGGCCACTGGCATCAGGAAAATAGTATTTTTTTGTACTCGCCGTAAAATCCATTTCTCTGTAATTCACCGACTGACACAGCTCCTCTCTTAGCCATTGGGTTGTTATGCCCATTACTAGGAATTAGTTGTAATTCAAACACTCAGAACCCTTTAGTTCCACTCAGGGGCGGTCCCTTGGGCAACAACCCTCCATCAACAAGCAGTAGAACGTAAAGAGAAAAAAGGGAGGGGTGGGTGCCGTGTCGGTTGGTAATTTACAGAGAAAAGGATTTTATGGTGAGTACAAAAAAATCCTATTTTCTCTTATATTCACTGACCGACACAGCTCCTCTTAGCCACTGGGACGTCCCCAAGCAGTGCCAAACGAGGGGTGAGAAAACTGCATAAAAACTTCATCCACCATGGCAAGTGGGAACTAGTGAAACTTTACCCACAAAAAAACAGTGCGGTGGAGAGATTCACCACAAAACAGGGTACCCTCAACAGGAGTGACTACCCACAACCGCACCAAAACTGCGGAATGTAATGCAACAGCGCAATAACTTAACGGTAGTAAGTTTTTATCGAAAAACCAGGGAAAAATTAAATATATTGCATCTTCAATTGCAACTATACGGCCGCCTGCAAAACTTAGTGGACAAAACAGGGATCAGCCGATGCACTGACATCTACCTTGTAGAACTTGGTAAACGTGTGGACAGATGACCTTGGTGTCGGAAGGCCCAAGACATTCCGATTGCCCTCGTGGAGTGGGCCGTGACCGGAAAGGGGGGCACCTGCCCCTTCAAGGCGTAGGCTTGTACAACAATCTGTCTGATCCACCTAGAAATGATGGAAGACGAGATCGCCATGCCTTTCTTGGGACCAGCCACGGAAACAAACAGTGAGTCTGACTTCCGAAAGGGAGCAGTGGCAGAGAAATACACCTTTAGAGCCCAAACCATGTCCAGAGCGTGAAAGGCCAGTTCCTTAGGGTGCTTCGGCTTAGGACACAGAGATGGTAATACAATGTCCTCATTGATATGAAAAGCCGAGACCACCTTCGGTAGAAAAGACGGATGCGGACGCAACACCGCCTTATCCTTATGGATAACCAGATAAGGCGACTTGCAGGACAAAGCCCCCAGTTCCGAAAACCTCCTGGCCGATGTGATGGCCACTAGAAAGACCACTTTCGGGGAAAGAGTCCACAGAGGGATCTCCCTGATATTTTCAAACGGCAGTTTTTGAAGCGGTGATAATACCAGGTTCAAATCCCATGGGGGTAACGGTGGACACACCCGAGGGACTACATGTCGCACCCCCTGAACAAAGGTACTCACTAATGAGTGAGCCGCCAGGGGTCACCGAGGAGAGAAAAAAAAAAAAAAAAGACAGTCAAGGCTGATATTTGCCCCTTAATGGTGCTTAACGCCAATTTCTGGTCTACTCCTCGCTGAAGAAACAGCAGGATCCTGGATATAGAAAAGGAGCGCAGATGCCATCCTTTCTCCTCACACATGGAGATGTAAGCCTTCTAGGTATGATTATTTATCTTCCGAGAAGAAGATTTCCGTGCTTTCAGCATAGTTGGGATCACCGAAAGACCCCGTTTCCTCAACACCTGGCTCTCAATAGTAATGCCGTTAAAGCCAGCGATGGTAAAGCAGGATGGAGAATCGGACCTTGAGACAGAAGGTCCTCTCGTAACTGCAGTGGCCATGGGGCGTCTGCCGCCAGGCGCACTAGGGCTGCGTACCAAGGACGCTGAGGCCAATCTGGGGCAATCGGTATTACTGGGATCCCCTGGACTTCCACTCTGCGAAGCAGACGTGGTAACAGTGTCAGTGGAGGAAAGGCGTAGATCAGCTGGTACCGATCCCACGGAGCCACCAGCGCGTCTGACCACGGATCTCTTGTCCTGGACACTAATCTCGACACCTTCCGATTGAGACGGGGGGGCCAGAAGATCCACGTCTGGTGTGCTGCACCTCAGGCACAGTAGCCTGAATACCTCCGGATGCAATGCCCATTCTCCTGGGTCCAGCATCTGGCGACTGATTGATCAGCAACTTGGATTCTTCCATCGACCAAAGGCCCTGAGCCGACTGAACCCCCATCACTCCACCCCAGCTGGATAGGCTGGCGTCCGTTGTGATCACTGTCCACTTCAGAGGTAGGAACGACTTCCCGGACTGAATCACCGGGACCTCAGCCACCAGATCAGTGAATCTCTGCCTGACTGGCTCACCTGGATCTATCAATCCAGGGACAACTGAGATTTGTCCCATTTTGACAAAATCTCCTTCTGCAGGACTCTGGTGTGGAACTGGGCATATGGTACTGCCTCGAAGGAGGCTACCATGAGTCCCAGGACTCGCATGCAAAAGCGGAGCGATGACCACTTGCGGTTCCTCAGCAGTTTTACCTCGGATCTGAGAGTCTGCAGTTTGTCTGAAGGAAGAAAAACTCACTTCCCTGGAGTCCAGCAGCAAGCACAAATACTCCAGATGCTGAGTCGGTACAATTACCAACTTCTTTAGGTTCAACAGCCACCCAAATTCTTGCAGGGTCTGCATGGTGATCGACACATCCTCCTCTAATCCTGAGGCGGAAGATGCCCTCAGGAAGAGATCATCTAGGTATCCCACGATCGCGATCCCACATTGCAGCAGCAACACCAAAACTGGAGCCAATACCTTGGAAAAAGACTCGGGAGGGCTGATGCCAAACCAAAAGGGAGAGCCACAAACTGATAGTGGGCTTCCCCGACTGCAAAGCGCAGAAATTTTTGATGCTGAAGGCATATGGGTATGTGCAGGTACGCATCCTAGATGTCTAAGGACGCCAGGGAGTCCCCTTGATGGAGTGCAGAAACTACCGAGCGAACGGATTCCATTCTGAACCTCTGCACTTTCACAAAGTGATTGAGGGCTTTTAGGTCCAATATTGGACGTACCCCTTCCTTCTTGGGAACTACAAAAAGATTTGAGTAGAATCCCTGGAAACGTTCCGATTCCAGAACAGGTACAACCACCCCGCGACTCAGCAGGTCCCTTACTGCCCCCTAGAGGGCCTCCCAGCGAGCCGGGGATACGGGTATGCTGGAGGGGAAGTATCTGTTTGGCAGCCAAGAGAGAAACTATCTTGTAGCCAGAGGAAATCAGATCGCAGACCCAATGGTCGGATAGTCGAGAGGACCATCGGGCTGCAAACTCCCGAAGGTGACCCCCCACCCGAGACATGGGTGGGGGCAAACCTTCATGCGGTAGCACTTTTGTTCGCAGGCTTGCGGTTCCAGGGACGTTTTTGTCCTTCCGTCGTTGTCCTGTCAGGCTGGGGATGTTTAGCCGAATAAGCCGTTTGTGAGCGGAAAAAGAGGGCTCCTGCCTACGGCATGGCTCCTTAGCCTTCCTGGCCTGTGGGAGTAGGGTACTCTTACCACCAGTGGCATTTTTAATAATGTCATCCAAAGAGGCTCCAAAGCGCCGGTCGCCAAGAAAGGGAAGATCAGTCAGGGCTTTTTTTGGATGCCTGGTCAGCAGACCAGCATTTTAACCAAATCAGGCACTTCAGCACCACTGCTAACACTGAAGCCCTGGATAACAGAGGAAGAGTATCCAGGGCCGCATCACAAACGTACTTAAGGCCTTGCACCAGTTGGTCTGCTAGTTCCACGCAGACAGGAGAAGCCTGTTGCTCTCCCAATTCGCGGTGCAACAGTTTTGCCCACTCAATCAGTGTCTGTGACACAAGTGCGCATGCCAGTACTGGTCGCACGGCTGACCCCACAACCGTAAACAAGGAACGAGCCACTGCCTCGGCCTTCATGTCCGTGGGATCCTTAAAGGCAGGAGTCCTCTCTACCGGGATCATGGTTACTTTATTTTTCCTGGATACAGGGGGGTCCACAACCAGAGGAGCCGACCATTTCTTGAGAAGGCTTTCCTCAAAAGGGTAACGCACCGCCATGGATTTGGGGACCGAAAAGGTCAGTTGTGGGCGACCCCATTCCTTGTAAATGAACTTGTCAAAATAAGTCAGATACGGGAACACCTTAGGTGAACGTGCTGGCTTGCGGGACCCAAAGGGGACCGCTACATCAGCAGAGAGATATGCTGGCTCCTGAATCACGAACAGCTGTGATAAGTGCTCCAACAAGCGCTTTGTCACGCATGGACCCGATCGGGGACTCATCCTCACTGTCCTGGTCAGCATCATCCGACAAGACAGAGCAGGGGTCACCAGCCTCAGCAGGACCTGAGTCTGTTTCAGAGCGCTCCACAGAGGGGGGGGGGGGGGCAGGGGCCGCTTTTTTGCACCCATTTGCCAAGCTGACCCTACCCTGTCTGCCACCCGAAGGGGACTTAGGACAGCGAGAGTCCCACCCTCCTTACTGTCGCTGGCTGAGGGGCTCTTTCCCGCCGGATTCATAACCCTGAGGAGTTCTGCGCTATTCAGCAGGTAGTGCCTGTAGTCCCTGTTGGCTCCCAGGTGCAGAGGAAACAGTGCTGTGTCGGTGGAAGCAGCTGCAAATGGCGCTAAAACCGCTCTGAAGTGTGCTCATGCTTCAAGAAACAGGTCACCCAGCGTCCAGCACAAGGACATAAAACACAGGGAAAATGGCTGCGAGAGCACAGGAGCACATGCTGCCGCTAACACTAGCCGAGAACACTAAAAAACATGTTCAGGCTTCAATAAAATGGCCGCCGTGTCCTGTATAGGTAATCACCAGGAAAATGGCCGCTGAAGCCCAGGAGAGCATTTTGCCCTTGCCAACACCTAAAACAGCCGCCGAAAGCAGCTCCATGAGGCACAGGGAGAAATCAATGGCAGTGAGCCCAGCGCTACGCAGGACACCAGCATGACCTCACAGACACCTTCCAGGGGCATGAAGACAGGACCCAGGACACCGCTAGCCAGCGCAACCCCCCCCCCCCAAGATGAGAGCCCCCCCGGAGAGCCCCTGCATAGACACACACGCTCAGCAGCCACATGCAGCATCCCCCGGGGAGGGAAGATAAGGACAGGGAGAGAAGAGAGGGAGGTGAGGGACCCCTGAATCGACCTCCCAGGGAATGCTCAGCTGCTCAGCCCCACCGAGTCAGGGAGAGCTGTACTTACCAGTCCTGAAGAGCTGGAAGACATTCCATCACAGACCCACTCACTGATCAGTACAGGGTGGCTGCTGGCCCGGTATACTGTGACGCACACATCAGTAGCCCGGTCATATGTATTCCTCCGGAGCATAAACGCTCACCGACCACCTCTGGAGCTGAGGTTTCGTTGTGGCCTGCACACGCTTGATGGCCGGACTGGGGAGACTACAAGGATAAGAGTATCCAGCCTGTCTCCCAGCCAGCTGTTGATAGTAGATCACAGGATCAATCATCTTGCGCAAAAAGTCACGCTTCCGCCGAAAAAAAGCACGGACCGATGGGCCCGCAGGGTTTCTAGGTCCTTCTCTTTCACTAGGAAAAATAAAACTGATGACTGTATGGCAGACTGGAGGGTTGTTGCCCAAGGGACCAGCCCCTAGGCGGAACTAAAGAGTTCTGAGTGTTGTATTACAACTAATGCCTAGTATTCTCCTAGTAATGAGCATAACAACCCAATAGCTAAGAGAGGAGCTGTGTCGGTCGGTGAATATAAGAGAAATACCATTTCCATGAAAAGGTGTACTTTGTCAGCAAAAATGTTTAAGTAGATGGTTTGTGCCAAAGAAACAGCCACGTGAATGGCAGAAACCAAGGTTTCCCAGCAGAAAATTGCCCAAAATATCACGCTGCCTCCGCTGGCTTGCTTGCTTTCTTCCAATACTGCAATATGGTGCCCTCTTTTCCCCAGGTAAGCAATGCGCACACATTCAGCCATCCGCATGATGCACAAGACAACCCGAGTCATCAGACTAGGCCACCTTACTCCATTGCTCTTTGGTCCATTTCTGACACTCATATGCTCATTGTCAGGCCTTTTGAGTGTAAACATGGATCAGCACTGGCACGCTGACCAGTATGTGGTAATGCAGCCCAACACACAAATTGTGATACCCATTTTTCTGTTTTCAAACACATCTATTTCAGGAGGCAACATGTTTACTTGCTGCCTTATATATCCCACCGACTTGTCAGTGATCAGATTATTATGGCTGATCAAAGAAACTCAAAAATTTCTAGCAAATTTGACTGCTTCAGAAAGGGCCATTACCCTAGCTCCCATATAATTTCTGAGAGTGTCTACTTATTGTTTGTGCTGGCTTACACCCTCCCCCCCCCCACCCCCCACACACAACCTTTTTAATGTAGTGGTCAGGGGAGCAGTGTACGGGAATACTAGAGTGAATATCTGAGTGACAGTTCTAAGTCTGCTGGGGCTGCTGACATCACATCCAATATGCTGATGCCCAGCATTTACATTTAAATGTTGTGTACAGACAAGGGAGAGTTTTACAAGTAAATAGAATGCCTAATATAAGTTAAATGCATATGATATCCTATAAGGAGACCGCCATTGAAAAAAATAAAGAAAAAAAAGTCTGGAAACAGGGTCTCTAAACGCAATAGGATCTTAGATAAGTTTGTCAGGCACATATTAAGTTTGAATCCTGCATTAAAGAATGTGTGTGTCCATTATTGTAACTAATAAAAATTTGACCACATTTTAGAAGCCATGTTTCCAAAGCTCCTTCATTCATCTATGAGCCAGGCTACTCGTTGCTCAGCACACTGGTTTGTGCAAACATATATGGCAATTACTGTACCTTTGACCATTGGATGTGTCTATCTGTACAGTCAACTGAGAGGTCTGGTTGTACAGGCCGAGCTCCTGCAAATTGGCTACCAGTTGGTTTAAACGTTGCCTCTGCTGGCTGATGATTTCCTGATGACTAGCCAACGTGTTAAAAAGCGTCTCTCGCTGCGGAACAGCAATGCCCCTGTAGAAAGCATAAAAAGTGCATAAATAGTGCATAATTATATATTCCAACCTGAAAATATTTCTAGCACAAATTTTTTTTAAAATAAAAACAGGTAAGTTTTACTAGTAAACACATGCAGAACAGTGGTATCAAAGACAACCTCGGATAAACACACTATATTAACAGGATCAAGCCACACATAAAAGCAACCCATAGGCAAGTCATTTTTTTAGTTCAACCCGCTGGTTGAACAAAAAAAAAATAATGTCTTGATTCCCCCATTCACACCATGTGGATGGGGGAATCTTCCCCACTGAATTATTGTAGTGGGGAGACCACCCGCTAATAAAATACACTAATCAGCACTGCCAGTTACAGCTGGTGGTGAGCAGCAAAAACCCAACAGGCTGCTTGTACAGAAGTTGATCAACGTCTGTACAACCAACCTGCCCAGAACATGGTTCGAAAATTTGTCTGGTCCTTGTTGAACCTGTTGGCCGGCTTTAGGGTTCAGGAGACAACTATTGTGTTCATCCCTATCATCCAGAACATACACACAAATGCAAGTGCACATACGTGTATGTAAAAGAAAATTTTTCGACAAATGTGTGAGATATTGCCATAAACTGCAGAGCAAGAGCACTAATTCCTGGCTTGTATCTTATGGTTAATTCTAAACTTGTAACCTGTAAAGGATTTTAAAGTATTGCCTATGGACAATTTTGGGCACAGTTATTTTTAGCCATTCCATAGTCACATGCAATGTTAAGACTTAACATGTTTGGTACCTATTTCCAATAAGGACCAGCCGCCGCAGTTATACTGCGGCAATCTGGCTGGTTCCCGCGAATCACAGTCATTGGATTTCGGCTCGTACACAGCGATTTGATTTGATTAGTCAAATCTCCATTCTGACAGGGGAGATCACACAGATCCTTTCTTTCTGCTATGCAGGAAGATGCATCTGTGTATTTCCCCAGTAACACAGTCCCCCATAGATGTTAGCCCCTTCCCTGACAGTGTCATTAGTACAATAACAGTGCATATTTTTAGCACCGATTACTGTAATAATGTCACTGGTTCCCAAAAAATGTCAGGTGTCCGATCTATCTGCCGCAATGTCGCAGTCCTGCTGAAAAATCACAGATCGCCGCCATTACTAGTAAATAAATAATAATAAAAATGTCATATCTACCTCTATTTTGTAGACGCTATAACTTTTGCCAAACCAATCAATATATGCTTATCACAATATTATTTTACTAAAAAGATGTAGAAGAATACATATTGGCCTAAACTAATGAAGACATTTTTACTTTACTTTTTGTTTTAGATATTATATTATTATAATATATTTAATAGAGTATATATATATATATATATATATATATATATATATATATATATATATATATATATATATATATATATATATATATATATATATATAATTAAATATTGATTTATTTTTTTCAAAATTGTCGATACTTTTGTAGCGCAAAAAATAAATAAAAATAAATAAAAAACACAGAGGTGATCAGATACCACCAAAAGAAAGCTCTATTTGTGCGGGAAAAAAAAAAACCATAAATTTTTTTTTGGGTACACTGTCGCATGACCGTGCAATTAAAGCGATGCAGTGCCGTATCGCGAAAAAAATGGCCTGGTCATTAAGGGGGAAAATCTTTCAGTCCTTAAGTAGTTTAAAAATACCCACCTCTGTTTTTTCCTATTGGACAAATATTGATCCCACCGATAATCAAGGACATTATTGACATCCTGAATAGCGTATTCCACATACTGATTAAGTCTGCGAATTTCCTGTATAAGTAAAGCAAGAGATTGGGTCATAAGAAGAGCAGACTGGTGAAGGTTACATTTTGTTTACTGTACAGAAGCACCGGTCCTTAATATTACCTGCATCTGTGCCTCACTCTTAGGGTCCAGAGGTCTCTGCTGCAAAAGACGGCAGTATACTGGATTCTTTTTTTTTTCATTCAGTTCTTTTGCATCTTGCACAGTTGTAAATGCATCGCGCAGGGTGGTTTGTAGACACCCATTATCATTATGTAGAGACTAAACAAAAACAAAACAAAAAAAAAAAAAGGACTTCTGTAAAGATCATTCCTAAAAAAAAGCACAAGCCACATACAATAAACACATTCCACGGTCTTCATAAATGTGTATAGCAAGTATGCTTAGCCATTAAATGGATTTATTTCAGACATTACTGTGATGGACTAGCAAGATTAATTTTATTGTTTAGAGCACAGTTTTCTGAGTAGAGAGGTGGAGTATACAGAATATGGACTTGACAGTGTAAAGAATGGGGCAATCTAGAATGTTATGCACAGCATAGTGTATGAAGAGCACATCCCACTACGCAGCACTCCATACAAATTAGCACATTCTACCATACACCCCAATGCAATTTGGTTTAAATTCTGGAAAGATTACTAGAAGTGTGTATAGCATGGTGCAAATGGTTAATATGTACTCACACCCCGTTTAGCACCTTATCTCATAGAAATGCTGATTGGGGAAAGTGAGAGAACAAAGCTGGCCGAGATCATAAAAGCAAGGTGAAATAAAATCATAGAGAGCTGGAAATGTCCAGCTTTATATATGCGATTTGGTAAGAGTTTATATTTGACTGCCATTGACAAATGAAATGAGTAACAAAACTTTCAGACTTTTACTTGTGTTTCTGCCTGTGTCATAGGACTATATGTCACTACACTATGTTCGCTGTCCATAGACAGATTACTGGCTACATGGTTAATAGGATATGCCCAGCAATACAGCACAACAATACTACTGTACTTACTTCTGTGGTTGCTTTGATATCCCGCACAAAGGAATCAAGATCATTGCACTCTGTCCTCAATCGTCTCATCTCCTCAGCAGTCCCTACAATGAAACGGGCCTTTGCTGTCCGTGCTTTTAATTCATCCATCTCTTTCTGAAAGTGAGCAATCTGGGCAACAAAATATTGATCACAATGTTTTAAAAAGACAATAAAGAGATACAGGGGGCAGATTTACTAAAGCTGGTACATGCAGAATATGGTGTAGCTGTGCATAGTAGCCAATCAGCTTCCTGTTTTTGCCAAACTGGAGTTAAAAGCTGATTAGTTACTATGCACAGCTGCACCAGATTCTGAGTGGTCCAGTTTTAGTAAATCTCCCCCACTGAGACAGTGAATCATTTTCATATTCACATATTTATCACTGCATAATCAGCAGTGGGATAGAAAATTGTCAACTTTAAATTGGAACTCAAAGCAAGCAGATAAAACACAGGTATAGTGCCTGTGCACACAGTCTATGGTTTAGGTCAGAACTGCTTTTCTCCACATACAAGTCAATCATAAAAAAGTAGCTGGAAGCAGCTCAGTATGTCAATTACAGGTCAAATCCACATGTTAAGGAACTTAGAGGCAAAACACAAGATGAATGCACCCATCTACCCAAGCCCTGGAATGGTTTTACCTACACACAGGTTGTATTGCAAAATCAAGTGATGTCCTTATTTCCTGGTTTAGATTTGAAGATTCCTATGTCTGCCCAACGAAAAAATAAATCAGCATCACAACTTTTGTAAACTCAGTAGGGAGGTTCCCCAATGTACCTGTAAGGCAGGCCATACAAATTCCGAACAAATTTTCTTTCAAAAATCTTTTCAAATAATTTTCGTTCGAATTTCGCACCATTAGTGGAACACAGCAATGGCCAATTTTTGTGCGGCTATTGAAATTGCGTGATCGGACATGCTGGAAGTTTTTTGAAAAACAAACGATTTTCTAATCAATAATGGGAGACTCGTGTGAGAAATATTATTGAGAAAGGAATGCACAAAGAAAATTCCCGGAAGGAAAAGAAGATTCCCAGGCACGAAAATTATTTTCTGTTGCAACATGAGGTGAAATTGAAGGCTTGGTTGGTCGAATTTCAAAAATTAATGGTGGCACCATTGGTTCACAAAACGCACAAAATTTCTGATTTTGAGAAGAGAATTTGTTTGGAATTCGACCATGTATGGCCTGCCTAAGGCTGAACCAGAAGTAAAGAGAAGTTTCTGGTTATGCAGTGAAGCAGATGTGTGTGACGTACAAGAATAACTAAATAGATTTGAAAAACCCCACTGTAGCTAAAACATGGAAGGACCTGACTATTTCTATCTATGCTTAAACTTGCTACCTCCCCCCTTTAAGGCTAGGTTCACATCTATGCAGGTTGTGTTTGATGCATTTGTCAGGTGCGTTCTACGTTTTTGATATGTTTGATGCGTTTTGCATTTTTGGTGGGGGGTAATAGTAAAGTATGGCAGTTCATGTAGCAAGGATTGGATGCGACTTTACACTCTCTGGCACTCAAGTAGCATCAAAGAAGTGCAGGAACTTTTAGGTGTCCAAAGTTGTATGGTAGGGTTAGCGCTAAGGGACAGACTTAGCGATAGGGTTAAAGTTAGGGCTTGACTTAGGATTAGCAATAATAGGATTAGCATTCTAACCATATTACTGCTAACCATGACAATTCCCGCTAACCCCAACATATAATCCTAACCTTTAACCCCAACACATAAAAGTTGAACCTTCGCCATTAACCCTAACATTGAACGTTAACACAAAAGGTTCCTGAACTACTTTGATGAGACTCGAGTGCCAGAGAGTGTAACCACTTCAATACTGGGCCTATTCTGGCACTCCTCTCCTACACGTAAAAATCATAATTTGTTTGCCAGAAAATTACTCAGAACCCCCAAACATTATATATTGTTTTTTTAGCAGACACCCTAGGGAATAAAATGGCGGTCATTGCAACTTTTTATCTCCCACAGTATTTGCGCAACAATTTTTCAAATGCATTTTTTTTTTTGGAATATGATGTTACACCGAGTAAATAGATAACCAACATGTCACGTTTTAAAATTGTGCACACTCATGGAATGACGCCAAACTTCAGTACTTAAAAATCTCCATAGGCGATTATATGTGTAGTTTGAATGGTGTTTTCTTATTTGGGGGGGACTAACATGTGCGTTCACTTCTGAGCGCGAGCTACTGGGGACAGGGGCGTTTTAAAAAACTTTATTTTATTTTACTTAATTTTTTTTTATTTTTACAACTTTATTTTTTTTTATCACTTTTATTCCTATTACAAGGAATGTAAACATACCTTGTAATATGAATCATTCAGACCCCACATCTCTCCTCCAGGCTGGAAAGCATGAGATCGCAAAAAAAAATTTCACCGATCCCATGCTAACAGCCACGATCGCGGCTTTTATTTCTGGGAACCCGGGCGTGACTTCATAATGTCGCGCCCGAGCCTCCGACAGTCATAGGCATCCATCTGGTCGTTGGTAAACGTGTGGACAGACGACCAGGTCGCCACTTTACGCGCTTCCGCCTCTCGGTGTCAGAAGGCCCAAGACGTTACGATTGTCCTTCTGGAATGGGCCGTGACCAGAAAGGGGGGCACCTGCCCCTTCAAGGCGTAGGCTTGTACTACAATCTGTCTGATCCACCTGGAAAAGTTGAATGACGAGACCGCCATGCCTTTCTTTGGACCAGCCACTGAAACAAACAGTGAGTCTGACATTTCCGAAAAGGAGCCGTGGCAGACAAATACACCTTCAGAGCCCTAACCACGTCTAGAGCATGAAGGGTCACCTCCTTAGGGTGTTTCGGCTTAGGACACAGAGATGGTAATACAATGTCCTCATTGATATGAAAAGCCGAGACCACTTTCGGCAAAAAAAACGGTTGTGGACGCAACACCACCTTATCCCTGTGGATAACCAGATAGGGCGACTTGCAGGACAAGGCCGCCAGTTCCGAAAACCCTCTTGGCCGATGTGATGGCCACTAGAAAGACCACTTTCTGGGAAAGGGTCAACAGAGAGATCTCCCTGATGTTTTCAAATGGCGTTTTTTGAAGCGCGACAACACCAGGTTCAAATCCCATGGGGGCAACGGTGGACGCACCCAAGGGACTACATGTTGTACCCCCTGAACGAAGGTACTCACTAAGGAGTGCGATGCCAGGGGTCATTGAAAAAGGACAGCTGAGGCTGAAATTTGCCCTTTAAAAACAGGGGTGAACAGCGGCGCTAGATATGGTGATAACATAAAATTATATAATAACTGGGATATAGGTATACATAAAATGTGTGTGAATAAGCACACATACTATTAAAACATTTGTTTAAAACATAATGTCCATAAATGATCCGAGATCTTGTACGATTAGCACCTGGAGGCAGTCCTTAAGAGTGAAGTGATGAGCTCTGTGTAGAAATAGGAACAGAGGGGCGCCAGACTGAGTGCAGTATAAATCATATATTTAATAAAAACAAGTAGTAACTCAGAGGTTAAATTAGATGAGTTCAGTATGTGGTAAAAATCGCCAGTCCTGGAGTCTCATCCAATGGTCTGATGAAGAAGCTGTAGCTTCGAAATGCATTACCATTCCTTGCCACTGTGAATAATCACATTTCCTGTGAAGTCACAACCAGCTGCTTCTAGTTTCCTGCCTCCTGGTTCCCATCATTCTCTGGATCCCTGCAAGATCACACCAGTGCCCCAGGCTGCAAAAGGGAAGACATTTATGAGACTCCAGGACTGGCGATTTTCACCACATACTGAACTCATCTAATTTAACCTGCGAGTTACTACTTGTTATTAAATATATACTGCACTCAGTCTGGCGCCCCTCTGTTCCCATGAAATTTGCTCTTTGATGGTGCTTAATACCAATCTCTGGTCTACTCCTTGCTGGAGAAACAGCAGGATCCTAGATATGGAAAAAGAGTGCGGATGCCATCCTTTCTCCTCACACATGGAGATGTAGGCCTTCCAGGTACGATGGTATATCTTCCAAGAAGATGATTTCCGCGCTCTCAACATAGTTGGAATCACCGAGTCCGACAGACCCCCGGTTCCTCAACACCTGGCTCTCAATAGCCATGCCGTTAAAGCCAGCGATGGTAAAGCAGGATGGAGAATCGGACCTTGAGACAGAAGGTCCTCTCGCAACGGCAGTCGCCAGGGAGCGTCTGCCACCAGACGCACCAGGTCTGCATACCAAGGACGCTGGGGCCAATCTGGGGCGACCAGTATCACTGGGATCCCCTCGGCTTCCACTCTGCGAAGCAGACGTGGCAACAGTTTCAGTGGAGGAAAGGCATAGATCAGCTGGTACTGATGCCACGGAGCCACCAGCGCGTCTGACGCGTCGGCCCACGGATCTCTTTCTCCTGGACACGAATCTTGGCACCTTCCAATTAAGACGGGAGGCCAGCAGATCCACGTCTGGTGTGCCCCACTTCAGGCACAGCAACCTGAATATCTCCGGATGCAATGCCCATTCTCCTGGGTCCAGCATCTGTCGACTCAGATAGTCCGCCTGCCAGTTCTCCACTCCCGGGATGTAAATGGCCGTCAGGGCCGGTAAGTGTCACTCTGCCCACCGAAGTATGTGAGCGACCTCCCGTGCAGTGGCTGAGCTTCTTGGCCCCCCTTGGTGATTGACGTACGCCACAGCCGCGGCGTTATCTGACTGTATCCTAATCGGACGCCCTTGACGTCTCACCGACCATGTGTAGAGGCACAGCTTGATCGCTCTCAATTCAAGCAGATTGATCAGCAACTTGGATTCTTCCCTCGACCAGAGGCCCTGAGCCGACTGAACCCCCATCACTCCACCCCAGCCAGATAGACTGGCATCTGTCGTGATCACTGTCCATTTCAGAGGAAGGAATTATTTTTCGGACTGAATCACCGGGGATCTCAACCAGTGAGTTTCTGACTGACTGGCTCACCTGGACCTGTCGATCCAGGGACAACTGAGATTTGTCCCATTTTGTCAAAATCTCCTTCTGCAGAACTCTGGTGTGGAACTGGGCATAAGGTACTTCCTCGAAGGAGGCTACCATGAGCCCCAGTACCGACATGCAAAAGCGTCAGTTTTACCGTGGATCTGAGAGTCTGCAATTTGTCTGAAGGGAGAAAAACAAATCGCTTCCCTGGAGTCCAACAGCAAGCCTAGGTACTCCAGACGCTGGGTCGGCACAAGTACTGACTTTTTGAGGTTCAACAGCCACCCAAATTCTTGCAGGGTCCGCATGGTGATCGCCACATCCTCCCCTAATTCTGAGGCAGAAGATGCCCTCAGGAGGAGATCGTCTAGGTATCCCACGATCGCGATCCCACGTTGTGGCAGCAATGCCAAAACTGGAGCCAGTACCCTGGTAAAGACTCGGGGGGGTGGGGGGCGATGCCAGACCAAAAAGGAAGAGCCACAAACTGATAATGGGCTTCTCCGTCTGCAAATCGCAGAAACTTCTGATGCATATGGGTATGTGCAGGTACGCATCCTGGATGTCCTTGATGGAGTGCAGCGACTATTGCGCGAACTGATTCCATTCTGAACCTCTGTACTTTCACAAAGTAATTGAGGGCTTTTAGATTGGACTTACCTTTCCTTCTTGGGGACTACAAACAGGTTTGAGTAGAACCCCTGGAAAAGTTGAGTCCGGAAAAGGTACTATCACCCCAGGCCAAAGCAGGTCCCTTACCACCCCCAAAAGGGCCTCCCGGCGAGCCAGGAGTACGGGTATGCTGGAGGGGAAGAATCTGTTTTACGGCCAAGAGAGTAACTATCTCGTAGCTGGAGGAAATCAGATCGCAGACCCATAGGTCGGACAGCCGAGAGGTCCACCGGGCTCCAAACTCCCGAAGCCGAGTTGCGGGTGGGGGCAAACCTTCATGTGGTAGCACTTTTGCTCGCAGGCTTGCGGCTCCAGGGACGCTTTGGTCCTTCAGAGGTCGTCCTGGGGACACTTGGCCAAAGCTCCGGAAGGACGAAAAAGTAGTTTTTGAGTGGAAAATTAGGGGCCTTGCCTACGGTGTGGATCCTTAGCCTTCCTGGCCTGTGGGAGTAGTGTAATCTTACCACCTGTGGCATTTTTAATAATGTTATCCAATGAGGCTCCAAAGAGCCGGTCGCCAAGGATCTGTCAGGACTTTCTTGGATGCCTGGTCAGCAGACCAGCATTTTAACCAAATCAGGCGCCTCAGCACCACTGCTGACACTGAAGCCCTGGATAACAGGGGAAAAGTATCCAGGGCCATGTCACAAACGTACTTAAGGCCTTGCACTAGTTGGTCTGCTAGTTCCACACAGACAGGAGAAGCCTGTTGCTCTCCCAATTCGCGGTGCAACAGTTTTGCCCACTCAGTCAGTGTCTGCGACACAAGTGCGGATGCCTGTACTGGTCGCATGGTTGACCCCACAGCCATAAACAAGGAACGAGCTACTGCCTCTGCCTTCCTGTCCGTGGGTTACTTTGTTTAACCTGGATAATGGGGGGTCCCCACGACCAGAGGAGCCGACCACTTCTTGGGAAGGCTTTCCTCGTAAAGGGTAATGCACCGCCATATATTTGGGGACCAAAAAGGTCCGTTGTGGTCGACCCCATTCCTTGTAAATGAACTTGTCAAAATAAGTCAGATATGGGAACACCTTAGGTGAACGGGCTGGCTTACAGGACCCAAAAGGGACCGCTACATCAGCAAAAGGATCTGTTGGCTCCTGAATCTTCAGGATATCACGCACTGTGCTAAGTGATCCAACAATCGCTGTATCGTGCACGGACCCAGACAGGGACTCCTCCTCACTGTCCGAACGGTCCTGGTCAGCGTCATCTGAAACGACAGAGCAGGGGTCACCAGCCTCAGCAGGGCCCGAGTCTGCACCAGAGCTCTCCCCAGAGGACGGTTGGGCCAGGGGCCGCTTTGAGGACCACTGACAAAGCGTCCAGGGGCACTGCGCATTCCACAGGCGAACCAGTTGCAATGGCCTGAATTTTGGGGGAAGAAACACTAGTTTCTGAAGCCATGCTGACCCTACCCTGTCTGCCACCTGAAGGAGACTTAGGACTGTGATGGTCCCACACTCCTACTGCTGCTGGCTGAGGGGCTCTTTCCCGCAGGACTCACCACCCTGACTGGTTCTGCGCTGTCCAGCAAGTAGTGCCTGTGTTCTCTGTGCAGAGGAATTCCCACGGTCATCCAAAGCTGCTGCTTATGGTGCTGAAAACGATCTGCAATGTGCTCAGGCTCAAAGAAAATGGCTGCCAATCTTTCAGCATAAGGACATAAAGCACTGGAAAAATGGCCGCCGGACTACAGGAAAGCATGCTGCTCCTAGAGACTGATGAAAAACATGCTCAGGCTTCAAGAAAATGGCCACGGCGTCCAGTATAAAAGGACAAAATCACAGGGAAAATGGCCGACAGTTACAGGAGAGCATGCTGTTCCTTGCCCTCACCTAAGATGGCCGCTGAACGCGTCACCCAGCCTGCTGTTGATAGCAGACCACAGGATCTTTCATCTTGCGTAAAAAGCAACGCTTCTACAGAAAAAACACAGAACGACAGGCCCGTCCAGGTTCCTAGGTCCTTCTCCTTCACTAGGCAAAATAAAACTGATGGCTGCATGGCAGGCTGGAGGGTTGTTACCTAAGGGACCGCCCCCTTGGGCAGAACTAAAAGTTCTGTGTTTTTCATAATACGTTATGCCTAGTCTTCTCCTAAAGGTGGCGTAACAACCCAATGGCTAAGAGAGGAGCTGTGTCATTCGGTGAATATAAGAGGAAAAAAAGATTTTACAGCGAGTACAAAAATGTAATTTCTTTCTCATCCATTAACATTTTCGCAGCCAGAGCCGTTTTTGCATTTTCTGCAGACATTCCAAAAATTATTTTAGGCCTGAAGACTACACAAAACCCCAAACAGTATATATTTTCTGAAAACAGACACCCTAGAGAATAAAATGTTGGTATTTTTTAGGTCATGAGATTTTACTGAAAAATGTCAAAAAAAAAAAAAAAACCCCTCAAATGAATTGTAGGGCAAACAAATGCAATAAACTACCCACATTTTTGATAAAATATAAAAGAGGAGGTTGCATCTCCTCTTTTAAATAGATAGTAAATAGATACCAAACATGTCAAACTTTAAATTTGCGTGCGACCGTGAAATGGTGACAAACATCAAAACCCTATATTTTCTATAGGCAACGCTTCAAAAAAAAAACACCTCTCAGTTTAGTGTTACACAAGAGGTCTTGTGCTAGAATTATTGCTGTCACTCCGGCGTCTGTGGTGATATGTAACATGTATATTGCAATTGATGTTTTCATGGGTAGGCGCTCCAAAGCGTCTGTATGTGGGGTCCTCAAAAATATTTTTATTTTGCTGGGATTTTATGTGCTTGGGTGTGTGTGTAATATTATATATATATATATATATATATATATATATATATATATATATATATATATATATATATATATATATATATATATATATATATATATATATATATATATATATATATAATCTTCCTTTCTTGGAGTGCAGTACAGGCCACCCTCCCTTCTACCCTGATTTCTTCCGATTGCTTGCCCATCGGCGGGCCCGGTACTGATATGGCAGGTGGAGAGGAGGGAGAGAAGCCGTCCTTCCCTTCTTGCTGTAACCCAGAAAGCGAGATGTACGACTTCCCTTCCGGATCACCTATCACTTTTCCCAGCCAGCATAGCTGGGAAGGGAAGTATTGCAATGCAATTAATGAAAAATATATAATTTTCAGACTAGTCAAAAATCCTTATGTCTTAATCATAGAGTACAGGGCAAAGACATCTTTAAGTCTTAATCCTGGGATGTAAACAACCAATACAACTGAATGGTGGGCAACAACCAAACAATGCCAACAGGTCCAAAACAAGGAAATCTGGTTCCAAACTCAAAGAGCAGCTCCAAGCACCTTAGTGCTGAAAGTGCTGGCTCCTGACTCTTTCCAGCAGATGATGTCAGAACTCAGTCCCACAGTGCTGACCCTTCCACAATGAAAACTGACACTAAACAAGATATTTTAAAGAAAGGCGCCCAACTACTTAAGGTAGCTAACAGCGCTTAGCCTGACTGGCCCACTCACAAAGTGAGTCTTCAGAGACAGGGCAGGCACTAAAGCAATTGCCCTGGACCTGTAAAGAGACCCACTGTTAACCTTTTAACAAACCAAAGTCCGGAAAGTGACCTATGCGGAACCAAAACGGACTTGCAGACTCTCCCTGCATCGTCCAGTTCAGTGGGGTCTGTACATGGCATGGCATTTCAAAAGCCAGACTGAGGATGGTCACGCTAGATAACTGCAATCGGAGAGGTCAGCTCTAGCAGCCAAGTAGAGAAGAATTAAAAAAAAAAAAAAAAAAAAAAAAGGAAGGACATGCTGTTAAGAGTGCTCTTAGGCTGGCCTACAGTTTTTTTCTTGCCAATGTTCAATCCTCCTATAGGCGGCAGTATAACAGGAAGGAGAAAGACTTCCTGTGTTCCTCAATAGACCAGAACTAAATCATGATTTATATTAAAAAAAAAATGTAAAAAACACATACCTCCTCCTGTATTGCATTTAGAATAGGGTTGGTAGCTTGGGGCTGCAAGAAAACAAACAAAAAAAAAAAAAAAAAAATTATAAGGCAACAACCTTCACAATTAAAGCTGTATCCCAAAAATATTTCAAGGTGAGTTTCAGGTGGAAGCCAGTTAAAGAAGAGTTCAAACCATTTAAAAAAAGTGTTAAAAAGTGTAGCTGCTGACTTTTAATAAATCGGACACTCACCTGTCCCACAGTCCAGAAATGAGAGCTCACGAAGCCCTGCTCCTCTCCCCCCTCCTCCCCGAGGTGTCGACATTCTAACTGTAGGTGCCAGGTTGTGGCTTCACAGCATGCACGAGACTGCGCTGTGAATGGTTGGCCAATCTTCTGGGACTTGTGAAGTGTCTCGGAAGATTGCAGGGAGGGTGGGGGAGAGGTGAACTTCCTTCTGGATCCGCAGAGCCCAGGGAGGAATTGGGAGCTGGGTGCCCATAAAAACTGAGTATCTGCTCCCCTCACAAAAAAAAAAAAAAGGATATGCCAAATGGGGCATGTCAGGGGGTCACCATCACTTATATATATTTTTATTTATTTTTTTATTAATAATGGGGCATGTCAAGGGGTCACCATCACATACATATATATATATATATATATATATATATATTTTTTTTATTATTAATAATAATAATAGCACTTTTTTTTTAACCTACAGTGAACTTTAACCACTTACAGACCGGACCATTTTGCTGGTCAAAAACCAGACCACTTTTTGCGATTCGGCACTGCGTCGCTTTAACTGACAATTGCGCGGTCGTGCGACGTGGCTCAAACAAAATTGATGTCCTTTTTTTCCCACAAATAGAGCTTTCTTTTGGTGGTATTTGATCACCCCTGCGGTTTTTATTTTTTGCGCTATAAACAAAAATAGAGCGACAATTTTGAAAAAAAAAACGCATTATTTTTTACTTTTTGTTATAATAAATATCCTCCAAAAATATATAAAAAAAACATTTTTTTCCCTCAGTTTAGGCCGATACGTATTCGTCTACATATTTTTGGTTAAAAAAAAAAAAAAAAAAAATCGCAATAAGCGATTATTGATTGGTTTGGGCAAAAGTTATAGCGTTTACAAAATAGGGATAGTTTTATAGCATTTTTATTAATAATTTTTTATTATTTTTTTTTTTATTGTAATGGCGGTGATCAGTAACATTTTTTGTGACTGCGACATTGTGGGGGACCCATCGGACATTTTTGACACATTTTTGGGACCATTGTCATTTATACAGTAATCACTGCTATATAAATGCAGTGATTCCTGTGTAAATGACACTGGCAGTGAAGGGGTTAACCAGTGGGTGGCAGTGTAGGGGTTAAGTGTTCCTAGGGGTGTGTTACTAACTGTGGGGGGGGGGTTGGGCTTTCATTTAGTGAACACTGATCTCTGCTCCAATCACATGGAGCAGAGATCAGCGTCACTAGTTGCTAGACAGAATGGAGAAATGCTGTTTACACGGCATTTCCTCCATTCAGCTGTCCCGTGAGACGATCGCGGGGATGCCCGCGGCGATCGAGTTCGCGGGTCCCGCGACCGGACTCACGGGGGTCCCGACCAGCGCGGAAGCCCGCCGGCGGCGGCGCGCTCCCGATGGCAGGGCGGCATTGAATATTGGACCTACCTGTACGCCAATATGCCTGCCCGTGCCATTCTGTCGACGTACATCGTCGCGCGCTGGTCGGGAACCGGTTAAGGACTCAAAATTATTTGTCCAAAAGCAGTTATAAAAGCACCGTTGATCGCAGGACTTTTTTTTTTCCTTTCAGCTACTGACCAAAATCAAATGTTTTACATATTCCTGCCATGGGACGCAGATTACCTGAGGAGGCGTTTGCTTCACCTCTGATGAACTGATCTTCAATGCCTTCTGGCGCATTACTGGGGTTGCTTGTTGTGGTTGGCCTAATTAAAATATAGATATACCTGTTAAAGAATACGTAAATCCAACATTTCACATTCCTGATATGCAACTGCTGTACCATGTACTTGTATGAAAAAGTATTCTGCTTTCTTTGTATTGCTGCCTTTGTGTTAAATTCCTGGTGTTCCTGCCAGTCCTTGTGCTTTCCTATTAAAAACAAACACACTAAGCAGGGGAGCACAGTGAGGCAAGTTCTCTAGCTGTGCTGGGAACTCAGCCTGCTCTCCTCCGGTGATGAGCCTTCTCTTGGCACCCCCACCTTGCAGAGCCTTTCACTGGAAATTTAGTATGCTGCTGCTTCTGATCACTTATAACACACAATCAACGAACCGGGAAAAATTACATTTGCATGTATGCAAAAAGAAAACCATTTACATGGCAACTCGTGGTACACTATTGCACTGGGAAAGGAAACTAGAGAACCTCATTAGTTTAGACATCACGTACTGTGCAAGAGCATTCTGCTCTTAACATGGATAACTGAAACGCAAGGAAGGTTTCTTAATTGCTCACCGTCACCCTGTCACATGCACTTTCCATGAAGCCTAAAAGTTGTATTGCCAATGTTTTTTGCAGAACATGTTCCGCTGCTGTCACAAACAAGAAGCTGTCCCTGAGCAATGACATGCAGCAGAGTATAAAACAAACTGGGCAATTGCTTATAATACACAAAAAGGGACATGTATCAAACAAATTAGCAACTCAATTAGTTGCAAATTAAGCTACGCCTCCTTCAGCAACATTTCTGGGACATTATTCCTGGGCAGCCAACTGCAACCATTTGCAAAAGTTCAACAACAGACTTATTATTGAAGAGAAGACAGAATTACACCCAGAAAAGATACATACTGTATTTATTGGCGTTTAACAGTCACTTTTTCACCCAGTAAATCGGATGCAAATAGTGTGTGCGTGTTATACGCCAATACTTAAATTTTAGCTGCCTCAGAGGGGACAGGGAGGGGGGTGGGTTGAATGCCATCCGATTACATACTATGAGAATTTCCTGTTTACTCAGTGGCCTCTGCAATAGGAAGTCCCGTCTCCTGGGCTGCCATTGGACCACTGTTCTGTCTATAAAAGGAGGGTCTCTCTGTATGTAATCTGTCGTCCTGCCCCCTCTAGGCTGCAGATGGGCATCGATCAGGCTGCTGATGGCAATGGTGAGGCTGCATTGATGTGGACTGATGAGGCTGCATTGACGACACTGGTGAAGCTGCAGATGGGCATGATCAGGCTGCAGATGGACACTTAAAATTTTATTTTTTTCCCTCTTAAAATGAATGTGCGTGTTATACGCCGATAAATACGGTAAATAAGACAGGGTCAGGTTTCACTCAGTCACTGGCAAAGGAGGAGGTTAAGACTCAGACAGGAATTTTGTAATAAATCTGTCTTGTAATGCTTTTTACTGTTCAGGCTTAGCATTGCTTTGCCTTGCAACAGGATTAATAAATGTTCCCCACAGTGTTCTAGCACACTAAATGTCACTAAGTTAGGCCCCTTTCATTTGGTCTTAGACAGCAGTAAATTACCATCAGGAAATGAGCGGTTAGGAGCCATCATGGACGGTGACTGAATTGATGGAGGCCCAATAGTGCTCTGGGGAACAGCTGCCACTGTGGACTTCACAGGAGGGGTTAAAGGATATGACTGGCTATGAGGAGTAAAAGCAGGTTTTGTGGCTGCTGGTTCAGCGGCACTGAATCTAGAACAGAAAGAAGAATTGAATACACATATGCAACAAATACGAACACATATAAAAGAGAATAATCACATAAGAAATTACTGATCGTTCACTTCAAAAACTCAACACTATAAAAAAATTATATTCCCTGGCTGCCTGAGATCGTACTGGCTTCTTGGAAAGACTTCCTGGTTCCCAAATGCTACAATATTTTATCCACTGCTGTCCTCGAGAATGGAATTTTAACATTAAATAATATTCATGCTAACCAGTTGTTACTCACTCACAGACTGTCCAGACAGAAATGTTCATATTTGGAAATAAAGTTAAAAATTGCCTTAATATAAAGCAGGGAAGAATTAAAGTGGTTGCAAACAAACATTCATTATTAAAACAAAAAAACAACAACCATGTTACACTTGGCTGCTCTGTGCAATAATTTAGCACAGATCAGCCCGATCCTCCTCTTCTGGGGTCCCCTGCCGGTGCTCCTGGCTTCTCCCTCCTGCCAAGTGCCCCTGTAGCAAGTCATTTGCTATGGGGGTACTCGTGCGTGCTTGCTCCTGAGCCCTGCATGTACATAGACAATGTGTGTACTTTGGCCCTGCCCCCACTCCCTCCTCACTGGCTGCGATTCACAGCAGTGGGAGCCATTGAGGAGGGAAGAGTTGAGAGAGCCTCTGCT
This sequence comes from Lithobates pipiens, assembly GCF_037356315.1. Classification (NCBI taxonomy): domain Eukaryota; kingdom Metazoa; phylum Chordata; class Amphibia; order Anura; family Ranidae; genus Lithobates; species Lithobates pipiens. Next base: position 174,403,491 of record NW_027507764.1, read on the forward strand.
CTCATGCACAGCACTGATTTGAGATGGGGCCCAGGTAAGTATAAGGGCACGAACAGAATGCAATAGGGTAAAAAAACCTTCAGTCTTTTTAAAACCACTCTAAAATATCTTTTATTACTGTCTGTATCACTTTGGGAAAGATTTCACCATCTTACTTTCTGGCGTTAGGCTGGGTTCACATTGCAGCGGTGACGAGAACCAGATGTGATTCGCACCGCACTGCAAATCACATCCGATCTCTGTGCGATGCGAGTTCAGCCATACAGATAGTATGGCTGAATTCGCATCACACCCAGCCCAAACTCGCACAGGACCTTTTTTTGGTCCGCAGCAGAATCGGATTGCATGGGTGTTCACACCATGCGTTTCGATTCCTGTCCGAGTTTGCAGATCGCACTGCGATATGCGAACTGATCTGGGGGTGTCATTAACATTTCACTGACACTCCCAGCAGTTCGCATAGGGCAGTGTGAACTGCCGCTGGGAGGTATGCGATGCGGGAACCCGCAGCGGATTTGCGGCATTCCCGCATCGCTGCAATGTGAACCCAGCCTTAAACATAAAAATAAGTGTGGGCTTCTGTATTTGGGACATAAAAAGTAAAAAAAAAAAAAAAGATAAAAAAAAACAGAACTGACAGAGGCTCCAAACCACTTCAAAACTAATAAAAATGGCAGAAATTGCATTTTAAAATCCATTTCTAAAACACAATACAATTTATGCTAAGTGTGATAAAGTCAAAACTTTTGTACATACTTTGCGCTAAGGTTCACTTTGACATTAGAAGTAGAAAATGCAAAACTGGAGCTGACTGCTTGTTGTGCAATGTTAATGGAGTTGTCTGGCTTGGAAGTGGGGGTTCCAAAAGCTGGAGGTCCCTGGACAGCAGAGGAAAAACCCTGGGGATTTGAGGGCACAGAAAAGCCAGGGTGGGCTGTTCCTACTGAAGCAGATGGCGAATTTGCGGAAAAGCTGAAACCCATAGTAGATTCTTGGGGTTTTCCAACAGGGCCTGTGATGCCAAAATGTGAAGCGCTAGCCTGTGGTTTGCTGGGAAGACTTGGAACCGTGGCGCCAAATCCTTGTGCAGTAGCCTGTGGTTTGCTGGGAAGACTTGGAACCGTGGCGCCAAATCCTTGTGCAGTAGCCTGAGGTTTGCTGGGAAAACTTGCTGCAGGAGCGCCGAACACCTGTGAAGTGGTCTGAGGTTTGCTGGGAAAACTTGCTGTGGCAGGAGTAAAAACCTGGGCAGGTTTGCTGGTAGTGACAGGCAAACTAAAAGCTGGGGGTGTTGGCTGAACTTTGGAAGCAAGGCTAGATACAGGAATGCTAAAAGCTGGATTGATGGCCGAAAGTGTAGTAGATGGAGCTCCAGGACCCTGGGGGGGATGGGAAGGAACACTCGATGCTGTAAAGATAAAAAAAAAAAAAAAACACGAATTAAGCATGTAAACTATTTTCTGATCCAAAAAAAAACAAAAAAAAAACAACAACAACAACAGACAATCATGCAGTTATGGTTTCACTACAGTTACCACCATTTCCCATACCAAGAGATATGAATTAATATTAAAGCTTCCTGCAGCATGCATTCAACAAACTACCTAAAATAATAGGTAAAAGGCATGGTTACCAGATGTTTCACCTTAACGCTCCCCCTATTTTCAGGGGGGAAAAGTGCATGTTATACGCCGATAAATACGGTATTCAAAGTGTTGACCAATAACACCAATAACATAGTCTAATAACAAAACAAAAAAGACTATATAGTTAGTCTGCACCAATCCTAAAGTGCAAATACATCCACAATAAAGTGCGTATATAAACTTTCAGTGTGCAATCTACAAAACAGAACACATCAGTGCAAAATATAAAGTCTATAAAGTACCATGACTAAATAAAGTACTCAAGGCAACACGTCAGACGCACATAGTGATCATTTAAAGAGGAAGTAAACCCTGATGGGTTTACTTCCTCTTTTTTTCCCTGCAAAGGTAAAGCATAATGGACTACTATGCATCGCATAGTAGCTCATTATGTGTCACTTACCTGACACAGGAGCCAGCGAAGTCGCCGCTGTCCCCTGTAGTCCGCCGCTGCCATCTTGCTGGTGGCGTCTCGCAGCTCCGCCGAATCACAGCGGCGAAGCTGCGATGACGTCACTCCCGCGCATGCGCACGGGAGTCGCGTCTCGCAGCTCCGCCGCTGTCATTCGGCGAAGCCGCGATGACGTCACTCCCGCGCATGCGCACGGGAGTCGACAAATTAGGCAGCTCCATTCTTGGATTTGCCGCGTTTAGTGCGCCTGCGCGTCGCTGTCTACGGCGCATGCGCCGTAGACAGCGGTGCCCATTTTCGGGCAAATATCTCCTAAACCATATAGGTTTAGGAGATATTGCTTGGACCTACAGGTAAGCCTTAATCTAGGCTTACCTGTAGGTCAAAGTGGTTTGAAAGGGTTTACTTCCTCTTTAAGGAGAAGACTGCATTTGACTTTTTGTTTGCACTTTACACATAGCTTTTTGTTTGTCTTTATGACATTACAGTGCTTTGCTAAAGTATTCATACCCCTTAAAAGTTTCCACATTTTGTCATGTTACAACCAAAAACATAAATGTATTTTATTGGTATTTTATGTGATAGACCAACACAAAGTGGCACATAATTGTGAAGTGGAAGAATGATAAAATGGTTTTCAAAACGTTTGCAAATAAATATCTAAAAACTGCAGCGTGAAATTGTATTCAGCTCCCTTTACTCTGATGCCGATAACTAAAATCTAGTGGAACCAATTGCCTTCAGAAGTCACCTAATTAGAAAATAAAAGAGTCCACCTGTGTGTAATTTAATCTCAGTATAAATACAGGTGTTCTGTGAAACCCTCAAAGATTTGTTAGAGAACCATAGTTAACAAACAGCATCATGACAAATGACACAGTAGATCAGCTTCTGCTGTGAATAAAAATCACAGTAGAAGCAGCTTGCACCCCCCTGCAGGCAGAAGTCGGGGATCACGTATAATCGTATAGATACAAAATGATCCTGCAAAACTACTAAAACTGCTGAGCCTTGTAGCAGTAAAGCAGCTAAAACTGCTATAGGGCAGTCAGCAAGTGATTAAGTAGGCTCTGGTGCCGTATACAGTATATGCTAGTATCTTTATGGTACACTTACAACACCTGGTAGAATTGAATTAGGGAGTAGGATTGCAGATCTGTAACTACCAAGTTTGGAAACTGACAACCTACAAACCCACTTTCCAAAAGTCCCCAAGGTAGACAGCAAGCATAAACTTACCACTTTTAGGCTGTCGCTCCCCCTCCAGACGGAGTTCCTCCAGGGGTGTGTTGAGAGACTTTACATTTGGATTGTAGTTTATCACATGAAAGGGGCAGAGGACGCCATCAGTGGAAAGTATCATAAGTATGGGGGAAGGAGGTAGGACTTTTTCTTCAGCTGTAGAAACCAGGCAAAGAAAAAACATTCACGGTTACTTTCACTACAGCTAAGTGTAAGCAATAGATATTGTTAATCTTGGCAGCCTGTTAGCCCAATCTAATAGCCAGCAAGCATTTTATTCAGTTGACTATAAAGCCAAAGGTTTAGAGAAGTTATGCCATGTTTTGTTCATTTTTTTTTTTTAGCATTGGGTATTATCCAGACTGAAATAATTAAAACTACTGCCAACATGTCATTTAATACAACCGATTAGTTACACATTTTTATTAATAGCGTACCGCCATTTCTTTTAGATGAAATAAACAAGCAGATTGTATGGCACCAAGGGGTGTTTGCACATATTTTCACTTATATTTTACAGCACCTTGAGAGCCCTCTGTAGGGTCAGTGTAATTTAAAATTTCAAACAGACTTCCACTAGAAGACATTAACCAACTCCCTCATATTACTGTATATTGGTCAGCTAATGCATTTGGTGCCACCAAAGACCAGCAGAGAGCTGGCGTAGCCAGTAGGACCAAGCAACAACATTCAAGTCAATATCTGCCTGTTAAAGCACATGGTTTAGGAGCTCTAAGATATGCGCAAGAGATTCTGGGCACCTGAACTAATATTATTTGGAATAGCATCACAGGTTAATTATATTAAAAAACTGAATAATTTTACTATTCACCATGGATTACAACTGCTTGGTGTTGTGTGATCATTTTAAAAAGGAGAAGATAGCATCTGACACATTGCTTTTTGCACTTTATCTTCCTATACCAGGGTTATATAAGCATGTCCAGCCTGATGCAGACCTGACACTGCATCTCTTCTGACTGCATACACAGTGCCAAAGAATGTAAATACAAAGCCAGCACCAGAGTAAAGACAAATAGTCTTGCGTAAAAAGTTACCCATATATATTTAGTTTTACAGTAAAATCATATCAGCCTAAGACTAATGTACACACAGGCGGAATTTCCAACAGCGTCTGACGGGAGCTTTTCATCATATATTCCGATTGTGTGTATGCACAATCTGACTTTTTACGAAAAAAAATTCTGACGGACCAAGAAAGAGAACATGTTCTAAATTTTTCCCATGGAACCAATTCCTATCGGGAAAACCACTCGTCTGTATGGTGTTCCGACGTACCAAAAACAACGCATGCTCTGAAGCAAGTATGAGACAGAAGATATTGGCTACTCACTATTGAACTTCCTTTTTCTATTCCCGTACGTATTGTACGTCACCGCATTCTTGATGGTCAGAATTTGGTGTGATCGTGTGTATGCAAGACAGCTTTAGTGGAATTCCGTTGGAAAAACCTTCAGAGTTTATTCCGTTGGGAAAACTGGTCGTGTGTACAGGGCATAAGAGTTTTCTAAAAACTTTTAACTGTCTAAGCTCCTAGAGACATGGTTGCTGTGACCTACTGTGGACAATCAAAGAAATTAGGAGTTCAGAAGGATACTATCGAAATTTAACTATACGAGCACATACTGATTTCTATTTGTAGCCGGCTGGTATAATCCAGTACAACTCCCATAGGCAATGTGTCATCGCTGTTGTCGGACAATGGTAGCTCAGCTCGCCCAGCATCTTCCAAAATCCATAGTTCCCAGGTGTTCTGTAAGAGAGAGCATGCTTGAGACAAGAGAAGCAGTGTCATATCAACAGCTGTTTGTTTCAACAAAAATAGTCCAAAGTTGCCTTAACAGCAAATTCTGCCTTACAAAAAGGCGTAGTTAGCGCCGGTGTTAATTTTCAGACTGTTGGGCATGTAAAAATGACCCTGCTGTCCTAAAACATAGTTAGACACAGCTGACATTTTAGAGATACACACCAGTAAATAGAGAACATTTGTGGGGATGTATACTGGTTTTCTGCAGTTTTTCTTTATCAAGCAATACTGCATATTGAGATTTCACTGTGTCCCTGTAAGCCACAGCCAGTATTCAGTGCAATGAAAATCACACCCAACCACTTTTTCTCAGCTGTGGAGGCCAAACTTATGATTCTGCACACACTGCTTTCAGAAAATGCCCTTGAACTGAGCTCATCATTGCGCATCCATTCCAGATGCTTGTAAGTGACATCACACATAAGCACGTGGGCTGGACGCGAGAGGTGGATCAGCAGGATAAGTGTGTCAGGACACATAGCTGCGTCTCATCTCTGCTTCCTTTCACCACAGCAGGAGGGGTTCAGTGCTGGGGCAGAAAAGCAGTGGGGCAGATGTGAAATGAGGTGTATTGGTGGGGCAGATGAGCGGGGCGGGGGGGCAGTGGTGGGGCAGGAAAGCAGGGGCGTACAGAGGTGAGACAGATGTGCAGGAGGTACATTGGTGGGGCAGATGAGAAAGCGGGTTACAGTGGTGCAGCAGATGGGTTCAGTGTTAGGACAGATGAGAAGGTGATTCAGTAGTGAGACAGAAGAGCATGGGGATATGGCAGTGGAGCAGATGTGCAGTGCTGGGGCAGATGAGAAAAGGGGTTTATTGATGGGGCAGATGAGCAGGGGGGTTACAGTGGTGGGACGCAAGGGGGTACAGTGGTGGGGCAGATGTGTTGGAGGTACAGTGGTGGGAGGGACAAGGGGGTTCAGCGGCGGGACAGAAAAGCAGGGGGGGTACAATGATGGGGCAGATGAGCTGGGGGTTACAGTGTTGGGCAGATGAGAAAGGTTGTACATCAGTGGAACAGATGAGCAGGGTGTTACAGTGGTGGGGCAGAAGAGAAAATGGGTTACAGGTTACAGTGGTGGAGCAGACGAGCAGGAGGGGGTTTACAGTGGTGGAGCAGACGAGCAGGAGGGGGTTTACAGTGAAGGTGCATGAATTGGGGTTGATCTGAGGCATGAGTGGAAGATGTCAATTTTCTCACTACTAAAGTAGTTCACAGCATTTACTTTATAAAAAATTATTTGTGATTGAGTGTGTAGTTGACTTTTTTGTTTTAAAATAGGCACGCTCAATTTCTTTGAAAACATTTTTTGCCACACTGTGCTCAAAAGGTTGCCTACCCCGGATCTAGTAGGCAGATCAACCAAAAACAATACAGTTGTGCACAAACAATTGAAAAGCAAGAAAAAAAAAAAAATCAAAAAAACACAAGAGAAAAAGAAAAGAAGGCAAAAAACGGAAACAAGATGTCCTCACGTAGGATCCTCCCACCTGAAGGACCCTTGAGAAAGTCCATTGTGATGCAAGCTTGCAGGTGGGAGGAGCCTACATGACGACATCACACAGGAAGTACCCAGAGTGACATCTTGTTTGCTATTGAATGCGTTTGATCTCCTATCATATAGTGAGTACATTTTTAACTTGTTAAATAACTTTTTTTAATGATTTTTATGATGTTCGTTTTTTTCTTTACCTATGGAATGCACTGCATGGAGTCATGTAGAGAGAGAGGTGGGACCCATTAGAACACTTGTTTGGTGGATCACTGAAGAGTCTGCAGACTGTCCAAAGGGTGAATCACCTATTTCCCTAGACCAAGTGGCTCTGCAGGTGATCCATCCAAACTCCCAGGTTCAGGTTGTACACTCATACCCAGGAATCACTGTACAATTACCTTTGAGTTCGTATAGAACAAATATAGTTTGTCCTTTGCTTTCTCAGTTACAAGAAAAGGCCAGGCAAAGGATGGATCCCCCATTGGAGTCAATATGCTTAATATGATATATCTGCTGAAATTGTTATATGTCTTGGCTAAAGCAGGCCATAGACTGTTCGAATCTCGGCCAGTTCAGCATGGAATGGCCGAGATCTGAACCATGTACACGCAGGCTGAAAGTACCCAATTAGATTGATCAACTTGGGTGCTATTCTACATGTGATTATTGCTAGCGGTTATTATAGCTGCTAGCAGTATTCACTGTGTACTCCTGGTGGTGACTGCTCCCTCTGCTGGGAGAACACAATATTTCCATGGGCGGGATTCCCTGGGTGAATCAAGCAATTTTCTTTCCTACAACCCATGGCTGGGTTCATCCGTCCTTGGCTAAAGCTAAAGCTTGCACAACTGCTGAAGCAGCCATAGTTTTGTCCCTCTTTATATAGATGCCAAGCACCTCCCTGCAAAAGGTCCTGCTATGCTGCAAACTTCCCTTTCTCTCTCTTTCTCACCATTGTAACCAGTATTTCCAAGACTCCATAGTCTGCTTCCCAAATGATCCTATGTGGTCCAATCCCACCCTATCTGAACTGCTCAATATTCCTGACCCACAGACCCCATTGGCTCCCGCTGCTGTCCATTATAGTCAGTAAGGAGGGAGCAGGGTTGAGTCATGCTGTATGTGTTAGACACAGTCATGCACAAGTGTCCCTATAGCTTTCCTAAAGACTGGAAAAAAACTTCCCTGAATGTAGAGCTGGATTCCTGAGCCAACAAGGAATAGCTTCATTCTTGGTAATAACCAGAACAGCCTGTCAAGAGACAGGACCGATTTGATTCACAATAAGAAAATATTCCGTTTCATATAGTTGGTGTGCAGATAAACTGGGTGAAGGGAATTGCCCTACTGTCTAGGGGGGAGAGAGGGAGATAGGTGTTCATACATAGTATGAACACACGATGTGTCTCTACTTCCCTGAAAGAACCGGGATCTGTGTGTCTGTCACAAGAAATCGTCGGAGCCAGGCGGTCATCGCGAACATGGGCACTCGCATTGGCTCCGGGCACATGCCCCCTGTGGCCAAAGGCGAGGTGACCTAAGGCAACGTCGTTTCACCCAGCCGTGCCATTCTGCCCCAGTAAAGCTGCAGGGCAGCAAATGTAAACCATTAGTGGCTTGAGGTCCAAGATGGGGTAACTACCCCCTTTGGGTTTGGCAACAGTGAACAGGCTGGAGTAAAACCCCATCCATCACAGGGGCTGGGGCAATGATACTTTGATCCAGAGGATCCAAGAGGCCCCAATAGAGATCTGCTAGTCTTTTCAGAGACACATAAGGTTCTAAGTGAGAAAACAAGGAGGCGGCAGGGTGCAAAACTCACATTTAAAGGCTAGGGCACCACCTCCTACACTTAGGCATCTAGAATTCCCGTGTCTGCAAAAAAGGTCAACTGACGACCCCCACTCCGGATAGCCATTTATGCAGTGGAAGGCTTGTCTGAGGATTTGGCTGATTTGGGATGCCAGAGAAATAGTATACAAAGATGAAGCGATCAAAACATACTGGATAACAGGTACCACATCCCAATATTGCATATAACAAAAAATGAGGGAGGAGAAAGGGAAAAGGGGCTGGAGGGTAACCAACCCCCGGGACTTTTAAACTGTACCAAAAATAGGAAAGGATCAGAAATAATACATTCTCTTTATTAAATATTTAGTAAAAAATGAAGTCCGTAAATAAATACATATACAGACTGTATATGTATTTATGGACATCATTTTAAATTTTTACTGAATATTTAATAAAGAGAATCTATTATTTCTGTGGGTATTATTTCTGATCCTTTCCTATTTTTGGTACCGTTTTAAAAGTCCTGGGGGTTGGTTACCCTCCAGCCCCTTTTCCCTTTCGGATGCCAGAGCTTCTGGGTAGAAGGGGAGTTAAGCTTGGGGGTCCGTGACAGAGTGAAGGAGGAGAAGGGAGGAGAATGGAAAGGAATGCTTCTCAAAAAGGTATAGAGAGATGTCTTTGTAGTTGCTTCTTCTGCTGAGGAACATGAATGCTCTTGCCACCAGTAGCATCCGGCCAGCATCTTTCCATTCTCAATGGAGCCCACAAAAAAAATAAAAAAATAAAAATAAAAAACACTTTGAAAAGAACTCCCAACTGCTTATCAGTTGGGTCCTTAAAAGGAAAATACATCATCCATAAGAACGGTAGCTGCCTCTTTAAGGCTAGAATTTACAGTGCACATTTCCAAACAAAATCCTCAGAAAACAGATACAAAGCAAGTGCTTCAAGCCCCATAGAGAAATAGTTGAAAAGTAGGCGCAAAGAGAAAGTCTGGTCTAAAGGGTCTTAAATGCCTCAAGTTTGAAAACAATACTGGTAGAGGCAACAGGCCAATTCTCTAGCTTCAGAGGTTCACTCTGCATCAATAAGAGCCAATGTCCCCCTTTAACTTGTAATAACTAACAGTAGACTGTGACGGATTACTTGTATACTCATCGTCATGTTTTCAGGCTCTCCATTATTTGGCACAGGTGATTTGATCAGTTTCACTACCTTATTACCACAGCCTTTCATCTCTGAGGGAAATCCTGAAAACATGACCTGTTGGGGCGCCTTGAGGAATGGAAGGGGAAACAGGGAATAATGGCAACCAACAAAAATGAGGGAGCTTCAAATGCTCGGTTCTGTCAGCCTACTCAAAAAAGTGAAGATTCACAGAAAGGACAAAACGCAGAGGCAATGCCAAAGGCTCTAGACCCAGAAAGCGCGATGCAGCTAACTTAGCCAGAAAGTCTGGAAAGTGTCCCCCACATTATCCATTGTCCAAAAGGTCACATCTAGGCCAGCTCCACAACAGATGTGGTATGATCTAAAAATAAAGGTTGTGGACATTCAGCTACAATGTAAACTCCATGTCTCCATGCTGAATAACCCCTGCGTATAAAAGCACTTAAAACATGGAAACACATTTTTAAATATTCATATCAAAATTAATTAAACTAAACAGGGCATCTGGACAATGTAGATAATGCTGGTATTAGCAATCTGTGCTGAAAAAGATAATGAAATCATACTCAGGCAAATCTACTTTTAACAGACAATTCCCAATTACACATTGCTTTCATTCCCTTCTGCTATGCGACATCAAAACTACTAAACAGCCAGATGGGAATAACAGAGGAGTTCATCTCCATGAAAGGAAGGATCTCTGACTTTTTCAGCAGATTGCCAATACCAGCATTATCTAGATTGTCCACATGCCCGTTTCATTTATTTTTATATGAATATTTAAAAATTCTGGACATTTGAGGGATAAGTTGTGTCCCCAGGTTTTAAGTGGCGTTATGTGCAAGGGTAATTCAGCGCCAATTGATTAAGGTATTACAGGGCTGACAACTGAGGGCTGCAAATGGGAGAAAAACCTCAAAACAGTGGAGTAGAGAGTCTTGATTTGAGAAAAGTGAAAAAAATAAAAAAAGTTGCTAGAAAAGTCATAGGTTAGCCTAGTCAAAACCCAACTATACTTAAACATCCTCCCAGCCCCATTCTAAGCATATTCTATCTGCTCTGTAACAATGTTGTCACATGATAGGGTCCCAGCTACGATCATGCCTATGGGTAACTTCACTGCCAAGGCTCTGCAGCCATTTTCAGCGAACGATCCTCTTCACATAAGCTGCCGCGGGGACCCAATCATGTGACCGGACTGGCTTCAGAATAGGCAAGCATAGGCATCTTTGCTTTTACAGGTTAGATAGAACAGAAAGCAGATTTAAGCTTAGTTAGGTTTTAACTTAAAAGCGGAGGGCCGGTTATAAAAAAAAAAAAAAAAAAAAAAAAAAAAAAAGTCAGCAGCTGCAAACACTGCAGCTGCTGACTTAATAAACACACTCACCTGTCCAGGGCGCCCGCGATGTCGGCCGCCCGAGGCCGACCCGTCCCTCGGCTCTCGGGTCCCGGCGCCGCCATCCCTTGTAAAGGGAAACAGGCAGCGGAGCCTTATGGCTTCACTGCCCGTTTCCTACTGCACATGCGCGAGTCCCGCAGCGCTTTCTGAATGGGACGCGCTGTGTTCTGGAACACACAGTTCCCAGAACACAGCGCGACTCATTACCCAGAAGACGCCGTGACGAAGAGAGAAGACAGAAGATCTCCGCGGAGGAGGAAGAGGAAGATTAGGATAAAGTGCCTAGCAACAGGCATTTCTGGTAAGTAAAAAAAAAAATTTCTCATTTTTTTTTTTTTAGATTTTTTGTAATTTAACATTTTTTTGTTTTTCAGGGTGGCCCTCCCCTTTAACTTCTGCTTCAGAATAGCAGAGCTGAAAAAAATCTATCATCCTAGAGCACTGGCAAAAAAGTGATGCTTTGCTGGAAGAAGGAGGAGGTAAACCCTGTGCTGGCCAACAGTTTTCCGTTCGACGGTGTCTTACCCTCCTTTAGGTGGCAACATAACGTGAAGGTTTTAAAACGTCCCGTTTCCCTCAATGGACGAGAAAGAAATAAAGGCTAAAAAGAGACACTTGAGGGAGGTCAGCTATAGTAACAATGTCATTCACAAAACTGGAGTCAAAATAGGATGCAGAAAACACCCAGGATTAAAAAGGAGGTCTGGGGTTCTGTGGCCAAAAGGGGGAATCCTGGAATCAAACTTGGGCAGCCACTTGTAGCAACAGTGGACACAAATAATGAAGCCCTCTTGACCTTGTATAATCTAATATTTCTAAAGCCTTTCCTATTTACCCCTCAACCTGCATTCGAACTTGCCTGTCACAAGACTCCTTTCTCCTACATCTGATGGGAATGCAAAGTCTTTCAAAGACCAAAACAAAGCCCTTTAGGATTAAAAAAAATAAAATAAATCACTTTAATAAAAATGCAAATTTTTTGGCAGGAAAAAAAAAAAAATAGGATTTTTAAAACAGCTTACCTGTAAAAATCCTTTTCTTGGAGTACATCATTGGACACAGAGTCTTAAGTAATTACTTGGTGGGTTATAGGCCTACCTTCAGGTGTTGACACTGGTATAACCAATACAGGAAGTTGACTCCCCTATATAACCCCTCCTCCTTCCAGGAGCACTCAGTTTTTGTAGCCAAGCAATATACTCTCACCCCATAAAACAAAGGGGCGGGAGCTGTGTCCTATGATGTACTCCAAGATAAGGATTTTACAGGTAAGCCATTTTAAAAATCCTATTTTCTTTATCGTACATCATAGGACACAGAGTCTCAAGTAATTACTTGGTGGGATGTCCCATAGCAATGCTACTTGAGGGGAGGGTAACCCCCAGACCTGAGGACTTATACTGCTGCCTGCAGCACACTGCGCCCGAAGGCGATATCCTCATTCCATCTTACATGCACTTGATAACATTTTGCAAATGTATGTACTGAAGGCCAAGTCGCGGCCTTGCAGATTTGAGACCTGGAGGCCTGGTGACGCACTGCCCAAGAAGCCTCAACCGCTCAGGTAGAGTGTGCCTTAACTTGAAAAGGGGGAATCTTTCCCTTTAAATCATAAGTTTGAATTATAACTTGCCAAATGCACTTAGCGAGAGTGGATTTTGATGCTGCCTGTCCCTTCTTAGGACCCTCTGGCAGAAGAAATTAGACATCAGTCTTACGAATCGGAGCAGTTTTCTTAACCACTTCCCACCCTCGGCCAATGTACATATACGGCCGGGTCGGAGCCACCTCCTTCTGACTGGACATTCAGGAACGTCCTTCAGAAGGAGGGGGGGATCGCGCGTGCCCACGCAGCGGCGCGATCCTGATGCGCTCGTGTCACCCGGACACGGCGCATCTCGGATCGGCAGGAGGGCTCTGTGATTGGCCCTCCTGATCACATGATGGCCGTGTCCAATCACAGCCGTCATGTGATCAAAACAAACAGCCAGTTGCTAGGCAATCAGCTCTCCTCTCCTCAAACGGAAGTCGTCACTGAGGAGAGGAGAGCAGATTGCTGCAGCCGGCTGGTGATCAGTGAGTATGAGCTGTTTTTACAGCTTTTTACTCACTGATCACTAGTCTAGTGTAAACACACAACACCACACAGTGTAAAACACACGTCCCCAAATAATAAAAAGACATGTACGTGATCACCTGCACACATATGTACATGATCATTTGCGTACATATGTCCGTGATCAAACAAACCAATTATTATACACTTAATGGAATTTTTTTTACCAAAAACATGTAGCAGAATACATTTTGGCTTAAATTTATGACAAAATTTGATTGGATTTCCTTTAAAATAGAAAAAAGAAAATAGTTTTTTTTCCAAATTTCCGCTTTTTTTGGGCTTATATCGCAAAAAATAAAAAACGGAGTCGTAAATAAATACCACTAAAATAAAGCTCTATTTGTGCAAAAAAAATGATAAAAATTTCATTTGGGTACAGTGTAGCATGACCGCGCAATTGTCATTGAAAGTGCGAGAGCGATGAAAGCTGAAAATTGAGCTGGGAAGGAAGGGGGCGAAAGTGCCCTGTATTGAAGTGGTTAAATACATTTTCACTGCTCTCACTACATCAAGACAATGTAGTGACCTTTCTTCCCTGGAACAAGGTCTTGGGAAAAACCCTGGCAGGACAATATCTTCATTCAGATGAAAGCCTGAAACCACTTTTGGCAAAAAAAATGGACGAGGGCGTAACACCACTCTGTCCTCATGAATAATCAAATATGACTCTTTATAAGAAAGAACAGCCAATTCTGAAATCCTTGCTGAGGATATAGCAAACGAAAATATCAGCTTCCTAGTCAGAAGGACTAAGGGTACATGCTGCGATGGTTCTAATGGCTGTTTTTGTAACACTGACAAAAAAAAATAAGTCCCAAGGGCTTAAGAGTGATTTAACTGGCGGATTAATACGCAGCACTCCTTGCATGAAACCCTGGACTAAAGAATGCATAGCAAGCAGTCTTTGAAATAAAAATTGATAAGGCTGAGACTTGGCCCTTAATAGTACTCAGGGCCAACTTCATATTTACGCTTAATTGTAGAAAGGTAAGAATTCTGCCTATGATATATCTCCGAGGGTACCAACTCTTGGACTCACACCAGGAAACATAAGCTTTCCAGGCTCTATAATATATAGCTCTAGAAGCTGGCTTCTTAGCATTAATCAAAGTAGAGATAACTGACCTGGAAAGCCCACGTTTATTCAGAATGTGGGTCTCAATAGCCAAGCCATTAAATTTAGCGTTCGTAAAGTAGGATGGAATATCGGCCCCTGAGATAGCAGGTCTGGCCTTAGTGAGAAGAGCCCTGGACCCTCCACTGCCATCCTTACGATCTCTACGTACCATGACCTTCTGGACCATGCTGGTGCTACCAGTATGACTGATCTTCCTTCCAGCTTGATCCTGCAAAGAACTTGAGGTAGCAACTGAATCGGAGAAAAGTGCATAGATTAGTAAAAACTGATCCCACGGGGTCGTCAACGCATTTTTTCCATATGCGAGTGGGTCCCCTGTCCTGGATGCAAAGTTGACTAGCTTAGTGTTGAATCTGGATGCTAGACGGTCTACGTCCGGAGTCCCCCATCTTTGGCAAACAGCCTGAAACACCTTGGGGTGAAGAGACCATTCTCTTCTCTCCAAGTTAGAATCTGGTTCACCTCTCTCTGAGCTGAGAGACTCTTGGTGACCCCTTGTGATTGATATATGTCACAGCTGTGGCATTGTCGGACTGGATCCTGGCAGGACAATTCTTTAACCTGGGAGGTCCATGTTTCTAGAGCCAGATACATTGCCGGAATCTCTAGGATGAAGTCGATGGGCAAGGCTCCTACTCCCCAGCCTGAAAGGCTGGCATCTGTCGTTACTACCTTCCAGATAACTGATCTGAAGGACTTTCCCTTCAACAGGTTCCAAGATAGTAACCACCAACTGAGGCTGGGGACAGCCACATTGGCAAGTCCAAAGCTTGAATCGTTTTTTTTTCCCAAGCAGACAGAATACTGCTTTCAGTTTTGAATGGAATTGAGCATAGGGAACTGCTTTGAATAAAAACTACCATCTTCCCTAACAACCTCATGCAAAGGCGAATTGAAGGATTCGTCTTCGACCTGATCATCCTCACAAGTTCCTGTATGGAGCTGATCCTTGCAGGAGGCAAGAACACCCCTTTTCTGGGCTGTGTCTATGATCAGGCCCAGATACTCCAGCCTTCTTAGCGAGTGGCTTTAAGGAGGATTTCTTTAGGTTGAGAATCCAACCCAAACCTTCCAGGTAACTGCTTGTGATGCCTACACCTTGCTTCAAGCAAGCCACTGACTGGTCTATTAACAATAGATCGTCTAAGTAAGCCAAGACCGTTATGCCCTGTGCTCTTAACCTGACTAGAGGTGGGGATAATACCTTAGCGAATACTCGAGGTGCTGTAGCAAGCCCGAAGGGCAAGGCTATTAACTGAAAATGCTTCTGTTCTACTTTGAACCGCAGAAACCTCTGGTGAGGAGGAAATATATGGACAAGCAGCTATGCATCTCTGATGTCGATGGACGCCAGAAGTTTTTCTCCTTGCAGGATGGAAACAACTGACTTGATTGACTCCATGCAAATGGAGCGGATTTTCAGGAACCAATTTAGATTACGTAGATCTAGACTTTGTCCGATATTCCCATTTGGCTTTGGCACCGTAATTAGGTCTGAGTAAAACCTCAAACCTTGCTCTCGTTTGGGAATCTGTCCGATCACCCCTTGAGCCAATAATCGGTCTAATGTTTGCAACAGGGATTGCCTTTTCCCTGAATCCTTGGGAACGTTTGATCTCAGAAATCGAGATGGTGGAAACTCTCAAAGCTCTAGCTTGTATCATAGAGACACTGTGGAGAGAGTCCATTTGTCCTGAATCTCCCTTTGCCAGACTTCTGAGTACATCAGAAGTCTTCCCCCCCACCTTGGTGAGGGGAGATGCCTCTTCATAAGGAGGTCTTGTATTCTGCTTTGCAGACTTGTAGCCCCAGGTCTTCCTTTATGCCTGGTCTGATGGCAGAGGCCGAACAGTTTACATGAAAGATGCTTATATTTTCTTTCGACTGGCAAAAGTACTATTTCCGCTGGAAATTGAATGTATTTATCCAAACTATCGTCAAATAATCATTCTCCCTTAAAGGGGAAACTAGTTAGAAGGTTCTTACAAGGCGCCTCAGCTGACCAACCCTTTAACCAAAGGGTCCTTCGCATATGTACAAGTACAAACGCGTGATGCCTGGTGAATAGAATCCTTCATAGCGTCTACAGCAAAGCCTAATGCTTTAGGTAGCTCGGCCAGTTCCTGTGCTTGTTGTGCAGGGAGCTCATCTGAGAGCATCTGTGAACTGGTCCTTTAAGGACTGACAGATGCCTATAGCTGCAATTGCAGGCCAAGCAACAGTACCTGCTAAGAAAAAAGGGATTTTAACAGACCTTCCAACTTCTTATCTGTTGGATCTTTAAGCATAAGCGCATTGTCCGCTAGGTAAGTTAAAAATTATTATTATTTTTTTTTTCACATTGGAAATTGCAGCGTCAACTGCTGGAATTTTCCATCTTTTAGTGAATCTTTCTTCCATAGGATAGAGTTTTGCGAGTCTCTTTGGAAGGGAAAAAATGCTTATCCGGATGATCCCATTCGGTATAAATAAGCTTTTTTAGTAATGCGTGGACGGGAAACGCATGCAAAGGCTGTAAAGGCTTCAAAGAACCCAAGGAAGAGACTGGCCCTTCAGCTAACTCTGTTAGGGGTAGCATGCAAGTAGAGGGAACCATCTTTGCAAGCCTCTGTACTTCAGATTGTGAAGTAGGGATCCTTGGGAACTTCAAGTATTGTTTCCTCCGCAAAAAAATAATCGTCTTTCCTCCCGATCATCTGAGGGCAAAACCCCATCCTGTCCCCATAATTCTCTTGGACCCTCCACTAACTGTAAAGAGTCTAAGGTGGGGGAGGGGGGGGGGGGGGGATCTAGGACGTTTCCTATACACTCGATGGAGGATGCGATTAAAGCTGCTAATCTTGCTTCTAAGCCTCGCAAGGTAGAGGAAAATGCATCTTTAGTCACCTCTACAGGGGCTGAAGTGTGTGAAGCAGTTGCACCACCGCTAGCTTCCAATGGCTCACCCTGGCTTGCCATGTCTGATCTCTCTGAAGAGGAAGACAGTATGGAGGCATAACTGGGATTCCCAGCGCCTGGGGGGGTGACACCTTAGGTACCTTTACGGTAGGTCTGGAAGACATAGTGCAAAGCACAAGCAGAGGTACACACAAAATAACAGTTTTTACTCCTTATAGAGGAAACATTTATAAGGCATATAAGGTATATTGAAGGAAAAAGCAAAGCTTCTTCCCTTACCTTGTCCTCGCTGCAGGATACTGCTGATTTAACAGACAGATCCAACTTTCACCCATCACGGCGGGCTGCGTTTAAAACACGCTCAAAGACTGGAGCCCTTTTAAAAGGGGTTCCGCTCCTTTGGGCCTTGAATAGCACTCCTCAGGACAACTTTAGGAAATGTAGCAAGACCAAAAAGAGTCCTGGTTCCTAAGGTCCAGCTCTCAAAAGAGAAGCATTACAGGCAAAACCTCGTTCTTGCATCGAGGTCCAGGTACCATCCTATGGCCTCAGTGGCGAGGATGGATTTGATTGTGGAGGTTTCTTTAAATCCAGCATGGATCCCTCCTGGAGCTCCGCAGAGCACATCTTCACTCGTGACCAACACTGGTGAAAAAAAAACTGAGTGCTCCTGGAAGGAGGAGGGGTTATATAGGGGAGTTAAACTTCCTGTATTGGTTATACCAGTGTCAACACCTGAAGGTAGGCCTATAACCCACCAAGTAATTACTTGAGACTCTGTGTCCTATGATGTACGATTAAGAAATGTGCATTTATTATTTTTTAATTGGAGCCTGTAAAGTATTGCACCAGCGATCAGCAGATTGCTGGTGCCATGCAGGTGTCCAGCAGATTTTCCAGTATCTGCTAGCCCTTACATCCCATACAGGAAGCATGAATGAACAACCACAGCGCTCCACACTCACAGCAGCATGATAGTTCACTGAAAACTACAAGCCAACAGCCGCAAAGGCTGCTGGACCCTGTATTTTTCAATGCAGAGCCCTCCTCTCAACTACACTTTAACTGTGACAGCTAACGGGGAGGGAGAAGAACCCCGCTAGCTGTCACAACAGGGATCGGGAGATGCGGGAACATGCAACATGTCCTGTTACACCCTGAATATGGGTGTGACATGTACATGTTATGAAAGATGAACATATCCTTTAAAAATGCATATCATCACGTCTCCAAAGAAGTAAAATCGATATAGCATGAAAGTACCCCTCTCTCTTATTCACAGGATTTAAAGTGATACCAAAGGAAAAAACAAACCAAAAAAAACCCAAACATGTTATACTTACCTGATCTGTGCAATGATTTTGGACAGAGCAAACCCAATCGTCCTCTTCTCAGGTCCCCGCCGGCACTCTGGACATCCTCCCCCCTACTGAGTGCTTGCAATGGGGGCACTCGTGCATGCTCGCTCCCCAACTCCCCCTCTTAAGCCAATACCCTTCTTTTATACCCCTCCTTTATCATCCAGTTACTCTGAAATGAACACGGATGTTACTCAGAAGTAGTGACTAATAATGAATATCTAGAATTGAAACAATTATCTTTCACTTTTACAACAGAGTAAACGCTAGCTCATCTACCACATCCTTCCCCCATTTACATGTTACTTTTGATTTAGAACATTTAAGGTCAGCCTTTAATTGGCAATCTGACCAATATTTAATTATTGCAATTTGTTATTTTTGTATTGAATCTGAAAATATAAAAAAAAAACTTAACAACAACTACTTAAAAAATAAATCAAATAAAAATACCTGCTCAGGTAGCTTGGCAATTACACTGACTTCTATTGAAGCTGCAGAAGCGCCGAGAAGGACCCCCCTAAGTGAGAGATAAAGTAATGTAATCAGATCACTTTTTTCACTAAAAAAGTCACCTCGCTTTTTCCATTTAAAAAAGAAAACAAAAACAAAAAACAAACAGGAATCCCTGCCCAGGCATAGCCCCTCCCCTTCAAGGGGGATCACTCCCCTTGACCTGTAGAGCACCCTGCCAGGTAGGTCGATTCACTGCACCCAAGAGATCACATTACAGGCTGTCCCCGCTCTTGCACATGAGGTCCAAGTAAAGCCCCTCTTGGCCTGCTGACCATAGCATCTGGCTCTAGAAAAGGCCAGTTTTTACAGGAACAAAGCCCATGAGTGAGATCAAAGATGCAGGGAGGCACATCTATCACCTAAGGACCCCAGCTTTAAAAAAAAAAAAAAAAAACGAGGCCTAGCTGTGCTGGGAGCGATTATGCCTGCTGGGGATTCCTTCCTTTTTTGGCCAGTGTTCATTCACCTAAAGGTGGCAGCATAACATGAACATAGAATGAAAATCAGAGTCCTCTGTGTCCTGTGATGTAGGATTAAGAAATATACATCTCTATGTGCCAATGAATACATAAAGTGTACATGACAATTAGATTTAGATTTAACAACTGAATCCTCCCCTAGAAAACATTATCGGATACACATGATGCATTACAGGTTAGGAATCTCACCAGCACATTTCTGACAACACAATATGCCAATATCCTATGCATACACAGTAGTGGCCTGGTCAGCAATTTCACTACCGTACATGCGCAGGATCTTGCCGTTATGTTGTCCGATAATTCGCAGCAATATCCCGAACATTAACGTTGGTGGCAGTAAAGAGTAGTCATTACCACACGTGTGTTCGATCTCTTCCACTGCTCTGGGAGTAGTGGAAATGTCAGATGGCAGTTCCATAAACTGGCGACGCTGCTCAACAGCAAGTTATAGAAACCACTGGGGAGGCTGGAAAAAAAAAAAACCCACACAGGGATGCAGATAGCCATCCTTGATATTCACAGACGCCAAGATGTTCCCCTGCTGGAGTGAAGCAATCATTGACCAGGTGGACTCCATCCTGAACTTTTGCACTCAGAAGAACTTATTGAGGACCAGAATAGGCCAGACATCTCGGTTTGGCTCGGAAACCATAAAGAGGTTTGAATAGAAATTGTAAAACCTTTCCCCTTTCAGTGTGAAAGTGTCAGAGCTCTAGCTTGTAACCTATGGACACCATGCTATTCATCTACAATTTCCTGAGTCCAGACAGCCATAAAGGCCAACAAACTTCCTCTCACCCGTAAAAGTGGGAGCATTCTTTCACTGGGAAAAGGACTTCTTTCCGGCAATGGAGGTCTTTGGGGTCCAGTTCTTTATTTGAAACTGGGTGGTAGGCTTTTGCTTAAAGCCCTATGGCTGATGAAAGGACTGCTCCTTGGGAGCTGAAAAAGGCCTCAGCTTTTAACCTATTGGCTTTGCCTTCTTTTCGGGGGAAATAGCATGCTCGTATCCACAGTCACCTTCTGGATGAAAGCATCTAGGCATGGCCCAAACAAAACGCTCACTGTCACAGGAAAGCCGCCAATGTTGTTTCTTAGGCCTCATGTACATTGGAGCTCAAAAACCTAGCAGAAGGAGTTTATAAAAGCCCCAGCGTGCTCCCAATAGGGGTGGATGGACGAAAGTTACAGGGCCCGTTTCCAACGCTAATGGTCTCACTGACATAACCCTATGAACCCCCCCATAACAACTATGGCCTATTGACTTGGAATTTCCACAAATATAGATCACCCAAGTGGTGCCTCCAAACTCCCTAACTCTGCATCCTGATCGTACTGAAGATTGGCGCTTTGTACAATTCCCCACTTGAGAGGCAGGTTAGTCCCTTACATGTCTTGTTCCTACCTCCCTATCCTATTCATGTTGCCTCACCAATACCATTGGCTCCATACACGCCACTCTCCCTTGGTTTAATTTACATTGTAATGATAAAAATCGCAAGCCTATGATAATAATATTGCTTGATACCTACTGTTATTTCCAGTTATATGACAGTAGCTGATGGATTATACATCCGATTGTGATTTTATTACGATTACTGTATTTGCCTTGACTGTATTGTTCTTTATACTTTAATAAAATGTTTGAAACAAAAGCCCCAGCGTGCATGCCGCCTTACAGAGAAGCTCAGCTGATCAATATCTGAGCCACAGGATTCTCCTCATATGGACAGGAATTCCATCCAGCCTCAACAGTTGCTGAATGGAATCCTCCAAGACACTGACCAAAAAACTCAAAGCTCTTGAAAACTGCTCCAGTTATTGTCCAACATCAGGATCCTTAGGATCAGATTCCCTAGACTGGAGTATACGTTTTGTCCGAACCACCTTGACCACATAGACTCCCACTATTAGCGACTGGCCTGCTCCCACCAAGGAGAAAGATGCATTAAAAAGGCAAAGTTCACCTTAAAGGGAAAAAAAATAAAAATAAAAAAAATGCACATATTTTTGCAGGAACAAAAAAAACAAAAAAAAAAAAAAAAAAAAAAAATCTTCCTTCTTTCCCACAACAGCCTGCAAAGCATTGAAACAGTAATCAAAGAAATGGCAGGCTCCTGCAGACATATCCTCCAGCTTTTTACCCATACCTCAGTACAAACTTTCAGTTAAAAAAGTGAAGTGTCAATGGACTACAAGTGCACTGAAAATTGCACCCATAGTTCGAGAGTGGGAGGCAAGCGCTTACTTCATTTTTAGGAACGATGCATCTGTATTTAGGACAAAACATGTTCCTAAGTTTTTAGACAGGCTCAAACCTCTTATCCATAGCATCATTAAACCTGGAACTAGATCCACCGGGATCATGAGAGCATAGGTAAGGTAAGCAACAGCCAAGTCCATGGCTGGGGAACTCTACATTCTTTTTGGAGAACTCGTCCTACACGAGGTACTGCTGAGTAAAGCAGGTGAAAAAACATCTTCTCCTGATGAGCCCAATAAGCATACATCACCCTTCTGCAATGAGGATGCCCAGAACAAGATTTGGGGTGGTTAGCAAGATGCCAGGACCAAAACCCAGTGACAATAGAAAAAGTGAATTTTAAAATTTGTTCTGACTGAATCCGCCAAATTAAGAAAAAAAAAGACAAAAAAAAAACAATAAAATAAAACCCTATAGTTCTCTATGCCTGACAGAGGCCAGAACCCTCAGCCTCTCCCTGTCGGGACTCATCCAAAGAAGAGTCCCGATCTTCATCATGAATCTCGTCGTCCTCATCCAAATCACGTACTTCACCTGACACTTCATCCTCCCGCAGGTGAGGAAGAGGAGAAGGAAACCATCTGTGTTTGCGCCCCAGGTGTTTTAAACCAGAAAAAAAAAAACACCTAAAAGCTAGTCACGCAGCCCAGAAAGCACATCTGTCTGAGGTTTCCTGTACTGTCAGCAGTGCGAGATATGGACACCTATGATTATATGAAAGCTGTCAATTTCCAAGCAAAGTTATTGTTTGGATGCCAATTCTTATGCAACTTGGGAAATGAATGCAGATCATGACATTTCACCAATGCTAAAATGACAACCAACAGAATATTGAGCTTAAAAAATTGGTGTCTTAAAGTTCAACTTACCAATCCTCCATGTAATTCATAAAGAAATGATGCTGCCTTTCATTGTTGACGCTGCAGTAACAAATCTCTGTAAAATTAAGGAAGCGCTCACCTCGTTTGTCTTCTTTTTTCTGCATTAAATATTGGTATAGATAAAAAAAAAAAAAAAAAATAGTTCAACTTCAAAAGCAAAGTTTTACAATGGCTGCCATTGTTAATATCACCATCAGAAAAGGCTAACTGCTTGGTTGATCCAATGGCTTTATTTTATTGTTAGTGTATGAAATTACATAATAATCAGTGAGCTTTGGCATCAACTCTCAGGAATTCAAATCTTCATTGCTCACATTTTATTTTCAGAATTGCATGCACTCAGTGATACCTGCACATTTCCTCTATTTCCATCTAGGGTGAACATGGAAACAATAAACCCTGTGTGCCCTTGTATGGACTTCCTACTATGAAGACAATGATGGCCCTGCCTCCTTTGATACCTGGATGGCCTATTGTCAGTTACAGGATCTGGGAGAGGCAGGGCTAACCAACAACTACCAAGTAAAAGTGTGCATTTGCAAATTAGAGTGTTCCAGTGCACTCCGGAAACTGGTAAGGTATGCAGGCCCCACACTGCATGAACCAAGATGCTGCGGTAAATTCAAATGCTCTAACACGAATGCAGTGTCACTTACAGAATTATTATTCCTAACATGCACGGTAAACATAAATGGTATTAGATATGCAGCACATGTCTTTAGAACAAAATCTGCATTTACGCATAATAGATGGATACAATTAAAGTGACATACCGGAAGCAAGACCATCACAAGCTGAGGAGATGTTTCCACAGAGCCATCAGCAGCTGCATACACCACTGCAAAGACGTATGTGCTGATCCACAGAACATCCAGCACTAAGATACAAACACATAGTGAGTATTGAACATATAAAGAACTAGACTGTTTACACAATTCACTACAACCTCAATTAAAAAAAAAAAAAAAAAAAAAAAAAAAAAATCAGGTAAGTGTTTAAAATCTACATGAAAACAGAATGCAATGATCTGCAAATCTCACAAATCCATATTTTATTCACAATAGAAAAAAAAAAATTGATAAACTTCATCAAAATGTTATAAGGGGTTTTAAGGGGTTGTAAACCCTCATGGTTTTTCACCTTAATGTATTCTATGCATTAAGGTGAAAAACCTTCTGTGCTGCTGCAGCCCCCCAGTTTTACATACCTGAACCCTGTCATTCTTCAGCCAGGAATGAGCATACCAGCTATAGGTGGATGTCTCGTATCCTGATGGGATAGATTGACTGCAGCAGGAGCCAATGGCTGCGCTATCAATCTAATCCAAAGACGTGGCTCCGAGTCCTGCATTCTGTGTGAATGGACACAGATGCAGGACTCAAGAGCACTGAGGGACCCCAGAAGAGGATGATCGGGGGCCACTCTGTGCAAAACTAACCGCACAGTGGGAGGTAAGTATGACATGTTTGTTATTTAAAAAAAAAAAATTAATAAACAACACTTTACAAACCCTTTAAAGTGAGAAAATGAGAAAATGTACCAATGTAAAGTGCAACTCAGACCTCGGTGGGGAGCAGAAAGTCAGAGAGAGCTACAGGGTCAATAAATAAAACCCTGTACCCGCAATGAATAAATGCAAATATTAAAGTACACCTGGCTCACTTGTTGTGTGGTCACTACTCTTTAACCTGTCTAGCAGGGTGTTAGTAAACGCATTGCGGATTTATGATCTCATCCTCTATTTTGTCACACAAGCTATAAACCTGAGATTCATGGATTGGCCCCTAAAGTACATAGGAGTATGAACTCCCAGGACAAACCTTTTCACTTAAATATTTTCGTTTATAGCGACAAAGGATTTAAACACAGGTTGAATGCTTCAAATGTATTTACACACACTGTGTTAAACTGAAGAATGTGCAGCAAGCAGAGCTGTGGAGGAGACACATCAGGTTCTTTTGCTACAGACTGCCTGCAGAAAACAAGAACACCCTGCACTCAGAGAGAGCAGCAGTGACTGGTCTTTATTACAGAACACTTCTGCAGGAAAAGCACAGGCATTGTTTCATACTGGATTATTGCACAGATCCACAAAAAATGCACAGTGGGCGCCAGCATTCAAGCAAGTATATCCATGGCTCTTTTATTTAGGGCCAGTTCACACCACATGCAGTATTCTTTTTTTCCTTTTACTTTAAATAATATTTATTTTCTACATTAATACATATTTTATACAAAATTACCACAAGTTTACAACCTATATACCGTATATACTCGAGTATAGGCCGACCCGAATATAAGCCGAGGCCCCCAATTTACCCCCAAAAAAACTGGCAAACTTATTGACTCGTGTATAAGCCGAGGGTGAGACATGCCCGTCCATCCCTGTGTGTCCGTCCATCCCTGTGTGTCCGTCCATCCATCCCTGTGTGTGTGTGTGTCCATCCATCCATCCATCCCTGTGTGTGTGTGTGTCCATCCATCCATCCATCCCTGTGTGTGTGTGTCTCCATCCATCCATCCCTGTGTGTGTGTGTCTCCATCCATCCATCCCTGTGTGTGTGTGTATCCATCCATGTGTGTGTGTGTGTGTGTGTGTGTGTGTGTGTGTGTGTGTGTGTGTGTGTGTGTGTGTGTGTGTGTGTGTGTGTGTGTCCAGCCTACCTGTGTCCCGAGCCTTTGTCCCGAGCCTCCGTCCCGTGCCTTGCCTCCTTGCCTCCGTGCCTTGCCGCCGTGCCTTGCCGCCGTGCCTTGCCGCCGTGCCTTGCCGCCGTGCCTTGCCGCCGTGCCTTGCCGTCCCGTGCCGTGCCTTGCCTTGCCTTGCCTCCGTCCCGTGCCCTCTTCGTCGGCGCCTCGGCGGCCATTGTAAAATTCAAAAGCTGCGCCGCCGCCTTCGCCTGTGATAGGCGGAACACTGAATTTCCCAGCAGCCTGTGTTCCGCCTATCACGTACATCGTATCATCCTCGTCCGTAGTACGAGGATGATACGATGTCCGTGATAGGCGGAACACAGGCTGCTGGGAAATTCAGTGTTCCGCCTATCACAGGCGAAGGCGGAGCCGGAGGCGCGGCTTTTGAATGATAGAATGGCCGCTGTCTGTCTGCTCGACACGCTGATCGAGCGGGCAGACAGCGATGACTCGAGTATAAGCCGAGGGGGGCACTTTCAGCCTCAAAAAAGAGGCTGAAAATCTCGGCTTATACTCGAGTATATACGGTAACACAATTACATCAAGAGAGAAAGAAAAACAAAACAAAACAAAAAAAAAAAAAAAAACACAGAACTAAAACCCGGCATATGACAATGATCCTCCCGTTCCCCCCCCCCCCCCCCCCCTATATTGGATATCCCATCCTATCCAACCAGGGTTTCCACATTTTTATAAATTCTTTCAGGTTTCCTCTCCTTGTATATTCTACTTTTTCCTTCCATACCATTTCTGTAATTAGGTTTACCCCCTTCCCCACCACATGCAGTATTCTAATGTAAACGTAACAATCACGAGGGAGCTTTTAAAAAAAAAATAAAAAATAATGGATTATGAGGACTGGAACTCCACTTTAAAAAGGGTTTGTTTTGGCCCCCTGTATAACCTAAAAACCTGGCTGATCCAGCCTGGTTCTGCCCTCCCACCTGTAAATGGACCATGGTTTTTCATGGCTGCTAAGCCCTGACACGGTGGTCAGTTTACGTGCCTTGGTCACCCGCATCTCTGCTCTCCGTCCTCTTTCCCCCCCTCCCATCCTTGCCTGTCAGCTCGAGACACTGCCCACCCCTCCGCTCCAATACTATATTATATGTATAAAGTATGTGTAAGATTTCACGCCTATTGACCTAGCAACCCAAACTTCCTTAGGCATTTTATTATCCAAGTCTTTTCACTTTTGGAGCAAAATCTTACACATACTTTTTTCTTTTGGTGTTATCGTGAACACTTTTATTTTGCAGCACTTGTGAATACACAAAACACCTTTATACACGTATAGTTATTTTTTTTCACTCTTAGTAGCAGGAAGGCCTTTACTACATTCATATATTATAAGTATACCATCCCATATGTTATATAAAACTCTGAGTCTCAGTGCTAGTGCTGTAAAAAAAAAAAAAAAACTATGCCAATTTCTACCTTATCTCAGACCGTCTCCCGGCGCTCAAGTGACTGCTGGTCTCTCTGATCCTCTCCTACAGGCTGAGTTCTCGGCCCCGTCCACTATAGCTGTCAGCCGGGTAGAGGAGAGAGCCAAGGAGCCACATGAGGGCGAGCCACTCGAAGAGAAGGTAGAAAATCGGCATTGTTTTTATACAGCACAGGCACTAGGACATATAGCAATATATAACAGAGGGGTGGTATACATACGATATAGGGGCTTAAAGAGGTTGTAGAGGGTTTTAATTTTTTTTAAATGACAAATCATACTTAGCACCTCTGTGCATGGGTTTTGCATAGAGGGGCCCAATCCTCCTCTTCTGGGGTCCCCATTGGCACTCCTGGCTCCTCCTTTTCTTAAGCGCCCTCATGGAGAGCTGAATTCCCTGGGTGCACTAGTGTGGGCGCACTCACGAGTCCTGCTGCTGCGTCCATTGTCAGAGACAGCAGGACTTGGCCCCGCCCCCATGTCACTGGCTTTGATCGACAGCAGTGGGAGCCAATGCTCCTGCTGCCATCATGACAACTGCCGGCCACGAGCGATTGCAGGCACGAGAGGCAGAAAAGGGATGCGCGTGTGTGTATATATTATATATACATACATATACATACATATACATACATACATACATACAAACACACAAATCTCTGTTCTGTTTTCTGAGAAGTGATAGATCGTGTGATCCTAATAGCTAGGAATCACGATCCGTAATTTCCTCTAGTCAGTCCCCTCCCCCTACAGTTAGAAAAACACACAGGGAACACAGTTAACCCCTTGATCACCCCCTAGTGTTAACCCTTCCCAGCTAGTGAAATTTTTACAGTAATTAGTGCATTTGTGTGTCAAAAGTGTCCGATGTGCCCGCCATAGTGTTGCAGTCCTGATAAAAAAAAAAAATCGCAGCTTTTAAAAATAAAATAAAAATAAATAATACTAAAAAATAAAGAAGGGGGGGGGGGTATTTATTATAGCAAAAAGTACAAAATACAAAATTGTGTTTTTTCAAAATTGTTGCTTTTTTTGGTTTCTAGCGCAAAAAATAAAAAACGCAGAGGCAGGATCAACAGGTAATTTTTTGCACTTATCAAACAAATATAGCAAAAATGGGAGAAAATAAGCGCAGTTCATCTTTGGAGTTTACATACATTTTAAAGCCCTACACTGAAACTCCACCAGCCAGACTGCAAGGGACAAGGCTATGTGAACTGGTCTAGAAGTGTGGCAGAGTCTGCAGGAGCAGAGTATTGGATAGTAAAACTGCTCTCCCAGCCCTCTAGATAGTACTGAAAACACCAAATAGAACATACTGTACAAGGACTGGAAGCATGCTGGATGTGTGTGAACAACTGGTAAGAAAATTTTGCAGTAGTACATATAGTTAAAGCATATATGTGATCAAAATGTAAAATCATACACTCGTTTCCTCATTGCATTTTAATTTTTAGCCTACTCCTATTACTTTGAATAAATCTTTGTAATGTTTGTACACTTACTTTATGAAGATACCCACACCTTACTTCCTTGTATTCTATGACACGTTTACTCTGACCTGTTGATAGGCAGTGCTGTGTCACATATTTCACAGAGCATACTGCATTTCCCACACCGCATATGAGCTAACCTAGACTTAATGGGCTCAAATTGCACGCATTGCGCCAAAAAAGTGCAGGCACCTTTTATGGAGCCGCACCGTAATGCATGGTCGTTTTGGATCATGCAATCTGGTGCAGGCAAACCACAGTGTGTTTCCGATCGTTTTGGGGCGTTAACTTTGTATTGACACCTGCAGCAGATCACAAACAGTACAATTGCAATGCGGTGCATTTCCCGCCCAGCATATGTGTGGACCTAGACTCAATGGGCTCGAATCGCACCAAAAAAGTGCAGCCAACTTTTGTGAAGCCGCTCCGCAACCTTATTGAATGGCCATTTTACACCATGCGATTCAGTGCAGGCAAACCACACTGCATCTGCGATCCTTTTGGGGTGTCAATAACTTTGTATTGACACCCGCAAAAGATTGCAAACACAGTGCGATTACAAGGTACAACGGGAAACACGCAGGGATAGCTGTATTTTTCACACCGTATATATGTGTGAACCTAGGCTACTTCCTAATGCTTCGCATTTCTGTTCTACTGTGAGGGAATGCCCCAAAAAAAATAAAAAAAAAATCACTAACAGAGCAAAATCATATTTACCTTTAACTGGATTATCCGAATCATAAAAGGAAGGACAGGGAATCACTTTCTTCTCTTGGAGATTCTGAAAGAGAACATTACTTCAATTATTACAGGATGAAAAGACAGACGTAAGAAGCAAATAAATAAAACAAGGAAATAATCAAGGCTTGACATCTCAACAGGGTAAGTCTCCTACAAACTAGAAACTTCCTTCAAGTATTCAAGGATAAGTTCACCTTTTGGAACACGTTACAGCTCCTGCCGCCAGATCTTCTCCCCACACCCACTATCACTTTTTGAAGAGAGCGCAGCCGCGCAGGTCTTTGCCCACACAGTTACCTGTGAATTAATGAACTACGGAGTACCGTTATCCACTATGGCTGGCGGTTTGCAGTTCTCAATGAACTGCAAGGGTACTGATGAGCTCTCTCATAGTTCAATCACAAGCCCTGCTGCTGTCAAACAGACAGCCTGTATGCAGGTACTAGTAGAAAGCTGCAGGGCTTGTCTGCACAAGCCCAACACTGCATCCCTGATCATGGGTACAATGGTTTCCAAAAAGTTAGTAATATTAGTTTGTTGAGCTTAAAAGGGGACATGTGGCAAAACACGTGAGCCAGCAAATATCCTTTTAAATCGCTTTCAAATTTGGGAATTGTCACACACCGTAAACCCAGCTCTCCTCTATTAGTTTTGGAAAAAATTAAAAGTCAAAGAATGCAGAACAGGAAAGCAGGTAGAACAATAGATTACTGGTTTACATTTAACCTATAGTGCAAGTTTAAGCCTATATTGTAAAGGCTTAACCAAATTTAGACTACAGCGTATAGGGTTCACCATATTAAGTCTTCAGTGTAAAGGAATTACCGGTTTATAAATATGAGCAAAACTGCTAAAATCTCAAAGAAAACTTACTCCATCATCAGGGACAAGCCACACTTACCGGGAGGTACTGTACAACTGTGCCATTCTGTTTTCCGACAGCCAGCTGCTTTCCTTTGGGGCTCCAACACACTACAAACAAAATGGAAGGTTTAGAATATCAAATTCTATACATAAAACAAGTGGAAAGTTAGGTTTCAACTTTTTGGGTGTTTCTCCTGCCGCAAGTCACAGGCACTGGATTAGTTGTTGATGGCAATACGTAAGCTTTTTGCTTTACTTTTGACAAATAAGCCTGAATATAGAAACACAATGACTTGCAGACACTATTTAGCTCAATCACTTAAAGGCCAACTCTTTTTAAAACTTTATTCTGTTTGTTATAAAGTCTTCACCCAAAAAAAGACACTATCCCTAAATGCATTTCACCCCAATGGGTTTGCTCACAAGGATAGAACAGTTCCTAAAATTAGCCAACTACATGCTCGACATCTTACATCTTCATGTTGGATCGCAATAAGCGTATATTGATTGGTTTGCTCAAAAGTTATAGAGTCTACAAAATAAGGGGTAGATTTATGGACTTATCTTTTTTTATGTTTTTACTGGTAATTTTTGTGATCTGCGATCTTCAGCGGGACTGAGACATTGCAGCAGACAAATCGGACCCAAAGTGACACTTTTTGGGGACCAGTGACCTTATTACAGTAATCAATGCAAAAAAAAAAAAAAAAAAAAAAAAATAAAAAATGCACTGATCAATGTACAAATGTCACTGGCGGGGAAGGGGTTAACACTAGGAGTTAACTGTGTTCCCTTGGTATGGGCTCACTGGGACAACACAGAGATCGCTGTTCCTGATCACTGGGAACAGTAGCTCTCCATGTTGTCCACTGTCAGAATGGGGATCTGCCTTGAGGCAGAGAACCCGTTTTGCCTCTCTGTACTGCGATCACGGGTGGCCAGAGGACATAGACCCAGCCGCTCCCATGGGGCATGCCCAAGGTATCTATTGCATGAAGCTACATACAGGTACGTAGTTTTGCGCAATAGAGCTGACCTGCCACAGTATATGTACTGCGGTTGGTCAGCAAGTGGTTAACTAAGGGGTGGGGCCCACCCGAAGACTTGACTGGGTGACCCCATCCACTGGGAAATCATTAATGCAACAGGCACTGGCCGATAATGTCACAAGGGCTCCACCCCATAGCTATTTAGGAACTGTCAGATGGTGGAGCTGGCAGACGGCAGGAACAAGCAACACGTTTGGACCTATTTTTTCCCCCCTTCTTTTGGTTCACTGGTAGCGTTCATCGCGATCGACGCTGCATCTACAACAGGGGACATTCATTTTATTTTTTTAATTAAAAAAACTAACACTTTTTTTTTTTTTGGTGAATGAGTAGGGGTACAATGTACCTCATACTCATTCACATAGGGATGGGGAGAGGATCTGGGGCCCCTCGTTAAAAGGGAGCTTCAAGATCCCGATAAGGCCCCCACCCGCAGATACCCACAACACCAGCCAGGGTTGTTGGGAAGAGGCCCTTCTCCCAATCAACAGGCAGTGCTCAGAAAACACACAGGACTCCTTTCGATTTTGCATTGAAGTCGCACTGCCACTGCACCACAGAAAGCCGGTTAGATTCACGTCATGCAAATAAGATGTGGTTCAAAAACACATCCAATTTGTATATATGTGAACTGAGGCTTACTATGGAGAATCCGTTGTCGGCTGTCCCTCCTTTACACTGAAGCTGGCGCTGGGACTTGATCGTGTGACAGCACCAGAATGCCCTCCGCATTCAGGTAAGTTATACAGATCTTTCCTTTAAAAGGCTAAAAAGAATAGCCTTAGAATGGAGGTGGGAGTATAGTGTTTGACTAAACTTCCACTTTAACAGTTATAAGGTTAACTGTTTTAAAGGGTCCAAATCTGATTTTTCCAAAGAATCCCCAATAGCATAAGAGGTAGGATTTTTTGCAAGCAGATACAAACTGCTTAGGCAGAAATAAATTTTATTACAAACTACAATACAAAGATTAGAGTGTACAGAAAACAAGCCAACTTTTATATGGGCATTTAAACAGTATTTCTGCGCCAAATAAATCAAATTTTTGCATGGCAGTTTGTTAAATAGCGTTACTCTGTCCGTCCAAACATGCAACTGTCCACTCGATCTTGTAGTGCTGCTCTTAGCTGTCCACCCCTCCTCGCTACAGTATTAACACCACTGTGGTAATCAAATACATTTAGAACAATTTCTAACTTAAAACTTTGCCGTGTGATTATTTTGGTGCACACCAATACAGATTCTTAGAAAGTGTAGCATTTCACTAAAGTGATTTGGCACAACAGCACATTGAACACTGTAATTTGGCTCATCAAAAATGCACCAATATTTATCCAACGAAACCCAGAAAAAAAAATAAAACATATTTCCCTTTGTTAGGTTCTTCCCCCTCCTGCCAACTGTTATGCCACGTACAGACGATCGGACATTCCGACAACAAAACCATGTATTTGATGTTGGCTCAAACTTGTCTTGCATACACACAGTCACACAAATGTTGTCGGAAATTCCAAGCGTCAAGAACGCGGTGACGTACGACAAGCCAAGAAAAATGAAGTTCAATAGCCAGTGCAGCTCTTCTGATTAATTCTGAGCATGAGTGGAATTTTGTGCGTCGGAATTGTGTACAGGCATTTTTTTTTTTTTTTTTTTTTTTTTTTTTAAGGCCAGTGTGCATGGAACCTTAAAAGTAATATGTTTAGAAACAAACACATTCACTTTAATTGTACAAAAAAGATACTCACCTGAGGTAACCCCAGTAGCTGGGGGCAGGCTGGCATACAGACTTACAGTATCTGTGACCTGTAGAACTGAGATGCTCCCATCACTTAGACAGATGGCCACATTAGACGCTACTGGGTTCCATTTAAGGTCTGCAACAAAACTGCCAGCATCTTGCAAAAGTCTTTGAGATGCAAAGGCCTGTTTAGGTTGCCTTGCCTGTGAGAGAAAGGACAGAATTCAGCAAGACACTTACAGTTTAGGTATTTTACTTTTATAAACACTACTATATACAGTTGTGCTGATAAGTTTACATACCCTGGTGGAATTTATGATTTCTTGGCCATTTTTTCAGAGAATATGAATAACACAAAAATATTTCTTTCACTCATGGTTAGCATTGGGCTGAAGCCATTTATCATCAAGCAACTGTGTTTACTCTTTTTAAATTATAATGGCAACAGAAATTATCCAAATGACTGATCAAAAGTTTACATACCCCTTTTTGTCATTACCGTTTATTGCCCCCTTTAACCACTTCCCGACCGCCTCACACCCATATATACGTCAGCAGAAGGGCACGTACAGGCAGAATCATGTACCTGTACGTCGCCCTTTAAGAGGCGGTATATATATATAATTTTAATAAAAATGCCATAAAACTATCCCCTATTTTGTAAATGCTATAACATTTGTGCAAACCAATCAATCGCTTATTGCGGGGGGTTTTTTTTTTTTTTTTTACCAAAAATATGTAGAAGTATACGTATCGGCCTAAAACGGAGGAAAAAATATTTTTGGGGTATATTATAGGAGGAAGAGGAAGGAGGAAGGAGGAAGAGGAGGAAGGAGGAAGAGGAGGAAGGAGGAAGAGGAGGAAGGAGGAAGAGGAAGAGGAGGAAGAAGAGGAAGAGGAAGAGGAAGAAGAAATAAAAGAAAAAAAACGCAGGGGTGATCAAATACCATCAAAAGAAATCCCTATTTGTGGGGGAGAAGGATGTCAATTTTGTTTGGGAGCCACGTCACACTACTGCGCAATTGACAGTAAAAGCGACACAGTGCCGAATCACAAAAAGTGCTCTGGTCAGGAAGGGGGTAAATTCTTCCAGGCCTGAAGTGGTTAATAACAATGACAGCTTGAAGTCTTTGTGGCATTTATGGATGAGGCTCTTTATCTTCTCAGATGGTAAAGCTGCCCATTCCTCTTGGCAAAAAGCCTCCAGTTCCTGTAAATTCTTGGGCTGTCTTGCATGAACTGTACGTTTTGAGATCTCCCCAGAGTGGCCCAATGATATTGAGGTCAGGAGACTGAGCTGGCCACTCCAGAACCTTCACTTTATTCTGCTGTAGCCAATGACAGGTCACTGGCCTTGTGTTTTAGATCATTGCCATGTTGGAATGTCCAATTACATCCCATGTGCAGCTTCCTGGCTGATGAACGCAAATGTTCCTCCAGTATTTTTTGATAACACTGTATTCATCTTGCCATAAATTTTTACCACATTTCCTGTGCAGTTATAGCTTACACATCCCCAAAACATCAGCGATCCACCTCCGTATTTCATCATAGGCCTTGTTGACTCCCCTCCAAATGTAACGTTTATGGTTGTGGTAAAAAAAAAAAAAAATCAGTTTTAGTCTCATCAGTCCAAATGACTGTGTGTCAGAAGGTTTGAGGCTGGTCCCTGTACTGTTTGGCGCATTATAAGAGGGATACTTTGTGGTATTTACATAGCAATGGCTTTCTTCTGAGGACTTGACCATGCAGCCCATCTTTCTTCAAGTGCCTCCTTATTGTGCATGTTGAAACACCACATGTTTTCAGAGAGTCCTGTATTTTACCTGAAGTCATTTGCGAGTTTTTCTTTGCATCCCAAACTATTTTCCTGGCAGTTGTGGCCGAAATTTTAGTTGGTCTACCTGACCGTAGTTTGGTTTGAACAGAACCCCTAATTTTAGACGTCTTGATTAGAGTTTGCCAATCAGCAGTGTTCATTTTCAATTCCTTGGCTATCTTTTTTATCCCTTTTCCTGTTTTATACAGTTCAAACACCTTTTCCTGCAGATCTTTTGACAATTATTTTGCTTTCCCCATGACTTAGAATCCCGAAATTTCAGTTCAGCACTGGATGAAAGGTGCAAGGAAGGGTGCGTCAGGAGTCCAGAAACTCATTGACCTTTTATATGAACACACTAATTACAAGCAAACAGATCACAGGTGAGGATGGTTACCTTTAATAGCCATTCAAACCCCTTTGTGTCAACTTGTGTGGAAGTTATCAAGCCAAAATCACCAGGGTATGTAAACTTTTGATCAGGGTCATTTGGGTAGTTTGTTTCCATTATGATTTAAAAAAAAAAGTGTTATTAATAGTCTCTGAAAAATGGCCAAGAAATCATAAATTCTGCCAGGGTAAACTTATGAGCACAACTGTATCTGTGCTTTTTAAACGCAAGCCATCCCTATAGGCCTTTATTCTACTAAAGATTGAGGATTCATTTAAAAGGATACGTTCACCTTTCTAAAAAAAAAAAAAAAAAAAAAAAAAAAAAAAAAAAAAGAAGAAGAAGTTTGCACATTTCTTTTAATTAAACTAGGAACCTATAAAAGCATTATACCCATGATCAGCAGATCACAGGTGCAATCTCAGGCTCCTGCAGACTGTCAGCGTAGCTGTCTGCCCATAACTTGTACAGGTAGGGAGTTACTGAATGACAGGAAGCATCAATGAACTACTTAGAAAGCTCATCAGCACCCTGGTAGTTCACTGAAAACTATAAGCCATCAGCCACAATGGTTGACAATAGTTGTAGTTCCTCCATTTACAGTAATCCGTTAATGAATGACATGGGGGGCAGAGCGTGTTTTTTTAAATTGTGGCAGTGGGTGCGGGGAGAAGATCTCCAGTCCGCTATCATAAGAAGGTCGATCAGGTAGAGGCCGCAGTGAAGTCACTCTCGTGCATGCGCCCCTAGCTCCAAGAGCTCTGAAGGCATGGCATGGGATGCAGTCTCTTCAGAGCGCATGCGCCGATGACATCACCGGCAGCATCCCTTGTGAATATCTTCCAAAGTTTAGGAGATATTCACTGTACCTACAGGTAAGCCTTGTTATAGGCTTACCTTTAGGTACAAGAGAAAAAGTGGAGGAGTTTACCTCCACTTTAAAGTCATCGGTGTCCTTCCTGAACAAAAGATAAGTGCAGGATGGGACAGAACTTGACTGCTGAAGTTAAAGTGAAAGTAAAGGTTTATTTTTATTTTATTTTTTTATAAACAAACATGTTATACTTAGCTGCTCGGTGCAAGGGTTTTGCACAGAGCAGCCCTGAGCCTCCTCTTCTGGGTTGTCCCACCGGCACTCCCCCTTCATAGAGTGCCCCCCATGGAGAGCCGCTTTCCATTGGGGCCCTGGAAAGGGTAGTGTCAGGACGCTCTATTGGTAAAGACATCGGGACTTTGCCCCGCCCCCCGCATCATTGGACTATCTAACGAGGACACGGACAGCGGCTGGAGCCACTGGGCTTATGCACATCGTTGAAATGGATGGGCTCAGGTACGGAGAAAAAAAAAAAAAGAGAAGGAGAAGGAGAAGGAGAAGGAGGAGAAGAAGAAGAAGAAGGGCTCTGGGGGGCAGCTGCAGCAAAGAAGATTTTTCACCTTAATGCTTGAGACTACAATCCCTTTAAGATTTTCTTAATAGACAGCCAGGCTCTGGGGCACTCATGCAGCTACCAATGTACACGTGGAAAAATCTTTAAAACAATGTTTGATAAACTACCTCTGATAAAAGTGAACTAAAGCGGAGTTCCAATGAGATAGATATCTCTATCTATCATTTTTTTTTTTTTTTTTTTTTTTGTGAATATCTTACGATCATAACTTATAAATATACCACTCACGTTTTTTGGATATATCACTACTCGATTTCTGATTTTGAGTCAAAAAATAACTTATATTCTCCTGTCCTGGCAGTTCCCATATTGCTTGTGGGCATGTGAAGTGCACAAGCTCTATCTTCCGGGATACGGTGCACCTGAACGACCACCATGCACCACCGTTCTTGCTCATGAGCAGTAGGAAAGACTCGCAGTGCGGGAAACGTCTCACGTTGCCATCACAACTGGCGGCAGTGTCAGAAGTGCCGACCCTTTGTGATAGCAACGAAGATATCTCACGATGAAATCTTGTGATGCTGAGCGGCAGCGATCCACACCGACTCCTGGGAATTATGACACCAAGCTCCCAGGAGACAATGCGCCGCAGGAAATGATGTGATTAAAAAAAAAAATAAATAAATAAAAAAAAAATGATAATGAAAGTCTGATCCAAATACCTTGTTCAGTAGTGTACGAGTATCATAGAAGGAGATTATACAGCCACTGTCACTGGAGGACATGCAGACAGACAGCGTGAGGTTGTCAAAACTCAAGGCTACATGATGCACTGGATATTTTGTTTGCACATCGATCCCCGGTGGACTGGCAACTGCACAAAAGAGGCAAAAAAAATAATAATCAACCAACAGTCTGTGATGCTAAATACAACAGAGAAACCTGTCACTGCTATAAAGGCCAATCCAGTAGAAGGAAGGAGGTTTCTACACATTCCTGTAGCTTTCAACCCACCCTAAAAGCACTATAAAAGCACTGAAACCCAAAGAATTCATTTTTTGCCAAGTTTGCTTTGAACTAAGTCAAGGTTCAGTCCACTCACCCCCACCTCTCAAGTTCCTGTTTATCTCCCAAGGTATCCACCACATCAGATGATAAATAGAGAGGTTTGGCAAATTGGCACCTTGGGCTAGGAATCACACTGTGTCTGTTTCCCTGTGGCCTTGTTTGCTTAAATGGAGTCTAATCCATTTAAGGGAGAGAATGGATGGACCCCCCCCCCCCCCCCCCTCTACACAGTAGAAACATCCAAAGCTGAGGCCATCAATCACCTACTGTGTGCTGGTGGGGGGGGGGAGGCCTGTCTCAGGATTGTCTGGTGCCAGCACAAACTGGCATAGGATAGAGAGAGGAAACAGAAATCACACTCTGTGCTTTGGATAGAGGCAAGTACACACTAGAGAAGAATAAGCTTTGTTCATTTGTTCACTTGATGGCTTTAGATCACTTTAACTTTCTCAACTGAAACCGAATATGCAAAATGAGTAACTTATGTCAAAGGGCTCCCAGGGAATAATTGCAAGTATGTATAACTAGGAGGTCGACCGATATATCGGCCACTATTTGGCATTTTTTAATTAATTGGCAAGGCCGATTGTGCTGATAAAAAGGCTGATTATATGTCCAGCATCACTTGCAAAAGACTTCTGTAATAGAAGTCAATCAGTGAAGCAACTTTCCTCCTCTCTGGGCAGTAGGCCAAGAAAAGATCAAAGAGATACAATGTCTCTTCTTCAATGGACTGAACTCCCTGTGTAGAAGTTCTCAGTTTAACCAATTAAAGACTATGTCTTTTCTGACACTTGTTGCTTACAAGTAAAAATCCTGTATTTTCTGCTATAAAATCACGTAGAACCCCCAAAAATTATATATATTTTTTTAGCAGAGACCCTAGGGAATAAAATATCGGTTGTTGCAATATTTTATGCGATGCGGTATTTGCGCAGAGGTCTTTCAAACGCAATTTTTATGGAAAAAACACACTGATTTAAAAAAAAAAAAAAAAAAAAAAAAAAACTGTAAAGTTAGCCTTTTTTTTTCCCATCCAAAAGTTTTGAGTACCTGTTTTTGTGTATTTAATATATAGTTTTTTTTTTTTTGGTTTGTTTTGTTTAAATGTAAGTAGTTTTCTGTATCACTTATTACTGAAGGCTGCTTTCACACTGGAGCGGGCAAGCGCTGACGGTAAAATGCTGCTAGTTTTAGCAGCGCTATTCGGCTGCTAGTGGGGCACTTATAACCTATCTAGTGGCCAAGGAAGGGGTTCAATGCGCTTGTGAAGTGCTGCTGCCAAATCGCATTGCATGTGCCTCAGCAGTGGTGCCCATTCATTTCAATGGGCAGGAGTTGTGGAGGAGCGGTTTACACCGCTCCAAAAGGTGTTGCTTGCAGGATTTTTTTTTTTTAACATCCTGCCAGCGCATCGCCTCAGTGTGAAAGCACTCGGTCTTTCACACAGACTGCAGGGGAGCCGTTTTGAAGGCAATTTACAGGCACTATTTTTAGCCCAAAAGCGCCTGAAAAACGCCCCAGTGTGAAAGGTGTCTAACTTAGATTTTATGAGATGAAGGGGGAAAAAAAACAATTGGCCTAACATATCGGCCGCCGCAATTTCTATAAATCGGCATCGGCCAGAGAAAAACCCATATCGGTCGACCTCTATGTATAATTTTTATGATAGAGCCAATACATCCAAAAGTTATATTACTTTTAGCTAGAGATCACATTGTACTAGCCAACACTTTTAAGGTAAACTCAGAGTCCAGGTATTTTTAAAATTGGGTGTGCTGCAGAGCTTATATACCAACAATGAAACCACTGAGAGGGTGAGAGTGCAGAGAGATGATAGCGTCAGTCTTCTTACCTTAACTGTTCAGTCACAGGCTTATAGTGCCCTTGCACCCATGAACACAGAAAAGCGCACCCCCGGTGCACACAAGTATGAAAATGACGACTAGCTATAATTCTTGAGCACTGTTTATTTAGATAAAGTGATATTAATAAGGTTTTTTTTTTTTTAAATAACAAACATGTTATACTTACCTGCTGTGCAGTGGTTTTCTGAGTGCCCCCATAGCAGGTCGCTTGTTAAGAGGGCACTCGCTCACATGCCTTGATCTGTGCGTCCTTAAGACACACTGAATGAGGCTCGGCCCTGTCCCCTGCTCCCTCCTCATTGGCTGTGACTGACAGCAGCGGGAGCCTATAGCCTATACTCTCTCTCCTCTGATGCAGTAGCTCTGCTCTCAACAATTGAGAGCTCACTCCTGATGGTGGAGGACGACTAGGCCTCACTTAGCAACATAGAGTTGCTTACAGTACCTAGCAACATCCTGGGAGTATTCCAGTCAGGTTTCATAAGGTATGTAAATGGCCTACACCTACAGTAAGGGCTTTAATCAACTTCATTTAGAGGTGCATAGTTTGTTTTGATCTATAGATGCCCCTTATCTGCATAGGCAGTTTTGTGAACTATCACTTTAAAGCAGAGGTCCGCCCACTGCTGCAAAAATTAAAACAGTAGTAAGAAGAGCTGGCAACACTGCAATCCTTGAAGTGTCGTTTATTGGTACATCAGAGCGACAGTAAAACAAAGTTGACGCGTTTTGGCAATAGCCTTATTCGTAGCTGGTTTGAAACATATGGATAGATATAGATATATTATATATATATATATATATATATTAATTACACACATATACAAACTCCATTGGCCCATCAGGTTAGTGTCACAGAAAAGTAGCATATTTCATTGATACCACCAATTATTCAAGTGGTTAGTGACTACACCTGTTTTTAGCCAACATGAGAAGGGGGAGGAAAAAAAAAGGCAATATAAAAAGTTAAATTTGTTGAGCCAAGAAGAAGTGTGTAAAATTGGTGGTATCAATTAAATATGCAAATTTTC
Source organism: Lithobates pipiens (assembly GCF_037356315.1). Lineage (NCBI taxonomy): Eukaryota > Metazoa > Chordata > Amphibia > Anura > Ranidae > Lithobates > Lithobates pipiens. The sequence continues at coordinate 174,443,724 of NW_027507764.1, forward strand.
TGTGACACTAACCTGATGGGCCAATGGAGTTTGCATATGTGTATGTGAGTATATAAAACGCATCAGCTTTATTGTTTTACTGTCACTCTGATGTACCAATAAACGACACTTCAATGATTACAGTTTTGCCTTCTTACTACTGTTGCATTGGAGTGTGTTGGGACACATTGAGCCTCGGCACCTGTAAGTGGACCTGGTGTATGGATTGAGTTGTCCCTGCAGAGAGCGCCGTTACCTTTCTTCTTTTCCATGCAAAAATTTAAAAGCCAGCAGCTACACATACTGCAGCTTCTGGCTTTTAATAATAGGACACTTACCTGTCCTGGAGTCCAGCGATGTCGGCACCACAGCTGATGTTTCCATCAGCTGTCGGCTGCTGCCGCCGCCATTGCGGGTAAGGGAACCCGGCAGTGTAGCCTTACTGTAGCTTCAAGCCGGGAACCCTACTGCGCATGCACGAGGCTCCGCTTCTCTCTCCTACTAGCCCGACGACAGGGGGAAGAGGCGGGAGCCGAGCGTTGATGTCAATATCCGCGGCTGTGGCTCCCGGAAGTGGGAACAGGATACTTGCCCCCCGCCCCCGAAAGGTGCCAATTGTGGAGGAAACAAATGTGCGGAAGTTACACTTTTGGGTGGAACTCCGCTTTAACTATTAGTGGGGCTGCATACTGAAGGATTTTTACCTTCATGCATAGAATGCATAAAAAGGTAAAACCTTCAGCCTTTCTCACCACCTTAACTCTAAATTGAAGAGCCTATGGGCAAATATGGGTACTGTAGTAGTCAGCCATTTTACAAGCAAGCAGTTTTAAGCCTTGTAATATTGGGTATTTGTTTACTCTATGCAAACTCGTCTTTTATCATTTATCCAAAAAACAAGCGTGTTAGTGTGTAATAAAACATAATTTGAGTGTATTTTTTGCTGAAAATGTAGATTTGACAAACAGTAACACAATTCATGTGTGACATTAAAAAAAAAAGGCACCGTTTTATTCTACAGGGTCTCTGCTTTCCAGAAAATATACGTTTTGGGGGTGTACGTAATCATTGGGCCTAAAATTTGGATTTTAATGTGTGCAGCAGTGAAAAGGTTAAACAGTATTTCACGTTCAAAATAAAGAGGCGAGATCCTCCTACCAAGTCTCCTTTTCATCCCCCCTGCTGCCAATTGGCTGTTTTACCAGCACCGATGAGGGGCTTTGAGGTTACCTGTGCTAGTACAGCACTGCCTGGCTTTGAGGGGACAACCTTTTTTTCTCCCATAGCACGTCGTGTTGTGCAGTATCATTTTTGGACTTGGATACCTACTGAAAAGCAACAAAGAGTAGCCCCACATCTCTAAACAGTGGCAGCCTCTGAGAGCTTGGTCAGTGCTGCTGAAGGAACTCACTGGCAGGGGTGCAGAGCAGATCACTCCTGTTTTATAGCAGCAAGAGTGGACATGTGTTATCTATCTGTAAGGGTACTTTCACACGGGGCGGATCAGTGGTGATCCGCCCCGTGGATATCCGCTTGCTCAGCGGGGATCGCTCCGCCGATTCCCTGCTGAGCAGGAAGTTGACAGGCCTGTCTCTGCACGCAGGGACGGACCTGTCACAGCGCCGCTCTCCCCTATGGGAGATCAGGTAACGACGGACCGCAGTGTCTGTCGTCACCCGATCCGATGACGGATGGAAAAATAGCTTTTTCCTCCGTCACACTTTTTTGGATCGAAGCGGATGTCAGCGGACATGTCACCGCTGACATTCGACCCTCCATAGAGCTCTATGGAGCATCCGTTCAGGTCCGCCTGAAAAACTGACAGGGGGGCCTGAACGGAACGCTAGTGTGAAAGAGGCCTAAGAATACAAAAACCTTTCTTGAAATGTCCATAGACCCGAGATGATTGGCAATCTCAATCTGACCAATTCTAGAGGAACTGGGAAACTCTTATGGGTTTACTTCAGGCTCCATTTTTTTTTTCCATTAAACAAATTTGAACTGGTTTATGACACAGCAGTATAGCAAATTGGGGATATAGTGCCAAATGAGCAGTCTGGTTCCAGATGTCCATTTTCTAGACTTTTACAGAATGAAACCGATATGATATATGGCCACTATCCACCTGGCTTTTTCCACATTCATGAAAGACTGAGCACAGATCTGATTTTGCTTAAATAACTAAACCTACCAACGCTGTTTGGGTCCACTCCAGTTTTTATAGGGATCAGAACTTCGTTGGTAGAGAAAATCTTCAGACCAAAAGGACTGCCAACAAACAGGACCCCATACTTGTTGGATATGGCCAAGAGAGCGGATCGATCTTTGGGAAGCTCTTGTGGAGGTTCGAAGATACGCAACTTCGTCAACTGTCTGAAAACGAAATCCTGTTAAATAAGAAAAACATCTGTTTAGAGCAAATCTGGTAGAATGTCAGTGGAGGTATAACAGTTCCTGCATTTGTAACATGTCACTCCAGAAAGAAACGCTCAGATTCCACTGACTATACACACTACAATATGATTGCACAAAGCCTGCACAATCTCATTTAAAGTTTACTTAAACTCTAATATGAAGGACAAACCTATACTGTACAATTCATTCAGTCCAGACACAGTCTTTACATTACATAGTCGCTGGCAAAGCTAAAAGGAGATTGTACATACGTAGTGTATGGTCAGCTTAACTCCACAACACTACCAACAAGTCAGGACACCGTCAATCATGACCGAGCAAACTTGTACTGATTGCATGAGAATCCAATATAAGGGCATTTCTAACACAAAGGTGCCAGAGCATATCGATACCATGGTAGCTCTTCACATAGCACCAAAACCCCAGCTTTTGAGTATGGAAAGAATGCGACTCCTACCACATAGCACTAAGGCTGCATTCACACCTGAGTGTAGCGTTTTCAAGCAGAAAATTGTGCGAATTTACCGTGATTTTGCAGCGGTTTTTACAGCGATTCGCGGCGGTGTTTACCGCGATTTTGTGCAGGGCAAAAGGTCACCAATGTTAAAAGAAGAAAAACGCCCAAATCTGCTCAATTCGAGCGACAAAAAAGGGTCCGGAACGTGTTTGAGCTTCAGGCGTTCGGCTTCAGGCGACATGGAGTGGAGATGTGAACCATCTCCATTGAGAATAATAGATTTTTTCCCCTCTAGCGTTCTGTAGCTTCAGGCTTCAAGCTACAAAACGCTCAGGCGTGAATGGGGTCTTAGGGCTGATTTACACTTGCTTCATTTTTAACCTACATTAAAGCACTTATCGCTTCAGCATGCAGTTTTGACGATTTCGGCAAATGCCCTGTGTCTGTTGATTTTCTATTTAAGGCCCAGTAGAACCTCGGCTCAGCAGATCCCCAGCTCATCAGCAACCTCGGCTCAGCAGATCCCCAGCTCATCAGCAACCTCGGCTCAGCAGATCCCCAGCTCATCAGCAACCTCGGCTCAGCAGATCCCCAGCTCATCAGCAACCTCGGCTCAGCAGATCCCCAGCTCATCAGCAACCTCGGCTCAGCAGATCCCCAGCTCATCAGCAACCTCGGCTCAGCAGATCCCCAGCTCATCAGCAACCTCGGCTTAGCAGATCCCCAGCTCATCAGCAACCTCGGCTCAGCAGATCCCCAGCTCATCAGCAACCTCGGCTCAGCAGATCCCCAGCTCATCAGCAACCTCGGCTCAGCAGATCCCCAGCTCATCAGCAACCTCGGCTCAGCAGATCCCCAGCTCATCAGCAACCTCGGCTCAGCAGATCCCCAGCTCATCAGCACCCTCGGCTGAGCAGATCCCCAGCTCATCAGCACCCTCGGCTGAGCAGATCCCCAGCTCATCAGCACCCTTGGCTCAGCAGATCCCCAGCTCATCAGCACCCTTGGCTCAGCAGATCCCCAGCTCATCAGCACCCTTGGCTCAGCAGATCCCCAGCTCATTAGCACCCTTGGCTCAGCAGATCCCCAGCTCATTAGCCCCCTCGTTCAGCAGATCCCCAGCTCATTAGCACCCTCGTTCAGCAGATCCCCAGCTCATTAGCACCCTCGTTCAGCAGATCCCCAGCTCAGCAGTACCCCTAGCTCTGCTAATACCACACTCAGTAGTACCCCCAGCTTTGCTAATCCCCTACTCAGTAGTAACTCCCCCAGCTCTGCTGATCCTCCTCTCTCTAGTCACTGCTTACCTCCCATCATATTGCTCCCATGCTGCTCACCACATGTGACATCTGCTAGATTCTCCTGCTCTTCAACACATTTAGATTGTACATTGTAACATGCAATGGTCATACTAAGGCTTTAACATATATTTCACCTTTATCATTTTAAAATTAATCTCTGCAGAGATTACATCTACAATAGAGGCCAATGACAATATGTACGGATCTCCAGCGTTTACATCCTGTTTGTATGTGTTCTGATCAATGCATCGGACCCTCAGATGTACAGGCAGGGGTGCACTTGTAGATCCATGCAGCTGGCCATCGGTCATTGATTTGAACAGGAAACCTGTACAGAGGTGAATGAAATACCTGTGCATCCAATGCAGGTGAAGACGACCCTTCACACAGGTGTACAGATCGGCATACCCATGTGAATAAGGCCTATAATGGTGCCAGTACACTGGGACAGGGCACTGCGGCTGGTCTACAGGTCGGAGTCCTGAAGGTTTAAATTTTTTGGGGAACAATGATTTATCATCTACTCCATGTGTAAATCTGATGCCTTTTAAAATGTTATTGTAAAGGTGAATTTCATTTTTCAAATGATCAGCCTGGCATTTTGTGAAGCAGTTCAGCAAAGGCAATATGCAATGGCAGCCTTCGTGCTGTATGTTCTCGCAGCAGACATCCCTGCAGTATGGTACAATGCCTATCAAAGGTTATTATTGGGGGGGGGGGGGCGCAGTACAGAAAGGGCACTGCGGCTCCAACCTACACACAGGCCCTAAAATCAGGTCCACATATATTAGATAACTTTTATACTCATCTGCCACAAGCCCATCATCAGACTTGCAGAGCGATAGGTTATCCTATACTACAAGAACTAGTCAATACACTTTGTCAGACTCCAACACATAATCAACAACTCACTGCTACCCTTAGTACTCCCAGCATGCCTTACTACTAGTTGGGGAGAGAATAATGCTCCCAGCATGCTCTGCTGCAGGTGTTGGGAACAACACTCCCAGTATTTCATGCTGGCAGCCATGTTAGAAATAGTATTTCCAGGATTTATGCCGCCAGTTGAGAAGGAAATATTACTCCCAGCATGCCCTGCTGCCAGCGGTGGAATAATACTCAGAGTATTTCATGCTGGCAGCGGTGGTCGAAAGAGTACTTCCAGCTTCTCTGCTGCCAATTGTAGTTTGAATAATACTCACAGCGTGCCCTGCTGTCAAGTATGGTAAGTATAATACTCCCAGTGTGCTCTGCTCTCAGCTGTGATGGGAATAATATACTCTTCATGCTCTGCTGTCACCTAGGTTGGGGAACATTGTCATGCTTGCAGCTGCAGAAGGAATTCCCCCAGCATTCCCTTTTGTCAGCCACAGTGGGAGTAATACGCCCGGCCTATTCTGCATTCAGCAGTGATGGGAAGAACGCTCGGTCATGTCTTGCTGTCACCTATGGTGTTAATGACACTCCTAATGGTGGCCATACAGGTACTGATCTGATTGACTGATACCACAGAATGGGAGGAACAGATCTATGAATTATTACTATAAAGTGGCTCCTCCATCTATTTCATCAGGATGACAGTGCTGGGTCTTGGTGGGAGATCTGATCAGAGGGAAGTAGAGGGATGGATAGGAGCATTGGGTGTATGGATCAAACAAACAATCTGTTCCAGCTTCTGATTAGACAGAAAATCTATTGAAAACACGATCAGATATAAAAGCGCCCCGTGTATGGCTACCATACCATGTCCTGATGTCACCTACAAAACGAAGATTACTCCACAAAGGTTATCCTGCCAGCTGTGCTAGGAAGAATACTCCTCACATGTCCTTCTGTCAACAAGAGGGAGACACTTGTCCCCAAAAACCTAACTGCCAGCTGTGCCAACAAGGGTACGCTCAGCATGCCCTGGCACAATCTGTGGTTGGTGCAGTCCTCCCAGCATCCCTGGCACTAGCTATCCCCTCCCCCCGCACTCACCTTGGTGTCCCTCTCCGGGGGGGCATCCGTGTCTTCCTCCATGTGGCCGTAACTCTCACACAGCGGATCCCCTCACAGATCCGTGAACTTTCCACCACAGCAGTCGTACGTAGAAGCTTCGCGCTTTTCAGTGGAATTGTAGTGTCACATTTTGCTGCCTATCACAGGATGCTACGGAAGTGACGTTGCCGCCAGAAATTGCGTACTGCGCATGCGCGATGCGTTCCAAACACTCGCGCCGTTGTAGTGTCACATTTTGCTGCCTATGTAGTGTCACATTTTGCTGCCTCTCAAAGGATGCTACGGAAGTGACGTTGCCGCCAGAAATTGCGTACTGCGCATGCGCGATGCGTTCCAAACACTCGCGCCGTGCGTTCCAACATAGTTTCGGCAATACAGTTAAGCGAAACCATCACATAATGTTACGGAAGTGATGTTGCACATAACACAAACACTGGGCCGTACGTTACAACACTAATACTTCCCTTGTTACCTAGTAGGTTTTGCATTGCTGGGACTTGTAGTGCTTATCCTGAGCTACATGCTTCAATGTTCAGTGTCATCCTTATCCCCGAGCTTCAATTTTCAGTGTCCTCATCCCTATCCCCGAGCTTCAATTTTCAGTGTCCTCATCCTTATCCCCGAGCTTCAATGTTCAGTGTCCTCATCCTTATCCCCGTACTTCAATGTTCAGTGTCCTCATCCCTATCCCCGAGCTTCAATGTTCAGTGTCCTCATCCCTATCCGCGAGCTTCAATGTTCAGTGTCCTCATCCCTATCCGCAAGCTTCAATGTTCAGTGTCCTCATCCTTATCCCCGAGCTTCAATGTTCAGTGTCCTCATCCTTATCCCCTAGCTTCAATGTTCAGTGTCCTCATCCTTACCCCCGAGCTTCAATGTTCAGTGTCCTCATCCCTATCCCCGGGCTTCAATGTTCAGTGTCCTCATCCCTATCCCCGGGCTTCAATGTTCAGTGTCCTCATCCTTATCCCTGTGCTTCAATGTTCAGTGTCCTCATCCCTATCCCCCTGCTTCAATGTTCAGTGTCCTCATCCTTATCCCCATGCTTCAATGTTCAGTGTCCTCATCGAAGCAGGGGGATAAGGATGAGGACACTGAACATTGAAGCTTGCGGATAGGGATGAGGACACTGAACATTGAAGCTCGGGGATAAGGATGAGGACACTGAACATTGAAGCACACTGAACATTGAAGCAGGGGGATAGGGATGAGGACACTGAACATTGAAGGGTGGACCTTCGCTTCACCTGTATGGTAAAAACTCTCTGATTAAGGAATAATGAATAATGCCTTTGCTATAGGTGTGGGCTGGGCTCTTTTTTTTAGCCAGAACGTGGGGAAACGCCATTCCGCCACCTCCAGCGCTGCCCTGTGCATTCCGATTACTACTGTCACTTTTAGGGCCAGTTCACACCAGAGGCAGCTCCGTTTTTCCTGCACCAATACATTCAGTTCTGGTGAGTTTCCAATCAGTTTCTGCACCGGAAACTGACTGCTTGGTGTGAACTAGAGCCATTGGAATACATAGAACCCACTGTGCATGCATTTTTAGTGCAGAAAAAATGCGCACTGGTGTGAACTGGCCCTTAAACACAGAAGCCCCACTTCTGTATCTAGAAGTGACAGTGGCCCTGTCCTGGCCGCTGCAACAAATCCTCCCCAGGTGCAGCTGTTATTTACGAGGGGGGGCCAATGGCATCATTAATGCTGGGCAACCAGGCGTTGCCCCGCTATCATTGTTGGCACTCGCACCTTCTCACACCACCTGCTCTGTCACACTAAAGCATGGATCTCCAAACTTTTCAAAGGGCCAGTTTACTGTCTTTCAGACTTTAGGAGGGCTGAATAGTGGCCAGCAGGGTAGAACATGTCCTGGGACCCAGCATCAGTAAGAATAAATATGGCCTCAGGGTTGGTGGTCAGTGGGAAGAGGAGTAGCGCCCCTCATAGTAGGAGGAATAGTATCCCATCATTGACATCAGTGGAAGAAATAGTGCCCCATTCTTGGTGTCAGTGGGAGGAATAGTGCCCCGAGGGCCTGATAAAGGCTAGCAAAGGGTCACATCTGGCCCCTGGGCCACAGTTTGGAGACTCCTGCACTAGAGACTGTGAAGCTTCCCCTAGGCTCCTCCTTGGTGTCCTCTAACATCTCTTATAATAAATTATGAGGAGGAGCCTGGGAGGAAGAACATCTCCCCCACTGCATTGAGCCGTGCTGTGTTTGAGGTCTGTGATGTTTGCTGAGAGAAGAGATTTGAAGGGCAGAAGAAAAAGCATTAATGGCATTTGTACAGGAAGGGGGATGGGGGAAAGGATTTATACTGGGAGGGGTGATGGGAGGACTTGTTCTAGAAAGGGCGAAGACATTACTATCAATGATGATGAGGATTTGGGGAGGAACCCTGCACTCTGTACGTCACACCCTCCTGAACCCTGCACTCTGTGTTTAGCACCCTCCTGAACTCTACACTTTGTATATAGCACCCTCCTGAACTCTGCACTCTGTATGTAGCACCCTCATGAACTCTACACTCTGTACGTAGCAACCTCCTAAATCCTGCACTCTGTACATAGCACCCTCCTGAACCCTGCACTTGGGATATAGCACCGTCCTGAACCGCGCACTCTGTAGCACCCTCCTGAACCCTGCACTCTCTTTGTAGCACCCTCCTGAACTCTGCACTCTGTGGCACCCTCCTGAACTCTGCACTCTGTATGTAGCACCCTCTTGAACTCTGTAAATAGCACTCTCTTGAACCCTGTACTCTGTATATAGAACCCTCCTAAACCTTGAACTCTGTAGGGAGCATCCTCCTGAACTCTGCCCGCTGTACATAGCACCCTCCTGAATCTTGAACTCTGTATGTAGCACCCTCCTGAAACCTGTACATCGCACCTTCCTGAACCCTGCACTCTACACATAACACCCTCCGGAACCCTGCATGCTGTATATAGCACCTTCCTGAAAACCCTGCACTCTGTATGTAGCACCCTCCTGAACCCTGCATTCTGTATGTAGCACCCTCCTGAACCTTGAACTCTGTATGTAGCACCCTCCTGAACCCTGTGCATAGCACTCTCCTGAACCCTGCACTCTACACATAGCACCCTCCTGAACCCTGCATGCTGTATGTAGCACCTTCCTGAACCCTGCACTCTGTATGTAGCACCCTCCTGAACCCTGCATTCTGTACGTAGCACCCACTTGAAACCTTCACTCTACGTAGTACCCTTCTAAACCCTGCACGCTGTACGTAGCACCCTCCTGAACCCTGCACTTTGTACAAAGCACATTAGTGTATTTGGTGGAGGTATGTCTTACCATTTAAAAAGCGATTAGTGTTAAGTGAATTTTTGTAATAAATACTTTCAATTTTTTGATAACTTTGCCTGTTCCTTTGTGAAGAATTACTGAAGATCGGGAAAAGACCGCTTTCATTACCCTGTTGGGGGTTCTTTCATATTGATTGCATGCCTCAAGGCCTGTCTGGCGCCCGGCCACCTTCCAAAGGCTGATGGAGAAGACTGTGGGTGACATGAACCTGATCTAGGTGTTGGTGTACTTATATGACATCATTGTGTTTGGCAAGACTTTGGAGGAGCATGAAGAACATCTGGAAAAGGTCTTAAAGAGACTCCATGACAAAAGATTGAAGCTCTCTGGAGAAGTGCCAGTTTTATCAACCTTCGGTCAACTACCTTGGCCACATCGTGTCTGCCGATGGAGTGGCCACAGACTGCCAGAATCTGCAAGCCATCACGTTCTGGCCGAGACCTACTAATGTGACAGAGCTTAGTAGAGGTCGACTGATATATCGGCCGGCCGATATTTGCCATTTTTTAATTAATCGGCATCGGTCGATTTTGCTGATAAAAAGGCCGATTTAGAACTACAGCCCTACTTGCAAATGACTTCTGTAATAGAAGTCAATGCAAGTTGCCTGAGTCTTCATAGAAGAGACTTTCCTCCTCTCTGGGCAGTCTGCCAAGAAAAGAGCAAAGAGATACAATGTTTACACTTGAATGAATGAACTCAACTCAGTGTGTAGAGTTCTCAGTTTAACCATTTAAAGACTAAATCTTTTCTGACACTTGTTGCTTACAAGTAAAAATCCTGTATTTTCTGCCAGAAAATCTTTTAGACCCCCAAAAATTATATATTTTTTTTTAGCAAATCCTAATAAAATAGAGGTTGTTGCAATATTTTATATCACACAGCATTTGTGCAGAGGTCTTTCAAATGCAATTTTTTGGGGGAAAAAAAATACACTAATGATTTAAAAAAAAAACGAAAACAGTAAAGTTTGCCCATTTTTTTTTTGTCCAAAAGTTTTGACTACCTGTTTTTATTTAATATATAGTTTTTTGTTTTTGTTTTTATCTAAATGATACATACAAGTAAACTGATTGGAGATTTGTGTTGTTTAATAAATGTTTAAATGTAAGAAATTTTCTGTATCACTTATGAAGGCTGCTTTCACGCTGGAGCGGGCAGGCGTTGATGGTAAAATGCTGCTAGTTTTAGCGGCGCTTTACCATCATTTTAGCGGTGCTATTCAGCTTCTAGTGGGGCACATATAACCCAGCTAGCGGCAGGGGAAGGGGTTAAATGTGCCCCGTTAAGCACCGATGCCAAGTCGCATTGCATGCGTTTTCGGCTGTGGTGCCCATTAATATCAATGGGCAGGAGTGGTGGAGGAACAGCATACACCACTCCAAACGTGCTGCTTGCAGGACTTTTTTTAACATCCTGCCAGTGCATCGTCTCAGTGTGAAAGCACCAAAAGCGCCTGAAAAACGCCCCAGTGGGAAAGGTCTCTGTTAGATTTTATGAGATGAAGGGGGATAAAGGAAAATAAAATAAGAAAAATCGGCCCAAAGGCCGCCATGATTTCTAAATATCAGCATCTGCCAGAGAAAAACCCATATTGGTCGACCTCTAGAGCTTAGGTCGTTTCTGGGATTCTGCTCATATTACCAAATATTCATTGAGGGATTTGCTAAAGCAGCTCACCCACTCAATGAGCTACTGAAAATAGAAGAGGAAGACAATGACCCAGATTCAGTTAAACCTGTCAGACCAGCTGGAAGGCCCAGGAAGCCCAAAGAGTCCATTCAGGAACAGTAGGCCACCCAGTGTAACAAGGCTTTTAGGCAGCTGAAGTGGGACCTTAGAACTGCTCCAGTCCTGGCATATGCAGAAGCAGCTAACCATATGAACTACATGTGGATGCCAGCCGAGAAGGGTTAGATGGGTTGCTGTATCGAGAGCATGATGGGAACCTATGGCCTGTTGCATATGTGAGTTGGAGTCTAGCACCCGCCGAGAAGAACTACCACACGCACAAACTCGAATTTCTGGCCTTGAAGTGGGCAGTGGTGGATACATTGAGGGATTATCTGTATGGTGCAGAATTTGGGATTAAAACTGACAATAATCCCCTCACATTAGAGCTGCACAATTAATTGTTAAAAAATCGTGATCTCAATTCAACCCCTCTGACGATCTTTATTGCAGAGTTTGCCAATTCTTTCATATAACAAGTGGAGAGACTTATCTGCTCACTCAGCTGTCAAAAAAAAAAATCCGGGCAGTCCCAAGTTTTTAAAATGAAACATTGTAACTAACTCTTCCTTCTTAGATCAAAGGGAAACTTCTTTAAGTTAAAATCAATATTTGTTGCTAGAAAATTACTTGTAACCCTCAAACATTATATATATTTCAGCAGAGACTCTAGGGAATAAAATGTCAATTGCTGCAGTATTTTATGTCACACTGTATTTGCCCAGCGGTCTTTCAAACGCATTTTTTGGGGAAAAAATACACTTCAATGAATAAAAAAAAAAAAAAGAAACAGTAAAGTTAGCCCAATTTTTTTGTTTTAATGTAAAAGATGATGTTACGCCACGAGAATCATGAGAGAATCGTGATCTATCTTCTAAGAAAAAAAATCATGATTCATTTTAGCCAGAATCGGGCAGCTCTACCTCGCATTACCTACTCACTACCGCCAAGTTGGACACCACGGGTCACAGATGGTTGGCTACCCTATCAGGGTTTACCTTCAGCCTTAAGTAACAGCCAGGGATCGGGAACAAGGATGCAAATGCTTTGTCAAGAAGGCCCCACTGTCCCCGAGGCTTCCAAGGAGAATGGACCTAGCTGACCCTTGAAGGGGTGAGATCCCTATGTCAAGGAGCGGAACAGCAAGCTGGAGGTGGAGCCAGGGCTGAGGACATTGGAATGTCAGACACTGGGGAGCCCAGGTGTTATTGCAACATCACCCAAGTTGGGGATGAAGGTCTGCCCAGGCTTTCAAAGAAAGACTTGTGAAGGGACCAGTTGGGAGACCCTCTCTGTAGCTTGGTATTGAAGGCCTTGGAGAGTCAGCATCCTGACTTGCTCCTCACTGACTCTCCTAAGGAAGGGCCGCTTGCTGCACAGGGAGTGGTATCGGTTACAGCTGCAACAAGGGGTGGTCTACCAAAGGGGCCCCTCTGATGATCCTAAAGAAAAATGGCAGTTATTCCTACCGGAAAAGCATAGGGAGACAGTGTTAATTGCTTTACATGGCCATCTAGGGTCTGAGAGGACTTTCCAACTGGTGGGGGACCGATTCTATTGGCCCTGCATGCAGGCTGAAGTCGAGACCCTTTCAGAGCAGTCTTATTAAGAGACTTTTAGAGCTGCTGGGCATTAAGAAGACTAAAACCACCCCATACCATCTTCAAGGAGATCCTCAACCAAAGAGATTTAACCAAACTCTCCTGAATATGCTCGGGACTCTAACTTCAGAGCAAAAGCAACACTGGAGCAAGCACATAGTGGCTATTGTACATGCTTATAACAGCACTGCAAATGATGCCACAGGATATTCTCCCTATGTTTGATGTTTGGGCTGGAGACTCAGCTGCCAGTAGATCTGGCTTTTAGCATATCCCTGGACCATACCTCAGCAATGTCCCACAGAGGATATGTGGATTGCCTGCGGAGAAGCCTAAAGGCTGCCTATAATAAGGCTCAAGCTTCCTCAGATACCCAAGGACAGAGGAACAAAAGAAATTTTGACCTCAGGGTACGAGTGCAGGACTTGCAACCAGGTGACTGACTGCTGCTGAGGAATCTAGGTGTCCATATATATATATATATATATATATATATATATATATATATTTTGGTCACTTTTGTCTCAGTAAACATACACTTTTAGATTATCACAATTGTGTTTCCTCTCTACTGCTATGTTTCGCACTAATATTGCAGAGGAGGTGTGCCAGAGGGGTTGAGATTGTTGTTGGGGTTGAGAGGCATAGAGGCAAATACACATTAAGCGCTACTCGGGGGGTAGCGCTACATATATATATATATATATATATATATATATATATATATATACAGTTGTGCTCATAAGTTTACATACCCTGGCATAATTTATGATTTCTTGGCCATTTTTCAGAGAATATGAATGATAACACAAAAACTTTTCTTTCACTCATAGTTAATGTTTGGCTGAAGCTACTTATTAACAATCAGGTATGTTTACTCCTTTTAAATCATAATGACAACAGAAACTATGCAAATTACCCTGATCAAAAGTTTACATACCCTGGTGATTTTGGCCTGATAACATGCACACAAGTTGACACAAAGAGGTTTGAATGGCTATTAAAGGTAACCATCCTCACCTATGATCTGTTTGCTTGTAATTAGTGTGTGTGTATAGAAGTTCAATGAGTTTCTGAACTCCTGATAGATCCTTGCATCTTTCATCCAGTGCTGCACTGACGTTTCTGGATTCTGAGTCATGGGGAAAGCAAAAGATTTGTCAAAGGATCTAGAGGGAAACGAGCTGTATAAAACAGGAAAGGGATATAAAAAGATATCCAAGGAATCGAGAATGCCAATCAGCAGTGTTCAAACTCTAATCAAGAAGTGGAAAATGAGGGGTTCTGTTGAAACCAAATCATGGTCAGGTAGACCAACTAACATCTCAGCCACAGCTCCCAGAAAAATTGTTTGGGATTCAAAGAAAAACCCACAAATAACTTCAGGTGAAATACAGAACTCTCTGAAAACATGTGGTGTGGCTGTTTTAAAATGCACAATAAGGAGGCACTTGAAGAAAGATGGGCTGCATGGTCGAGTCGCCAGAAGAAAGCCATTACTACGCAAATGCCACAAAGTATCTTGCTTACAATATGCCAAACAGAGACAAGCCTCAAACCTTCTGGCAGAAAGTCATTTGGAGTGATGAGACCAAAACTGAGCTTTTTGGCCACAATCATAAATGCTATATTTGGAGAGGAGTCAACAAGACCTATGATGAAAGGTACACAATTCCTACTGTGAAACACGGAGGTGGATTGCTGATGTTTTGGGGATGTGTGAGCTGCAAAGGTCAAAATCGATGGTGATATGAATGCAGTATGTTATGAAAAAATACTGGAGGAACATTTGCATTCACCAGCCAGGAAGCTGCGCATGGGATGTAATTGGATATTCCAACATGACAATGATCCAAAACACAAGGCCAAGTCAACCTGTCATTGGCTACAGCAGAATAAAGTGAAGGTTCTGGAGTGGGCATTTCATTCTCCTGACTTCAATATCATTGAGCCACTCTGGGGAGATCTCAAACATGCAGTTCATACAAGACAGCCCAGGAATTTACAGGAACTGGAGGCTTTTTGCTAAGAGGAATGGGCATCTGTACCATCTGAGAAGATAAAGAGCCTCATCCACAAATACCACAAAAGACTTTGAGCTGTCATTGATGTTGCAGGGGGCAATATATGGTAAGTAATACACGGAAGTAATTTTCTAGGAAAAAAATACAGATTTTTGCTTGTAAACAAAAATTGTCAGAAAAAGGCCTGATCTTCAGTTGGTTAGACCTACAGGGGGACCAGTCTTTTTTTTTTTCCTTTTTATAAACAGTTTACTACTTCTGTAAGTACGATGTATGAATAAAGAAAGCAGTTTTTATTTCTATAAATACATGTGATATTTGGTCAAATTAGTTTTTTACCTTAAAGGGGTTGTAAACCCTTGTTTTTGCTACATATAAAAATAACAAACATGCTTATACTTACCTGTTCTGTGCAATTGTTTTGCACAGAGCAGCCCCAGTGGCCCAGGCCTCTCCACTTCATTGGGTGCCCCTTAGATAGCCGCTTTCCCTAGGGGCACCCATGGGGGTTCGCTCCCGAGTCCCGCTGCTTCATCCATTGACACAGACACTGCTTCCTGTTCCAGAATCACTGGATTTGATTGACAGCAGTGAAAACCAATGGGTCCTGCTGCTATCAATCTGTCACTGGATCGGATTGGGCTCAGGGAAGATAAAGGGGGGGGGGGGGTCTGCGGGGAGCTAAAGGCAGAAGCTGAAGGTTTTTCACACTAATACATAATGCTTTACAACCACTTTAACCACATGCCGACCAGCGCACGACAATGTACGTCGGTACAATGGCACAGCTGGGCAGATGGGAGCGTACAGGTACGTCCCCTTTAAATCACGACATTGTGGGCGCACGCACAGCAAACACCGTGCCCGTGGATCCCACAGATTCGATGTCCGCCAGGGGCCGTGCTTGCGTCATGGAGCAGCAGAACAGGGAGATGCCTATGTAAACAAGGCGTTTCCCTGTTCTGCCTAGTGACATGACATGGATCTACTGCTCCCTGTCATCGGAAGCAGTGATCAATGTCATGTCAGTGGTAGCCCATCCCCCCACAGTTAAAATCACTCCCTAGGACACCCTTAACCCCTTGATCGCCCTCTAGTGTTTAACCCCTTCCCTGCCAGTGTCATTTACACAGTAATCAGTGCATTTTTATAGTGTCCGATGTGTCTGCCATAATGCCGCGATAAAAATCGCAGATCGTCCACCATTACCAATAAAAAAAAATAATAATAATAAAAAATCTATTCCTTATTTTGTAGACACGATAACTTTTGTGCAAACCAATCAATAAACGCTTATTGGGATTCTTTTTACCAAAAATATGTAGAATATCAGCCTAAACTGAGAGATTTTTTTATATATATATTTTTGGGGATATTTATTATAGCAAATATAAAAAATATTGCTTTTTTTTCAAAATTGTTGCTTTTTTTTTGTTTATAGCACAAAAAATAAAAACTGCAGAGGTGATCAAATACCACCAAAAGAAAGCTCAATTTGTGGGAAAATTTTGTTTGGGTGCAACATCACACGACCGCGCAATTGTTAGTTAAAGCAACATGGTGCCGTATCACAAAATGTGCTCTGAAGTGGTTAATGCATTCCCTGAATTAAGGTAAAAAATGTGCCCCCCCCCCCCACTTCTAAAAGCTTGCCTGTCTCCTCTCACCAATCCAGCGCTGTCCCTGACAGCAGCACCACTGCTCTCTCCTCCTGGTCTCACAGGCAGCAGTAAGAGCTATAGGCTCTCGCTGCTGTCAGTTAGATCCTGTTAGGAGGGATCGGGGGCATAGCTGAGCCACGTTATGTGTGTCTATGGATCCCCACAGCCCAGCTTTGGTGCCCCTTAGCAACTGACTTGCTGGGGGGCACTCGGAGGAGAGGAGAATCGAACAGTGCCATCAGGGTACTTTAGAAGAGGAGGTAAGAGACCGCCCCCTGTGCAATATTGTTGCCCAGAGCAGATAAGTATGACTTCTTTTTTATTTTATTTAAAAAAACTTTTAATATCACTTTAAAATCCCATTGGACATACTGTATACAGTGTATGGAATTTTTGTTGCAGTTGTGAAGAAACCAGTTACTATGAAGGTCCCTTGTTCATTAAGAATATTTTGCAGCTCACCAATCCTTAAATGTGGTGGCTGCATTCATTTTCTTTTTTCCTTTAAATTCATCGGCCAGTAACATACAGTACTTTGTCTTAGGCCTCATGTATATTGCGGACAGAGGGCACAGGTGAACTGTCCAGCCCCATTACCAACAGCCTGTTGAAGTCTATAGGAGGCTGAAATCTGCTGCAGCTGGACTGTGCACCTAGCGGTACTAGTGTTTAGAGCTGTATGCTCCCAGGTAGGGATGAGCTCAGGCATGTTCGCATGGTCCACGTGCTGAGCCCGCCTGGAAGTCGGCGAAGAGCTGCGCTAATCACAGGCAGTGAGATATTTCCTCGATGTGTGGCTGCAGAGATCGGGCAATGTCTCACTGCCTGTGATTAGTGCAGCGCTGCACTGACTTCCTGGTGGGCTCAGCACGTGGACCATGCGTACACGCCTGAGCTCATCCCTACTCCCAGGGATGAATGGGCTGCCACGCCCGAGCAAATTCGGTCCAAGGCAATTCCTCCTCTTCCAATGTGGCCCAGGAAGGTCAAAAGTTTGGACACCCCTGTGCTAAACAATATATCAATGAACTAAAGCAGGGATATGCAATTAGCGGACCTCCAGCTGTTGCAAAACTACAAGTCCCATCATGCCTCTGCCTCTGGGTGTCATGCTTGTGGCTCTCAGAGTCTTGCTATGCCTCATGGGACTTGTAGTTTTGCAACAGCTGGAGGTCCGCTAATTGCATATCCCTGAACTAAAGCATGAAGACATGGATGATGGACATGTTTCCTTTTAATATAAAAAATGAATGAATAAGTTGTATTTTTGTTTTCATCCAGCAGGTGGAGTTCCCGGCATTTTTTTAAGGACCTTCACATTCCCTACATGGTAACACACTCCGTTTATAAAAGCACTGGTATCTGTTTTGCCAAGCATTGAAGGGGTATTGTTTACTTTTTTTTATTTTATTAATTCCATTCAAGTCTCCATGCTGCAATCCACTGCAGTGAGGAGATCAGCAGTGCCATTTCACACTTTATGGAGAAATGCAGCATAGTGCTGCATTGTGTTGTGAATTGGGGAACATAGGAAACAATTATTTTCTGTGCACAAAAATGCAGGCCAGTGCATATATTTTGAGTGAGCCTTTCCATGTTACTTGCTTTGCTTAAAAATGCCTTTTATAGGCCTAGTTCACATTGGCGGCAGAAGGTCAATAAAAACAGGCAGCTGATCCCCTATTTTATTACCCCCCTCAACCACCGACCACTAAATATACATGGCAATTGATGCAATAATTTTAACCATGTTCAGTTTGACAGGCAGTATGGCCTCCTAAATGCCTGTAAACCAGCTGTTAACTGCAGTCTATAAAGCGATCTAATGCGGCTTGTTTGTCAGAGGGTATAAAGTCGGCCACCCATGTACCACATATTTTTGTTTATTTTTGTAGATACATGAACCTTGAGGTCATTAGTTGGTGACCATAGGAAGCAACTCCCTTTTTCATATTTTTTTTTACCACAGAAGTGTAAAAGCTTTCTTACCAAGAGGCTATATACATTAACCACTTGCTTACTGGGCACTTAAATCCCGCTCCTGTCCAGGCCAATTTTCAGCTTTCAGCGGTGTCACACTTTGAATGACAATTGCGCAGTCATGCAACACTGTACCCAAATGACATTTTTATCATTTTTTTTTCACACAAATAGCGTTCTTTTGGAGGTATTTGTTCACCACTGGGGGCTTTTATTTTTTGCTAAACAAACAAAAAAAGACGGAACATTAAAAAAAAAAATTTTTGTAGTTTGTTATAAAATTTTGCAAACAGGTAATTTTTCTCATTCATTGATATGTGCTGATGAGGCTGCACTGATGGGCTCTGATGAGCACTGATGGGCTGCACTGATAGGCACAGATGAGGTCGGCACTGATTAGCCCTGATAGGTGGCACTGATGGGCACCAATAGATGGCACTAATGGGCACTGGTAGGTGGCACCGATAGGCACCACTGCTGATGAGGCACTGATTGGTGACACTGATAGGTAACACTGTGGGCACTGATAGGTGCTACTGTGGGCACTGATAGATGGCACTGTGGGCACTGGTAGGTGGCACTGTTGTGCATTAGCAGGTGGCACTGGTGGGCACAGATGACTCCGCAGCTGCTCTCCTTGATCGGGTCCAATGTCCCTCTGATAGCCGCCAGTGATCGGCTTTTTTTCTCCTCACGTTGTCAGCGCGAGGAAAAAAAAAAGGCGATTACCGACTCTGTTTATATCACATGATCAGCTGTCATTGGCTGACAACTGATCACGTGGTAAGGGGTTGGGATCGACCCCTTACTCTGATCTGTGATCAGCTGAGTCTTATAGATCACAGAGCATGCCGTGCCCACC
The DNA here is from genome assembly GCF_037356315.1 of Lithobates pipiens. NCBI lineage: Eukaryota > Metazoa > Chordata > Amphibia > Anura > Ranidae > Lithobates > Lithobates pipiens. The sequence continues at coordinate 174,463,070 of NW_027507764.1, forward strand.
CTGCAGGGGGCATGCAGGCCTCTCGAGCACGGGAGGACGTCTAATGACACCCTCCCGGCAAAGCAAGTCCATGCGTGGACTTTTGTGTGATGGACTTGTGTACACACAAACGGAAAGTCCGACAACAAACATTTGTTTGCAGCAAATTTGAAAACCTGCTAACCAACATTTGTTGGCGGAAAGTCTAACTAAAAATGTCTGATGGAGCATACACACGGTCAGACTTACCGCCAACAAGCTCACATCCAACATTTCCCTTTGGAAAATCGTGTGTACGCAGCATTAGAGTGTGTTTTTAGTTTCGTTGCCACACTGTAGGCAATGTGGCTGTGATTTTGTGTAGGTAAAAGCATAGTTTCTTTCACTGTATACAGTAGGCTATGATTGTTTAGTTAGTCCTGATCTGTGTGCTCTGCTGCTGCTAGTCTGCTGGATAGCTCCCTCTGTATCCAGGCAACTTGAGAAGTTTCTGGATGATGGGTGTGGAGCAATGCAGATAGCAGTACGAATATTGATACAGCCCTAGCTGTATCAGCTTCCTAGAAATGTGCATTTTAGGTAGTCCATAGATAATTGAATGTGATCGGGGGATGCTCACGCAATACAGTCAATGCCCTGGTGCTCTGTTTGGGAGCATATGTAGTATGGCAGTGCAGAGGGAATCATGACATGCTCAAGGTGTGCTCCCCACCTGGAGTATTATTATTATTATAATACACGATCTATACAGCGCCAACAGTTTACGCAGCGCTTTACAATGTATAGGGGGGGGACAACACAATTACAGTACAGTTCAATACAAAAGGTACAGGAGGGTCCTGCTCGTAGAGCTTACATTCTAAAGGGAGGGGGTGGTGGTACAAAAGGTAATAGATGCGGGGAATGATTTGATGGGGGTGGCTCAGGGTCAGTTGTTATGTGGGTGTGGGATAGGCTTCCCTGAATAAATGAGTTTTCAGGGATCTCCTAAAGGTGGACAGGGTAGGGCCTGATCAGACAGACTGGGACAGGGAGTTCCAGAGGATGGGAGAGGCTCTGGAGAAGTCTTGAAGGCGAGCATGGGAGGAGGTAACAAGGGAGCTAGAGAGCAGGAAGTCTGGATATCTGCAGATGAGGTTGGTGACGTAGATGGGGGCGATGTTGTGGATGGCCTTGTATGGTATTGTTAGCATTTTGAATCAGTGGGGTAGGGGAAGCCAGTGAAGGGATTGGCAGTGAGGTGCGGCAGTCACGGATCGGTTAGTGAGGTGTATTAGTCTAGCAGCAGCATTCATAATAAAGTGGGGATAGCCTGCTTAAGGGTAGGCCATTAAGGAGGGAGTTGCAGTAGTCAAGGCGGGAAATAATCAGGGAGTAAATGAGTTGTTTTGTGGTGTAATTAGTCAGGAAGGGTCTTTCTGGAGATATTGGAAGTATGGGGAAGTTCTGAAGTGAAGGAGGCAAGCGATATAAAACTAGTTGGGTGTACCATAATGTGAATAGTTGTGTTATTATTACTTTAATATTTCAAACACCAGCATCCCAAAATTAATGCTACAACAAAACTAATTTAGAAAGCAAATTTTTTAAGGTGCCTATATCAACCACACTGTATTCACCATTATATTGAGAATGTGATATTTTCCCCTTAGAGGGATAGAAAAAGAAAATATTGACCAAGAATGCAATTCACCCAAAATAAGTAAACATTAAAACACCACATTTATTGACCACGTTAAAAAAACTATACAAAATGTTGACGTAGAAACCACCCCACAGATGGGCATATCCCGTCCAATATTTCCAAATCACATCTACCTCCAAGAATCATAATGGCACATATAGTATAATAATTGTAGTGGTGTAAAATAATTCTGTATGCGTCCCAAAGAATTTAAGAGTCATTTTTGGAGTCCTTTTTTCCAGTATGTGTGTAAAACATGAATTATTACCAGAAAACAGCTTGTCCAGCTGTGAAATACAATATAATGAGCTACAACAGAAGCACCTTTGTCACACTTTTATAAGCTGTCACTACATAAACTATTAATGTTTACGGCATCTGTCAATGAATACTGTTTTTAAAAAAAAATGGTGGGAAACTTTATTTATAAGAATGAAGCCAGAGCTTGTATAAAATTGGTGTTCAAAGTGCATTAAACGTTTGTTAACCCCAAAAGAATAAAGATCCTGCTTCTTTAAACCATGTTATACAGCACAGTGCTTGTGCTGTGTCATTTGGCCCCCTGTATTACCTGAAATACCTGTCTGATCCTGCCAGTTTCTATCATCCCCTCTCTGCACTGACTCCGATATATCAGGGCAGCAGAGCCCTGACACCGGAGTCAGTATGTGTCTCCGTCATATGCAGCTCTCCTCTGTGTCTCCTGTGTCCTCTCCCCCCTCCTCTCCCGCTCCCCTCTCTGAATGTCGGCTGTGTCCTCACCGCCCCCTCCCATTCTGCTGCTCAAAACTTTTGTTTCTTTTTCATATAATCTGCTTTGTTTATTAATGTAATGGCCCACTTTATGTTTTTGGTTATAACATGACAAAATGTGGAAAATTTCAAGTATGAATACTTTTTCAAGGCACTGTATGTGGGCATGACATACCGGGTACCCTTATATCGGGAGTGCAGAGACTGGGAGGAAATATCCTTGAATGAAGAGAAATGTGTTTTTGTTCATAATATAAATCAACTCAATAAAGGGGGCAACTCTGAATTGGTCAGCATACTCTCCATATACTGTATTGCAGGATAGACTGATATGCAAGAAGACCCCAACCTCCCCATTATACAGTACAGTGGAACCTTGGATTACGAGCATAAGCCATTCCAGGAGAATGCTTGTAATCCAAAGCACTCGCATATCAAAGCGATGAAGTCAATGGAAACTAAGATAATTTGTTCCGCATTGGCTTCTATTGCATGCAATATCGCATGTGGCCAGAGGTGGAGGGGTGCCTGAGAGCCTCAGAAATACTCGGGATTGCTCGGCTGAACTCGGAAAGGCTTGGAAACACTCAGGAACAGAGTATTTCTGAGTGATTCCAAGTATTTTCGAGTGATTCCGAGTATTTCCAAATGGCTCCGAACCGTTCCGAGTGTCACTGGCACCCCCGCACCTCTGGCCAAATGCAGTACTGCACACCGCATTAGCTTAAATTCTGCTTGATCTGCGAGACATTTGAAAACCAAATCAGAATAAAAAAAAAAAAGTTGCTTGTGAGAACGCTCTTTAACCACTTCCCGACCAGCGCACGACGATGTACGTCGACAGAATGGCACGGGCAGGCATATTGGCGTACATGTACGTCCAATATTCGTTGCCGCCATGGCATCGGGAGCGCGCCGCCGGCGGCGCGCTCCCGCGCTGATCGGGACCCCTGTGAGTCCGGTCGCGGGACCCGCGGACTCGATCGCCGCGGGCATCCCCGCGATCGTCTCACGGAGCGTCCGAATGGAGGAAATGCTGTATAAACAACATTTTCCCATTCTGCCTAGCAACTAGTGACGCTGATCTCTGCTCCATGTGATTGGAGCAGAGATCAGTGTACACTAAATGACAGCCCAACCCCCCCACAGTTAGTAACACACCCCTAGGAACACTTAACCCCTACACTGCCACCCACTGGTTAACCCTTTCACTGCCAGTGTCATTTACACAGGAATCACTGCATTTATATAGCAGTGATTACTGTATAAATGACAATGGTCCCAAAAATGTGTCAAAAATGTCCGATGGGTCCCCCACAATGTCGCAGTCACAATAAAAATCGCAGATCGCCGCCATTACTAGTAAAAAAAAAAATAATAAAAAATTATTAATAAAAATGCTATAAAACTATCCCTATTTTGTAAACGCTATAACTTTTGCGCAAACCAATCAATAATCGCTTATTGCGATTTTTTTTACCAAAAATATGTAGAAGAATACGTATCGGCCTAAACTGAGGGAAAAAATTTTTTTTTAATATATTTTTGGGGGATATTTATTATTACAAAAAGTAAAAAATAATGCGTTTTTTTCAAAATTATCGCTCTATTTTTGTTTATAGCGCAAAAAATAAAAACCGCAGGGGTGATCAAATACCACCAAAAGAAAGCTCTATTTGTGGGAAAAAAAGGACGTTAATTTTGTTTGGGAGCCACGTCGCACGACCGCGCAATTGTCAGTTAAAGCGACGCAGTGCCGAATCGCAAAAAGTGGTCTGGTCTTTGACCAGCAAATTGGTCCGGTCTGAAAGTGGTTAACTGCGTCACTCGTTAACCAAGGTTCCACTGTACATTTATATGTGCCAAAAGATATATTTCTGAAAAGGTGGGAAGGTATCTGCATGTCCCTGCATAAGCATACTAGATGGGCTGCAATCCTTGGGTGTTACTTTGGATCCTTCACATTCCTCCATAGAAGAGTAAAGCATTTAGCCCTTTTTGCAGAGAGATTATGTACTAGTTGAAAAATCTCCCAGTGCAATAATAAGATATTGTTAAAAATATTATTATATATATATATATATAGTTAGCTGTATTTTATTACTTCCACTTGTTTGACAGAATGGTCCCATAACAACAGCATATCAAAATGCTCATGGGAAATATAGATATATGGGCCAATGTCAGTGGGTGCTTATAAGAAATAAACTCTTAAGGTTGGGTTCACACCTAAATCGGATGTGGCTCACAGCCGGGCTCCGGTGCGTCTCTGTTCTCTGTTTCAAGGACGAATCAGGCACAAATTTTTGTCTGAATTCGGACCTGAAACTGAGCCAAAGACACACAGGACTCCTGTGCAATGCACTCCGCAGCTTCCCCGGAGATCTGTGAACCAGCTCAATTGAGAGCCTTGAACACTCTCCTGTCATGCAAAGTGGATGTGGAGAAATCCGCATCCAAATCGCACTAGTGTGAACTCAGCCTTAAAGTGGTTGTAAACCCTTACATATACCCAGTGAGGTGACTGGCCTCAGGTGATAAACAGAGATGAAACAAATCCTCCTACATAAGTTGTAACTGCTTATCTGCTGCCATCGCAGATAAAGTTCTGCTGTGGAGAACTGAAGTTAGACTCTGCAGAGCTCAGTGAGGAGAGCTCTGAGAGCTGATTGGAGAAAAGGGACACACCCCCTCCACACAAGAACAGAGGTGAGGCTGTCACCAAGTTCCTCCCCTGTAACCATTTTTCTCTTGGTGTCAGGAAAACTTGTCAGAAGTGATTCATGCTGATAGCAGGGGAACAAAGCAGCAGACAGAAATGACATGTAGTGTTCTTAACCACTTGCCGACCGCCGCACGCCGATGTACGTCGGCAGAATGGCACGGGCAGGCATAAGCACATACATGTACGTGATTTGCCTCCCGCGGGTCGGGGGCCCGATCGGGCCCCCGCCCGGTGCCTGCGGCGGTCGGTTTTCGTTCGGGAGCGATCCCGGACGAGGGGACGGCCATTCATTCATGGCCACCCCCTCGCGATCGCTCCCGACGAATGGAAATCCCCGGTGACATCACTTCCTCTCCTGTAATGTAAACACAGGAGAGGAAGTGATGTATTCTCTCCTCCGTGTCGGTATTTTTCGTTCCGACACGGAGGAGAGCGGATCAGTGAGTTGCACCAACACATCCCACACACAGTAGAACATGCCAGGCACACTCACACCCCCCCTTTACCCCCCGATCACCCCCCCAATTACCCCTGCCCCCCAGTCACAGTGACACCAATGTCATTTTTTTTTTTTTTTTTTTTTTTTTTGCATTGGTGTCATTTGTGACTGTAATAACTGTTAGGGCAGTTAGGGTTAGCCCCCTTTAGTTCTAATGTACCCCCCTAACCCCCCCAATAAAGGTTTAACCCCGTGATCACCCCCCGTCGCCAGTGTCACTAAGGCTGGGTTCACATTGCAGCGGTTTATGAGAACGAATGTGATTCGCACCGCACTGCAGTGAAAATCACATCCGATCTCTGTGCGATTCGAGTTCAGCCATTCGCCGCACCCGCCGCACCCGCCGCACCCGCCGCAAATTCGCACGGGACCCTTTTTTTGGCCCGCAGCAGAATCGGATCGCATGGGTGTTCACACCATGCGATCCGAGTTTGCAGATCGCACTGCGATATGCGAACTGATCTGGGGGTGTCAGTAACATTTCACTGACACTCCCAGCAGTTCGCATAGGGCAGTGTGAACTGCCGCCGGGAGGCATGCGATGCGGGAACCCGCCGCGGATTCGCGGCGTTTCCGCATCGCTCCAGTGTGAACCCAGCCTAATAAGCGATCATTTTTCTGATCGCCGTATTAGTGTCACAGGTGACGCTAGTTAGGCAGGTAGGTATTTAGGTTCGCCGCAGCTTTTTATAGCGCTAGGGACCCCCATATACTACCGCATAAAGCCCCCTGATTGCCCCCTAGTTAACCCTTTCACCAGTGATCACCATATAACTGTTACAGGTGACGCTGGTTGGTTAGTTATTTTTTTATAGTTTCAGGGCACCCGCCATTTATTACCTAATAAAGGTTTAACCCCCTGATCACCCGGCAGGTGTCATTTGTGACTAATAACTGTTAGGGCAGTTAGGGTTAGCCCCCTTTAGTTCTAAGGTACCCCCCTAACCCCCCCAATAAAGGTTTAACCCCGTGATCACCCCCCGTCGCCAGTGTCACTAAGGCTGGGTTCACATTGCAGCGGTTTATGAGAACGGATGTGATTCGCACCGCACTGCAGTGCAAATCACATCCGATCTCTGTGCGATTCGAGTTCAGCTATACAGATAGTATGGCTGAATTCGTGTCGCACCCGCCGCACCCGCCGCAAACTCGCACGGGACCCTTTTTTTGGTCCGCAGCAGAATCGGATCGCATGGGTGTTCACACCATGCGATCCAAGTTTGCAGATCGCACTGCGATATGCGAACTGATCTGGGGGTGTCATTAACATTTCACTGACACTCCCAGCAGTTCGCATAGGGCAGTGTGAACTGCCGCCGGGAGGCATGCGATGCGGGAACCCGCCGCGCATTCGTGGCGTTCCCGCATCGCTCCAGTGTGAACCCAGCCTAATAAGCGATCGTTTTTCTGATCGCTGTATTAGTGTCACAGGTGACGCTAGTTAGGCAGGTAGGTATTTAGGTTCGCCGCAGCTTTTTATAGCGCCAGGGACCCCCATATACTACCGCATAAAGCCCCCTGATTGCCCCCTAGTTAACCCTTTCACCAGTGATCACCATATAACTGTTACAGGTGACGCTGGTTGGTTAGTTATTTTTTTATAGTTTCAGGGCACCCGCCATTTATTACCTAGTCTCACTAGTGTACCCCTAAATTTAGGGGTGTCTACTTTCTAAAATGGGGTCATTTGGGGGGGGGGGTTTGTGCCATCTTGGCATTTTATGGCCTTCAAAACTGTAACGCCCTTAGAAAGCCTGAAGGCGGTGCTTGGTTTTTGGGGCCCCGTACGCGGCTAGGCTCCCAAAAAGTCCCACATATGTGGTATCCCCGTACTCAGGAGAAGCAGCAGAATTTATTTTGGGGTGTCATTTCACATATGCCCATGGCATGCGTGAGCAATATATCATTTAGTGACAACTTTGTGAAAAAAAAAAAAAGTTTGTAATTTTCCCGCAACTTGTGGCAAAATATAAAATATTCCATGGACTCAACATGCCTCTCAGCAAATAGCTTGGGGTGTCTACTTTCTAAAATGGGGTCATTTGTGGGGGTTTTGTGCCATCTTGGCATTTTATGGCCTTCAAAACTGTAATAGGTAGTGAGAAGTGAACTCAAAAAATTACGCCCTTAGAAAGCCTGAAGGCGGTGCTTGGTTTTCGGGGCCCCGTACGCGGCTAGGCTCCCAAAAAGTCCCACATATGTGGTATCCCCGTACTCAGGAGAAGCAGCAGAATTTATTTTGGGGTGTCATTTCACATATGCCCATGGCATGCATGAGCAATATATCATTTAGTGACAACTTTGTGAAAAAAAAAAAAAAAAAAAAAAGTTTGTAATTTTCCCGCAACTTGTGGCAAAATATAAAATATTCCATGGACTCAACATGCCTCTCAGCAAATAGCTTGGGGTGTCTACTTTCTAAAATGGGGTCATTTGTGGGGGTTTTGTGCCATCTTGGCATTTTATGGCCTTCAAAACTGTAATAGGTAGTGAGGCGTGAAATCAAAAATTTACGCCCTTAGAAAGCCTGAAGGCGGTGCTTGGTTTTCGGGGCCCTGTACGCGGCTAGGCTCCCAAAAAGTCCCACATATGTGGTATCCCCGTACTCAGGAGAAGCAGCAGAATTTATTTTGGGGTGTCATTTCACATACGCCCATAGCATGTGTGAGCAATATATCATTTAGTGACAACTTTGTGTAAAAAAAAAAAAAAAAATTTTTTTTTGTCATTATTCAATCGCTTGAGGCAAAAAAATAAAATATTCAATGGGCTCAACATGCCTCTTATCAATTTCCTTAGGGGGTCTACTTTCCAAAATGGGGTCATTTGGGGGGGTTTTGTACTGCCCTGTCATTTTAGCACCTCAAGAAATGAGATAGGCAGTCGTAAACTAAAAGCTGCGTAAATTCCAGAAAACGTACCTTAGTTTGTAGATGTGACAACTTTTGCGCAAACCAATAAATATACAATTATTGACTTTTTTTTTACCAAAGACATGTGGCTGAATACATTTTGGCCTAAATGTATGACTAAAATTGAGTTTATTGGATTTTTCTAATAACAAAAAGTAGAAAATATCATTTTTTTTCAAAATTTGCGGTCTTTTTACGTTTATATCGCAAAAAATAAAAATCGCAGAGGCAATCAAATACCATCAAAAGAAAGCTCTATTTGTGGGAAGAAAAGGACGCAAATTTTGTTTGGGTACAACATTGCATGACCGCGCAATTACCAGTTAAAGCAGCGCAGTGCCAAAGTGTAAAAAGACCTCTGGTCATTTACCAGCAAAATGGTCCGGTCTGAAAGTGGTTAATAGAAACCAGTATACACTATAGAGGAATATGTTCATATTTCATGTCTGAAGTTTACAACCACTTTTATAAAGCTGAAGTGTCTAGCAGCTTCTCTTTAAATGTCACAGCAATGTAAATTTAGTGCAGACCTATGTTCCAAGAGACTGCACCCCAGTGCAGATAAATTGCCACCACCTATCAAGGAAAAAGGCACAAGAGGCCGCAAAGTCACCACTGACAAAACTTGCCAGATGATTTACTGGCTGGCTGGCTAGAAAGTGGTTTTACCTACAAGGTGTACTATCTGTCATTCATAGGGAAATCCATCCTTACCATATATATGTTTATATACTGTACATTGACCAATGAAAGGCAAGGCTTAAAAGAGGATCCCAGATGGGATAAAATGTGCTAGAAAATCTAGATAATATGAGGTAATGTGCACTCCATTTTTAAAATTTTAAGATGCGGCAATATTTGGGCTTAGGTTGGGCTTCAGAACAACTTGAGGTTTCTTTTGTGGGTTTGGGATAGACATGCTGCTCCATTAGACTGCATTGTGTGGAACAAATGGAAGCAGGATGTCATCTGCTATTATTTCTACAGGCCCAAACTTTTATGGAACATTCATTTATCTTCACAATAGTACTTCCTAGTAATAAAGACCCACATAGATGTTTGCTTTGAATTGTGTTTAAAGGGATTCTGTTGTGTCTTGTATTACCTAGATGAAGAGGTGTAAATAACCTATGATATCGGTAGCCATCGTAGTCACATCGTAGTTCTGATGCAGGTACAATGAACAGAATACGCTACTTTGGAACTAGTATTCAGCCCTGGGGGTGAACATAGTGCCCTTACAATGAAAATTAACCTGGTTGGAAGACACTTCACGGATATCCTTTGAAACCACAAAAAATATAACAACAATGTAAACCAGTCAATAACTCTCCCATTCTTAGCACTACCCATTGTGAAAATGACGCTAGGGGCCAACATCCAGATGAGATAACCTTCTTAGGAGACATGTAACATTAACATGTCCGCTTACTTATTTTTTTATTAATGGTTATTAATCAGTAATCCTTCCATTCTGAGCAATCTACATTGTTCACATTGTTCATATGTTTCTAGGGGCCAACAGCCAGATGAGGCGAAAGACCAAGAAAAGTTCACAGTATTTACAGAAAATGAACTGGTGGTTGAAGGTATATTATTGAGAAGTAAGAAGGTAATGGTGCTTTTCTATGTATTCCACTAGAATCTGTCCTCTTTGGACTATGGTTTCCACCAATGCTTTCACTCCTTGGAAGCCTCCTTGGCTCTCCCAGAATTCGTGATCCATCTGCAATGATGTCAATAGCATGTCGTGTAAACATCCTGACTTTAGCAGTTGCACTGCTGATTTAGGATACCTAATGAAAAGCAAAAAGAGCATCAAATAAGAATAAATAAAAGATTTTATTAACTCTGTGCATTTCTACAGAACTGTTGTATACTCTCATATAAGCCATGATCTAGCATATACAAAAGTGTTAAACATCAGCATCACTATAGCGTCAGATCTGGAATTTGTACAGCTGAACCATTGCTCTCTTGACCTCATAAGAGCTCAATTGAAACTCTCAATTCAGGTCACGACAGTTTCCATACAAACTATTGCAAAGACCTGGAAGACACGCACACTATGCACAATGGAGATGAAAAATTGGAACACCCAGGCCATGATTCTTAGTAACATTGTGGTGACTCTGCTAGACACCGTCCCTAAACATGTGAAGGTTTGGCAACCATGGGTAGATAATTTTTTACCTCCAGGTTTTGACTCTTCTCTCCTTGAACTGTGATTTTCAAGTTGCCCAGATCACTGGGTTTTTGGATGCTACCCCAACCTGGTGAGGACAGTAGACCTCCTCCTTCTTTCCCTGCCTCCCTATCCAACTCCACTCCACTTTACTCACTTTACTCTTTGGAGCATGTTACTTGTTTTTTTCTGCTTATTTTTCAACTTAGTTCCTCTGGATTGATTGTTGTATTGCCCCATACACACTATCAGTTTTTCCTTCAGGTTTACCAAAACCATGTAGTACAAGGGCCTGCCTGATTCCATACAAATTGAAACTGCTAATGTTTGACCTCATATTATATGGTTTTGGTAAATCTGAAGGAAAAACTCAGCAGAAAAACCAATGGGAGCATGCTTGTGTGTGTGTGTGTGTGTGTGTGTGTGTGTGTGTGTGTGAGCATGCATGTATGTGTGTGAGCATGCTTGTATGTGTGTGTGTGAGCATGCTTGTATGTGTGTGTGTGAGCATGCTTGTATGTGTGTGTGTGTGAGCATGCTTGTATGTGCTTGTGTGTGTGAGCATGCATGTATGTGTGCGTGTGAGCATGCTTGTATGTGTGCGTGTGTGCGTGTGTGAGCATGCTTGTATGTGTGTGTGCGTGTGTGAGCATGCTTGTGTGTGTGTGCGTGTGTGAGCATGCTTGTATGTGTGCGTGTGTGAGCATGCTTGTATGTGTGTGTGCGTGTGTGAGCATGCTTGTATGTGTGCGTGTGTGAGCATGCTTGTATGTGTATGTGTGAGCATGCTTGTATGTGCGTGTGTGTGAGAGCATGCTTGTGTGTGTGAGCATGCTTGTATGTGTGTGCGTGTGTGAGCATGCTTGTGTGTGTAAGCATGCTTGTGTGTGTGTGTGTGTGTGTGTGTGTGAGCATGCTTGTATGTGTGTGTGAGCATGCTTGTATGTCCGTGTGTGTGTGAGCATCCTTGTGTGTGTGAGCATGCTTGTGTGTGTGATGCTTGTATGTGTGTGTGAGCATGCTTGTATGTGTGTGTGTGTGCTTGTGTGTGTGAGCATGCTTGTGTGTGTGAGCATGCTTGTGTGTGTGTGTGCGTGTGAGCATGCTTGTATGTGTGCATGTGTGAGCATGCTTGTATGTGTGTGTGCGTGTGTGAGCATGCTTGTATGTGTGTGTGCGTGTGAGCATGCTTGTATGTGTGCGTGTGTGAGCATGCTTGTGTGTGTGAGCATGCTTGTGTGTGTGAGCATGCTTGTATGTGTGTGTGAGCATGCTTGTCTATGTGTGTGTGAGCATGCTTGTGTGTGTGAGCATGCATGTGTGTGTGAGCATGCATGTGTGTGTGTGTGTGTGTGTGTGTGTGAGCATGCATGTGTGTGTGTGTGTGTGAGCATGCATGTGTATGTGTGTGTGTGTGAGCATGTGTGTGTGTGTGTGTTCATATATGTATGTGTATGTATGCATGTGTGTGTGCGCATGTATGTGAGTGTGCATGCATGCATATGTATGTATGTGAATGTGAATGCGTTTATCAGTGGCGGTGCATCCAAAAGGGTGCACAGGTCCCGCCCCCTCTCTCCAGCCACCCCCTCTATGACCAATAGATAGATTCATGCATAGCATAGCATGAATCTATCCATGGCCACCGCTGCCACCCCCATATTTAGGTGTCTGGTCCCTTTTGGGGTGCCGGGCACCTGAATTACAGCGGCGGGGGGTGTTTTTTGCAGCACCTGATTAGAGCCATGGGCTCTAATAGGCTTCAAAATAGGTGAACTGCGAGCGCCATGCTTGACGCTCACAGTCTACCCAGGTGTGTTAGAAAAGGGAATTAATATTCACTTTCCTAACACTGAACCGCCTCTCCACCAATCAGGTGTGCGGGTCTGTTACTCATCACCTGATTGGCTGAAACGATAGGCGCAGCTATTGGACGCCTACCAGGAGGAGAGGACGGGAGATGAGGATGGCAGGAGATGCATGGAGGACCCCCCCCCCCATGGCCGTTACCCGCTGCCCCACCAAGACAGGGTAAGTGGCGGGCAGACAGCGAGCGGGTGGTGGGGATTCACAGTGGCAGCATTTGAAAGGCACACTGGCAGCATTTGATGGACACAGTGGCAGCATTTGATGGGTACACTGGCAGCATTTGATGGGCACAGTGGTGGCATTTGATGGGCACAGCGGTGGCATTTGATGGGCACAGCGGCAGAGTTTGATGGTACAGTGGTGGCGTTTGATGGTAAAGTGGTGGCGTTTGATGGGCACAGTGGCTGTAATTGATGTTTTTTAAATCGGTTCCTTTATATGCGGCCACCCACTTGGGACTGGGCCCTGGTGTTCCACCATCGGGCTTGGAGAAAAGAGCCCTGTCCGGAGGTCGGGGGGGGGGGCCCTCCAAGGTTTCCTGCATCGGGGCCCTGAAGGTTCTAGTTACGCCACTGGCCTGAGGCCCTGGTCTCTGCTCCCATTAGTTGATATTCGTAAATTTACAGTGTCACTGTTATATGCTAATTTATTGTCATGTTACGATATACATTGTACTCGTAGTGTATGTGATACCCACTTTGTATTGTGATTTTACCAACTTTGTCAATGTCAAAAATATTCAGCATGGTCACACTACAGCTGCACACCTTGTTTCAATCAGCACTAGTAAATCTGGATCACCCTACAGCTGCACAGCTGGATTTATTCTTTACAGCTAACCTCGATCTTCAAGAGCAGCTGATCAATGTTGTTTCCATTCTGACCTGCAAGTCCTCTTTCTGCTGGCAGCCTAACCTTCAATTTGTCCTTCCAATGTTCTTGTCTGTTTCCTGTGCTGACCTCATCTATACTTTATGACTTGGTACTTTGCTCTGGTTCTGTCTATATTTTTTAAGCTGTCATCCCCTTAGCAAGTCTGAGAGTTGCAACCCAGTCTTTCTAGTTCAGTGTAGCAGAATGTTAGCATCCATTGCGTGCCCTGCCTGAGACCAGCACAAGCCAGGCAGTGACAATTTTATAATTGTAACAATAATGACACAAAGCATAACACCACCCTTTGCTGTGAAGCCACACCCTCTTTACCAAAGTTTGCACATGATGCACGATGGTGTCAAAGTGGCTGCCAAAGCTATACTAATGCTCACCTGGGACAAATGTATGCCCTGGAATTGCTGTAGACAGGAGGTAAACCAGTTTGTAAAGCTTATGTATTGTGCACCCTACCAACTCTGGTACCTGCAAAGCAACTAAGAGCTATATCTGGACTATGGATGCACAGAATGATTTTGGGAAATTAACTCCAAAATTACTGCTCTCTCCTTACGCAAAATTTCTGTGACATTCGCTCATACTGTCCATTGCATTTCGCCAAAATGTTGGGAAAACAATACCTCATTGTACGATTGAGGTTTCTTTTTGCTGACATTTCAGTGAAAGTTATTGAATTTATTTACAGACAGATTTCACCAAAGGCAAGATCTGTAATTTTGCGGGGAACTAATTTTTACCAAAATCAGTCTGCTCATCTCTAATCAGGACAAGCATGTTGGCTAAATTTACAGAATATTATTATCTGCTTGCATTTTTTCTTACCTATCAATCCCTTGTAAGAGTCTAAAATTAAGATTGTCGTCAGGGTGGTTTGGTCTCCCAGCATTGTCAATGTAAACTAAGTTAGAAGGGTCACTATGGCGGACCTATGAAAAAAAAGCAAAAATTATATTTATACAATCAGGTACTTTTCTGGTAAGTAACATGTAGTTCTTACTATACCATAAGATTAAAAAAACTAAAATGACATTATCCTTTATTCAAATCTAAGGTTGTTTATGAGAATCAAGGCTAAAACCATAGTTTCATTTTAGAACCAAATCATACTTGAACATGAGATTTTTTTTTTTGTAAGCTTAATATTGTCTTTGTTATTGGCAATTAGGATAAAAATGGTTTAAATTGTAATTGTAGAAAAATACACACAATTACTTATGTTTTTCTATGTGTATACATATTGCATTTGGCAATGAAAAATCCCGATAAGTAATAATAATAACTAATGAGTTATTGGATAATGAAAATTACCAGCTTATAGTATCTTTTGTTAGAATTAGTAAAAATTTAAAAGAAAAATCAATCAACAGCCTTAAAGCGGAGTTCCTCTCAAAAGTAGAACTTCCACTGTCTTCTCCCCCCTCCGGTGCCACATTTTGCACCTTTCGGGGGGGGGGGGGGGGGGGGGAGTAACGGGTACCTGTTTTTGACAGGTAATATCCCCCACTGGGAGATGGGGCTTCTCTCGGAAGTTCGCCTCCTTCCTCCACCTCCAGACCAATTAGAAAGCACAGATCGCTTCAGGTATGCCCAGTAGGGAACCAGTTGTAAAGTCAAAAGGCTTCGCTGCCGGGTTCCCTTACCAGGAATGGCAGTGGCTGCACTCAACAGCTGATCCAAAGATCGGCTGGGATGCGGACATCGCAGACTTTCTGGACAGGTAAGTGTCCATATATTAAAAGTTAGCAGCTGCAATATTTTCGTGGGGTGGGCTGACCTCCGCTTTAACTATGTTAAAGCAGAGCTTCAGGCAAAAAGCTAAATATATAGGTCAGGTCATAAGTTTTTACCATTTTACCTGCTAAAGCATTTGTAATTCTGTATAGCCAAGCTGGAACTTTTCACACATCTGCCACATTGCACAACCAATGGATTTGTCTGATTTTGTCCGATGGATTTTGTCCGAAATTTGTGTTGCATACACACGGTCGGACAAAGTTGTCGGAAAATCCGATCGTACGTAACATGATGACGTTATTTCATTACGATGGGACTACGTTCAGGCTAGTAGCCAATAGCTTTGGTCTAGGAATTTGATCTGAGCATGCGTGGAACTTTGTCCGATCGGAATTCTCTGCACACAATCGGACAAAGTCTGATCGGATCATGTTGTCGGAAAGTTTTACAGCCCAGCTCTAAAACTTTGTCCGTCGGATATTCCAACGGAAACAGTCCGATGGAGCCCACACACAGTCGGATTATCCGACAACACGGTCCGATCAGACATTTTCCTTCGGAATAACCGACCGTGTGTACAAGTGCATACAGTTATTTTTTGGTTCAGGAACTTGGCTTCCTGTGTCACCTCTCTTCAGCACCAATTTGTTCAGACTGGACTATGATGCAGTATCATCCACTATGTCCGAGGAACTGCACAGCTGAACCAACAAACGCCAGAATATGGCAGAGGTATGTAGCTGTGCAACAGTCACAAGATTGATTAAACAGAATTACAAATTCTTTGGCAGGTAAAAGTGTATGCATTTCAATTATGTATTTAGTGCATTTTTTTTTCTTTTCTTTTTTTTTTTTTTAGTCCATCTTTAACTCTTTTGACACCAATGATGTATCTGACATGTAAGGGCATTGAAAGAGATAAAAGGCTTTTTAGCAGGCTCAGAGCTGTTGAGTCAGAGACTCACATTGTGCTTTCTGAAAATATATTACAGGGTTTTTTGGTAATTTTCTAGCTAAAAATGCAGACTTTAACATGTGCGGAAAAAGATAAAAACATTGCTGTGGCAGCGAAAGGGTTGAAAACTAAATTCAAAAGGGTAAGAGTCAAAAAGAGAGAGAAAACAAAAAACTTAGGACAAAAAAATTATGAGATTCCATTATAATAACCCATGTTTATTTTCTGGTGCAATACTAATAATTTTACAAGATACATTTGCATACCAGCTCAAAATGAAATTTATCGTAGATTGATAACTATTCCAAAATTAAAGTAATTCCTTCCTACTAGAAATGAATTTGTATGCATAACCCAATCTTTAATTTTAGGGTCATTCAGATTAGTCCAGCTTGAATGAGATTTATCAGCATTTAGCATTCTTATCAGGCTTATCAGCATTCTGCCATGAAACAAAACATTTGTACTATTGTAGTATTGTAATATTGCAATTATACCTGAGACCTTAATCCAATACTTAAACGATTCTGAAATTTCTCAGAAATGGATATCATGGGGGGTTATTTACGAAAGGCAAATCCACTTTGCACTGCAAGTGCACTTTCAAGTGCAGTCACTCTAAATCTAAGGGGTAGATCTGAAATGAGGGGAAGTTCTGCTGATTTTATCATCCAATCATGTGCAAGCCAAAATGCTGTTTTTTTATTTTCCTTGCATGTCCCCCTCGGATCTACAGCAACTTTACTTCCAAGTGCACTTGCAGTGCAAAGTGGAGTTGCCTTTAGTAAATAACCCCCATGGCATATATAATCTTCCACTGAAGTTTTGGAACATCTTGACAAAGCAGTAAGTGCTATATCACCTAATATGACATTTTGGGGTTGATTTACTATAGGCAAATGGACTGCACACTTTTCAAACTGCAGTCGCACTCTGCAAGAGCAGATGCCCAAGAGCTTAGTAAATGAGCAGAAGCTCTGCTGACGGCAATTTGTGCAGGGGAAACCGGTACTAAAGCGGTTCAAGTGATTGTAAAGGCTCATTTAAATAAAATAACAAACATGTTATACTTACCTCCTCTGTGCAGTTGGTTTTGTACATAGCAGCCTGGATCCTCCTCTTCTCGAGTCCCTCTTTGCTGCTCCTAGTCCCTCCCTCCTTTAAGTGCCCCTCAGGCAGCAGCTTGCTACAGGGGTCACCCAAGCAGAGTCATAGCTCCGTGTATCCATTCAGACACAGAGACCTGACCTGGCCCCGCCTCTTCTCCCCCCTGATTGGTTGAATGACTTAGACAGCCACGGGAGCAAATAGCGCCGCTGCTCTGTATAAGCCAATCAAGAGGAGTGTACTGGATGGCTGAGGGGATCGTGGACATCGCTGGAGAGAGAAGGAGCTCCAGAAGGTAATTAGGGGGTGCTGGGAGGCTGCCACACACAGAAGATTTTTTTTTTATCTTAATGCATATGCATTAAGATAAAAAAAACTGCCTTTACAACTCCTTTAAGGCACAAATTATTATTTTTTCGTTTTGAGTGGAGTGGAGAGGGATTAAAACCTTTGTCAGGTTTTTCTTGATGTCTGTGTCTCCATTAGGGAGATTCACCCTCTCCATTTGTCCTGTTTACTGTTATCATCGAAAGTCAAAGTAAAAGAAAATTTTGGGTCAACATCAGAAAAGTAAAAGAAGGGAAATCTTCTAATTAGATATTAGTTCTGGTGAGTGTTGTGACACATGTAATTCCTTCACTTTGGAGGCATTTTCTCTCACTTTACTTTACTTTTCTTCTATGTGTCTTCCTTTCTTCGCATTTTCTCTCACTTCCTGTTTTATGGGACAGGAAGTGAAGGCACAATCTCCCTTATGGGACACAGATGGTAAACAGAAAATGACAGGTGTTATAATCCTCCCTTACTCTATCCAAAATAAAATAAATCGTCTTGCCTTTAGTTACAATTTAAGTGCTCTTCAAGTATTTTGCATTGATAGAAAATGCTTATCTGCCTTCCCAGAACCAATGCATGATATCATTTTCACTGTCCCACACTTTGTAAATGTAAAAGAATCATACTTTTTGTATGGTAAAAAAAGCAAGTGCAATGGTAAAACTACTAGAAGGTAAACATCTAAATATAATACAAACCAAATCTACTATAATTCCTTTTGATTTCTGTGCTGAAGGCATGTTATAGTAGCCACTGAGACCTAAAACAACGATGTGCATTATCCTGCTTTGCTATTTGAATTATTTTTGTTTGAATTGACACAGCTTAATTTATTAGGAAAAAACTTTTCCTTCAGGTACCACAAGGATCACGCAAATGGGTGACACTTTGCTGTGTAAAGTAATATCATAATAACAAATATCATAATAACTTATGCTGGCCATACACAATACGAAAAATGGGCCAAACCCATTTCGAAAAACGAACATTCGGCCGTGAGCGCAAACGATAGTGCCATCATATAATGACCGATAAATCGTTCAGTGGACATAAATTAATGCATTTTCAGGCACATGGGCGTACAGGTACGTCCCTTTAAATGTGTCGCCATGCCATCGCTTGCGTGTTCCGGTCAGGACCCCAGTGAGTCCGATCGCAGTTCCCGCGGACTCGATCGCCGTGGGGATACCCGCAATCAGTGGCGGAATTATCAGGGTCGCAACAGTCGCAAGTGCGACTGGGCCCTGTAATTCTAGGCCACTTCAGGGGGCCCGCCTGCCGCCCTCCGCCCGCGGGGCCCACCTGACTGTCCGGCCGGGGGTGTGCGTGTGTGGTGTTATTAATGTCGGGTTCATGCCGTCCTTCACCAGCGTGAGAGAAGTGCTCGGTTGGCTCCGCCCCCGCCTATCCAGAGCGACTGTAAGGGAGGCGGGGCGGACACAAAAAAACCTTTAGCCAATGCAGTGAAGGCACTCTCTGAAGCAAGGCTTTCCCGGAGGAGCGGAGGCACGCTTCGTGGAGGAACTTTACGTCACTCTGCAGGATTCTGAGGAGGGGGAATCGATCATCATCATCGATTGATTGGCGGTAAGTCACCACCCCCCCTCCAGATTGTGCCAGCCCGCCACCCCCCTCCAGTGCCACCACCTGCCCTCCAGTGCCACCAGCCCACCATCGCCCCTCCAGTGCCACCACCACCCCTCCAGACTGTGCCACCCCCTGCCCTCCAGTGCCACCAGCCCACCACCCCCCCTCCAGTGCCTCCACCACCCCCCCTCCAGACTGTTCTACCACACCCCCCAGACTGTTCCACCCCATCCCCCCCCCCGACTGTCCCACCCCATCCCCCCTCCAGACTGTTCCACCCCATCCCCCCCTCCAGACTGTTCCACCCCATCCCCCCCTCCAGACTGTTCCACCCCATCCCCTCCTCCAGACTGTTCCACCCCATCCCCCTCCTCCAGACTGTTCCACCCCATCCCCCTCCTCCAGACTGTTCCACCCCATCCCCCTCCTCCAGACTGTTCCACCCCATCCCCCTCTCCAGACTGTTCCACCCCATCCCCCTCCAGACTGTTCGCCATCACCGCCCCTCCAGACTGTGCCACCACCTCCCTCCAGTGCCACCACCCCCCCTCTAGTGCCACCAGCCCACCACCCCCTCTCCAGTGCCACCACCCCCCTCCAGTGCCACCAGCCCACAACCCCCTCCAGTGCCACCACCACCCCTCCAGACTGTGCCACCACCTCCCTCCAGTGCCACCACCCCCCCTCCAGTGCCACAAGCCCACCACCCCCTCTCCAGTGCCACCACCCCCCTCCAGTGCCACCAGCCCACAACCTCCTCCAGTGCCACCACCACCCCTCCAGACTGTGCCACCCGCCCTCCAGTGCCATCACCACCCCTCCAGACTGTTTCACCACCCCCCTCCAGACTGCCACCACCTCCCCTCCAGACTGTGCCACCACCTCCCTGCAGTGCCACCCCTCCCTCCAATGCCACCACCACCCCTCCAGTGCCACCATAGTGCCACCAGCCCACCACCCCTCCAGACTGTGCCACCCCCCTCCAGTGCCACCACCACCCCCCTCCAGTGCCGCTACCCCCACCCCTCCAGACTGTGCCACCACCACCCCTCGAGTGCCACTAGCCCACCACCCCCTTCCAGTGCCACCACCACCCCCTTCCAGTGCCACCACCCGCCCTCCAGTGCCACCAGCCCTCCACCCCCCCTCCAGACTGTGCCACCACCACCCCCCCTCCAGACTGTGCCACCACCACCCCCCTCCAGACTGTTCCACCACCCCCCCTCCAGATTGTGCCAGCCCGCCACCCCCCTCCAGTGCCACCACCTGCCCTCCAGTGCCACCAGCCCACCATCGCCCCTCCAGTGCCACCACCACCCCTCCAGACTGTGCCACCCCCTGCCCTCCAGTGCCACCAGCCCACCACCCCCCCTCCAGACTGTTCTACCACACCCCCCAGACTGTTCCACCCCATCCCCCCCTCCAGACTGTTCCACCCCATCCCCCCCTCCAGACTGTTCCACCCCATCCCCCCCTCCAGACTGTTCCACCCCATCCCCTCCTCCAGACTGTTCCACCCCATCCCCTCCTCCAGACTGTTCCACCCCATCCCCTCCTCCAGACTGTTCCACCCCATCCCCTCCTCCAGACTGTTCCACCCCATCCCCCTCTCCAGACTGTTCCACCCCATCCCCCTCTCCAGACTGTTCCACCCCATCCCCCTCTCCAGACTGTTCCACCCCATCCCCCTCTCCAGACTGTTTCACCCCATCCCCCTCTCCAGACTGTTCCACCCCATCCCCCTCTCCAGACTGTTCCACCCCATCCCCCTCCAGACTGTTCGCCATCACCGCCCCTCCAGACTGTGCCACCACCTCCCTCCAGTGCCACCACCCCCCCTCCAGTGCCACCAGCCCACCACCCCCTCCAGTGCCACCACCACCCCTCCAGACTGTGCCACCACCCCCCCTCCAGTGCCACCAGCCCACCACCCCCCTCCAGTGCCACCAGCCCACAACCTCCTCCAGTGCCACCACCACCCCTCCAGACTGTGCCACCCGCCCTCCAGTGCCATCACCACCCCTCCAGACTGTTTCACCACCCCCCTCCAGACTGCCACCACCGCCCCTCCAGACTGTGCCACCACCTCCCTGCAGTGCCACCCCTCCCTCCAATGCCACCACCACCCCTCCAGTGCCACCATAGTGCCACCAGCCCACCACCCCCCCTCCTGTGCCACCACCACCCCTCCAGACTGTGCCACCCCCCTCCAGTGCCACCACCACCCCCCTCCAGTGCCGCTACCCCCACCCCTCCAGACTGTGCCACCACCACCCCTCGAGTGCCACTAGCCCACCACCCCCTTCCAGTGCCACCACCCGCCCTCCAGTGCCACCAGCCCTCCACCCCCCCTCCAGACTGTGCCACCACCACCCCCCCTCCAGACTGTGCCACCACCACCCCCCCTCCAGACTGTTCCACCACCCCCCTCCAGTGCCACCCCTCCCTCCAATGCCACCACCCCCCCTCCAGTACCACCAGCCCACCACCCCCCCTCCAGACTGCCAACACCACCCCTCCAGACTGTGCCACCACCACCTCCCCTCTAGTGCCTCCACCACCCCTCCAGACTGCCACCACCACCCCTCTAGTGCCACCACCACCCCTCTAGTGCCACCACCACCCCTCTAGTGCCACCACCACCCCTCCAGACTGTGCCACCACCCCTCCAGACCCCTCCAGACTGTGCCGCCACCACCACCCTTCCAGACTGTGCCACCACCACCACCCTTCCAGACTGTGCCACCACCACCACCCTTCCAGACTGTGCCACCACCACCACCCTTCCAGACTGTGCCACCACCACCATCCCTCCAGACTGTGCCACCGCCACCCCTCCCTCCAATGCCACCATCCCCCCCTCCAGACTGTGCCACCACCACCCCCCCTCCAGACTGTGCCACCACCACCACTCCTCCAGACTGTGCCACCACCACCCCCCCTCCAGACTGTGCCACCACTCCTCCAGACTGTGCCACCACCATCCCCCCCCCTCCAGACTGTTCCACCACCCCCCCTCCAGACTGTTCCACCACCGCCCTCCAGTGCCACCCCCCCTCCAATGCCACCATCCCCCCTCCAGTGCCACCACCCCCCCTCTAGTACCACCAGCCCACCACCCTCCCTCCAGACTGCCACCACCCCTCCAGACTGTGCCACCACCACCCACTCCAGTACCACCGCCACCCCCTCTCCAGTACCACCACCATGCCACCCACCTCCAGCACCACCGCCACCCACCTCCAGGACAACCATGCCTCTCCAGTACCATCGCCACCCTCCTCCAGTACCACCACCCACCCTCCGATACCACCGCCACCCCCCTTCAGTACCACCACCGCCACCCACCTCCAGTACCACCGCCACCCCCTCTCCAGTACCACCACCATGCCACCCACCTCCAGTACCACCGCCACCCCTCTCCAGGACCATCATGCCTCTCCAGTACCATCACCACCCTCCTCCAGTACCACCGCCACCCACCTCCGGTACCACCGCCACCCCTTTCCAGGACCGCTACCACCTTCAGTACCACCACCGCCACCCCTCTCCAGGACCACCATCCCCCTCCAGTACCACTGCCACCCCTCTCCAGGACCACTATCCCCCTCCAGTACCACCACTGCCACCCCCCTCCAGTGCCACCATCAGCCCCCCTCCAGTACCACCACCACCACCCACCTCCAGTACCACTGCCACCACCTCCAGTACCACTGCCACCCCTCTCCAGGACCACCACCGCCACCCGCCTCCAGTACCACCACCACCCACCTCCAGTACCACCGCCACCCCCTCTCCAGTACCACCACCATGCCACCCACCTCCAGTACCACCGCCACCCCTCTCCAGGACCATCATGCCTCTCCAGTACCATCACCACCCTCCTCCAGTACCACCACCCACCCTCCAGTACCACCGCCACCCACCTCCGGTACCACCGCCACCCCTTTCCAGGACCGCTACCACCTTCAGTACCACCACCGCCACCCACCTCCAGTACCACCGCCACCCCTCTCCAGGACCACCATCCCCCTCCAGTACCACTGCCACCCCTCTCCAGGACCACTATCCCCCTCCAGTACCACCACTGCCACCCCCCTCCAGTGCCACCATCAGCCCCCCTCCAGTACCACCACCACCACCCACCTCCAGTACCACTGCCACCACCCACCTCCAGTACCACTGCCACCCCTCTCCAGGACCACCACCCCTCTCCAGGACCACCATCCCCCTCCAGTACCACTGCCACCCCCCTCCAGTACCACCACTGCACTGGTGACACAGGTTTCACTCGGGACACAGGCTGCACAGAAATGTTTTACTTTGTTCTACAGTGGAAAAAAATATAGTATCAAAATCATGCTTTTCGGGGGGGGGGGGCCTTCCTGATTTCTTGCATCGGGGCCCTGAGGTTTCTAGTTACGCCTCTGCCCGCAATCGTCTCACGGGAAGGAAGAACGGGGAGATGCTAAAGTAAACAAGCATCTCCCTGTTCTGCCTAGCAACAGTGACACTCATCTCTGCTCCCTGTGATTGGAGCAGAGATCAGTTATGTGTAAAACACAGCCACGCCCCCCCCCACAGTTAGAAACACGTAACTAGGACACACTTAAAGGGGTTGTAAAGCTTTATTTTTTATTTTCTAAATAGGTTCCTTTAAGCTAGTGCATTGTTGGTTCACTTACCTTTTCCTTCGATTTCCCTTCTAAATGTTTTTTTTCTTTGTCTGAATTTCTTAGTTCCTGTTTCTCCTCAGTAAACTTCACACCATCATCCGAGCGGTGTTTAGCCAGAACAGCTTACTGAACAGCTTACTGAGGAGGAACAGGAAGTGAGAAATTCAGACAAAGAAAACAAAGAAAAACAAACATTCAGAAGGGAAATCGAAGGAAAAGGTAAGTGAACCAACAATGCACTAGCTTAACCACTTTCAGACAGGACCTGCGTCGCTTTAACTGACAATTGCGCGGTCGTGCGACATGGCTCCCAAACAAAATTGACGTCCTTTCTTCCCACAAATAGAGCTTTTTTTTGGTGCTATAAACAAAAATAGAGCGCCAATTTTGAAAAAAAAACGCATTATTTTTAACTTTTTGCTATAATAAATGTCCCCCAAACATATATAAAAACACATTTTTTTTCCCTCAGTTTAGGCCGATTTGTATTCTTCTACATATTTTTGGTAAAAAAATCCCAATAAGCGATTATTGATTGGTTTGCGCAAAAGTTATAACGTTTACAAAATAGGGGATAGTTTTATGGCATTTTTATTAATATTTTTTTTTACTAGTAATGGCGGCGATCAGCGATTTTTATTGTGACTGCAACATTGTGGCGGCCATATCGGACATTTTTTACATATTTTTGGGACCATTGTCATTTATACAGCAATCAATGCTATACAAATGCATTGATTTCTGTGTAAATGGCACTGGCAGCGACGGGGTTAACCAGGGGGTGGCGGTGTAGGGGTTAAGTGTTCCTAGAGGCGTGTTACTAACTGTGGGGGGCTGGGCTTTGTGTTAGCAAACACTGATCTCTGCTCCAATCACATGGAGCAGAGATCAGCGTCACTTGTTGCTAGGCAGAACAGGGAGATGCTGTTTACAACGGCATCTCCCTGTTCAGCGCCCCGTGAAATGATCGCTGGTATCCCCGCGGCGATCGAGTCCGCGGGACCCGCGACCGGACTCACGGTGGTCCCGACCGACATGCGAGCGCGCCGCCGACGGCTCGCTCGCGATGGCAGGGCGGCATTTAAAAATGGACGTACCTGTATGCCAATATGCCTGCCCGTGCCATTCTGCCGACGTACATCGGCGTGCGCCCGTCGGGAACTCGTTAATTAGAAAATAAAAAACAAACCTTTACAACCCCTTTAACCCCTACATTGCCACCTCCTGGTTAACCCCTTCACTGCCAGTGTCATTTACACAGGAATCAGTGCATTTGTATAACACTGATTGCTGTATAAATGACAGTGGTCCCAAAAATGTGTCAAAAATTTTCGATGTGTCCACAATAATGTCGCAGTCACAATAAAAAACACTTGCCGCCATTACTAGTTAAAAAAAAAATATTAATAAAAATGCCATAAAACTATTCCCTATTTTGTAAACGCTATAACTTTTCTGCAAACCAATCAAAAATATGTAGAAAAATACATATTGGTCTAAACTGAGGAAAAAAAATATTTTTTATACATTTTTGGGGGATATTTATTATAGCAAAAAGTAAAAAATAATGCGTTTTTTTCAAAATTGATGCTCTTTTTTAGTTTATAGCGCAAAAAATGAAAACCGCAGGGGTGATCAAATACCACCAAAAGAAATCTCTATTTGTGGGAAAAAAAGGAAGTCAATTTTGTTTGGGAGCCACGACGCACGACCGTGCAATTGTCAGTTAAAGCGACGCAGTGCTGAATCGCAAAAAGTGGTCTGGTCTTAAGCCAGCAAAATGGTCCGGTCTGAAAGTGGTTAACCTCAACTTATCGTTTGTTCGGCAGAAAATTTCCAAACTTGTCCCTCGTTTTTTCGGCTCAAAAAAGACCCAACAATTATGGATTTTTTAATTGGCCAAAAAACTAACTAACTGTCTAAATGAACGAATTTCGGCCGATTGTTCGTATATTATATTGCCAGCATCATACTAATGAGTTGATCAAATTTTTCACTCTGGATGGGTCAATCAGTGATTGAAATCCTCAACAAAGAGGCCATTTTTTATTCCCATGGAAAGTCTAATTTCAGTGCTTTTAAAAAAGAGTAACTTACTGTCGTAGACCTGCTGAAATCAATAATTAGCAGAAAGTGATACAAGTACCTACCAGAATGTGCACCAAGATCAGTTCCTTTGGGTTGCGACATTTGTCATGTAGCAGCTCTTCTACACAAGGCTCTGTAGAGTCTGGTTTAAATCCACAACAGTACCGGTCTAGTCGGTCCTGAACCTGAGGAATGAGCACATTACAGCATGTGTTTCTTTTTACTGTGTCATCCTTAATGCAATCTAACACAATAAGATAACACTTATTTTATAAATACATTCATAAGTCATCTTTGAGTCAATGAAGTGCAGACTTTATGAACTGCATTTACAAAATTGAAAAATCACTAGCTACCGGCCAGGAAAATACAACATAACAAACCTTGAAGGGAATCAATACTAAATGGTTCATTCCACTTCAGCCCACAGATCTCAGTAGCTTCATTTTAACAACAGTAGCCATTCTAGTAGGACAAATATTGGAATCATTCACCTGAAAATTAACTTTTCCTTTTTGATTTTTTTCTGTTTCTTATAGAAAGTGATGGCAGCTATCTGTAACACTTGCTTCTTGAATTATTTATCCAGTATGATAGTGCTCCTATAATCATTAAAGTAGAACTATAGGCTTTTTTGTATAGAGTAAAGCCTCATATGCACGATCGGATTTTTGTCAGACAAAGCGTCAGAATTTTGTCCGACGGGTGTGTGCCTGGATTTTGTCTTGCATACTAACGGTACACGATTGTCGGCCAACAAACACGAACAAAGTGACATACTACATGGAATTTCAGCTCTCGAGCGCCACCCTTTGGGCCCCTTCTGCTAATGTCGTATTTGGTGAGCATTGATTACGAGCATGCGTGTTTGTACTTTGGACTTTTGTGTGATGGACTTGTGTACACACAATACGAAAATCTGACAACAGACTGTTGTCCGCCAAAATTTTTATAAGCCTGCTAACCAACATTTGTTGGCTGAAAGTTGAACAACAATTGTCTGATGGAGCGTACTAACTGAAGGACTTTAGGCAAACAGCTCATCATCACACAATTCCCTGCCGAAAAATCAGATTGTGTGTACAAGGCTTAAGGCAGTGCTATCAGTTTATTTTTTTGCCATTTGTGTCCCATTGGAGAGATTTCCCTTCACTTCCTGCCCCATATCTAAAGCAGAAAGTGAGAGGAAATACTTGAAAATTAAAGTGATTGTAAAGGCTCGTTTTGAAAAAATAAAAAAATAACAAACGTGTTATACTTACCTCCTCTGTGTAGGTGGTTTTGCACAGAGCAGCCATTATTCTCTTCTTCTTGGGTCCCTATTTGCTGCTCCTGGCCAATCCCTCCTATCGAGTGCCCCCACAGTCAGCAGCTTCCTATGGGGGCACTTGAGCCGACTCTCAGTTCCATGTGTCCATTCAGACACTGAGCCCCAACCTGGCCCTGCCCCCTCTCTCCCCTGATTGGCTGCCTTTAATTGACAGCCGCGGGAGCCTCTGCTGCGTCTCAGGCAATCAGGAGGCGTGTTCCGCACAGCTTAGACATTCGTGGACATCGCTGGGGAGAGATGGGGCTCAGGTAAGTAATTAGGGGGTGCTGGGGTGGCTGCTACACACAAAATGTTTTTTTTATCTTAATGCATAGAATGCATTAAGATAAAAAAAAACCTTCTGCCTTTACAACTTTAAGGGAATTCCTTGGGGACCACCAGAACTAGTGTCCCAATTGGAAGATTTCCCTTCTATTACTTTTCTGGGGACAACCCAAAATGTGGGATTTTCTTTTACTTTCACTTTCAATTATAATGATAAATAGGACAAACAGAGCGGCTAAATCTAACTAATGGGGGCACAGACAGCAATAAAAACTGACAGGTGTTCTAATCCATGTCCACTGCTTGTTAAATGTATTTTGGCCACTGAATGGCACTGTTATAGCGAGCAAAAAATATAGAATCCTGAACCTTAAAGCGGAGTTGCACCCAAAAGTGTAATTTCCGCGGACTTGTTTCTTTCCCCGCTACGATGCCACAATTGGCACCTTTCGGGGGGGGAGGGATCTCATCCCCCATCCCCCCCCCCCCCCCCTGCACAATATAAAAAAACTGACTTTTTTCTTTGCATGCTTTTATTTCCCCCTTTTATTTTATTTTTTTTGAAGCCACCCCTTCCCTTCCTTCACTCTTGCCTAGGCAAGAATGGCATTTGTGCCTCCTCCTGCATTCTCCCAGGAGATATACCAGGGGCAACAGATCCCTGAACTCGTCGTGTGATACCTTGCTCCTGTGGGTTGGATAGAGAGAGAGAGGTAGCACAGAATGAGATATGTGCTATGAGAATCACAGATGGGAAGAGGACAATCCTGTATTTGTAAATGTATCTTTTCTGTGGAATATAGGGGGACATTTATGATAAAACATCAGGATTTTTGGCATGGGAGGGTGAAGCTCCTCTTTAACCACTTGAAGACCAGGCATTTTCTAAAACCTTTTGTTTAAAGTTAAAATCAGTATTCTGTGCTAGAAAATTACTTAGAACGCCCAAACATATAATTTTTGGCAGACATCCTAGCCTAGAGAATAAAATGGCGATCTTTGCAATATTTTATGTCACATAGGTCTTTCAAAAGCAATTGTTTTGGAAAAAAATAATTTTAATGAATTTTAAAAAACAAAACACAATATTTACCCTAAGTTTTTGTATAATAGAAAAAAAGACTAAAAAAGTTATACTGAGTAAATAGGTACCTAAGGCTGCTTTCACACTGGGGCGGTATTCAGGCGTTACAGCGCTAAAAATAGCGCCTGTGTAACGCCTGAAAAAAAACGGCCCCTTTAACTCCAGTGTGAAAGCCGGAGGGCTTTCACACTGGAGTGATGCGCTGGCAGGACGGTGAAAAAAGTCCTGCTAGCCGCATCTTTGCAGCGGTGAAGGAGCGGTGTATTCACCGCTCCTAAACCGCTCCTACCCATTGAAATCAATGGGACACCGCGGCAATACCGCCGGCAAAGCGCCGCTACAGCGGCGCTTTGCCGTCGGGTTTAACCCCTTTTCGGCTGCTAGCGGGGGTTAAAACCACCCCACTAGCGCCCGCACACCGCCGCTAAAACGACGGTAAAGCGCCGCTAAAAATAGCGGCACTTTACCGCCGACGCCGCTCCCGCTGCAGTGTGAAAGCAGCCTTACATGTTGTGTTAGCTGTTATGCTTTAAAATTGCGCACACTCGTGGGAATGGCAACAAAGTACTACAGTACTTATAAATCTCCACAGGTGATGCTTTAAAAATGTTTACAGGGTACCTGTTTAGAGTTACAGAGGAGGTCTTGTGCTAGAATTATTGCTCTCACTCTAATGATCACTGCGATACCGCACATGTGTGATTTAGGCTGGGTTCACACTGCAGCGGTTTATGAGAACGGATGTGATTCGCACCGCACTGCAGTGCAAATCACATCCGATCTCTGTGCGATGCGAGTTCAGCCATACAGATAGTATGGCTGAATTTGCATTGCACATGGCCCAAACTCGCACAGGAACCTTTTTTTTGTCCACAGCAGAATCGGATCGCATGGGTGTTCACACCATGTGATCTGATTCCTGTCCGAGTTTGCAGATCGCACTGCGATTTGCGAACTGATCTGGGGGTGTCATTAATGTTTCACTGACACTCCCAGCAGTTCGTATATGGCAGTGTGAACTGCCGCCGGGAGGTATGTGATGCGGGAACTCGCCGCGTATTCGTGGCGTTCCTGCATCGCTGCAATGTGAACCTAGCCTTAAACACAGTTTTCCTATGCTTGCACAACTACGTATGTGTTCACTTCTGCACATTAGCACGGAGGGATGAGGTGCATTTTTTTTATTTTATTTTTACACTGTCCCTTTATTTATTTATTTTTAATCACTTTTATTCCCATTCCAAGTAATGTAAATTCCCCTTATAATAGAAATAGCAATGACAGATCCACTTTACTGAGAGATCTGGGCTCAAAAAGACCCCAAATCTCTCATTTACCTTTAAAAGCAAAAGCAAAAAAACAAAAAACGTTTTACTATGGCCCAAGAATCGGAAGTGAAGTCAGAAGTTTCTCCAGTCTTCCAAGGGCATAGAGATAAGTGGCGCCCATCTTGGCCTCACTTTTCTCAATGCCCAGCTAACAGCTGAATCGGATCGCTCCCCTCCTGCTGCTTCTAAAAGTGATCCTGCGGCAAATCACGGACCACGGGCACCTGCTAGCCTGGAGCTGCTGCCATAACCCTGGTATTTAACGTCAAAGTAATGACATATTTTTACTATGGGCCGTCCAGCAAGAAGTATTCTCGGTATAGATATTTTTACATAGTTACAATCAGTGGTGGGTTTTTTGTTCGGGGGTTGCCAAACAATCACCCCCCCCCCCCCCCCGGTGATGCGGCACTAACAACCCCCCTGCATGTCTAACAGTTGTCTGGCACTTACCTGGATAGATGGATGGGGGGTGGGCAACGGCTCCAGGCTAGCGGGAGCGGAGTCCATGCAGCAGCTCCAGGCTAGCGGGTGCAGGGACCGGGCAGCGGCTCCAGGCTAGCAGGTGCGGAGTCTGGGCAGCGGCTCCAGGGTAGCGGGATCTGGCAGCAGCTCCAGGCTAGTGGATGTGGGGTCCGGGCAGTGGCGCCAGGCTAGCAGGTACCAGGTCTGGGCAGCGGCTCCAGGCTAGCGGGGTCTGGGCGGCGGCTCCAGGCTCGCAGAGTCTGGGCGGCGGCTCCAGGCTCGTGGGGTCCGGGCAGCGGCTCCAGGCTCGTGGGATCCGGGCAGCGGCTCCAGGCTCGCGGGGTCTGGGCAGCGGCTCCAGGCTCATGGGTGCAGGGTCCAGGCAGCAGCTCTAAGGTGGCTCGCCTCCTTCCTTGTTCCACTTCAGGTGTCCAATAGGATCACCTGACATTTTGGCCAATCAGGAAACAGGTCTCACACCTGTTTCCTAATTGGTGGGGAGAAGATTTAGTGTGAAAATAGCGAAAATTCATTCGCTATCGTCACACAACTGGGTGGGATCAGGATGCAGTATGCCCCGAGCCCACCATTTTTTTAAGCCTATTAGAGCCTCTGGCTCTAATCATGTTCTTCAAAAAACAAACCCCCCCATAGAAATGTATGCGCCCAGCATCCTGAATGGGGCTGGGAGCATGGATAGGGAGGGAGGCAGCAGTGTTGGGGGGGCGCCGCCCGTGCACCCACAATGCATGGGCCACCACTGGTTACAATGGTCCAGTTACCCTGCTGCACAGTGAACACAAGAGGTCAGCTGCTTGGTGCAGGTGACATTAATTTTCTCAATGATTGCAAAGCATTCTCTGATTGGACAACGTGGAGAAGTGGGGCTGTGATGTCACACTGCCCACCTTGTTTAAACAGAGAAGGCTTTGCATTAATTGTGAAAATGCAAAGCATTCTTTACAGTAAATGGTGCCCATGTCTGGCTGCCAACCTCCTGTGTTCACAATCCAGCAGAGCAGCCACTCAGCAAGGGGCCCAGAAACTAAAGGAGATTGCTGGGGCGATCTACTACAGTGACTTCCAGCTCCTAGAGGGATCCCACAGGCAGTGCTAGGACAAGGCCATCCAGCAGCTAGGGAAAAGATGCCAAACTTAGGGTTAGGGTCAGGGCATCCACATCCCCGCAATAAACCATTGTGGCCCATGGCAGCCGTCCCTCCTGCCCACCCCTTGCCCTGGCCCTGCCCACAAGTATGGCACATGCATAGTTATATTGCTCCAAGCTGGATCATTGTAACTATGTAAAATATTCATGCCTGGAACTCTTCTTTCAATATGATAAGATCTGTCCTATACTGTCCATGTACAGACTGTAGATAAGTAAACCATAACCCTATATAACTGATTTATGCCCTGTGCCTGAAAAACAGAGATGACGTAGCCCTTTCTGCTTGCCAAGCCAGCATAATTACTGTAGCCGTGCTGTGAATTGGATTCTAAAGTACTCTGCTTGCAGCTGTGATTGCTGGATGCTTGTAGTGTGACCTCTTTTTACACTAATATGTCACATTTTCCTGAAATATTACCAAAGCTGAAGTAGTCATTTCTAAGGATAAAGGAAAAAATATTTTATTAAAACCTTTCCTAATAATACAAGCAGTAACTAAAACTGCTTTAATGGGAAAGTCGCCTTTTATTTGGGCAAGGGGTTGTTTCCAACCCATGTTACCACTGAAATTTGCTGCTTCATGTTTAGACTCACATTATAGATGGAGTGTCTTAGGCCGCGTACACACGGGCGGACTGTCTGTCCAACTTAGTCCGCTGAAACGTGTTTCAGCGGACAGTCCGCTCGTGTGTGGGCTTCAGCGGACTTTTTCAGCGGACAGTCTGGCGGACTAAGTCTTTCGGAATTTCCGTAATATTGTCCGTCCAACTTTGGTTTCAGCGGACAGTCCGCTCGTGAGTAGGCTAGTTGGACGGACTAAGTATGGCGCATGCTCAGAAAGGATTTACACGGCCGAAGGTTGCATTGCAGTGTATTGGACGTCGTATTTCTAGTCCCGTCGTACGCGCTGTACACGTAATCGCGCAAGCTTTCAGCGGACTGTCTGTTCATCGTGTGTGGTCAAGTCCGTTCATTCAAAAGTAGGACGGACTGTCTGTCGGATTGTCTGACGGACTTAGTTGGCCAGACAGTCCGCCCGTGTGTACGCGGCCTTAAATGAAACCCTTACTGAAAGAGTAATGACTGAGGATGGTTTGACTGCGGCAAATTTATGCAGGAGTGAGGGCACCAGGGTATGGCAGTGCCCAATGAAGATTGACCTACCTTTGGATCACTTTTCTGAGGACATTTGACTGGTGGTGAGGAGACATGAAATCACCTCCTCACTGTCTGATTTAAAGTCACTGTTAAGCTAAGGAATGTAATTTCTACAATCCCCTCTATTACATTACCCAATGTGCTCAGTGTATGTGGTTCTGTAAACCGACCACAGTTTATCATGGCTGCTGAGCCCTGACACCGTCGTAAGTTTACATGCCTTCATCATCCGCAGCTCTCCTCTGTCCTCCTCCTACCTGCCCCCCCCCCCCGCCTGTCAGCTCTGACTGCTGCTGCTATCATTTCTGAGTGTCATTTGTAATATCCCCTCTATTACATTAACGGAGGTGCCCAGTGTATGTGGTTTTGTAAAAATAAGCCATTCTATACTGTATTTCCTAGTGCTGCTCGGCACTCACGTGACCGGCCGCATCTCTCCTCTCCCAGTCCTACAACTACAGCGGGAGGGGCTGAGATACCCCCACTGACCTCAGCTGGGAGGAGGAGAGAGGTGGGAGCGCCGAGCGGTGCTCGGAAATACAGTATAGAACGGCTTATTTTTACAAAACCACATATACTGGGCACATCCGTTAATGTAATAGAGTAATAGAAGGGATTGTACAAATGACATTTAGAAATGATAGCAGCAGTCAGAGCTGACAGGTGGGGGGGGGGGGGGGGGACAGAGGAAAGCTGCGTATGATGGAGGCATGTAAACTGACCACGGTGTCAGGGCTCAGCAGCCATGATAAACTGTGGCCAGTTTACAGGGGGAATTCAGAAACTGGCAGGATCAGCCAGGTATTTCAGGTGATACACAGCACAAACACTGTGCTGTTGTTCATGCTTTAAAAGCACAGGACCTATTTTTATTCTCTTCTGGGTTACAAACACGTTTACTATATAATGCTGCACTACCATGCCACAATCACATGCATTACGCACACCTGCGGTGCATTCCCATTGAATTTAATGGGGGAGTTGGAAAAGCGGTGCAGCTTGTCAATCTTTGCACACTGAGCTAAAGATGCCAAAGCAAAAGCAGATGCAAAGCAATACTCTGAAAATTTACCTGCCTGCTAGTCCCACAAGACCTAGAGTGCAGTTTAGTAATGTCACTACTGCTCTGCGCACTGTTCTTCAGAAGGCTTCCTGGAAATAAAAACTTTACCTGAAGACCTGAAGTGAATGTATTTCCCCGCTTCTTTCAATTATTATTTTGACTTCACCTCTTCTGCTGGCTTTTGACCATTATTCCAGCAGTCATCAGATCACCGCTCTTCAGGGGGCAGCTCTGACATGGGGAACCAAAGTCCTACATGGACAAAACTTCTACAGTAAAGGTTCCCTTTAAAAGAGAAATATGACCAAAGCTTTTTTGGTAACGGGAGTGCACTTACTTTTGCTCTCCTACAGTAAGCTAATAGCAGGCTAAAGCCTGCTGTCAACTGAGGTCACAGATCTACTCCAGGCTCTGGAAGGATCCCGACCATAATGTCAGGATCCAACCAGCTGCCTGACTGACAGGTGGCTCAGGCTCTCAGTGCTTGGATGTGAGCTATAGCCAGCTATGTCTGCCCAGTGCTGTACACTGGCTTCAGCCCTTCATTTTTCTTATTTTGTTTCCCATCTTTCGTATTGCTCAACACAGTGAAGTTGATCTAATAAAGCAGCAGAGCTTGCTCACTTTCAAGGCGGATTTTCACTAACCTTGAATGTGGTGAAAATCCAGCTGTCAACAAGGCTTAGGAGTGTGTCTTTGTGAATGTTTGACCACTCTTCCAGAAGCGCATTTGTGAGGTCAGGCACTTATGTTGAACGAGAAGGCCTGGTTCACAGTCTTCACTCTAATTCATCCCAAAGGTCTTCTATCGGGTTGAGATCAGGATTCTGTGGAGGCCAGTTCCTCCTCCCCAAAATTGTTTATCCATGTCTTTATGGACCTTGCTTTGTACACTAGTCCAAATCATTTGCTGGGGGGGGGGGGGGGGTTATGTTGTGGGATTGTTTTTCAGGGGTTGGGCTTGGCCCCTTAGTTCCAGTGAAGGGAACTCTTAAGGCCTCAGCACATCAAGCCATTTTGGACAATTTCATGCTCCTAACTTTGTGGAATCGCCCCCTTCCTGTTCCAACATGACTGCGCACCAGTGCACAAAGCAAAGTTGATAAAGACATGGATGAGCGAGTTTGGGGTGGAGAAACTTGACTAGCCTCCACAATGTCCTGACCTCAACCCAATAGAACACCTTTGGAATGAATTAGAGCAGAGACTGTGAGCCAGGCCTTCTCGTCCACATCATTGCCTAACCTCACAAATGCATTTCTGGAAGAATGGTCAAACATTCCCATAGAAACACTCCTGAAACTTGTGCACAGCCAGTGGCATCACTAGAGGGGGGCTTCTGGGTCTATACCCCTGAATATGGGGCCCATAGCCCGAGTCTCTGCAGGGGTCCCCAGCCACCAGGCCATGGCCTCTCTGCAGCCAAGCCACATGACAGAGCTGGCATGCAGAACAGGAGAGCCGGAGAGCGAGCAGGCCACATGACAGCCAGTGGCAGAACAGGAGAGCCAGCGGGCGAGCGAAAGAGCAGAGAGATGACATCATCTCTCTCTCTGCCCTGATGTAAGAGGAGGCTCTCCGGGGGCCATGATGTAAGGGGGACTCTCTGGGGACCGTGATATAAAGGGGTAGGCTCTCTGGGGACCCTAATGTAAGTGGGGAGGCTCTCTGGGGACCCTGCTGTAGGTAGTTAGGTTCTCCGGGGACCCTGATGTAAGGGGGAGGCTCTCAGAAGACCCTTATGTAAGGGGGGCTCTCTGGGGACCCTGATGTAAGGGGGGCTCTCTGGGGACACTGATGTAAGGGGGGGCTCTCTGGGGACCCTGATGTAAGGGGGGCTCTCTGGGGATCCTGATGTAAGGGGGGCTCTCTGGGCACCCTGGTGTAAGGGGGGCTCTCTGGGGACCTTGATGTAAGGGAGGGTGCTCTGGGGACCCTGATGTAAGGGAGGGCTCTCTGGGGACCCCGATGTGATATAGTATATATATATATATATATATATATGTATATATATATATATATATATATATATATATATACATACACACACACACACATGCAGGGCTCAAGTCCTGCGGGAACTCACGGGAACGGAGTTCCTGTACTTTTTCCACAACAGGAACTCAGTTCCCGTTAGCAGCTGAGTCCTGCAAGACTTTGAAGTATGCGAGCTGTATGGCAGGTGCTACACCAGCAGCCGCCCACACAGCTCGCAATAGTAAGTGCCGCACACCTGACCATTCAATCATTGCCAGTAGAGGGCTCCATGACAGCTTACGCTTCGATCTACCTGTCAATCACAGCTAGCTGATGGGTAGATCAGGTCCCTGCTGCTAAGACATTGTATTTAGTCAGACCTCTCGTGATGAGCTCCTCCCCGCCGCCCCTCCTGATTTTCTGTCTCCTCATCTCCCCCCCCCCCAGTCTCCTGCATACTTGCTCTGTGTGTCCCGCTGAATCCCCCCCCCCTCTCTATCTTCAGTGCCATATGATGAGAGAACCCAGAGGAGGAGCACAGCTATTCTGCTCACATGACATGCAGGGAGAGAGGTGAGCTGAGGGAGGAAAATCAGTTTGGGGTGGTAAGCTGAGCACAATACCTGGCAAAGTTTAATGCCAGGAGGTAAGTTTATGTGGAAATATGTGAAGGGTTGGAATAGCAGCGAGTGTGTGTGTTGGAGCCCTGCAGAGTTTTCAGCCCCCCAAGTAGGGATGAGCTTCGTGTTCGAGTCAAACGTAAGTTTGACTCGAACATTGGCTGTTCGTCCGTTCGGCGAAATCCGAACATTTTGGTCCGTTCGCGTCAAATTCGTGTGGCGCTCACGGACCACAATGCACTGCGATAGCGCAATGCATTGCTGGCTCATGATTGGCCAAGCATGCACTGTGACCCCGCATGCTTGGCCAATCGCAGCGCCAGCAGCGAGGAGAGCCATGATTGGCCACAGGCAGGATGCCTGTGGCCAATCATAGCTCAGGCTGTGTAGTGCACGCCCCACACTATATAAGGCCGCCATCGTGGCGGCCTCGTGTAGTGTGTTGGCGTCTGAAGCAGTGGGTGTTCTGTGTACCTTCAACACAGTACACACCGATCGTTTTCGGCCGATTTTCTATCTTGCTGTTGTGTAGTGGTTATTGTCTGCGTGCCCTGACCACAGTATACACCGCTATATTCACCTCACCTATATAGCTAGTGATCTATCTTTTATAATAGAGCTTGCAGTCAGTAGTGTTAGGAGATAGTGCGTGCTGTCTGCGTGCTCTGTACCCAGTACATACCGCTATATCCACCTACATAGCTGTTCTCTATTTGAGCCCACTTGCCATCTGCAGGAGTTATTGGAAGTTGTGTGTGCCTCCAGCACAGCACAGTATACATCTGTATATACCCCTTTATCTCTGGTGTTCTCTGGTTATTGTCTGCGTGCCCTGACCGCAGTATACACTGCTATATTCACCTCACCTATATAGCTAGTGATCTATCTTTAATAATAGAGCTTGCAGTCAGTAGTGTTAGGAGATAGTGCGTGCTGTCTGCGTGCTCTGTACCCAGTACATACCGCTATATCCACCTACATAGCTGTTCTCTATTTGAGCCCACTTGCCATCTGCAGGAGTTATTGGAAGTTGTGTGTGCCTCCAGCACAGCACAGTATACATCTGTATATACCCCTTTATCTCTGGTGTTCTATAATAAAGGCATCTGCAGGAGTTAGTGGGTGTTGTGTGCCTCCAGCACAATATACACTACCCAACTGCTGTTTTACCCAACTCCCTTCAGGCCATTACCATGTCTGGAAGGCCAGCAAGGAGAGGCAGACAGGCGCGAGCCGATAAAAGAGGGCAAGCAGGCTCTGTGTCTAGAGACAACAGTGCTGGTCGTGGACGCGGTGCATTGTCATCAGCACGTGGCCATGGGACATGCTTGTCCTTCTTTTCGGCAGCTGGACATGTTGAACCGCAACATGCCAATGACTTGGTAGAGTGGATGACCAAGTCCTCTTCATCCTCCTCATCCTCTCTCACCCAGTCTCAGGGTAGTAGCAAAGCAGCTGCCAACGCATCGTCTTCCCTCCTCTCAATGTCATCATCAGTGACTCCTTCCCTAGAGCCACCACGTCCTCCTGAGGAGTCTCCTGAACTCTTTGAGCACAGTGTTGGGTACATGCTCCAGGAGGATGCCCAGTGTTTTGTGGGCTCTGATGATGACACTCAGCTAGAGGAAGGCAGTAGCGTGAGTGCAGAGAGAGGGGATGCTCAAGAAGGACAGCAATCTGGCAGTCATGTTCCACAAGCTGCAGCATACTGCCAGGTTTGCTACAGCGATGAAGAGGGAGGGGATGATGAGGGCACTGACTCCACGTGGGTGCCTGGAAGGAGAGAGGAGGAGGAGGTACATGTCCAACGAGGCAGGATGCCCTCCGGGGGCCAGCTTAGGGGCAGCACACCGACTGAATCACACCGCAGAGCTCCGCCTGTGCAGAGCGCTACCTCTGCGCGTTATTCTAAAAGTTCTTTGGTGTGGGCCTTTTTTGAGACGAGTGCATCAGATCGCACCGCTGCTATTTGCAACATATGTCTCAAGCGTATCTCACGTGGCCAAAACATCAGCCGCTTGGGCACCACATGCTTGACCAGACATATGTTGACCTGCCATGCAGCTCGTTGGCAAGCGTACCTCAAAGACCCACACCAAAGAACAAAGCGGACCTCTCCTTGCTCCTCATCAGCTGGCATCTCCAACCCCACTAGACCTTCAGTCCTCTCTGAAACCTGCTCTGAGAGGAATGAAGGTGTAGAATTAGGTGTGTCACAGCCAAGTGCTTCCGGGAACTCTGCTAGCGGTACACCCACGTCCGATTATAGCAGGCAAATGTCCCTGCCCCAGCTGCTGGACCGGCGGAAGAAGTTCACTCCCAGCCATCCACATGCCCAGCGGTTGAATGCTAGCTTGGCTAAATTGCTAGCACTTCAACTGCTGCCTTTTCAGTTGGTAGACTCGGCCCCCTTCCGTGAGTTTGTACAATGTGCGGTTCCTCAGTGGCAGGTCCCCAAACGCCACTTTTTCTCACGGAAGGCGATTCCGACTCTCTACCAGCATGTGGAAGGCAATGTCCTTGCCTCGCTGGACAGGGCGGTCAGCGGTAAGGTGCATATTACCGCTGACTCATGGTTAAGCAGGCATGGACAGGGACGTTACCTGTCTTTCACGGCCCATTGGGTCACTCTTCTGGCAGCTGGGAAGGATGCAGGACAAGGTGCAGTAGTGTTGGAGGTTGTTCCGCCACCACACCTCCAAAATGCTACTATTGGTTGTGACACACCTCTCTCCTCCACCCCCTCCTCTTCTTCCTCCATGGCCTCTTCCAGTGCTCTGTCCTCAGAACCAGCGGTGCTCCGTAGGCGTTCCAGGGGCTACGCAAGTACGCAGGCAAAACTATGCCATGCCGTGCTTGCGCTGGTTTGTTTGGGGGACAGGAGCCACACTGGGGCGGATGTTTTGTCAGCTCTGCAGGGGCAGGCCGAGAGGTGGTTGACGCCACGCCTGCTTAAGCCAGGAATGGTGGTTTGCGACATTGGCACCAACCTCCTCTCCGCCCTCCGACAGGGACAACTGACCCATGTGCCCTGTGTAGCTCACGTCCTTAACCTGGTGGTGCAGCGGTTCTTGGGCAGGTACCCCGGCTTACAGGATGTCCTGAAGCAGGCCAGGAAAGTCTGTGTGCATTTCCGCCGATCATTTAATGCCTGTGCTCGGCTGGCTGAGCTCCAAAAGGAGTTGAACCTGCCCAAGAACCGCCTTATATGTGACATGCCCACCAGATGGAACTCAACATTGGCCATGCTGCAGCGGCTGCACACGCAGCAGAGGGCCATCAATGAGTACCTGTGCGACTACGGCACCAGAACAGGGTCGGGGAGCTCGGTTTTTTCTCACCACGCCAGTGGGGCATGATCAGGGATGCATGCACTGTCCTGTCACCGTTTGAGGAGGCCACAAGGATGGTGAGCAGTGACAGTGCATGCATCAGTGACACTGTACCTCTTGTCCACCTCTTGGAGCATACGCTGCGTGGAATAATGGACAGGGCACTTGAGGCAGAACAGAGGCAGGAAGAGGAGGACTTCCTTGCCTCTCAAGGCCCCCTTTATCCAGTGTGCCACCCATCACACAGGAAGAGGATGAGGAGGAGGAAGAGGAGGAGGAGGATGATTGTGTCAGCATGGAGGTGGAGGCTGGCACTCAGCATCAGCAGCAGCAGCAGCAGCAGCAGCAGCAGTCTTGTAGGGATGATTTACAGTCCCAAGAAACACGTGGACTTGTACGTGGCTGGGAGGAGGTAGCTGCGGATCATGTTGTCCTTAGTGACCCAGAGGACTCCGGACCGAATGCCTCAGCTAACCTACGCTGCATGGCCTCCCTGATCCTGCAAAGCCTGCGGAAGGATCCTCGTATTCTTCGGATCAAGGAGAGGGACCATTACTGGCTGGCCACTCTCCTTGATCCACGGTACAAGGGTAAGGTTGCCGACCTTATCTTGCCATCGCAGAGGGAGCAGAGGATGAGACATCTCCAGGAGGCCTTGCAGAAAGGTCTGTGCAACACGTTCCCAGAGACTGGGAGGTTACAAACTCCTGGTCCTGGACAACGTGTTGCTGAGGCATTGGTCAGAAGGAGCGGTGGAGAAGGTGGCCGTCTGACTGATGCTTTCAGACAATTTTTTAGTCCGCAGCCCCAAGGTATGATCGGTTCCAGCACCCATCGCCAGCACAGTATGCAATTGAGCTACTGGCCTGTCCTGCATCCAGCGTTCTTTCGGAACGCACCTTCAGTGCTGCTGGTGGCTTTGTTACCGATCACAGGGTGCGCCTGTCCACCGAATCAGTTGATCGACTGACCTTCATCAAGATGAATCAGTCTTGGATCACCCACAGCTACCAAGCACCTGAAGCTGATGTAACCGAATAATTTTTTTTGAAATACCACATCCCTTCAAGACTGCCTATGCTGATGCTGAGTGACTGTCCTGTTATGTTGATTGTCTATCCTCTTCCTCCTCCGCTGATATGTTGGAAGAACATTTCTGGTTCTGGTTGATGCCACCAGCCCAATTTTTCTGCCCCTGTTTAACAGGGGCGTTTAAGTACAATTTTTGATGCAATGCTTTGCAGCAGGGCTAATTCCTGCAATCAAACAAGAGTATATGGGAGAGGTTGCAGTGTGGTGGCACCAGCACCAATGCCTAAGGCCCAATTTTTCTGCCCCTGTTTAACAGGGGCGTTTAAGTACAATTTTTGATGCAATGCTTTGCAGCAGAGCTAATTCCTGCACTAAAACTAGAGTATATGGCAGAGGTTGCAGTGTGGTGGCACCAGTACCAGTGCCTAAGGCCCAATTTTTCTGCCCCTGTTTAACAGGGGCGTTTAAGTACAATTTTTGATGCAATGCTTTGCAGCAGGGCTAATTCCTGCAATAAAACTAGAGTATATGGCAGAGGTTGCAGTGTGGTGGCACCAGCACCAGTGCCTAAGGCCCAATTTTTCTGCCCCTGTTTAACAGGGGCGTTTAAGTACAATTTTTGATGCAATGCTTTGCAGCAGGGCTAATTCCTGCAATAAAACTAGAGTATATGGCAGAGGTTGCAGTGTGGTGGCACCAGCACCAGTGCCTAAGGCCCAATTTTTCTGCCCCTGTTTAACAGGGGCGTTTAAGTACAATTTTTGATGCAATGCTTTGCAGCAGGGCTAATTCCAGCAAAAAAACTAGAGTATATGGAAGAGGTTGCAGTGTGGTGGCACCAGCAGCAGTGCCTAAGGCCAAATTTTTCTGCCCCTGTTTAACAGGGACATGTAATTACAATTCTTGATATAATATTTCACAGGAGGGCCCCTTCCTGTGCCCACCCAGAGTAACGGTGAGGACTTATAGTGTTGTGGCACCAGCACCACAACCACCAAAGGTCAATTTTTCTACCACTGTTCAACAATGGCATGTAATTACAATTCTTGATATAATCGTTCACAGCAGGGCGCTCCAGCGCCCACCAAGAGTCACTTTGAGGGCTTACAATGTTGTGGCAAAACCAACACCTTGTTCCGCCATTTCTGCAGAGCATATAGGGCAGGCCCCTACTTTCAAACATCCAACTTACAAACATCTCCTACTTGCAAACGCAAGGAGACAACAGCAAGTGAGATGAAAAAAGATGGACGACAAAACAAATTATACAGGGGTGATAACCCTTCCCTATGTTTTCCAAAAAGCTTAAAAATAGTTTTTTTGACTGGAGCTACACTTTAAAAATGTACCAGTTGAAAATTACAAACAGATTCAACTTAACACAACAAACCTACACAGTCCCTGTCTTGTTTGCACCCTTGTTCCCCTTAATATGCGTACAAGACCCAAATAGGCTGGTAATGGGCAGGGAGGGCTACCCATTCCATTTTTCTCAATGATTTTCAACCAAATTGCAGGAACCAGATATAACATTAAAACCGCAAGCAGTTTTAAATGGTGTTATTTCCGTTTAATGTCATTTTGTGCAGGGACTGTTCTAAACACGGGAAACACGTGGCACTTCACAGGCATACTACAGACACCCCCCAGGCACCATATTTAAAGGAATATTTCACTTTTTTTTTCACTTTAATCGTCATTAAAATCAGTGCTCCCGCCATTTTTAAAAACATTTTAGGCATTGACCCATGTCCCCTGGGGCAGGAGCCAGGTCCCCAAACCCTTTTTAGGACAGTATCTTGCATATTAGCCGTTAAAATTAGCACTTTTCATTTCGAACGTTCGAGTCCTATAGACTTCAATGGGGTTCTAACGTTCGTTCGAATTTGGGGTCCGTTCGAAAGTTCTGGTGCGAACCGAACCGGGGGGTGTTCGGCTCATCCCTACCCCCAAGCTAACATACATCTCCTAAGCAGGAACACATCACTATCTCCCCAAGCATTCTGTCCAGATAATGTGCAGTTAATTTATGACCTTTCAGTTTAACGCTATGTTATCCAAACTCTGTTCAATGAAAAGTGTAAACTCACCACATAAACACTCTATATACAAAATAAAATTACTAAAATTACCCAATAAAGATCAGAACATGATGTTCACATTTGCATGGAAGCACAATTGAACGAATGCTGATTATTCAGAGAATTACCGTATTTATGTTTATTGAGAATAGTTTTTTTTTTATGTACTAACAGTTAGGCCCCTTTCACACGTGCGGACATTATGTCCGTATTTCATCCATCCGTTTGCGGATGATATACGGGCATACATTCATCCCTATGGGATAGCGGGTGTCTGCGGATGAACATCCGCAGACACCCGCTATTGTCCGCCTCCGCTACTGTCCGATTCTGCAGACGGAGGAAAATCCTATTTTTCTATCCGTCTGCAGAGCGGATCAGATGAACACGGACAGACGGTCCGTGCTCATCCGATCCCCATAGAGGAGAGCGGAGAGCTGACAGGGCGGTCCCTGCACAGTGTGCGGAGACCGCCCTGTCCGCCGCCGGCTCAGCGGGGACAACGGAGCGATCCCCGCTGAGCAAGCGGATCATCACGGGGCGGATCATTACTGATCCGTCCCGTGTGAAAGGGGCCTTAAGCTTCATACAC
Organism: Lithobates pipiens; assembly: GCF_037356315.1. NCBI lineage: Eukaryota > Metazoa > Chordata > Amphibia > Anura > Ranidae > Lithobates > Lithobates pipiens. The sequence goes on from NW_027507764.1 coordinate 174,506,547, forward strand.
ACACGAAAATTGAATGAAAAATACCACTTTTGAAGCGTTAGTGCATATGAGTGTATCATTTTTTTCTTTTTTTGGTGGGGGAGTGGATCTTGGGTGGGAGTTCCCACACTTTTTTCCCCAGGACTTGACCCCTGCACACATGTATATTATTTACAAGTGTATGCCTGCCCAAGCGTATGACTTTCTTTACTTCGCTGCTATGGACTCCAGCCACAGATCTTTTGTAGACCTAGCAACGCCCCTGTGCACAGCCTTCCCAGAAGAGTTGAAGCTGTTGTAACTGCAAAGGGTGGGCCAACTCAATAGATGACCCTACGGACTAAGACTTGGATGCCATTAAAGTGTAAAGGCAGGCGTCCCAATACTTTTGCAATATATTGTATAAAAATAATACATATATAACTGTGGGCATAGGATTGTGCATATAGGATTGTCATTTTTTACCTCTTTTACTGGTTGAACTAGATGGTGTCTTTTTTCAACCAGACTATGTAACATATATTTTTCAGAATGTTACACAGTTCTGAAGTATAAATGAACTTGGACAAATTTCCTGAAGTTATTTCCTTACTAGAATGTTTGTATGGTTATTTGCAGACACTGCTACATTTTTTTTTTTTTTTTTACAGACTATACACAGTAATTGCACTTAATTGAACCCAGAAAATACAAGTTTGCTGTCCTTCCTTTCTAGGAAGTCTGACCTGCAACTATCTTCAGAGTATGGCGGGGAGCTCTAAGAATGAATCTTTGACAGTCTGGGATGCAATGTAAACACCATGAAATAAATGAAGCTTAGTAACATGAGTCCAGACAAAAGACAACACTTGCTTCTCTGCTCTGCTCTGCCCTCTGTTTAAAGAGCGGTTGAGAAGCAAATAGAGCCTGCTGGTTTAGGAAGGCTGCCATACTTTAGACCAGTGAGCACACACAGAATGTGTGTTCAGCTAGAAACTCTCCCATAGCAGTTAACATTGCACAGATTCATGGGAAAAGACCATTTAGCTGTCTGGAGGGGGGGGTTGCACTGAAAAGCAAGCCATATTTAACAAGTATGTGAAATCCACATAGTGCTGTGATAAAAGGAAATTGGAAACAAAGAGTTTGGAAAGCTATATCTAAAAAAGAGAGCTATGTTTGATGCAATATACTGTATATATTTATTATATAGCTCAATACTTTTTATATAAAAACAGAGCAAAACTACTTTTTTTTTTTTTTTAAAGCCTGTGGTCGAACTAACACTCCGTGCAAAAATAAAGTACACACACAAAACGTGAAAACACAAAAAAGTGCACAGGGTATACACTTGGTCCCTCTCCGAAGAGGAAGGACCCTTACCCTGATCCCCAGGGGAGCAAGACTACTGACAGGGACTGAGATACTTCCCTGGCCCACCTAGCCGAAACCAGACGGACCCTGTTCTCTGTGACGTCTGCAGAAACAGACCAACCCAAAGTACTAGGTGGGGCTTTCCCGAAAATGAGACCCCATGAGAGAAACCAGGCAAGAAGGCCATGTCCACCCTTTCCCAAGACTTTCAGGGCAGGCCCAAGGACCTACACCCTACTAATTGTGCAGTGAAAAAAGTATACAAAGCAACACTAGTATTATACTATTTCCAAATACAAAAGTACTTTAAAATTGTATTCCAGACACTTCCATCCTCCTCTTTGCCCCCTCATCTCACCTCCTTCAACTTATTGCTAGGTTACCTAAACTTAAACTGCGCAAGCATTTCTGGAAAAGCAATAAAGATGTGGAACTCCCTTTCACAGTCAGAGGATTGTATTGTAGATGACCTTAGAAAACTATAAGCCTCTACGACTATGTAACTAATATATAACCTACTTTACTTACCTAAATCCATGGTCCTGGATCTTCTATCTTCTTCCCTGCGGAGGTGGACGGTCCACTTTCAGAAGGTTGGTATTGCACAGAATGCAGCACTGGATCTACTAGTCATCAATCCTGGAAGTGGCTACATCAAGGGACACGAACAGTGAAGTAAAGCTGGCCATACACTGCCAGTTTTCCCGGGGACCAGCTGAACTTCAATCAGTGTTGCTTTCCCTGCTCAACAGAAGTCGTTTGTTAGCTCTACTTCTGTTGAAGATACATATTGGAAACATTTTCTCAATCATTGACTGCAGTCAATCAGGTGGGTGCAGCTGTCAAAATACAATGTCCCAGCAAGGGAGGGGGCGAGCAGTGTTAATTTTGTAGACGAAAATATTTCATCACAGTTTTTGACAGCTCTCAGAGCCGGTTCACACAGGGGCGACTCAGATCCGACTTCAGGTCGCCCCTAGTCGCCTTAAGTCGCGCTACATGTAAAAATCAATGTAAGTGAATGAGAGCCGTCTTAATGCACACTACTGATGTTGCTCCGACTTCAGAAAAGGTTCAGACTTCAGAACAGTCCCAGCATCCTCTGGGACTGTGACATCATAATGGGCGGGGACATCATCCTGTGATGTTCCTATATAAGTTGCCGCACGCCGCGTGTCCTGTCATTGTGACTGGAGACAGCGATGAGGCAACATCTCCAGAAGAGAAGAACAGAAGAACAGAAGACGGCAGCAGCGGCGACAGAAGACCGGCAAGAAGAACCGAAGAGGGGAACAAGACCCCCGAAGAGGGGGACAAGACCCCCGAAGTCGGAAGAAGAGGGCGGCGGCGAAGAAGAAAGCCGAGCTCCTCCGCTAGTGAAAGAGCTAGCAAAAGAGCAGAAGATAGCGGAGGAGTCCAGCGAGAAGACCCCCGAAGACGGAAGAAGACCCCCGGAGCTGTGCAATAAACTATTTTAACCCTTGTATGTTGTGTTTTTTTTACATTTTTTTCACAGGTGAAGGGGTAGGGGCACATTGTACCCCATACTCATTCACATAGGGTGGGGGGCCGGTATCCGGGGGCCCCTTATTAAAGGGGGCTCACGGATTCCGATAAGCCCCTCGCCCTCAGACCCCGACAAGCAACGGCCAGGGTTGTTGGGAAGAGGCCCTTGTCCTCATCAACATGGGGACAAGGTGCTTTCGGGTGGGGGGGGGGCGCACGGCCCCCCTTCCCCAAGGCACCCCCCCATGTTGAGGGCACGCGGCCTGATACGGCTCAGGAGGGGGGCGCTCGCTCGTCCCCACCCCTTTCCTGGCCGCCGGGTAGCGTGCTCGGATAAGGGTCTGGTATGGATCTGGGGGGACCCCACAAACGTTTTTTCGGTGTAGGGGGTTCCCCTTAAAATCCATACCAGACCTAAGGGCCTGGTATGCTCTCGGAGGGGGAACCCACGCCGTTTTTAATTTTTTTTAAATTTGGCGTGGAGTTGCCCCTTGAGAGCTCATTCTCTGATTGGCCACGGAAAAAGTTGCCTGGCCTGGGGCGACTTAAAGTTGTGTTGTAAGTCACCCCAAGTCGTGTTCAAGTCGTGTCCAAGTTGCCTCCAAAAGTCGTGTTGAAAGTCGTGTTGCCCCTGTGTGAACTGAGCCTCAGTGATGAAAAGTAAACAAAATTAAAATAAGAAGTCAATTGACGAAAACTATGATGAAAATCAATTTAAATTTTCATGCATTTTTTAATAAAATCTACGGTACATTTTTGTTGACTAAAATCGAATGGGTTTAGTTAAATTGGAATGCATTATTTAAGCATTTCTCTAGAATTTCCAAACTAATGATATACTCCTGGAGTAAAAATCTAATAACATGTTAATATTTAGGGTATTGAGGTTTGAACATGCACTACAGACACAAATTTAGCCGTTGTGATATATAATGCCTTTAATGGCTGTGTGTTGAGTTATTTTGAGGGGACAGCAAATTTACACTGTTATACAAGCTGTACACTCACTACTTTACATTATAGCAAAGTGTCATCTCTTCAGTGTTGTCACAGGAAAACATATAATAAAATATTTACAAAAATGTGATGGGTGTACTCACTTTTGTGAGATACTGTATGTACATGCGGCCCAGTGTAAACCACTTACCATGCTGAGAGCGGGTTCCCTTTACTCTCCCAGCATGTTAGCTGGCGGTGAACGGTAAGCTCCGATGCATACTTGCGATCATGAGCTTTCCAAATGCCTAACCAAGGGGTTAAGCTGCACACGGAGATCACATGTGTGTCCATTATCTTTCTTTAGAAAAATCTTTTATAAATATGCAATCTCTGATTGCTAGAATATAATTGTTTATGAAGCAATAATTCTAGCATAAGACCTCCTCTGTAACGCTAAACTGATAACCTGTAGAAATGTTTAAAGCGTCGCCCGTGGAGATTTTTAAGTACCGTATATATCGGCGTATAACACACACCTTTTGCCGTGTAAAATCAGGGGAAAATCGTGGGTGCGTGTTATACACCGATCCCTGCTGTCTCTGAGGGGAAGGAGGGACCGAGCGCCAATGAAATAGACAGAGCCAAGTGTACTTTGTACTCGGCTAGGCTTGGCTTGGCTCTGCACGAAGTCACTCCATCCCACCTCTCTGCTGTCTCTGAGGGGAAGGAGGGACCGAGCACCGACTAAATAGATCGAGCCGAGTGTACTGTGTACTCGGCTAGGCTCAGCTCCACTCGCAGTCATGCCCAGTCCTGCTTCCTAGCCTTTATGTCCCGCCATTGGACCGGTGTTGTGCCCATCATAGGAGCCGGGCCAAGGGGCGGGACTGCGACACAAGCCGAGAGGAGCCAAATACACAGGACATCCGGCTCTGTCTTGGCGGCGCTTAAAAGTTAAAATATCATGCTGCAATTTTGGGCAGAGCTGCAGATGGACACTGGAAGGCTTCAGATGGACACTGGGCAAGGCTATAGATGGACACTGGGCAAGGCTGCAGATGGACACTGGGAAAGTCTGCATTGATGGGCATTTAAAATCGAAGTTTTTTTTCCTTAAACTTCCCTCCTAAAAGTTTTTTTCCTTAAACTTCCCTCCTAAACTTGGGGTGCACGTTATACGCCGCCACGTGTTATACACCGATAAATACGGTACCTTAGTTTGTCGCCATTCCACTGCACAATTTTAACGCATGATATGTTGGATATCTATTTACTCAGCATAACATCATATTTCACATTATACAAAAAAATTGGGCTAACTTTACAGTTTTTTTTTTTTTTAATTCATGAAAGTGTATTTTTTCCCAAAAAATTGCATTTGAAATACCGCTGCGCAAATACAGTGTGACATAAAATATTAAGGAAAAAAGAAAATAACTGCGCTAAGGTTAAGAATGTGAATGTGTAAATGTGTAAATATATAAAGAAATTCCTGTGAGGATATTAAGCTGCGGCTTCGCTATGTCACATGCATGCAAATAAGAAAACGAAAAATCATAAGCCGCGCTAAATGGATACCAAAGCAAATACAACCAACTATTTGTGCAATAATATAAAAATAAATATTGGAATAGATATTAGTAGATGCAACCAACTGCTAGTGCAAAATATGCAAGTAAATATTGAAATAGATATTATATAGGGTATGGCAACCCTATATGTGTAAATACATATACGTGATACAAAACATATAAGTATTGAAATTTCTGATCCCAAAAACCCACAAATGCTGATGGGCACGTAAATTAAGAATCAGTGACATACACCTATGATAAAAATAAACATATAAAGTATAAACACCCAGTGTATGAACAATGAGTCCGTATAAAGAACAAGAAGGGGTTAACGTGAGACCAAAATAAAGTCCTCTGGGTAAAAACCACACTAATCCTGGAAATCCAAATATGGGAGCAGTTATGTTCAATCCACCACCAACACACGATAAGATTTACTGCTTACCAGATATGATTGACCCCCCACTACAGAGGGTCACACGGGGCTTTATAGGGATGGACGTCACTTCCAACCGCAAGGTAAAGGGGTTCCTCGATGTCTTCCTGGCTTCGCTCTTTTAGGAACTCTTGGGAAGAAAACTCACTCCCGGACACTCAACTCAGTAGTCCAAACAGACTCAGAGCCAGGGGCATAAGTGTGTAAAAGAAAAAAGCGCCTTAAGTCCGTGGCGCCGGCCGGACACACACGGACAAACTCGTTCTCCTGGAACCCGTCACAAAACCGAGGTGAATGTAGCGCACCGCACCGCCGGCGCCACGGACTTAAGGCGCTTTTTTCTTTTACACACTTATGCCCCTGGCTCTGAGTCTGTTTGGACTACTGAGTTGAGTGTCCGGGAGTGAGTTTTCTTCCCAAGAGTTCCTAAAAGAGCGAAGCCAGGAAGACATCGAGGAACCCCTTTACCTTGCGGTTGGAAGTGACGTCCATCCCTATAAAGCCCCGTGTGACCCTCTGTAGTGGGGGGTCAATCATATCTGGTAAGCAGTAAATCTTATCGTGTGTTGGTGGTGGATTGAACATAACTGCTCCCATATTTGGATTTCCAGGATTAGTGTGGTTTTTACCCAGAGGACTTTATTTTGGTCTCACGTTAACCCCTTCTTGTTCTTTATACGGACTCATTGTTCATACACTGGGTGTTTATACTTTATATGTTTATTTTTATCATAGGTGTATGTCACTGATTCTTAATTTACGTGCCCATCAGCATTTGTGGGTTTTTGGGATCAGAAATTTCAATACTTATATGTTTTGTATCACGTATATGTATTTACACATATAGGGTTGCCATACCCTATATAATATCTATTTCAATATTTACTTGCATATTTTGCACTAGCAGTTGGTTGCATCTACTAATATCTATTCCAATATTTATTTTTATATTATTGCACAAATAGTTGGTTGTATTTGCTTTGGTATCCATTTAGCGCGGCTTATGATTTTTCGTGACATAAAATATTGCAACGACCGCCATTTTATTCTCTAGGGTCTCTGCTAAATATATATATATATATATATATATATATAAAACATTTGGGGGTTCTAAATATTTTTCTAGCAAAAAATAAGGATATTAACTTTTTCTCCCATATTCTTTATAAACCTCTCTCACACCCTTACAGAGTGCAATCTCTTTTACATTTTGTATTGTTTCTGTATGCCCAATGTCATTATAACATTTTAGACCTTTTTTATCCCCCCCCCCCTTACACATAGGAAATTCCAGGCATCAGTATGTTATACGTAGTTACAGGTAACTATGTATATGACATACCTGGCCGATGCCCCTGAAAGCTAGAAATCACTTAAGCAGACACTACTGCTTCAGTTATCTAAGTGATCCCTGGAGGCCGTAAAAGCAGGGGTACACAGCCCCTTAAGATTGATCCGATAGCACATCATCAGGGGCCAGCTTCAAGTACTTGGAAAACACACCGAGGTTCCCAATGCCAAAGGAAAGGAGGATGGCAGAGCAGGACCCAATGTTGGGTGGTAATAACAGCAGAAAAAAAGCCAGATTCAATGTGCTTGTGAAGATATTCTTTAGCTATTAGGTATAAGTGTAGATCACTTTGCGGGCCATCTACTAGGATGGAGAACCACAGCCACATTTTCAGTGCCAGCTCATCTCAGGAGAAGCACAACGTAATATCCATAATAAATATAACATGGCTGAGCCCTATTTCCTCTGCTGGAACCTATAAGTTTAAGAATCTTCAGTCTATGGTGATCTCCTCCAACCTACCAGTACCTTTATAAAGCCAACAAAAATCAAAGAGGCAACGCAGGTTTACGTTAAATACTTTTGACTCGATGAGTTATCTTTAAATGCTTTTATCTGCAGGAGCAAAAACAGTAATCCAACAGTGCCTCTAGGGAAATGACTTCAAAAAGAATGCAAAGTTTACCTCAATAACTTCTGTATAACTTAGTAGTAAAATAGTCCAGAAGGAAACGCTTAGCAGAATTACTACCATGTGCCCTCTGTTTGTCCTTTATGAAAACACGCATCCCAGTACTAATCTTGAATAACTTCATAGACCTGATGTAGTGAAGGCTTTGCAGGAAATATATTAAAGTAAAATAGCAAATAGATACTACTAGCTGTACAGGTTGATACTATGCATATTTTAAAGAGGAACCTAAATGCATGGGAACGCAATAATTGTTGGTCCACCTAAAAATGCATATTGTTAAAGTCTCCTTAGTTTCAGGATTCATTTTCTTAACTACAGTTATTGCAGCAGCTGCAACTATGATTAGTTTATTGATTTGAACAGGGGGCATATGAAAACCAAGAGGCCTAAACTGCTACCACAAAGGTTTTTACTTAAAGTGGTTGTATACTCAATTTTTTAACTTTTACCTACAGGAAAGCCTATAATAAGGCTTACCTGTAGGTAAAAAAAATATCTCCTAAACCTGTACGGTTTAGGAGATATTCCCCTCGGTATGTGCCGCTGACTGCAGCGGCGCATGCGCACAAGGGGATTCTCTGCCTGAAAATCCGGCAGTGGCCGACCGGCCGGAATGAAGTCTCCCGCGCGCATGCGCGGGAGTGACGATATCACGGCTCCGGCCACTCACAGCGCCGGAGCCGCGATACCCCGAAGAAACGCAGAGGGAGCATGTCGGCTCCCTCAGCGTGGATCGGACCAGATGTCGGGGCCTCGTTCTAAGGTAAGTATTTCATAATGAGCTAGTATGCGGTGCATACTAGCTCATTATGCCTTTTGCTTTGCAGGTTTAAAAAAAAAAAAAGTTTGCGGGTTTACTACCGCTTTAAAGTATGACTAAAGGTTAGTTTCCTACTTAGTTTCATACTTTCCTATTCTGTGCAGTTGGTTTTTTGCACAGCGTGGCCCGATCCCCCTCTTTTAGAGTCACTCAGAGGAGCTTCTAGCTCCTCCTCTTCTCAAGTGCACCGTCGGAGAAACGCTCTCCCTTGGGGCACTCGTGCGAATATGCTCCCGTGTCCTGCTGCTACGTTTATTGACACAGATAACAGGACTCGGCCCCACGCCCAGAACCTGATAAATATTCAGGGCTAGGTGATTTGAAACTATTTACTGCATACAATACACATACACACTACATACAACATATATGCACATGCATACAACATACATACTGCATACACATTGTGGCCATGTGAAGCCCTGGCACTTTGAAAACACAGGAGAAAGGGATAAAGGATTCTCAAGAATACAGTTTAAGTGGCTCAAGAATGTCAGTTTTGAGTGACTTTTTTCTGGGTCTGGATCTCAGAGACTTCAAAATGCTTCGGGTAGGAAGAAGTCTCCAACCCATTGTGTAGAACTTGCCAGAGACCAGCAGGGTGTGGGCAGGTGTTTACAGCCTTTATAATCTAGCACCTGAGAATAGTTTGGTGCCCACTCGAGAGATAGGAGGTATCTGTCCCGGAGCTTAGGAGACAGGCGTGAGTCAGCATCTCTATGTGCTACTATCTGTGTGCGTTACATTTGAGAAAGAAGATTATCTGGAGGAAACAAACAAGGGCCTGTTGATTAAGGACAGAGGAGCTGTGTGCATTGAAGAGCTTGAAGGAAAATGTGTGTATTGAAGATCTTGAGTTAAAGTAGCTGTGTGCATTGGTCAGGGGGATCATACCTATGGCCTAGGCTTGAGGCCAGAAGCAGTTGTGTGGCAAGAGCCAAGAGGCTGAAGTATGTTGGCTCGTTATTAAGTTTCGGTGGAAAACCTGCACAAGCTAATTTCTGTGTGAACTTTTCATTCTCTTTAATAAAAGTGAGTCAGAAAGACTTCAAAATGCTTTGGGTAGGAAGAAGTCTCCAACCCAGTCTGTAGAACTTACCAGAGACCAGCAGGGTGTGAGCAGGTTTTTACAGCCTTTATAATCTAGGACCTGAGAATAGTTTGGTGCCTACTCAAAAGATAGGAGGTATCTGTCCAGGAAACAAGAAGGCTTCACCTTAGGAGATGGGCATGAGTCAGTATCGCTCTGTGCTACTAGCTGTGTGTGTTGAGTTTGGGAAAGAAGATTATCTGGAGGAAACAAAGGAGGAGCTGTGTGCATTGAAGAGCTTGAAGTAAAATGTGTGCATCCAAGAGCTTGAGTTAAAGTAGCTGTGTGCATTGGTCAGGGGGATCATACCTATGGCCTAGGCTTGAGGCCAGAAGCAGTTGTGTGGCAAGAGCCAAGAGGCTGAAGTATGTTGGCTTGTTGTTAAGTTTCGGTGGAAAACCTGCACAAGCTAATTTCTGTGTGAACTTTTCATTCTCTTTAATAAAAGTGGGCCGGAAAGTCCTTAAACAGAACTTCTGGAGTAGAATGAACTCACTGAGAAGAACTACAACTGAGCTAACATTTATCCAATGTCACAACATACATATGCAATTAGACACTTCTTTGGTGGTATTGCTGGAATATTCAATTTCCTGTGAACCCGATCTTGCCAGTGGAAAAGCTTGGGGGTGATGGTGGCGTTTATAGCTTCGCCTACTGGGGCAGCTAACCTTTACCCTGTCCATTTTGCTCTTGCACAGCTCCTCCTCCTCTCCAAACAGCCAGTGAATAAGGAGTGCAACATGCATTAAAATTACTTCATGCACACTGATCTTTGTTTACATCTCCAGAATAGGAAATGTAGGAATTGTGATGTAAGATGTAACGAATACAGAAATGACCTGGCAACCAGAACAAAATTCTGGCATTGCTGGGTCAATTCCGGTAAGTTCCCAAGATTGACAATTGCAAAAGCTTTTACATATTTGTTCGATGAGTGCAAAAAAATACACATTGATTTTGCCAGGAATCTTGTGAGCCGATAACTTCCTGTGCTCTTTGCCTGTGCATGAGAATGGGTTATAAATGTGAGGTGAGAGATGGAGATGAGGAGAGGTCTGTGCTTATTGTAAAACATCAGAAATGAAGTAGACAGGGCTGACTACACATGCTTAGGATTTCAGAGCTCTGTTGTAATGTCAAAGAGGAAGGCAGGAGCATACTATATTTTTGACACATCTTTTATTTTGCTGTACTTACCACATGTTTTAAAGTGGTTCTAAAGCCTTAAGGTTTTTTTTTTTACCTTAATTCATTCTATGGTAAAAAAAAAAAAAAACTTCTGTGCTGCAGCATCCCCCTAGTCCCACCCTTTTTCTTACCTGAGCCCAATCTGATCCAGCGATATGCACGAGAGCGACAGCTCTTGCTGCTGTCTCCCTCCTCATTGGGCAGATTGGCTCCCACTGCTGTCAATCAAATGATGTGACGAGGGAGGGGGGCAGGGCCGAACCACCCACTCTGTGTCAACAAACGCAGATAGGGAGGTTTGTGAGTGAGCATGCAGGCGTGCCCCCGTGGAGAGCAGGTTTCCGTGGTGAAACTCACTGAAGAGGAGTGGCCTGGAGTGCCAGCAGGGGATCCCAGAAGAAGAGGATCGGGGGTTGCTCTGTGCAAAAGCATTGCACAGAGCAAGTAAGTATAACACGTTTGTTATTTTAATAAAAAAAGGGTTTAATATCACTTTGAGGGATAAAGACATAGAGAAATGAGCATATATTTCAGAGATGTAATAAAGGTGTATTTTTTATTTTGCCTTTACATACGCTTCGTTTTTTGTGACTCTGTTGCAAAGTTTATTACCTGGGGATCCTGCCAATTAACAGCAATTCCCGCCATAGGCTGACAACACTGCTTATTGCAATGCAGTGACTTTGTGTTGTCAGCCTGCAGCAGGAAGTGAATTTACTGGCATGATCTTGAGGTATGAAACTTTGCAACAGATTCGCAAAAAAAAAGATTTGCTTAAGAAAAGTATACAGCGAGCCATAATTGACTTACATACTGGAAAATTGTTTTGGGATTTACACATACCTTAACAATCCTGCTGCTTTTTGTCTTTTTCAAGTAAATGTGCATTGAAAAGAAGCAATACAAAAGTATATAAAAATAACTAATATTTAAATTAAATAAACACTAGGATCATTTCTGGCCCACAGCAAATTGGGCATTGTATAGAAAAAACTTGGGGGAGGGGGGGTTAACTGGTATAGTGCCCTTATCTGGCCAACTCAAATGTAATAAAACAAGTATTTAATTTTTTAAATGGCTGCCAATATAAAAGTTTACAGTCATATACAGTCATATAAATATAGTTGGAGAACAACATGTGTTTCCATTGTTGGCTTGCTGGGGACATTTTTTTTTTTTAGTACATGTTGAGCCAATGATGCAACACTGATTTCTCATGATAATACGTTCATTGAGAACCTGCCTATATATCTAGTCATTCTGTTTAACACTTAGTTCAGTGGTTCTCAACATCAGTCCTCAAGTATCCCCAACAGGCCATGTTTTGGGAACTTCCCTTAGATAAAATAGCTCGTATTAATAAAATGCCATTGATATTGATTTAAAGCAGCTGTGCAAAGTAAAAGAAAACCTCAAAACATGGATCGTTGAGGGTAGGTTGAGGACTGAGGTTGATGACCACTAATCTAGTTTATACATTGATCATTGTCCTCCAAATTTTCCTTTAAGATACTTATGTGTATACGGTTTACTGATCTAAATGGATATAAAATATCATACCTGCAGGAGAAAATCAAACAAACCCAACTTGGCCCATTCTGTGTGCTTGATGCCCACGCATGGTGGAGTATCAATAGGTGTGACAGAGTCTTCCATGCCACATCTGTGTTTCAGCATTTCCTGATATGCCAACCAACCTACATCATGAGAGTTCTGGTCATTGTTAGTGTCATTTAAGTGCTTGATGTCTGGATCCCACCATACAATAGGCCTTACAGCACCATTTGTGTACTTATATGGCAGTAAGTCACTTGTAAATATCCGAGCGACAGTTGGAAGACTGCGATTCAGTCCTAACACTCTATCAAGGTGAAATGCTAACACCTCATATAAATCAGTGGGTCTTTTGATTAATCCACAGGACCCCTGTGTGCAGTGACTCTTTCCCTGGCAACTGCCTTCTAGCTGGCTTTGACACAAAGCAACTTTAAGAACCTGTCCATGTGCAGGAATCCTGGACTTTGCAACAATCTCACCCTCTGCCAATAACTTCATCTTCTGTAAATCATCAGAAGAAAACCACGGGGGAGAATTTTCTAGGACGCCTTCACTTTTTACTGGTGGTGGCTTTGAATTAAATTTCAAGCAGTCCGATCTTAAATATGTTTTTTGTTTTGTTGTATCCTGGAAAAAAACGGTTTTACTGCTCAAGTTTTCTCTGGCACTTTCCCCATTCTTCACAACGTCTGCTTTCGATGAGGTTGGAAACTTATCTAATAGAACTACGTTTTCATCAGTTTTCTGCATATCTGGCAGAACTGGGGAGTCGTTTTTAAGTTTCATGCGCACTTTACTTTTAACAGTTTGTACTGGCTTATTCTTACGCAAAATAGGTTTAGGGAAGATGTTCCTTTGTTTCAGATTTTGGAGATCCTTGCCAGCAAGGAGACGCATCTGATTTTCTGGAAACCTTTCTACAAATTTATTTTCATTGGCTGCTAGTGTAATATTCTTTGGTCTAATTCCTGTGGCATTTCTTACAGTATGTGAATGTTTTTTGACCATAGACTCTTTATCTTTGGTTTTATAATGGTTAGTTTTTCTTTGTGGTTGCTTGCTAAGCTGTTCTAAACTCTTCTTCTCCTTGCAGTCGCGGCTGCTGTTAGTATGTATATGCACGTCTTGGTGGTATTTCTGCAGGCCAGATTCCCAGCTTCTGTGGTTATTATTTTGAGCAAGTTTAGGGATGAAGTCCATAGTGTCAGCCCATAGCCTTTTGTGTCGAACCACTTTCCTGTGTTGTATTTTCTGTTGAAAATCAATGTTTTCAGCTATGTCTGCTGGTAATGCAGGAAAACTGTTAATTATCACCAAAGAAAAAGCAAAAAGGAAGAAAAACCCTGCAATAGGCCTCCTCTTCAAACACATTCTGAACCACAACCTCAGGGCCTACAAGAAGAATCAAAGGCATGTGAGTTATTAGTGAAATATACTATATATTAATATTCATTGATAGTTATTGTACCTGTCACTGTTTTATAACATAAAAACAATATGGAAAATCCGCGCAAAGTTTATAAACCTAAAATCAGCCGGCTAAAAATTGTGATACCAGTTCCTTTTTTAAGTAGAAAACAAAGCAGCGCCTTTAAACATATAAAATAAAGTGCAACAAGTGCAATGTGAAACAGCATAAACAAATTGAGCACAAGGTACAAATATTACATCACTTATAATTCATCACATATAATGGGTGAGAGAAGAGACTAAAGTTACACTCTCTTAGCCCTTGTACACGCGGTCAAACATTCCGACAACAAAATCCGTCGGATTTTGTCCGAAACTTGTGTTGCATACACAAAGTTGTCGGAAAATCTGATCGTACGTAACGTGATGACGTTATTTCGTTACGACGGGACTACGTTCAGGCTAGTAGCCAATAGCTTTGGTCTAGGAATTTGATCTGAGCATGCGTGGCACTTTGTCCGATCGGAATTCTCTACACACAATCGGACAAATTCCGATCAGGTCATGTTGTCGGAAAGTTTTATAGCCCAGCTCTAAAACTTTGTCCATCAGATATTCCGACGGAAACAGTCCGATGGAGCCCACACACAGTCGGATTATCCGACAATACGGTTCGATCGGACATTTTCCGCTGGAATGTCCGACCGTGTGTACAAGGGCTTAGAGGTGCAAAGAGTGCAATATAAAGTGCATATACTGTGTGTCCATGTCCTATATTAATTTTGACTACAAAAGACACACTAGGGTTTATTTTCAGGGGGTCTTATTGATTTACTACAGTGTTGTCATCTTCTGGAAAAAAACAAAATAAAATATCCTGATCCTTTAAAGAATGATAGACAGCTCAGTGCTTGTGCTGTGTCATTTACCCTTCTCTGTGTTCTAACAAACCTGGAATAAAACAATAAAATGTTTTTTTTTTTTTAAAGTTCCTGTGTCCCCTGTCTTCCCTCCCCCCTCTCCTCCTGTCAGCTCAGGAGTCAGCATGAAATTCTGTAATCCCAAAACCTTGCTTAAAGTCCTTGTAAAATATGTAATCTGTTCTGTAAAAACATGATATAATGTGCAGTGCGTCTCCTTGTGTAACTTTATTGTTGAAAATACCTTAATTACAGCACTGCTGGGTGCTCACGTGACCTGCCAAAGCTCTTCTTCCCCACTGCAAATACTTCAGAGGGAGAGGCCAAGATTGCTTCTGTTGTCAGCCCCACTCCGAGCACTGCAGAGGGAGGGGACGCTGACATCAGTCGGGAAGGAGAGGAGGAGATGTCCGGTGGGTCACGTGAGTGACCAGCAGCGCTGTTAATAAGGTATTTTCCAAAATAACATTACACAAAGAGACACTATGCACATTAAATAATCTTTTTACTGAATGGATTGCATGTTTTTACAAGGACTTTAACTGGGGCTTATTTTTGGAGTAGGGCTTTTGGGCCAAACACTATAATTGGCAAAAACACGTAAGGGCCTGGTCAATCTCGGTATCCGTACGTACTTGTCACTGAGCATCGTTAGTGCTCTCTGGAACTATCAGTCTGATGAATTCCTTCTGCTTTGCAATCGAATTTGCCAGTTGGAGTTTGAGCTTTTAATAAACATCACGCTTTTACGGACTTAACGATGGATGTCTTTCTTTTCTGGCATCATACCAATATTGACAGTGGAGCGACGGTCATCTTTTCCCGGCGGCAGTTGTTCTTGTGAGCATATCACATGTGTTTTTGGCCATTATAGTGTTTGGCCCATCTGCTCCGGTAAGAGGCAGTGTGAGTATTACTATCCGGTGGTGGATTTCAGCTTCTTTCCTTTTCACTTCAAGTCGGAGGATCACATGTCGATTGCCCTGTGATGGGATTTTTCTTTATCCACTGATGGACTGTACATCTGCTCCTTTTAGTGATGTGTGATGTATAGACACATATATGCACTTTATATTGCACTTCTAAGAGAGTGTAACTTCCATCTCTTCACTCACCCATTATATGTGATGAATTATAAGTGATGTAATATTTATACCTTTTGCACAATTATTTTTTTTTGCGGTTTTATGGCATAGTCAAACTGTCAAATGTAAATATCAACAAAAAAAAGTGAATGCATACTTTAGTTGCATTTAAAGTGTTACTAAACCCAGGATCCTGCATTCACTATATCTGGTCTCCCACAGTACACAGAACATGAAGTGCAGTAAATATAAACTGCTAAATACCTTTTCTCATCAGCAGTATATAGAAATCTTGTGACCTCTATCAGGTCCTGGTAAATGTTGTAGCAGGAGTTTTCATACTGCATTGAGCTGTCCCATTAGGATCCCCCCCCCCCCCATGTCTGGACAGTGTTTATTGGCCCTGTGCTCGTCACATGCACTCTCCCAGGGAAAGAAAACTCTCCAGCAATGCACACCAGACTGAGCATGTGCAGCCTGACTCCAAAGGCTCTGTACTACCTGGACCTGTCCTGCAGTCAGTGGAAGAAGAGGAGGATCTGTGCATACAAGATCAAACAGCTTTTTTTACACAGTGCAGTGGATTAACCCCTTAGGTTCCACAGTGAGTATACCAAGCATGCTTTACTGCATATACAGACTGATTTTACTGTTGTGGGCTTTGTAACACTTTAAGCACTTTATACTTGGCACTTATTCCACATTGTTAGCATATTTTCCAATATATAAGATATTTATATTACTTTAAAACTCTTAACTCTAACTCAAAGAAAAAATATCAAGCTTTCAGGGAGAAAAGAGACATCTGAATCAGTACATTACAATCACCTTTATGTCTCCAACCCATCAATTTTATTTTTGATATTGAGTCATGGAGACTGTGGGCTGCTGTTTGGACCTTGATTTCTCCTGCCCTAGGTATGTAGATTCAGCCCAAAGATCCCAGAATGTTCTCTCATAAAAATTTATAAACAGCAGATAAGAGAACTTTACATTGCATCATTTATTATTACCAATTTATTCACCAATGTTCTTTTAATGCTTACTCTGACTTCCAATTAATAGTTTTGTTTAGAGTTATGCTTAGAGATGAAACACACTTTCAAGAAAAAAGATACTTTATACGATCTATGATCATTCTGTAATTTAATACTATTAAAATTACCTCTACATTTCAATTTGATGCCACTTTGATTTTATATGAATTCCCTAATATATCAATGTTAAAGGAGAAGTACAGCCAAAGCTTGTATGGATAACAGGAATGCAATTTGTTCTGCACTCCTATGACCCGTTTATAGCACACAGCAGGCTGAAGTCTGCTGTTGGTTGATGTCACAGAGCCAGTCCAGGCTTGGGCAAGATCACGACAATGATGGCGGGATCCACCCACATGCCTCTCAGCAAGCCACTGAGAAACTGAGCCAGCCGCTCCGGCCCCCTCCTCAGTCCAGCACACCAGGGAGCATGGGGGGGAGGGGGGAGCAGAGAGCTGTGAGAACCGGCGTTTGATCGCCCGGTTCTCAGTGTTAGCGCTTGTACATTCCGACAACCAAATCCGTCGGATTTTGTCCGACGGATTTTGTCCGAAACTGTTGCATACACACCGATCGTACTGAACGTGATGACGTTATTTCGTTAGGACGGGACTACATTCAGGCTAGTAGCCAATAGCTTTGGTCTAGGAATTTGATCTGAGCATGCGTGGCACTTTGTCCGATCGGAATTCTCTACACATGATCAGACAAAGTCCGATCGGATCATGTTGTCGGAAAATTTTATAGCCCAGCTGGAAAACTTGGTTCGTCGGATATTCCGATGGAAACAGTCCGATGGAGCCCACACACTGTCGGATTATCCGACAACACGGTCCTATCGGACATTGTCCATCGGAATGTCCGACCGTGTGTACAAGGGCTTAGAGGTGACGGGGGACAGATGCAGCATCGGACCGGATCGGATGCATCCACCTAGGTAAGTATGAATCTAAAGAAAACAAAAAAACATACGTCTCTTTTAAATCATTTGTCTCAACCCTGTAACTGCTACTTTTTCTGAACAGCTTGGCCTGCTAAAGTTAGTTGAAAGAAAATAAACATAGACGTCGCAAGGAAGTTTGTCTGTTAAAAAAAAAGGAGTGAATGTTATATTGTATTAAATTAAGGGGATTTATTAATTCCACATTTATTGCTATGAAACTAAGAAGATCTAAAGAACATTTTTAGCTCAAAAGTCGAGATCTTGGCAGTAGGATACATACTTAATTCAAGCCACCAGCCTAACCATACTCTTCTAAAGAAAAACTTCATTGTTCATTGCATGTTATGTAAGGTCTGTATAGACCATAACCCACAGAAAACAATCAGGAATTGGCAGATTTTTTCCAACATGCATGATTTATGTTTTGAGATTATATGTTTTGAATATGTTTGTTATTTTTTTTTCCACTCTAAGTGAGTAGGATTATCATACAAAAAAATTGGCATAATCTGACAATTTAATAACATGTTTTGTACCATTAGTTGTATGTGGAGTATGCTGTGCTAAATAATCTACCAGCTTGATTTTTATTCTGTAGGACCCGATGTGAACCTGTTTTCCAAAATAAACTTTTAAAGTAAATGAAATGTCAGATACAGCAAGATGCCTTTTCTTACCTATAAGTGTTTATTTTGTGCCCCTAATTTATTTTAGATTTCTTTTATTACTGAGGCCTGACATTCCCTGACCTTATGGTTAAGCCCCTTTTTTACAAGTTGGCATAAAAGTTCACTTTAAGTGGTGAGATGTCCCCATTATACGTCTTGGTATGGTTTTTACCAACATTATAGTTTCACACCTCTGCTAAAAAAAAGAACCATGAGTAATCTTTCTGTTGTATTCTCAGTTTTTTAATAAAAAAAGTTCAAAAAGAAAAGAGAGACAGCTTTTAACTGTTGCAAAGTACTGGAAACACAAATGCGGAGGACACATCAATGAAATCTATAAGGTCAACTTAGAGTGTTAAAAGGGGGGTACTTGCCATGCAAAGCCAACCCCTGTCAATCACCCTCAAATATTGTAGCTGAGTTACCGATCCACCTAATTAATAGACTGTGATTTGTGTCACCTGCACACTGTTGACAGTGCTTGGACAAAGTCTGCCCACTGATTTCTTTGCTTCCCACATTTGGAATGCATGTAGAATGCCACCAATGCCAACATGAGCACCATATGCTCTTCTGCACCCAAATCTGAACAGTCTTGGAGATACAAGAATCTATTAGATGATTTTACGCCCTGGCATCTAATAAAAATCGTATTTATGCGTTTTTGTAGGACCATATGCTGAAAACTACTCTACCACAGCTCTTGTGGATTGCTCGAATTGCCAGACTACTGTCCATCTATATATAACCTTTTTCTTAAATCTGAAAAAAAAACTATTATCTTTTTAAGACAAACTTTGGATGTGTGCTCTTTCCTGTGGTTGGATTAAGTAATCTAAAATACATTACATACATACCAACAAATTGTGCGAAACTAGAAAAGGCAGGTAATGAAACCTTAACAGGTACACAGTCAAAAAGGGGGACTACCTTCTACTTATTACACTTATTAATTATTACATGTGCAAACTGTTCTTTTTGGTTACAGATCTCAAGTACGGTACATTTAAAATTGGTTTATTTCACTGTAATAATTATATAATAATCGTAGAATAAATAAATGGGCCAATCTCAAAGATTTCTATTAAAACATATAGGCGGTAACTTGTGTGCCACTTACTCAATACAGCAAAGGCATGTATCCCCCTCCATTGGAAACAACACTCTTCCCCAGCCCTTGTACTCTGGCTGTGGAGGGTGGAGGAGGTGAAGAAATGGAGGATCTAATCCTCACTGCTCAACATAAACAAGAGGACTATAAATGACCTGGGATATATGGAACTTCTTTATATTCTCTGATGAAGGTCAGCGCTTGATGGGGACCTAACCCATTCCCAGCTCTTTTGAGAATCCACAAAATCCGATTAGCGCGATGTCTTCTATACTTTACTTTTTTCTTGCACTCTCCACCCCCCTTCCCCCCCCGTCACATTACTTACCCCCCGGCCCCCACCTCAATAAAACTCTGGGTTCCCCCCTCTCAAGAAGGGTGGGAGAAGTGGGGGGGAGAGCCCCGACATTGCGTCACCCAAGCAAGCCTTGACTTGAGCGAGTGTGTTTTCTGTCGGAGACAGCCACTGAATACAATATTGCATGCTAACACATGATCTGTGAACTGTTCTGAATGTTTTCATCACCTGCATAACCTATGTAGTCATGGTATTGTACACATTCATATTTGTAATGTGGGGTCCCCGCCCCTGTTTAGAGTTGAATAAAATTCATATTTGAAAAAAAAAAATAATGAGACGATATGTACAGGATTTATTTATGTGTTTATGCACAATCCAGTCCTTCTCCTTTTGTATTTCTCCACTATGAAATCATCTGATGTGGGGAGATTTAGATGGTCTTGTTAGATTAATTCACTTGTTTGGCAATTAACATTCATCAGATAAGGTGATCCATATTCATGAAATTGTGTGACCAGTTTTGGATATACTCTTGTGAATTTCTTTACCTTATACCTTACCTTATTACCTTTACCTTATACAGTGGGGAGAACAAGTATTTGATACACTGCCGATTTTGCAGGTTTTCCTACTTACAAAACATGTAGAGAAGTGTAATTTTTATCATAAGGTACACTTCAACTGTGAGATAGGGAATCGAAAACAAAAATCGAGAAAATCACATTGTATGATTTTTAAATAATTAATTTGCATTTTATTGCATGACATACGTATTTGATCACCTTCCAACCAATAAGAATTCTGGCTCTCACAGACCTGTTATTTTTTCTTTAACCACCTTCAGACCGGACCATTTTGCTGGTAAATGACCAGAGGTCTTTTTACAACTTGGCACTGCGCTGCTTTAACTGGTAATTGCGCGGTCATGCAATGTTGTACCCAAACAAAATTTGCGTCCTTTTCTTCCCACAAATAGAGCTTTCTTTTGATGGTATTTGATTGCCTCTGCGATTTTTATTTTTTGCGATATAAACGTAAAAAGACCGCAAATTTTGAAAAAAAATGATATTTTCTACTTTTTGTTATTAGAAAAATCCAATAAACTCAATTTTAGTCATACATTTAGGCCAAAATGTATTCAGCCACATGTCTTTGGTAAAAAAAAAGTCAATAATTGTATATTTATTGGTTTGCGCAAAAGTTGTCACATCTACAAACTAAGGTACGTTTTCTGGAATTTACGCAGCTTTTAGTTTACGACTGCCTATCTCATTTCTTGAGGTGCTAAAATGGCAGGGCAGTACAAAACCCCCCCAAATGACCCCATTTTGGAAAGTAGACACCCTGAGGAAATTGATAAGTGGCATGTTGAGCCCATTGAATATTTTATTTTTTTGCCTCAAGCGATTGAATAATGACAAAAAAATTTTTTTTTTTTTTTTTTACACAAAGTTGTCACTAAATGATATATTGCTCACACATGCTATGGGCATATGTGAAATGACACCCCAAAATAAATTCTGCTGCTTCTCCTGAGTATGGGGATACCACATATGTGGGACTTTTTGGGAGCCTAGCCGCGTACGGGGCCCCGAAAACCAAGCACCGCCTTCAGGCTTTCTAAGGGCGTAAATTTTTGATTTCACGCCTCACTACCTATTACAGTTTTGAAGGCCATAAAATGCCAAGATGGCACAAAACCCCCACAAATGACCCCATTTTAGAAAGTAGACACCCCAAGCTATTTGCTGAGAGGCATTTTGAGTCCATGGAATATTTTATATTTTGCCACAAGTTGTGGGAAAATTACAAACTTTAATTTTTTTTTATTTTTTTTTCACAAAGTTGTCACTAAATGATATATTGCTCACACATGCTATGGGCATATGTGAAATGACACCCCAAAATAAATTCTGCTGCTTCTCCTGAGTACGGGGATACCACATATGTGGGACTTTTTGGGAGCCTAGCCGCGTACGGGGCCCCGAAAGCCAAGAACCGCCTTCAGGTTTTCTAAGGGCGTAAATATTTGACTTCACTCCTCACTACCTATTACAGTTTTGAAGGCCATAAAATGCCAAGATGGCACAAAACCCCCACAAATGACCCCATTTTAGAAAGTAGACACCCCAAGCTATTTGCTGAGAGGCATGTTGAGTCCATGGAATATTTTATATTTTGCCACAAGTTGCGGGAAAATTACAAACTTTTTTTTTTTTTTTTTTTTTTTTCACAAAGTTGTCACTAAATGATATATTGCTCACACATGCTATGGGCATATGTGAAATGACACCCCAAAATAAATTCTGCTGCTTCTCCTGAGTACGGGGATACCACATATGTGGGACTTTTTGGGAGCCTAGCCGCGTACGGGGCCCCGAAAGCCAAGAACCGCCTTCAGGTTTTCTAAGGGCGTAAATATTTGACTTCACTCCTCACTACCTATTACAGTTTTGAAGGCCATAAAATGCCAAGATGGCACAAAACCCCCACAAATGACCCCATTTTAGAAAGTAGACACCCCAAGCTATTTGCTGAGAGGCATGTTGAGTCCATGGAATATTTTATATTTTGCCACAAGTTGCGGGAAAATTACAAACTTTTTTTTTTTTTTTTTTTTTTTCACAAAGTTGTCACTAAATGATATATTGCTCACGCATGCCATGGGCATATGTGAAATGACACCCCAAAATAAATTCTGCTGCTTCTCCTGAGTATGGGGATACCACATATGTGGGACTTTTTGGGAGCCTAGCCGCGTACGGGGCCCCGAAAACCAAGCACCGCCTTCAGGCTTTCTAAGGGCGTTACAGTTTTGAAGGCCATAAAATGCCAAGATGGCACAAACCCCCCCCAAATGACCCCATTTTGGAAAGTAGACACCCCTAAATAGGGGTACACTAGTGAGACTAGGTAATAAATGGCGGGTGCCCTGAAACTATAAAAAAAATAACTAACCAATCAGCGTCACCTGTAACAGTTATATGGTGATCACTGGTGAAAGGGTTAACTAGGGGGCAATCAGGGGGCTTTATGCGGTAGTATATGGGGGTCCCTGGCGCTATAAAAAGCTGCGGCGAACCTAAATACCTACCTGCCTAACTAGCGTCACCTGTGACACTAATACAGCGATCAGAAAAACGATCGCTTATTAGGCTGGGTTCACACTGGAGCGATGCGGGAACGCCACGAATCCGCGGCGGGTTCCCGCATCGCATGCCTCCCGGCGGCAGTTCACACTGCCCTATGCGAACTGCTGGGAGTGTCAGTGAAATGTTAATGACACCCCCAGATCAGTTCGCATATCGCAGTGCGATCTGCAAACTCGGATCGCATGGTGTGAACACCCATGCGATCCGATTCTGCTGCGGACCAAAAAAAGGGTCCCGTGCGAGTTTGCGGCGGGTGCGGCGGGTGCGACACGAATTCAGCCATACTATCTGTATGGCTGAACTCGAATCGCACAGAGATCGGATGTGATTTGCACTGCAGTGCGGTGCGAATCACATCCGTTCTCATAAACCGCTGCAATGTGAACCCAGCCTTAGTGACACTGGCGACGGGGGGTGATCACGGGGTTAAACCTTTATTGGGGGGGTTAGGGGGGTACCTTAGAACTAAAGGGGGCTAACCCTAACTGCCCTAACAGTTATTACAGTCACAAATGACACCCGCCGGGTGATCAGGGGGTTAAACCTTTATTAGGTAATAAATGGCGGGTGCCCTGAAACTATAAAAAAATAACTAACCAACCAGCGTCACCTGTAACAGTTATATGGTGATCACTGGTGAAAGGGTTAACTAGGGGGCAATCAGGGGGCTTTATGCGGTAGTATATGGGGGTCCCTGGCGCTATAAAAAGCTGCGGCGAACCTAAATACCTACCTGCCTAACTAGCGTCACCTGTGACACTAATACGGCGATCAGAAAAACGATCGCTTATTAGGCTGGGTTCACACTGGAGCGATGCGGAAACGCCACGAATCCGCGGCGGGTTCCCGCATCGCATGCCTCCCGGCGGCAGTTCACACTGCCCTATGCGAACTGCTGGGAGTGTCAGTGAAATGTTACTGACACCCCCAGATCAGTTCGCATATCGCAGTGCGATCTGCAAACTCGGATCGCATGGTGTGAACACCCATGCGATCCGATTCTGCTGCGGGCCAAAAAAAGGGTCCCGTGCGAATTTGCGGCGGGTGTGGCGGGTGCGGCGAATGGCTGAACTCGAATCGCACAGAGATCGGATGTGATTTGCACTGCAGTGCGGTGCGAATCACATTCGTTCTCATAAACCGCTGCAATGTGAACCCTGCCTTAGTGACACTGGCGACGGGGGGTGATCACGGGGTTAAACCTTTATTGGGGGGGTTAGGGGGGCACATTAGAACTAAAGGGGGCTAACCCTAACTGCCCTAACAGTTATTACAGTCACAAATGACACCAATGCAAAAAAAAAAAAAAAAAAAAAAAAAAGCAATTGGTGTCACTGTGACTGGGGGGGCAGGGGTAATTGGGGGGTGATCGGGGGGTAAAGGGGGGGTGTGAGTGTGCCTGGCATGTTCTACTGTGTAGTGTAGTGCTTGTGCAACTCACCGATGCTCTCTCCTCGGTGCCGGAACGAAAACTACCGACACGGAGGAGAGAATACATCACTTCCTCTCCTGTGTTTACATTACAGGAGAGGAAGTGATGTCACCGGACAATTTCATTCGCCGGGAGCGATCGCGAGGGGGTGGCCATGAATGAATGGCCGTCCCCTCGTCCGGGATCGCTCCCGAACGAATACCGACCGCCGCAGGCACCGGGCGGGGGCCCGATCGGGCCCCCGACCCGCGGGAGGCAAGGGACGTACATGTAAGCCCTTATGCCTGCCCGTGCCATTCTGCCGACGTACATCGGCGTGCGGCGGTCGGCAAGTGGTTAAGAAGCCCTCCTGTTCTTCACACATTACCTGTATTAACTGCACCTGTTTGAATTCGCTACCTGTATAAGACACCTGTCCACACACTCAGACTCCAACCTCTCCACAATGGCCAACACCAGAGAGCTGTGTAAGGACATCAGGGATAAAATTGTAGACCTGCACAAGGCTGGGATGGGCTACAGGACAATAGGCAAGCAGCTTGGTGAGAAGGCAACAACTGTTGGGGCAATTATTAGAAAATGGAAGACGTTCAAGATAATGGTCAATCTCCCTCGGTCAGGGGCTCCATGCAAGATCTCACCTCATGGGGCATCAATGATCATGAGGAAGGTGAGGGATCAGCCCAGAACTACACAGCAAAACCTGGTCAATGATCTGAAGAGAACTGGGACCATAGTCTCAAAGAAAATCATTAGTAACACACTACACCATCATGGATTAAAATCCTGCAGCACACACAAGGTCTCCCTGCTCAAGCCAGCGCATGTCCAGGCCCGTCTGAAGTTTGCCAATGACCATCTGGATGATTCAGAGGAGGAATGGGAGAAGGTCATGTGGTCTGATGAGACAAAAATAGAGCTTTTTGGTCTAAACTCCACTCATCGTGTTTGGAGGAAGAAAAAGGATGAGTACAACCCAAAGAACAGCATCCCAACTGTGAAGCATCTTTGGGGCTGCTTTTCTGCAAAGGGGACAGGAGGGCGACTGCACCGTATTGAGGGGAGGATGGATGGGGCCATGTATCACGAGATCTTGGTAAACAACCTCCTTCCCTCAATAAGAGCATTGAAGACGGGTCGTGGCTGGGTCTTCCAGCATGACAACGACCTGAAACACACAGCCAGGGCAAGTAAGGAGTGGGCTGTTAGAAGCATCTCAAGGCCCTGGAGTGGCCTAGCCAGTCTTCAGACCTGAACTCAATAGAAAGTCTTTGGAGGGAGCTGAAAGTCTGTATTGTCCAGCAGCAGCCCCAAAACCTGAAGGATCTGGAGGAGGTCTGTATGGAGGAGTGGGCCAAAAACCCTGCTGCAGTGTGTGCAAACCTGGTTAAGAACTACAGGAAATGTGTGATCTCTTTAATTGCAAACAAAGGTTTCTGTACCAAATATTAAGTGCTTTTCTGATGTATCAAATACTTAGTTATGTCATGCAATAAAATGCAAATTACTTACTTAAAAATCATACAATGTGATTTTCTGGAATTTTTTTTTAGATTCCGTCATTCACAAATTACAGACCTCTACATGCTTTGTAAGTAGGAAAACCTGCAAAATCGTCAGTGTATCAAATACCTGTTCTCTCCACTGTATATGTGTTTCTTTGCTTTACGTACTGCCTTATTAAATTATTCTCCTTATGTTCAGTATTTTACGTTATCTCTCTGTTAAAAATTCTCTTTATGTTGGCTGCCTTCCAGAACGACAAATCAATATTAGTGTATCCTTCCACTTTAGGAATAGTTGTTTTTCCAATAACATGTTGGTTGAAAGTTACTGACCATGTCATTTATTTAATACTTAAAAAAAACCCTAAGGAAATAACTCAAATGAACCAGTTTACAAGAAAGCACATCCAAACCTCAGCGTCCGCCGAGAGGGTCGCTGTGTACTCAAACATTTTTACTGGCAGGTCTATACTTTGTGGATATCAACTGACCACTTACACTCACTCTTAAACCAGATATGAGTGATAATTGAAAAAAAACTGTATTTTTGCCTTCTTAAATATATTTATGTTTTATAGCAACATCTGGAGGATGGTGGTTTTCCAGATACCTTGTATATTTTGTAATCAGTCATCTCAAGACACACTATATTTTATGATGATGCAGCAACTAGTTGTTTAACCACTTGCTTACTGGGCACTTAAACCCCCCTCTTGCCCAGAACAATTTTCAGCTTTCAGCGCTGATGCACTTTGAATGACAATTGCGCGGTCATACAACACCGTACCCAAATGAAATTTTTATCATTTTTTTCCCACAAATAGAGCTTTCTTTTGGTTTTATTTATTACAGCTGGGAGTTTTATTTTTTGCTAAACAAACAAAAAAAGATGCAAAATAAAAAATAAAATAAAATCATGTTTAATAGTTTGTTATAAAATTTTGCAAACAGGTCATTTTTCTCCTTCATTGAAATGCGCTGATGAGGCGGCACTGGTGGGCACGGATAGGCTGCACTGGTGGGCACTGATAGGCATGGTTAAAGAGGGATTCCACCAAAAAAAAAATATTAAAAGCCAGCAGCTATAAATACTACAGCTGCTGACTTTTAATAAATGGACACTCACCTGTCCCGGGTTCCAGCGATGCCGGCAGCCGAGGCCGATCGATCGCTCGGCCCTTGGCTGCTGCCGCCACCAT
The DNA here is from genome assembly GCF_037356315.1 of Lithobates pipiens. Taxonomy (NCBI): domain Eukaryota; kingdom Metazoa; phylum Chordata; class Amphibia; order Anura; family Ranidae; genus Lithobates; species Lithobates pipiens. The sequence goes on from NW_027507764.1 coordinate 174,533,740, forward strand.
TCTAGGTGAGGGAATCAGGAAGTGAAGCGAATCGGCTTCACTTCCCGGTTCCCTACTGCGCATGCGCGAGTTGCGCCGCGCAATAGGAAATCTCCACGCTGTCACTGGTGTGTGTCCCAGCAGACAGCGCGGCAGGGCAGGAAATGACATAGACTCCCACGGGAGTCTATGCCCGGAAGTGGGTGTAAATACCTGTCTTTGACAGGTATCTCCACCCCCCTCCCCCCTGAAAGGTGTCAATTGTGACACCGGAGGGGGGGAGGGATCCGATCAGCGGAGGTTCCACTTTAGGGTGGAATCCCGCTTTAAGGTGGCACCGATAGGCACAGATAAGGCGGCACTGATGGGCAAAGATGGGCACAGTTAAGATGGCACAGATGGGTGGCACGGATGGGTGGCATGGATGGGCAGGGATAGGTACCACTGATAGATGGGACTGATGGGCACTGATAGGTGGCTCTGATAGGTGGTACTGCTGGGCACTGATGGCGCCACTGATGGGCACTGGTAGATGACACTGATGGGCATGGATATGTGGCATATGAGGTGCAGCACTGTTGTTGAGGCAGATTGTGGGCACTGATAGGTGGCACTATGGGCACTGATGGGTGGCACTATGGGCACTGATGGTGGCACTATGGGCACTGATGGGTGATACTGATGGGTGGCACTTTTACTGTAAGTAGGTTGCACTGGCAGGGGGCAGGTGGGCACTGATGACTTGGCCGTGATCGGGACTGAAGTCCCTCTCACGGCCGCCGGTGATCGGCTTTTTTTTTTCTCCTCGCACTGTCAGTGCGAGGAGGAAAAATAGCCGATTACCGGCTCTGTTGTGATCACATGATCAGCTGTCATTGGCTGACAGCTGATCATGTGGTAAGGGGTCGGGAACGACCCCTTGCTCTGATCCATGATCAGGCAAGTCTCATAGACTCGCTGATCACAGAGCGCGCCGTGCGCGCCCCTCAGGGGGCGCGCAGGCCGCTCGTGCATGGGACAACGTCAATAGACGTAGTCCCGGCAAAGCAGGTCCGCACTGTAGCCGTCATTTGGCTATAGCGCGGATCTGAAGCGGTTAACCTTTTTCCCCAGCAGAGCAGTGCAGAGGCAGTACTTTTAGTAGATTCTTAAAGAGGAAGTAAACCCTGATGGGTTTACTTCCTCTTTGATTCCCTGCAAAGGTAAAGCATAATGGACTACTATGCACCTGACACAGGAGCCAGCGAAGTCACCGCTGTCCCCTGTAGTTCCGAGCGCCCATCTTCTTGGTGGGTCTCGCTTCTCCGGCGCTGTGATTCGTCGGAGCAGCGATGACGTCACTCCTGTGCGTGTGCACGGGAGCCGACACTCGCGGCATATCGCCGCGATCTGCGGTTTACCCAGCGCCTGCGCACCGCTGTCTACGGCGCATGCGCCGTAGACAGCGGTGGCTGTCTTCAGGTAAATATCTCTTAAACCGTATAGATTTAGGAGATATTTCTTGGACCTACAGGTAAGCCTTAATCTAGGCTTACCTGTAGGTCAAAGTGGTTTGTAAGGGTTTACAACCACTTTAAGACCCCTTTCACACCACACCGCTGATAGCGTGGGCGGTAAAACGCCGCTATTTTTAGTGGCGTTTTACCGCCGGATTTGCGGCGTATTTGAGGCGCATTTCGGCCGCTAGCGGGGCGCTTTTACCCCCCGCTAGTGGCCGCGAAAGGGTTAAAACCGCCGGCAATACGCCGCACCGGCGGGATTACAGCGCTGCCCCATTGATTTCAATGGGGAGCAGCGGTGGAGGAGCGGTAAACACACCGCTCCTTCACCGCTCCAAAGAAGCTGCTGGCAGGACTTTTTTCTGACGTCCTGCCAGCGCACCGCTGTAGTGTGAAAGCCCTCTGGGCTTTCACACTAGAAACAATGGTGCAGCTTCTTTAGGGCGTTTTGCAGGCGCTATTTCTAACGCTATAGCGCCTGCAAAACGCCCTGGTGTGAAAGGGGTCTAAAGATGAACTTTACCAGCTGCATAGAGGTTTTTTTTTCGCTGTCAGGGTGATACGGATGTGGAACTCTCTTCCACAATTGGTGGTGTCAGCGGGGAGTATTGATATTTTTAAAAGACTCTTGGTCGTGCATCTTAGTGAACACAACATACAGGGATATGTGACACCTACACAGGTTGAAATGGATGGACTATTGTCTTTATTCCACCTTACCTACTATGTAATTATGTAACCAACCATATTCATTTCTCTTTTCCTTTCCCCTCCTATATAATTTCCTTTGTTATCCTCAAAAACATACTAACACGCTACTGCATTGCCCTACTGTAATCCACCGCACCACTGCTGTCCACCAAGTCCCGTACAGCTGTATTCTGCTCTTACGTCATCAGGAGCCGGCTGTCTCATCCTGGTTCTTGCAGCCAGCCCCCTGAAGATGCAGTTCTGCATGATGTGTTGTAGATTGCCCAAAGCCTCCTGAGATGAGTGTTGCACGAGTATTCCAGAAGGCTGTGGGAAGCTAAAACAGGAGGTGGAACAGCAGGCTGCTTACCACAAGGAAGGTATCCCCCCCACAAAAAAATATATATATCTGAGATTTTGTGGGAGGAGGGGTGGGAGCAATGTTCTTGAAAGTAGAAAAGCGGGTGAAGGCCCACGTACATGTCAGTTGAAATTCCACAGCCATTGGCTTTTAAATTTAACATGCCTAAATGGGAATCCTCAGAATTAACGTTCAGGAATATGCACATGTTTTTACTCTGTAAATTACACAATTTTGGCACAATGCTTTTTATAATATCATAAATCAAGTAGTAAGGTGAAATGTTCAGAGTAGGAACAGGGGAGCAGAAGATTAAAGCAGTGGGGCAGATGTCTAAGCACACACATAAGGCCGCATGCACACTCATTTATTGTAAACGCTATTTCTCCAGCCAGTTAAAACGCACCTAAGCTGCATTTCTTTCAAACATCATGGCAAAGAACTCTGTGAGGATATGAAAAAGAATTGTTGTTCAACCTAAAGATGGCCTAGGCTATAAGAAGATTGCCAAGACCCTGAAACTGAGCTGCAGCACGGTGGCCAAGACCATACAGAGGTTTAACAGGACAGGTTCCACTCAGAACAGGCCTCACCATGGTCAACTAAAGAAGCTGAGTGCACGTGCTCAGCATCATATCCAGAGGTTGTCTTTGAGAAATAGATGTACAAGTGCTGCCAGCATTGCTGCAGAGGTTGAAGGGGTGAGGGGTCAGCCTGTCAGTGTTCAGACCATACGCCGCACACTGCATCAAATTGGTCTGCATGTCTGTCGTTCCAGAAGGAAGCCTCTTCTAAAGATGATGCACAAGAAAGCCTGCAAACAGTTTTCTAAAGACAAGTAGACGAAGGACATGGATTACTGGAACCATGTCCTGTTGTCTGATGAGTCCAAGATAAACTTATTTGGTTAAGATGGTGTCAAGCTTGTGTGGTGGCAACCAGGTGAGGAGTACAAAGACAAGTGTGTCTTGCAGGGGCGGGCTGGGCCGGGGGGGCAGGGTGGAAATTTCCCCCCAGGCCGTCTTACTTTTTAATCAAAACAGCCACTGTTTGCTGACACTTTTTTTTTTTTTTGAGGAAGTCGGCCGCCGATTGGCTGTGTTGCTGCTGCTCTGCATTCTGGGAGTTGTAGTCTGGTGGGTAGAGACTGGAGGGAACTGAGCAGCAGCAGGTAACTCCAACTCCCGGCAGGGAGACCTTCACAGGGGAGCCTGCCAGCAAATTTCAAGCTATCATTCTCCTGCTGCTCTGTTCCCAGCAGCTGCACCTGCTCTGTGTTAAAGCGGGAGTCCGCCGGGACTCCGCCCTTTTTTTTTTTTTTAAAAGCCAGCAGCTACAAATACTGCAGCTGCTGACTTTTAAAATGGTGACACTTACCTGTCCAGCGCGCCCGCGATGTCGGCACCCGAAGCCGATCTCTAGATCGTCTCTCGGGTGCTGCCGCCACCATCTTAGGTATGGGAATCAGGAAATGGAGCCTTTCGGCTTCATTTCCCCGGTTCCCTACTGCGCATGCGCGAGTCGCGCTGCGCAATAAGGACGGTCCCCGCTGCCTCTGGGATCTGTGTGTTTCCCAGCAGGCAGCGGGGCACTTGCGGAAAGGGGCGGGCACTTGCGGAAAGGGGCGTAATCTACGCCCCTTTCCGCAGAGAGCTATCCCGGAAGTGGGTGCAGATACCTGTACTGTACAGGTATCTGCACCCCCCTCCCCCCTGAAAGGTGCCAATTGTGGCGCCGGAGGGGGGGGGGGTTCCGATGAGCGGAAGGTCCACTTTAGGGTGGACCTCCGCTTTAACTCTCCTACTGGCTGCAATGTATCACTCTTCACTCCTATAACCTCTCTCTCCTTCCAGGACACATCACGTTTGTTTCTGTTCAGTTTCTTTCATTTATTCCAGGCTGATTTCACTCATGCTTCACCCCCCTCCCCCTCCCTCTGTGTACTCATCTCTCCGGGCTGGTACAATCTTGCTGTAGGTAAGTCAGACTCTCCTTCCACCAATTCACTTATCTTTCTCCCATTCATTTTATCTTCTCTTCTGTTTTGTATTTCTGCTCTCCTCATATAAATCACTGTAGCCTCTTAGCTCTGGGCATTCCACAGATGTACTTGGGCTGACACCCTTTCCATCCCAGCTTAATTTTATCTAATACAATAGTTCTGTCAGAATCATGCCTCTAACACATGCAGCCCTTCGCTCTCTCTTATACTACAGAATTAGGGCTTTTTCACACTAGTGCAGTGACTGGCATTTTTCCACACTGGAAAAATACCAGTCACTGCTAGAGCACATAGAATACAACTGTTCTCTATGTGCCCCATTTACACTGCAGCGCAGTCCAGAGGTGCGGTGCAGTAAGCTGCAATAAAATACAGTAATTCTACATTTTATCGCAGTGCACTGGATGGCACTGACATAGTTATCAATCAGTCCTTCTCAAACTGACTGCAATGCAGCAGCATTTTTTTCCTTCCAGTGACCCCACAGCACGTCACAAACATTATGGCACTATTACCCCCATTCCCTCCTCCACCTGGGGGGGACGCAGTTTGCTATTTTTGCCTGGGCACTGGATGACCTTGTCCCCGCACTACACAGAGGGATCACCTGCAGAAAAGACTCGGGAATGGTACAGTACATGATGTCCTGCTGGGAGCTGGCCATTCCCTGTGGGTCCTGCTGGAACTAATCATGGCCTGTTGGCAGTGGCGGCCGGTGCTAAAATATTTTGGGGGGGCAAACAAACTGAAAAAAATACATCATATGCAGCCACTGTGCCATCAAACGCTGCCAGTGTGCCCAATGCTGCCAGTGTGCCAAAATCTGCCAGTGTGACAGTGTGCCCCCCACTCGCCTTCTCCCCTGCACTTACCCTGTCTTGTGGGGCAGCAGGTGACAGCAACAAGCGGGTCCTTCATGCGTCTCCTGCACTTCTTCTCCCGTCAGGCATCCAATAGCGGCGCCTGTTGTTTCAGCCAATCAGGTGACAGGTAACATGACCCGAGCAACCTGATTGGCTGTGAGGCAGGTCAGTGTTAGGAAAGCGATGTCTTTGGTTCTCTAACACACCAATGAGTAATCAACGCACAGCAGTGTGCCCACTGTTTTTCCCTTTTGGAAGCCTATTAGAGCCCATGGCTTTAATCAGGAAGCCTATGTGAGCCTATGGCTCTAATCAGGCATTTCCAAAGAAACTCTGCCGCTGTAATTCATATGCATGGCACCCAACAAGGGACCAGGCACATGAATAGGGGGCGACCATAGATAGATAGATTCATGCAATGAAAGAATCTATGTGAGAGAGCGAGTGACAGGGGGGCGCCGTTCCTGCTGGTCCTACTGGGAGCTGGCTATGGCCAGTGGCCAGCAGGACCCAGAGGTGTGCAGGACCCATGGGCTGGGAGCTGGCCATGCACCTGTAGGTCCTGCTGGGAGCTGATCATGGCCTGTAGGGCTCTTCTGGCTACTAGCCATGGGTAACCTTGTAATACAAGGTGGGCATGGATAGTGAACTGATTTGGGGTTAAAGTGGGCCACTTGACTGGACTTGCCCCCCAGGCCAAAGGCTGTCAGCCCTCCCCTGGTGTCTTGCCTACCAGTACTGGGGAGATACAGTTTGTTGAGGGAACCATGAATGCCAACATGTACTGAGACATACTAAAGCAGAGCATGATCCCCTCCCTTTGGAGACTGGGCCGCATGGCAATATTTCAACATGATAATGACCCCAAACACACCTCCAAGACAACCACTGCCTTGCTAAAGAAGCTGAGGGTAAAGGTGATGCACTGGCCAAGCATGTGTTTAGACCTAAACCCTACTGAGATTCTGTGGGGCATCCTCAAACGGAAGTTGGAGGGGCACAAGGTCTCTAACATCCACCAGCTCTGTGATGTCATCATGTCATGTCATTCACTTAGGGGTGTATTCAATTTTGTTGCCAGAGGTTTAGACATTAAAGTGAAGTTCCGCTGAAAAAATAAATTAAAGTCAGCAGCTACAAAAAGTGTAGCTGCTGACTTTTAATAATCAGACACTCACCTGCCCCACGGTCCAGCGATGCAGGTGTACGAAGCCCCGCTCCTCTCCTCCTCCTCCACAGGGCACTGGCATTCTCACCTTTTGTGCCCGGCTGTGGTTGCACAGCCGGGTACACATGGCGCATGCACGAGTCATGCTGCAAATGGCCGGGCAATCCTCTGGGACCTATGACGTGTCCCAGAAGATTGCAGGGAGGGAGGGGGAGAGGTGAACTTCCTTCCGGCGCCACATAGCCCCGGGAGGAAGTGGGAGCTGGATGCCTCTAAAAAGAGGGTATCCGCTGCCCCCCAAAAACATGACATGCCAATTGTGGTATGTCAGGGAGTCACCATCACTTAAAGCGGAAGTTGGATTTTTGGGTGGAACTCTGCTTTAATGTCTGTGTGTTGAGGGGACAGCAAATTTACACTGTTATACAAGCTGTACACTCGCTACTTTGCTACAATGTAAAGTGTGATTTATTCAGGGTTGTCACATGAAAAGATATAATAAAATATTTACAAAAATGTGAGGGGTGTACTTAATTTTGTGAGATACTGTATGTATATATATATATATATATATATATATATATATATATATATATATATATATATATATATATATATATATATATATATATATATCTTCCTTGCAACCTTGGTTCTAGAATTTATTCTGAGGACAGACTTTTCTGGAATCATCCTTGTCCTACTGGTATAATTAACTCCTTTCAGACATATGCACAGAGCTTACAATGAAATGTATAGATAGCTTACCAAATGCAGTAAGGCATCCCTGTCAATAGGCTTAGTAAACTTGAGTTTTCTCAATGGTTATTATAGACAACTTACTGAATGGAATATTATAACCCTGATCAAGGATAGTAGAGTAACAACCTCCCACATCCACACCAATTTTGAGTGATTTTAGAGAGTTGGCAAGCTCACTGGACTAGTCTATGACCATACCTACAGATCACAGGCAGATAAGCATTTGCAATGCAGTTTGTCTAAAATTGTCTCCATATGAAAGCAGTCGTGAATAGGAAATTAACTTGAGGCTTCTTTAGTGAAAATAGAAAGTGATTTTAAATTGTTACTAACTAAACTCCCAACAATAAAATCAGTCTTGATATGCAATAAACCATGCTTGTTATACTCACTGTGGAACCTAGGGGGTTAATCCTCCACATTGTGTAAAAAGGCTGTCTGATCCTGTCTTCTCTAATCTTCCCCTTCTCCTACAGTCCCCAATCCATTGTCCGATAGTACAGAGCCTTGTGGGCACTCTGCACATGCACAGTTTGGTGTGGGAGGGTGCATGTGATCAGCACAGGGCCAATCAGCATGGCCAAAGGCAGAGGGCCAGGGGTCCTGAAACCTCATAGGACAGTTAGGGGAGAATGAAAACTCCCCCTACAATCTTTAACCAGTGCTGATAGAAGTCATAAAAGGTATCTAGCAGTTTATATTTTCTAAAATAATTGCATTTACATGTTCTGTGTACTGTAGGAGACCATATATAGTGAATGCAGGGTCCTGGGTTTAGTAACACTGTAAAGGCTACATTATTTTGTATTCAAATAAAGAAGATGTTATACTTATATGTATATATATGGTATAACCTCTCAGTGGTTCTAATGTTTCCAATGCTACATAAGAGTGTTTTCAATGTTGTCCTGTAAGTTTCCCTGTTGGGGAGACTTACCATCACTTCTTGGCCAGCCGATGCACCAGAAAGCAATTCAAAATCTGCCAATGGGGACACAGCAATAAAAATCCGACAGAGGTCCTACGTCTTTTGCAATACACCTAAAATATAAAAAAAAGTTTCAGCTGGAGTCCCAGTTCAACTCTGTTTTATGCTTACGTGTCCAGTAATTTGGAAACAGTAAAACAGAGTTAAGCCTCGTACACACGGTACGATTGTTGGCCAACCGAGCGTCTGATTTTTGTCTTAAGGGCGTGTGCCAGGATCTTGTCTTGCATACTAATGGAACACAATTGTCGTTCATCAAACACGAACATAGTGATGTACTACGAGGAATTTCAGCTCTTGAGCGCTATCCTTTGGGCCGCTTCTGCTAATTTCGTGTTTGGTGAGCATTGATTCCGAGCATGCGTGTATGAACCTTCAACTTTTGTGTGACGGATTTGTGTACTGACCATACGAAAATCTGACGTCAAACCGTTGTCCACCGAAAATTTACTAGCCTGCCATCCAACATTTGTTGGCCGAAAGTTGGACAAACAATTGTCAAAAGGAGCGTACTAACGGTAAGATTTTAGGACAACAGTCTGTCAACAGGCAACAATCTGATTGTGTGTACGAGGCTTTACACATGCTTTCAAACTGACACGTATTACTCTTCTTCTACACCAAAGGTAATGTGGAGGAGAACTACTAATGGCTTAAACATTTGCTGGAGGAAAAAGACAGTGTCATATTTCCACAAAGGCATGCAGGAGCTGAATTGTGAAGGCTGCAAGTTTACGTCTCCCAATGATTGACCTGCAAAGCACCTTCATGAAACTCCAAACTTCTCCTGAGCAGGAAGAAAAACAATTCACTTCACATCTTAAACATATTTCTAAAATCGTCTTCACAGCTGATTCACATTATCGGCTTCTGGCAAAGATTTTAAACTCCCTTTCCGTAATAATATTTACTGAATGACATCCGTGGTGGTTCCATAGATGAATCCTCTATTTACATACACCCTAAACAAGACTAAATCAACTGATGCTACCAACATGTCAGATTTGCGATAAAAAAGAATTAAAGAACAAATTATTGTACACATAAATTATCATAAAACAGAGACATATATGCTGTATAATAACTATTATATATTATATTGGTGAAAGAATGATGGATTGTCCTGGGACTGCACTGCTGCAAAGTAGAACACAGGGGAACCCTCAGAACTGTTAATTAGAATTTTTTTTTTTGGCCTACCAAGCTTCGTTATAAAAGTCCATGCTATATGAATTGCCTGCTTCTCCAATATTTCAAAATCCTCTGCGGTCTGGTGATAGGAACTTATCGGCTACACATAGATATCCACTTAAGCTTGGGAAAATTGTACCCCATTCATGGCCAGGCCATTTTTTGCTATTCGGCACTGTGCTACTTTAACTAGTAATTGTGTGGTCACGCAACACTGTACACAAATGAGATTCATATCTCGTCAAAAAAACTCATCTGATTGGTCTGCGCATGCACAGTGCCAAATGTCACTCCGGCTGATATGTTGATCAGCTGGCGTGATGTCAACTCTGTGCATGCGCATATCGTCCGAGGCATTATCCGACCGTATGCAAACAGCAGAGGGAGAATGTACTTGTCAAATTCTGCCTCGCTGTTGTGGGGCGGGTTTTCCTTGTGCTGAAGGGCGTGTTTTGTGTGTGTTCAGTGTGTTGAACGGCAGGTTTTGCCTGTGTCTAGGGGTGGGTTGCAATACACACAAAACCTGCCCTTCAACACACTGAACCCACCCTGCAATACACACCCTGCAACAGCAAGGCATACTCTGACAAGTATGTTCTCCCTCTGCTTTTTGCAGATTGCTGGATACTGAATCTGACGATCTGCACATGCGCTGTGGTGACGTCATGCCAGCTGATCAACATATCAGCTGGGGTGACGTTACATATTGTGCATGTGCAGACCCATCAGAGGCATTTTTCAATAGAGCACCCCCATCCCGGGAACCACATCCGATGTACAGGTACGTTATTGTGCCTGTATGGGCCACCCTACCACAGTAAATGTACTGTGGCAGCTTCAGAAGCAGATATGCCCATTTCATAGGTGAGCATGAAATCTGTGCTTTCCTATACCTCAATCATCTCTACATTTTAACTCTAACTTCAGACTAGTTAGATTAGTTGATCTAAAAAGGATATGAAATGCGTCAGCCCAATCCTTCAAGTCAAGTAATTGTTATTTTGCTATCATGTAAAGCATTCTGCTCGGTGATCCAGTAAACGGGTCCTGCGGATCACTTACAAGTTCACTTCTGTGGTGCCCTTTTTAGGACCAATTTTAGTTCAAGCTAGAATGTAGTAAACCCCAGATTTAGGAAATTTCTGCCATAATGCATATCCAAAAGTCCACATACACCATCATTATATATATATATATATATATATATATATATATATATATTGTAAGGGATCTTCCCGGGGTAGGGTGTGTTTGGACACAGTTCACAGCAGACTTGGAATTTATAAAGCAGATCTTGGCGTTTATTCGTGGTACAAACAGTCCAGCAAACAAAATATACAGCAACACCGTGCTTTCTAAGTACAACAAAAATAAAAGTCCTAGCCCGGCTGGGCGCTTACTAACAGGTTCTGCTCACCTATCTGACACTTACAAACACAGCGTCTTTCGCCTGGATATCGCAGGGTGAGTTTTAGCTCCAGCAGTGGCTGTGCTTGCAGCTTCCTTCAACACACAGATTGTTCATTCCCTGGCTGAGAGCAACCACCTGCAGACCCTGCAGTGCCTTTAGCTTCCCAGGCTAATTAGGATCAAAGCTCACCTGATCCCAAACCCAGAACTGGATCGGGGGATGTGGAATGACAGGTCCCTCTACCAAACCTACCTGCCATTCCATATAAACCCAGGCCCGGCAAAATTAAATAACAACTCAGCAGCATATCGCTGCTGAGAAACTGATCCATCCTGGATTTACCATCTCACACTGTGTAGCAACCTAGGTGAGATGTACACCCCCTCGATCACTTCTCCAGTGACATGTCTACATATCCCCCCCCTCTTTTTCAGACCGGAGGGCTGAGCCTTTTGTCCCCACAGACAACTTACCCTTGACAATGCGTCAGCATTTGCCTGTAATTTCCCTGGCCTGTGTTCCACAGTGAAATTAAAGTTTTGTAGGGAGAGAAACCATCTAGTCACTCTTGCATTTCTCTCCTTGTTTAACTTCATCCATGTTAGGGGGGCATGGTCTGTCACCAACTTAAATTTCCTGCCTAGCAAGTAATACTTTAAAGATTCTAGGGCCCACTTTACTGCCAAACATTCTCGCTCCACAATGGCATAATTTTTCTCGGCCGGGGTTAGTTTTCTACTCAAGTACGTCACTGGATGCTCCTCACCATTCACTACTTGTGAGAGTACTGCACCTAAGCCTGTGTTAGAGGCGTCTGTCTGGACCAGAAATTCTCGCCTGAAATCGGGGGTAACTAAGACAGGTGGTTGGCACAAGGCAGACTTAAGGCTTTGGAAAGCCTTCTCGGCCTCTGGGGTCCACGTGACCATTGCTGTCTTTCCGCCCTTTGTCAAGTCAGTTAGTGGAGCAGCAACTGAGGCAAAGTTCGGCACAAATCTACGGTAATACCCCGTAATACCCAGGAAAGCTCTAACCTGTTTCCTTGTCAGGGGTCTAGGCCAATTCTGTATTGCCTCAATTTTATTTAGCTGTGGCTTAATCAACCCTCTCCCAATAATGTAGCCTAGATATTTGGCCTCTTCTAGGGCTAGAGCACACTTCTCGGCATTTATGGTCAACCCCGCATCACTTATGGCATCCAACACGGCCTGTACCTTACAGAGGTGACTTTCCCAATCAGGGCTAAAAATGACCACATCATCGAGGTAGGCAGCTGAGTAATCACGATGTGGTCGCAGAATCAAGTCCATCAACCTCTGGAAAGTTGCAGGCGCTCCATGTAACCCGAATGGCATCACTACATACTGGAATAGCCCATCAGGGGTGGAGAATGCAGTTTTCTCTTTAGCCTCACCAGAAAGTGGAATCTGCCAGTAGCCCTTTGTGAGATCGAGGGTGGTTATGTACCTGGCGTTACCCAACTTCTCAATCAACTCATCTACCCTGGGCATAGGATACGCATCGAACTTGGAGATCTCATTCAACTTTCTGAAATCGTTACAGAACCTCCAAGTTCCATTGGGCTTTGGGATTAGCACAATTGGGCTGGACCATTCACTCTGTGACACCTCAATTACCCCCAGAGCAAGCATACGTTTTACCTCGGCAGATACGGCTTCCCTACGTGCCTCGGGTATCCTATAGGGCTTAAGGTTTACTCTGCTTCTAGGCTCAGTTTCAATGTGATGATGGATGAGGTGTGTACGCCCTGGGAGGTCAGAGAACTTGTTTTTGTTTTTCTGTAAAAATTCCTGAGCCTCCTGTTTCTGTGACACTGATAGAGTATCACCTACCTTGACTGGAGGGATTGGTGGTGACAAATTATTAACAGTATTTGTCGCCACCAAGGATTCCCTGTCTTTCCAGGGCTTGATCAAGTTTATGTGATAAACTTGGAAAGGCTTCCTTCTACCTGGTTGGTGCACCTTGTAGTTCACCTCACTGACCTTTTCAACAATTTCATAGGGACCTTGCCACTTCGCCAAGAATTTACTCTCAACAGTGGGGACTAGTATAAGGACCCTATCGCCTGGGTTGAATGTCCTGATTCTTGCGGACCGGTTGTAAATTCTACTTTGGGCCTCTTGAGCCCTCTGGAGGTGTTCCCTTACCAGGGGCATTACAGTGGCTATACGGTCCTGCATTTGTGCTACATGCTCAATAACACTCTTGTATGGGGTGGACTCATTCTCCCATGTCTCTTTTGCAATGTCTAGTAGACCCCTAGGGTGATGACCATAGACCAACTCGAATGGTGAGAACCCTGTGGACGCTTGGGGCACCTCCCTAATAGCAAACATGAGGTAGGGTAATAAATGATCCCAGTCACGACCATCTTTTGCCACCACTTTCTTCAACATATGTTTCAAAGTTTTATTAAATCTCTCCACCAATCCGTCCGTCTGGGGGTGGTACACAGAGGTACGGATGTGTGAGATTTTAAATAGTTTGCATAATTCCTTCATTACTTTCGACATAAATGGCGTACCTTGGTCAGTTAGGATTTCTTTGGGGATCCCAGTCCTAGAGAACATATAAAACAACTCACGTGCAATTGTTTTAGATGCAGTGTTTCTTAAGGGTACAGCCTCAGGATAGCGGGTCGCATAATCCAGGACTACCAAAATATACTGGTGTCCTCTAGCTGACTTTACAATGGGACCCACTAAATCCATGGCAATACGCTCAAAAGGCACCTCTATAATAGGGAGCGAAACCAAAGGACTGCGAAAATGTGACACTGGGGCACTAACCTGACATGTGGGGCACGACTCACAGTATTTTTTAATGTCATCATATATGGCCGGCCAAAAAAACCTCTGGAGAACCCTCTCTCGCGTTTTGTCAGTCCCCAAGTGTCCCCCAAGAACATGGTTATGTGCCATGTCAAGCACCTGATGCCGGTACGGCTTAGGTACCAGAAGCTGTTCCACAATCTCATCTTTAACCTTATTGACTCTATAGAAAAGATCATTAGTCACCGAAAAATGTGGAAATCTTTTTTCAGCATCTGGTTCCTGAGGTACCCCGTTCATAACAGCAACCTGCTCTCTCGCATTTTTGAGAGTGGGGTCCTGTAATTGTGCAGTCCCAAAATTATCGCTAGACACCTCTAAGTCTAGTATATTTTGCTCAGTGGGAGGAGCCTCCTCCTCCCCAGCCAGGACCTGCAAAGGAAAACAATCATTTTCATCCTGCACATTTTTATCATTCACAGTGGACAAGGCAACCCCCTTAGAGGTATCCTCACTCCTTTTGGGGATTTTTCTTTTTTCCCAAAGAGCCCAGAATAATGGAAAATCGCGTCCCAATATTACATTATGCATGAGGTTTTTAACCACACCCACTTCATATTGTATGGTGCCTTGTTCAGTCCCGACTTTAGCCAGCACTATAGGGTACACTTTTGTATCACCATGTATGCACACAACACTCATATGCTTTTTAGACTCTAAGTCCCCAGTCACCAGGCTAGCATGCACCAAGGTTACAAGGCTTCCTGAGTCCATTAACGCTTTAACAGGAAAGTCATTGATTGTGATGTTGCAGATTTGCGGTTCAGTCTCTAGTCCAGGAACTGCAGCACAAGATGGTTCCGCAAATAGCGACTGACGCCGGCTAGCGTCACATTCCATGGGTTCAGAGGTAAGAGGGCAATGGGCCGACACGTGTCCCGCCTCATGGCATCTCCAACACTGGATAGGGCCTGGTCTCTTTGGCAAGGAGTCCTTTTCAGAGCCCCTTAGCCACCCGGGACCATCACCAGTCTTTTGTCCCTGAGACACCACTTGAGCCCTTTTCCCCCCATCAGCACCCCTCCACACTCCCCCAATAGATGGAAGTCTCTTACCAGCTGACGGCACAGATCTGGCGCTCCGGGGAGGTGAAGATGCTGCAGGAACATCACGGAGGTAGTCCTCAGTCGCCTGGAACCTTTCCACAAGGTTGACAAGTTCGTTTGCATTCTTAGGATCACCTTGTCCCACCCAGCGTTGCAGGTCAGTAGGAAGCGCTCGGAGGTAGCGATCCATCACGACCTTCTCTAGGATTTGTGCAGGAGTAGAAGTGTCTGGCTCCAACCACTTTCTTGCCAAATGGATTAGGTCATACATCTGGGACCTCGCTGATTTGTCCAGACTGTAGCTCCAGTTGCGTACCCTCCGGGCACGGACTGCAGTAGTAACTCCTAGTCGGGCAAGTATCTCCTCTTTTAGCCGAGTATAGTCCTTAACCTCTTGCTCACTGAGGTCATAGTAGGCCTTTTGGGGTTCACCTGTTAAATAGGGCGCAATTACTTCTGCCCACTCAGCGGCTGGTAACTTCTCTCGCTCAGCCACGCGCTCAAATACTGTTAGAAAGGCCTCAACATCGTCCTCAGCAGTCATCTTTTGCAGCGCTTTCTGCACAGTCCTTCTCCCAAAAAAAATCTCTGGAGCGGCTCCCATCACTATGGGTGGATTAGTAACCACAGGCGCCTCACGATTTACTATCAGGTGCTCGATAAGTTGTTGTTGGCTTTGGCGCAAAGCTTGCAACTCTTCCTTATGCATCTGCTGTTGTGCCGCCATGTACTGTTCATGTCGTCTATTGGCCTCTGTCTGCGCCTGCTGTTGTTGCAAACTCACTTGCATAAACTGCTTCAGCATCTCCTCCATGTTGCTGGACTGTTCTTGGAGTGTAGTTGCAGCTTTCACCCAGGACATCAGCAGCTGTAGCCAAGTCTGTCCACACCGTTGCCCCTAGCAACCGTGTTGCCCGCTACCTCCACCAATTGTAAGGGATCTTCCCGGGGTAGGGTGTGTTTGGACACAGTTCACAGCAGACTTGGAATTTATAAAGCAGATCTTGGCGTTTATTCGTGGTACAAACAGTCCAGCAAACAAAATATACAGCAACACCGTGCTTTCTAAGTACAACAAAAATAAAAGTCCTAGCCCGGCTGGGCGCTTACTAACAGGTTCTGCTCACCTATCTGACACTTACAAACACAGCGTCTTTCGCCTGGATATCGCAGGGTGAGTTTTAGCTCCAGCAGTGGCTGTGCTTGCAGCTTCCTTCAACACACAGATTGTTCGTTCCCTGGCTGAGAGCAACCACCTGCAGACCCTGCAGTGCCTTTAGCTTCCCAGGCTAATTAGGATCAAAGCTCACCTGATCCCAAACCCAGAACTGGATCGGGGGATGTGGAATGACAGGTCCCTCTACCAAACCTACCTGCCATTCCATATAAACCCAGGCCCGGCAAAATTAAATAACAACTCAGCAGCATATCGCTGCTGAGAAACTGATCCATCCTGGATTTACCATCTCACACTGTGTAGCAACCTAGGTGAGATGTACACCCCCTCGATCACTTCTCCAGTGACATGTCTACAATATATATATATATATATATATATATAGTAATTCCCTATTGGCCTGTTACATAGCTGACATAGCTGACTATACCCTGAAATAGAACACGGGATGCTTATTATTGATCCAAAGCGCCCCTTTCTCATCTCTAGCAATGCTTTGAGGCCCAGTCACACAAGCCATATGCCGCACTCCAATGCACCTATGTTGCAACACACTGCAGTGCATCACAACACACAGCGTGCACTGTATTTTTGTGTTTTGAGGTTTTACTGTTGTCTGGGGATCTATTAGAGAGGGCTCAGCAACCTGTAGATCGCAATCTACCAGTAGATCGTGGACAAGTCACTAGTCACGGGCTGGGCTTGCTGACCCACCATCCCAGAGCTTCAAACAGAGTTCAATGCAGAGGGACTAGTTGGAGCTGTAGTAGGGAACAAGAGCCCATGCGGAGTTGCCCAATTTACTTGAATGGGTCGTGACTGGCAGGCAGTGGCATGCACCAAAAGCAGCAGGGGGCTTTATTCCTGCTGCAGAATGTGTACACCTTTGGCTGCTGCCTCAGCAGCTCACGGGGGTAGGGATTGGGGGCGATAAAACTCACAACTCAATGACAGGGTTTTACCTGTGAATGAGCCATAAGATTACCACTGCTGAATGCAACGAAGGGGCACTGCTGCTCCTCTAAAGAGTGATCTGAGTGTGTTTGACAGGTGAAGAGAAGGTGATATGTTGCCTCCTTACCACTTGATTTAAACCCATAATTGCCGTGAAATACATGTGATTGCGACACGGTAATTTGGCAATTACCTGTGCCCGGTGATCTTTGACTTCTCCCATATTGTTCAGGTAGATCTCCACTTCTTTAAGGTTGCCTACCCCTGCATTAGAGAGATTTCGTCTGCAGACAATATTGTTTTTTGGGTTTTTTTTCTGCCTAGAGTAGGGCAAGGCTAGACCACGTGTTAGGTTTTTATTAATGCTTGTGTCCATGTTTCAGACTTGCCCTCACTTTCTCTCTGGGAAACTGTTGTCAGCAGAACAGGAAATGAGGGGAAATCTCTCCAAAGGAGATATGACTGGCAGTAAAACCTGAAAAGGAGTGAATTCTTCCCCACACTATACACAACAAACAAAAAATGAATCACAAGGACTCACAGAGAGTTGTAGTTAGAGATTGTTGAAGGAGAGACTCAAAACTCATTCAAATGTGTTATGCCACGTACACACGATCGGACTTTCCGTCGGACAATTCAATCGTATTGGTATCTTTTTCTTCCCAAAAGTCTGGCGGACCTAGAAATAAGACTGGCTTCAAATTTGTGCGCCGGACTCGGCTTTTAGCGGACAATTCGTTCGTCTGTTTGCTAGTCCGACAGACTAAAACCGACGATAGGGCAGCTATTGGCTACTGGCTATTAACTTCCTTATTCTACGTCATCACGTTCGAATCTGTCGGACTTTTGGAGTGATCGTGTGTGATCAAGTCCGTTTGTTTGAAAGTCCGGCGGACCTTAGCTGCAAAGTGCGTCGGATTGTCCGCCGCACCAAGTCCGTTGAAAAGTCCGGTCATGTGTACGTGGCATTACAGTTGCGACTATTTATCATGTACATGTGTGTGTTGCATGAGCGCACTTTTACACTTGATGAGCAGTGCACTGAGGTGCCATACATTTAGAATAGCACCCCAACAAACAACTAAAATACAGTGAACTGGAACAGTGCTACAGTGCAATGTACATAGTGATGGTGCACTACATTTAAAAAATGGTCATGCTCCTTTTTTTTGTGTGTTAAAGCGGAGCTCCACCCTAAAGTGGAACTTCCGCTCATTGGAATGCCCCCCCTCCCTCCGTCGCCACACTTGGCACCTTTCGGGGGGGGGGGGGGTGCAGATACCTGTATAGTACAGGTATTTGCTCCCACTTCCGGCATAGATATCCGCAGAATCTGCGGATATTTACGCCACTTCCTGCGGGTCCCCCGCTGTCTGCTGGGAAACACACGGATCCCAGAGACAGCCGGGACCATCCTTATTGCGCAGCGCGACTCGCACATGCGCAGTAGGGAACCGGGAAGTGAAGGGCTCCGCTTCCTGATTCCCATACCCAAGATGGCGGCGGCAGGGCGCGCTGGGTGGGTAAGTGTCCTTATTTTAAAAGTCAGCAGCTGCAGTATTTGTAGCTGCTGACTTTAAAAAAAAAAAAACGGCGGAACTCCCGCTTTAAGGTGCACTGCCAGCAAAATCAAAATGAATATTGCATGGCAAAATCAAAAAAAAAGTTTTGCCTTTAGTTACATTTTAATGAAAAGCATAGTGTGACTGGGCCCAGTAAAGTTTAGATCTATATGTAGCAAAACAATTGTTTTCTCCATTCTCTCTCAAATATTACATATTGAGAAAACATCTATGGCCCTCCCTGTGCAACGGATGAGCAGTGCTACATTCCATTTAGCTGTTACAAGACCTATCCTCAATCTTCCCCCGCCACCCACCTTTTTCTAATCTCACCTTCCCTCCTACCTTAGCAAATACTGTAAAACTATAGAGTCATCAGCTAGTGCCCTAGGTAATGATTTTTACAGGCCAGCTGTTATTTATTATCTTCTCGATAAACTGAACAAGCCTTTACCCACAGAAATCTATTCAGAGAATTGGCACTTTTCAACTCGCCCCTATTTATTAGTTTGCACATCAACATTCAAATTAACTGAAAACTGTACATAAACAGTGATCAAAGCTGTGCCATGTACATGTCAGCATTTCTGGGTACAAAGCATGTGTCAGTTTATGTCTATATTAAATCAGTACAGTCTGTGGAAATGCCATGTAAGCAACACATTTCAGTTGGCAGACTGATCCACAAAACGCAGCAAATAAAGGTGGCTTTCCAACTGTCCCTGATTTCCAAAGACAGCCTTCTATTGTATGAAAAAGTAACCGTTGAAACTTTGGTTGCTGCTTATATCACTGGTGCCTTATTTTATACATGGTTAGAGATACAGTATCAGTGCAGACATAATAAAAAAATAAATAAAATAAAAAAATATATATATATACATATATACACACACACACACATACATATATATATATATATATATATGTGTGTGTGTGTGTGTGTGTGTGTGTGTATATATATATTATATATATATTTATTTTTATTATGTCTGCACTGATACTGTTTTTCTAACCATATATATATATATATATATATATATATATATAAAATGTAATCACTGATCACAATTGCACATAATGCTTTGTGATTCTTTGATAAGCTAACTCAACATGAAACTTGCAATTTTGTAAAACATTGCTAATGATGCAATAATCCCCAAATGTATATTTAAGCAAGTTATACCAATACTTAAAAGAAATGATGTTCAGAAACTCACAGATGGAGCTCCACTGCCTGTTTCCCTTAGCCAAAATGGCGGCGCCGGGACCCGAGACCGAGGGACGGGTCAGCCTCGGGCGGCCGACATCGTGGGTGCCCTGGACAGGTAAGTGTGCTTATTAAAAGTTAGCAGCTACAGTGTTTGCAGCTGCTGACGTTTACATATTTTTTTTTTTAAAACCGGCCCTCCTCTTTAATTTTAACTACACTGATCTTAAAAAAAAGTCATAATTCTTTAATGCCACTCTATGATTAAATGCTGTTTAGCATAAAATGCCTAAGAACGTTTAGGTGTCCCTGATGTAGTTCTGTTGAACCATCAATAATTGGACAGCATATTGGCATTGGTATGGGGTGCAACTTTTTTTCACTTTCATCAAAATCCCTTTGTTAATTTATATAACAAATGATTTAGTAAAGAGAGGATAATGGGATTTTTAAGGTGCCATAGAAAAATTACAAACAGATATATAAAAAATATATCAAATTTTTTAATACGGAGATAAAATCATCAGGATGTCATCATACAATAACCATATGATAGATGAACAGCAGTAACTTCTTGCTCTACATGTTTCGCCATACAATGGCTTCCTCAGGGGATCTCAGGTAAGTACTGCATCTATGGCCACTACAGGTTGAGAACAATATATTAGAAAATGCATAATTGATGTAAAAGATCACATCATAATATATATATATATATATATATATATATTATATGAACAAATCAAACAAATCTCAAAAATGCATTGGATAAGAAAGTAAACCCAATGCGTTTCCACCTGAACAATGATGTGTCCTATATAAACAGATGTTTATATGTAGAGCAAGAAGTTACTGCTGTTTATCTATCATATGGTTATTGTATGTTGATATCCTGATGATTTTATTTCTGTATTAATAAATGTGATATATTTTTAATATATCCATTTGTAATTTTCTTCTGTGACACCTTAAAAATCCCATTATCCTCTCTTTACTAAATCTATGTTAATTTAGGGACGTGGTGCTGTTGATTATCCAACATCCAGCAATTAACAATATTTATATAACAAATGTAATTCACCTATAGTGAACAGCAGTATAAAAGTAAAATTCAGATCTTGTTGGGGTCAGCGGGAGTGGAGAATATCTCATGACAGTGACCACATTGTCACCCCCACAGGCACTGGAAGGGTTATGTGAAATGTATATGACCTAGATTGTGAGCTCAGGGCCCTCTGATTCCTCTTGTACCAAATTGTAATGTAACTGTACTGTCTGCCTTAGTTTTGTTAAGCGCTACGCAAACTGTTGGCGCTATATAAATCCTGTATTATAATAATAATAATGACAAATGCTGTAAGCTGATGCCTAGCAATGCTGAACACAATGCCTGGCCACTCACCACACACTCATCCCTATAGCAAAAGCAGCTTCACAGGCTGAGCAATCCATACCATGTCATATAGCACAGTGCACAAGGCTGAACGGCCATCCAAAGTAGTCGTGTGCCCTTCTTCTGGACCTCCTTTCCATAGGCAGACAGTGCCTTGTCCTCTTTTTTTCCTTAGGATCCTACAAGTGCTTCATAAGTTGGGAGTATCAGATTCGCAAGGCTCACACTCCTGCAGCAAGCTGTTTGTATTCCCTCTGCAAATCCCATCCAGATGCGTTGCAGACAATGGTTACTGTTTCCGAACGTTCTGCTTATTTTGCATTAAAAACTTTCGAGTTGGCGGTCTTACCCCTGCATTTACTTCTGTTAAACAACTAAATAGCCTATTAGCTTCCTGCTTCCATTTATAAGTTCTGAGATGATTAGATCCCCCCCCAGGGCTGAGTGTGCTGGATCAGCCAAATGATTTGTGTCACTCAGTACAGCAAGGGCTGCAGCCAGCTCAGACCAGACTGTGAACAGGAGGAGAGGGTGGGATGGAGGTGATGCAGAGGAGGGGGTGGGTGATGTTTCAAAGGGGTCTGGCAGAGGCAGCAAGGAGGGAGTCGCTCCTTTATGTGATGAACATCTTTTTTTTTTTTTCACAATAGAAGTCCCTTTTTTTCCTTTATTAAAAAATTTGGAGAAAGACCTTTAATAAACTGATGGCTTCTGCACAAAAGTGACGTCAATGCCACATTTTACTTCTGCTTCGGGATATCACTGTATTGTCTTATCTGGGATGAATTAAGTGGATCTTTATTTCTAGTTATAGACAAGGGAAAGGGATACAACTCCTGCAGGACTTTCTTTAATTTGTGCAGTGGTGAATCTCTAGCTCTTACCTAGTGTTACTGACTAAAGTGAAGCTAAAATCGAAAATAAATAAATATTATAAATAAATAAAGGAAGTAACGCTGAAGCCGCCGTATTGATTTTTTACCCGTTATCCGTTCGTTGAATGTAAGCGTTCATTTGGCTTTTTTTTTTTTTAAATCGTATTTTACAATTTACACGATGAGAGGCCTTTCCTTTTCTCCTTTATATGTGCCATTATTCCAGCCACCGATCGGATGAAAGGCTGACCGGACGGTTGTTATCGGGATATCTGAATGTCCGGGAGTTCGTTTTATGATTTCTTCAGCTGCCGATGAACCACCTATCAGATGGAGGCCGTATCTGGAGATCTGAAGGCCTGGGAGTTCGTTTCATGCTGTTTTTAGCTGCCGATGAGGTAAGCATTCTGTGAGCTCATTATTTAAGCAAGGTTTCATGAGAAACACTTTGCAAGAAGCACTTTACAAGAAGAACTTTATAAGAAGCTTTTTATTTGACATATGAACTGCAAGCTTTATTGTACATTTTGAATTTTTTTGTTTGAACTATACACAACATTTTTTCCTTTTTGATTGACCACGTTTTAGTTCAATATTTTGAAGTTTTTTCACATTTACTTGGATCATCAATCACCATGTGATTTATTCATCACTTATATTTATTAATATTTAATATCATTTACTGGTATTGTTGTTGGTGATCATCACATCATTTTGAGGTTGCGCTCATCACTATTTACTTATTTCTTTAATTGGTGTCTGTGTCACATTTGGGGAGATTTTCCTCCACTATGTGTCCTGGAGACAACACAGTAAGAGAAAGTGAGATGTCTTTCCATTTTTAGCAGTTGTCACCAAAACAGGTGTCCCCATTGTAAGGCCTCCTCTTCGGGTGACAAATGTAACATTTTCATTACAATTAGATTGCCTCTTACTTTCTGTCCTGCTGACAAAGGTTACCATAACAGGAAACATTGTCCACTAAAGCTTTAGCTCTGCCTTAGGTATGTGTAGCCCACCCTCGTAAGAGCAGCTGAATTTGATTGCAAGGTAGTCCTATCTTCTACCAGCGGTGACACCCTGGATGGTATCCAGAAACCACAGATGCACCAGATGCACCAGCTTAAATGATAAGTTTACTTTTACAGAAGATGATTTGTACATAGCACACCTCATTAGCAGCATGACTGAGCTGACCAATGTGAATCTCTTCTGAGTCTTCTCCCTGAAGTGACTAGGGTTGCCACCTCTCCTTCAAGCCAAACCCGAACACTTTAGCAGCCTGGGACACCTTTGGGTGCCCCAAGGAGAGTAGTAATGTGGTGCACATAGCGTGCCGCAGTGAACAGCAATTGTGGCCAATTTGCTATTGATATCATTACCCTGCTCCCCAATGATGCCAAACCTACCCCCAGACAGCTGCCCGCAGCACCCAGATGGCAACAGATTTGTGCATAATGCCATGTACACACGAGTGGAATGTCCGGCAGAAAAAGTCAGAAGGAAGCTTTTCATCGTATATTCCGATCGTGGGTATGCCTCAAACTTTTTTTTTTCGAAAAT
Organism: Lithobates pipiens; assembly: GCF_037356315.1. NCBI lineage: Eukaryota > Metazoa > Chordata > Amphibia > Anura > Ranidae > Lithobates > Lithobates pipiens. The sequence goes on from NW_027507764.1 coordinate 174,557,289, forward strand.
TCTGACGGACCTAGAAATAGAACATGTTCTAAATATTTCTGGCGACTTATATAGGGACATCGCCGGATGATATCCCCGCCCATTATGATGTCACAGTCCCAGCATCCCAGAGGATTCTGGGACTGTGACATCATAATGGGCGGGGATATCATCCGGCGATGTCCCTATATAAGTCACCGCGTCCCTGATATTGTGACCGGAGACATCGATGAGGCAACATCTCCAGAAGAGAAGAACAGAAGACGGCGATGGTGACAGCGGCGACAGAAGACCGGGCCACCGCTTGTAAAGAAGGCATGGCAAGAAGAACCGAAGAGGGGGACAAGACCCCCGAAGAGAGGGACAAGACCCCCGAAGTCGGTAGAAGAGGGCGGCGGCGAAAAAGAAAGCTGGGCTCCTCCGCTAGTGAAAGAGCTAGCAAAAGAGCAGAAGGTAGCGGAGGAGTCTGGCGAGAAGACCCCCGAAGATGGAAGAAGACCCCCGGAGCTGTGCAATAAACTATTTTAACCCTTGTGTGTTGTGTTTTTTTTTTACATTTTTTTCACAGGTGAATGGGTAGGGTACATTGTGCCCCATACTCATTCATATAGGGTGGGGGGCCCAGGATCCGGGGGCCCCTTATTAAAGGGGGCTCCCAGATTCCGATAAGCCCCCGCCCGCAGACGCCGACAACCAACGGCCAGGGTTGTCGGGAAGAGGCCCTTGTCCTCATCAACATGGGGACAAGGTTCTTTGGGGTGGGGGGCGCGTGGCCCCCCCTTCCCCAAGGCACCCCCCATGTTGAGGGCACGCGGCCTGGTATGACTCAGGAGGGGGGGCGCTCGCTCATCCCCACCCCCTTTCCTGGCCGGCCGGGTAGCGTGCTCGGATAAGGGTCTGATATGGACCTAGTGGGGGACCCCCACGCCGATTTTTTGGCGTAGGGATTCCCCTTTAAGTCCATACCAGGTGATGGGGCCAGCGACGCCTCCTTCGCTGGCCCCGGCTACCTGGAGACGTGCTCAAAATGAGCGGACTTTTCTCCGGGTGGGAAAAGTCCGTTCATTTCAAAAGTATGGCGGACTGGCACACACACCACCGTACTGTGCGCCGAAATGCGAGTCCGGTGGACAGATTGGAGTACAAAAATACTTTCTTAGTCCACCGGACTTTTGGGTAAAAAAGCTGGGTTGATCCAGGCTTTACAATCAGGATCCACCCAGAAGCCTGGACCGGCATCTGGCTCAGCCTCTCAGTGAGTCGATGGAAGATTGAACCAGCCGCTCCTGCCCCCTGCATAGCCCAGCCCTCCAGTGAGCGTTGGAAGGTATGGAGCAGAGAGCCGATAACTGACAGTTTCAGCCCTCTACTCAGAGCGGAGGGGAGAACTGAGCGATCAGCCATGTTTGATCACCCTGTTCTCAGTGTAGAGGTGGCAGGGTACAGATGCAGCATCGGATCAATGCTGCATCCACCTAGTTGAGTATGGATGTTTGTTTTTTTTTAAACCCAAACTTCTCTTTTAAAACTGAAAAACTGCTTGAATGAGTAGCAAAATGTATTTAACACAGAACATGTCTAGTTGTCAGACTAACGACTATTAGTTCCTTTGGTGAATGTTGTCATTATCCCTAATCAGGGCTTTTTTTCTCAGTGAATGGGTGCAGGTACTCCCCCCTTTAAAGTCACCCCGTGTCTCCACCCCCTACCCACCTCCTAACACCAACCCTCGGTTCCACCCCCTACCCATCTCCCAGTACCGCCCCTTTTATAGAACCAAACATAATTTTTTGGTGCTAAGTAGATTGTATGTGTATAGCGGTACACCCGGGAGGGCTGCTAATAGACTCTGTACTCCACTGATTACCTCGACTCTGCAAATCCTCACTCACTCACACAGTATTAAAGAAACAGTTCAAATATGTTTACTGTATTAATGAGAACATAAAATAGGTAGGTATCAACTTGGTTAGTTAGCAAAAAAAAACACTCCTACACACAGTTATGGTATCTAACTTATCAAAGAGGCAATAAGATGATGCAAACTTCCTTCAATTGGGAATGAACACAAATATTAACCCAATCACAGAAACTCACAGGCCATTAAGTCTTGTACAATGTAAAGAAACAACATACAACTATGGTATTCAAATAGGCTGGCTCCCTCTAGATTAAGTCCAATGCAATCAAGGCAGATAAGGAAAAGGGATAATAAAAAGGGTAAAGGGTATTCTTTGAAATCCAGGTATCTTCAGCTAGCCTCTTTGAGTTGTAACTAAAGTAATCCTTGATGACAGTGTGTAGCGAATTTGGCTGAACCTGGGTTTATCCTTGTTGGATTGTAACTTCCTTCTTTTATGATCCTAATGTTATCCAATATAGCTGCTAGAATCAATGATGTGAACTGGGCATAGATGTCTGCTTTCAGTGCTCGTTATGACATAAAATCTTACTTCTGTGGGACTACAACAAGTACCATCAGCTGAACTGTTGTGAATGATGTCTGAAAGCAGTGTCTTTAAAGTGGTGTTCCACTCAAAAAAACAAAATGTCATTAATGTACTTGGAAAAAAACAAAAAACATTTGGAAAATTATTTTTTTTTACTTACCTTTTTTCCCTGTTGCTATGTGGTACTTCAAAATCTGCCTCCTCCAGGGCCTGGGCTCCTGACGTCACTTCCCTCGGTGCAGGAAGGGAGATCGCCTCTTTCCCCTCCCTCTGTCAATCATCTGGGACACATGACAGGTCCCAGATGATTGCGTGGCCAGTCAAGGTATGCAGCACGGGCTCGCAAATGCGCAGTGGGTGCCCAGCTGTGAAGTCACAGCTGGGCGCCCACAGTAAAAATGCCAGCGCCACTCAGCGGAGGGGGATTGGAGCAGGGCTTCGATCCCCTGCATCGCTGGACCCTGAGACAGGTAAGTGTCCAATTATTAAAAGTCAGCATCTGCATTATTTGTAGCTGCTGACTTTTATTTATTTATTTTTTATAGTGGGAACATCGCTTTAACTATAACATGGGCTATGCCCGCCTCACCACTCTGGAACACTGATGAAGTTGGTAACGATGCAGATGATAAGTCTCTAACAGGAACTCTCTCTCTCTCTCTGTATCCTGGCTCTGGGTAATGGCGCCCACTGTGCCGCAGCCCACTGGGATCTGAAGCGCAGGCGTCTCTGGATGGCCCGGAACACCCGCCGATCCGCTGCAAGGAAGGAGCAATGCTGTCTGCAGAGATCCCTCTGGGTATAGCTGTCCGGCTCCCCACTGTGTAAGCTGCAAATCATCAGCAACTCTCTGTCACACAGACCTCCTGCTGGCAGTCAAATGGCATCCTAAGAGGCTGATCTAGGCCGTTCCAGCCCCTTTTATGTCCTTTCCCAGCAATCTGTTCTGTCCACTCTGCATTTTGTTAATTGTAGTTCAAATCAGTCCTGCTGGCATAGTCACTTCAGCATTCTGAACTACACATCCCATGATGCTTTGCTCTAAAGCCTCTCACAGGAAAAAGGAAATTTACACATAGAGTGCAGCAAACACTAGAGGGAGCCAACCCCACATTAATAACACAGAAAATGTCTCTCGATTGTAGGCATAATAGCCAGCCCTGGCTACATATGTATTTTGCAAATGAAAGGCAGTAAAATAGGTCCCCTGCAGGCAGCACAAATAGATCCCTTTCAGCAACAATTGACCCCCTGCAATAATAGATCATCCCAGCACTCAGCGTCAATAGACTACCCAGCACTCCTTGTTATACATTCAGTGCTGGAGGTGCTGGAACTGCGTTCTGCCACATTCCCACTGAAAAAAAGCCCTGTCCCTAACACAGTACATTAGGCAGTGCTATTAGCAAGGAACCTTGAAGCTAAAATGAATAGAAGCGTATTGTTGAATTGCACATACTTTAACTTCTTGCCACCTATATAGTGCAAATGTGCAGCAGCAAAGAGCGTTGGCTTCAAAGCCCACATGTTACACATATATTTCTATGGGCAGCGGAGCTTTCTGTGCTGAGAGGTGTTCAGCTGGTCCTTCCCTTGCCAGGGTGTAAAGACCCTGTAAAAGGGGCATCAGAATTGGAAGTGAAGGGGTTAACAAGTAAGTAATTTATGCATGTTAAAAGGTGTTATGGACTTTTTTATCTGAGTTTTGGAATGTGCCCAGAACAGATTCAACTTTTTTTCATTTCACTACACAGCCAATCGTTTACAGTTCTCAGAGTTTGTCAATGTACACATAAAGATTATTGTACAACACTACTGAATTCCCACAGCTGCAGTCCTGATTATAGATCTAGGGTAGTTCTTGTTCACAGCTGTGTTATGGTTATCACCGCATTCTTTCATGTTCAAACTTGAAGAAAAAATGTATCTTGTAATCTAAAAAAATGAGCACCTTGTTGTGAGCTACAGAGTTACAATAGCAGTATTCTGTGACTTTATTGGAAACCTAACTGCCGTTCCATGGCACAGTGAAAATGATTCAATGGCCATGAAGGGTATTTTCATTGGAAAGGGACTTAGCAGCATTTAGTTTAGGTACTAATACAGCACCATCAATTTACACAGTGCTTTACATATACATTGTACATTCACATCAGTCTCTACCCTCAAGGAGCTCACAATCTAAGGTCCCTAATGCCGCATACACAGGGTCAGAGAATCCGTCGGAATGCGTCTTATCGGATCGTGTCGTCAGATAATCCGACTGTGTGTGGTATGCATCGGACTGATTCCATCCGAATCTCCGTCGGACCCAATTTTCCAACATGTTGGAAATATTTCCTGACCAACTGGGCTGGTCGGACGTAATCCGAATCCGATCATGTGTAGAGAATTTTGATCGGACCAAGTGCCACGCATGCTCAGATCAAATTCCTACATCAAAGCTATTGGCTACTAGCCTGAATGTAGTCCCATCGTAACGAAATTACGTCATCACGTTCTGAAAGATCGGATTTTTCGACAACTTAGTCCGACCGTGTGTATGCAACAGTTTCGGACACAATCCGTCAGACTAAATCTGACGGACAAAATCCGACGGATTTGGTTGGCAGAATCTCCAACCGTGTGTACAGGGGCTAACACACATTCATACATACTAGGGCGAATGTAGATAGGATCTGATAAACCTACCAGCACGTCTTTAGAGTGTGGGAGGAAACCAGAGTACCCAGAGGAAACCCACACAGGTACAGGTAGAACATGCAAACTCCAGGCATATGGTGTCGTGGAGGGGATTCGAACCAGTGACCCTTTTTGCTGCTAGGTGAAAATGCTAACCACTACACCACTGTGCTGTCCTTGTATATGACCTCAGGGAGAGTTAGGCCTCAGTGTAAACGTAAAAGAGAGAAATCAGTAAAGGTAATAACAAACATGTTGTGGTACTGCTTCTATACAAGAAAGATTCCTTTAAAAACGTAAAATGCAGTGTAGGGCCACAGTAATATACAAAACCAAATTTCTTCTTTGGCGTCATATGTCACAGTAATTGCATTGCTATGCCCCATCGCGTTATATTAAACTCTATTTACAAAGCTTCAGACTGACTTAACAATTATGCCTTTCCTATGCAAATGTGTTCATTCACAAAATCAACTAATTGAAATAGAAGTAGAATATTGTGGGACAATGGAGGTAGCCAAGTGTGTCAACAGCACAGGGTACAGTGGAATTAGCACAGAGGACACAGAAATAAAAACGGTTTATTGACCAGAAGTGTGCTATGGAGAGCAGAATCAGAGAAAATGGCACAGACGATACTAATATTGGAGCAGGCTTTTATCTGGTACTGCAATTTGGGTTGCCCCCTTTTCTCCAGGCCAAACCCGAACACTTTACCGGCACAGGGCAATTTTTTTTACCTAGGGTTGCCACCTGTCCAGGATTTAACCAGACAGTTCAGGTTTTGAATCATGTGTCCGGGTTTCAGTCCACCTGAACCCTGGACACATGATTCAAAACCCGGACTGTCTGGGTAAATCCTGGATAGATGGCAACCCTAGTTATCACAGGCCTAGGTCTTACTGCACACACTGTATACAGGCTGTGTGTTATCACAGGCCGGGGCCTTACTGTACACACTGTATACAGGCTGTGTGTCATCACAGGCCGGGGCCTTACTGTACACACTGTATACAGGCTGTGTGTCATCACAGGCCGGGGCCTTACTGTATACACTGTATACAGGCTGTGTGTCATCGCAGGCCGGGGCCTTACTGTACACACTGTATACAGGCTGTGTGTCATCACAGGCCTGGGCCTTACTGGACATGGGCTGTGTGTTATCACAGGCCTGGGCCTTACTGTACAAACTGTATACAGGCTGTGTGTCATCACAGGCCTGGGTCTTCTGTACGTGGGCTGTGTGTTATCACAGGCCGGGGCCTTACTGTACACACTGTATATGGCTGTGTGTTATTACAGGCCTGTGCCTTACTCATACCTCCCAATGAGGATGAGGGACACCTATTCACAAAGGTGTGTAGACATAGGACCCACCTCCTGCCACGCCCACTTAAAGAAGAATTATACAAAAAAATTATGAGTTAAACCCACAAGTATTTTTTTTTTACCACTACTATTCCTTTTATATTGGCTTTGGAAATTTACAAATGCAGCAATTTAGAAATTGGATTAAAGGTTTAGCACTAAAAAGTGCATTTTATATACAACTTCATAGATCAGACCAAAATGAGGAACAAATGAGGAGGAAAGAGGGACAGAGGGACTTTGTTATTAAGGACAGTTGGGAGCTATGCTTACTGCGTACACTGTATACGGGCTGTGTGTTATCACAGGCCTGGCCCTTACTGCGTACACTGTATAAAGGCTGTGTGTTATCACAGGTCTGGTCCTTACTGCGTACACTGTATATGGGCTGTGTGTTATCACAGGCCTGGTCCTTACTGCGTACACTGTATACGGGCTGTGTGTTATCACAGGCCTGGGCCTTACTGTGTACACTGTATATAGGCTGTGTGTTATCACAGGCCTGGCCCTTACTGCATACACTGTATAAAGGCTGTGTGTTATCACAGGTCTGGTCCTTACTGCGTACACTGTGTATGGGCTGTGTGTTATCACAGGCCTGGTCCTTACTGCATACACTGTATACGGGCTGAGTGCATAGCTACCAACTGTCCCTGATTTTGAGGGACTGTCCCTGATTTGGAACAAAGTCCCTCTGTCCCTCTTTTCTCCTCATTTGTCCCTCATTTTGGTCTGATCTATATAGTTATATATAAAAAGCACTATTTATTTTTCAAAAAGTATTTCACAGTGCTAAACCTATCATCCAATTTCTAAATTGCTGCATTTGTAAATGTCAAAAGCCAATATAAAGGAATAAGCCCCTGTACATACGGTCGGAAATTCTGACGGAAAAAGGTCAGATCGGATTATATTGTCAGAAAATCTGATCTTGTGTGGGCTCTATCGGACCTTTTCCGTCGGACTATCAGCACAGCCCCCACCCCCCCCCCCAGTATGCCCACCTAGACCACCAGGGACTCCACCAGGACCACCAGGGATGCCACCCATGGCCACCAGGAATGCCAATCAGTGCCCACAATTGATGCCAATCAGTTCTCTTTACTAATGCCTACCAGTTGCTCCTTATTAGTGATGTCCATCAGCACCATCTATCAGTGTCCATAAGTGCAACCTAGCAGTGTCCATCAGTACTGCCTATCAGTGCTGATTATTGCCGCCTTTCAGTGCCTATCAGTGTCGCCTATCAGTGCCCATAAGTGCTGCATATCAGTGCCACCCATCAGTGCTGCCTATCAGTGTCCATCAGTGCCCATCATCAGTGCCCATCAGTGCCACCTCATCGGTGCCACCTCATTGGTGCCACCTCATCAGTGCCCATCAGTGCCTGTCAGTGCAGCCTCATCAGTGCCCATCAGTGAAGGAGAAAATGTACTTATTTATAAAGTTTTATAACAGAAATGATGAAAAAAAATTCTCAAAATTTTCGCCCTTTTTTTATTTGTTTAACAGAAAATAAAAACCACAGAGGTGATCAAATTCCACCAAAAGAAAGCTCTATTTGTGGGAACTAAATTATAAAAATGTTGTTTGGGTACAGTGTAGCATGACCGCGCAATTGTCATTTAAAAAGCAACAGCGCTGAAAACTGAAAATTGGCTTGGGCAGGAAGGGGGGAAAGTGCCTGGTATTGAAGTGGTTAATATGGATTATTCATGCAAGGTACTTGCCTACCAAAAATGAAAAAAATGTTTTTTTGTAATTGTATTTTCTAGTCCTAAACATAATTTAAAAATAAAATATATACAAAAACCTTATATGTTCTCTTTGGTCAGCTCAGGTTTGAATGTCCTCATTTGTAATTCAGCTGCATGGTACATAATTATGGAAGAGCCAAGTAACCGCCGCACAAGGTACAATGCTTTTCTGCCCTGGAGGTCTTAAGGATTCACTTACAAAAATACACACCTTCATTCATTCGGCCTTGCTTTCCTAATCCCTTGATAGCAAATCTGGTGCCATGCTGCAGTGCCAGTGGAAAAATCAACTAGCTTGTATTTATAATGTGTTGAAGCAGAATCTTTAGCAATGTGGCTCAAAAATGAGTCATGTGTGTCTCATATTGTGGAAACAGAGAAATTCAGCCAAAATGTGTGTTCTTCAAATATAGCGTACACATACAGTACATCAAGTGGAGCTGCCGAGTTTAAATGAAAGTGAATTATATATTTTTACATGTCATATAAAGTAACATTCTGTGGCAATCATGGATATAAAAAGAATGTTCACTATGATAGCATTTTGTAATTGTCTGATTATGTTTCAGGAGGCTGTGTATGGGGGGGGCGGTGGGATGCAAACATGCTCTATTCTTTCCTAGTTTTATTTTAAACCAAAAGACAGATTTGAATGGGATCAAATGCACTGGGTCCTCAGGGGCTTCAATAAGACTTAAATCTCTGGCGATACTTAAACACAAGCTAATAAACTTTTTTAAGTAAAGCAATTCAGATTAGTCTGGTAAACAATAATCTCTTGAGCTCTGCCTTCTTGATAGAAATATTATTATGAAATATTCATGTGCACTAGTTACCTGTAAAAATATTTGCAAAATGGTTTCCTTTTAGTCCTGAACATAATAAATAATAATAATAATAAAAAAAAAAAAAAAAAAAAAAAATATATATATATATATATATATATATAAAACAAGGTCCCGGGGGCTCCAGAGGCCTAATGGTGACCTCAAGGGTTAGGGAGAGCAGACATCCTTCCTTGTAGAGTGAGTTACCAGGCATGGTGGGTGTGACGCAAGAAGAAATGATGGGCGCCAGTTACTTTTTGAATGCGAACAAGAGATGTATTGTCTCTTAACAGAACTGTGAGAAAGAGGGTTAGGGTCAGGACACCCTTGAGTAGATGCAATGATAATTGGCAGACTCAGAGACTTCTATAGGTAGACAGCTATATAGTAATAGGTCTCCATACAGATAACACTTCTGTATAGGTAGGACCGCTGTGTTCTATGGCAACTAATCTTGTAACAGTCACTAAAGGTAGTTGTACATAAATCTTGATAACACAGAACAGTCCTTGACTTATCTCACAGTATTCCACTGTAGATCTTCACTCACTGAGCTCCCAGTCTCTCACTAGACTTCCAGATCCCAGTTGTCACTGGATCTCCTGAGCTCTTCCACAGCTATCCCGCAGTATACTCATCACGTGTCACCCCCGCTATCCTGCTGGGTCACTGGCTTGACACTTGCTGATGTTTTCCCACTTCTTCACCGTCCCCGGCTGGTGAGAAGACTGCTCAGGTACTTGCTTCAGCCTACTCACAGTAGTCTCTGGTAATAAGGTGGATGGTCCCTTAGTGACAACAGCTTCCCCTCTACCTCCGACCACAACTGGTTCCACATGTGGCTGAAATTCACAACTTGTTTGGACCCCAATCCTGCAGTCCCAACCCTACACTGCTTCTCCTGCTCCTGGATAGGCCTCAGACCGCCTAGCAGCCAGGTGTCCCCGGGATAGGCCTCAGGCTTCCGGCCTAGCAACCTGGGGCGACATAACACACATCCACCCAGACAGCTGTCCAGGTGGCACAGACCCCCGATCACCTGACTCCACCTAAATACATAGGCTCTCCCAGCAGGCCAAGGGACTAAAGAAAACCATGTCAATTGTCTGAGACACCCCATCCAATCATGACCTGACCTTGCTAAGCCCCTGTCATTCTAATGTCACCAGCCACAGCGCCACCTAGTGACATAAGAGAAAAGGTGCAGTGGTTCTAGAATTTAGGGAGGAATCAGTGGATCTTCTATCAATTAACCAGGATAATTACCACCTGTTAGCAACCCTGCCTAAACACTGGGGTGCTACACACATATATATACATGGGGTTTAGTCAGGGAGTTCCTCACCAAATTCCTTGTCAGGGGTAGCTACCATACTTAATTTGTTAGAGATCCACTGATTTCTCCCTACGTTTGGCCTTGTTGTACTTTTTCTCTTCTACCACTAGGTGGCCGGGCACTTGGTGGTACTGGATATGAGAAGGACAACCCAAGATCAGGTTATGGGTATGTGGGTGTCCCTGCCAATGGGCAGGGGTTTTTCTTTAATCCCTTGGCCTGCTGGGAGAGCCTATACATTCGGGTATCTGGCTGCCAGGCTGTGTGAGGGCCTATTCAGAAGTAAGAGGGCAGCGCATTGTTGTGACTGCGGCTTGCAGTCCAAGTGACTGCAAGCGACGGTTCTGCCGGCTGGAGAACCTGTCAGTGGTCGGAGGTAGAAGGCAAGCTGTCACCAGGAAGGGACCAATCGTCTTTACCAGGAACCACAGTGAGTAACTGAAGCAAGTACCGGAACCATATTCTCACCGAAGGTCACGGTGGAGAATCGGGAAACTTCAGGCAGTGATCAAGTCAGGGACCCAACCAGTGGAGCAGACACTTGTAGAGCAGCCTTGTGTGTTAAGTCAGGGACTGAGCCGGTTAGCAGGGGTGAAGCTTGAGAAGTATCTGGAGTGCTAAGATAGGGACCCAGCAGAGAAGCGGGGCAACTCTTGAGGGGATACCACCGCCAACCTTGGAGGAGCTCAAGGGCTTCATAGTCAGTGAATCAGTAGTTCTAGGGAGAGACCAGGAGCTCAGTATTAAAGAACTACAAGGAGCAGTTGTAGTGGAGCAGAAAGAACTGATACGTTGAGTTAGGAACTTTTAACAGACCGTTACCATCTGAGACAGCAATCCTGCATGTTCAGAAGTGGCTCCTTGCTGGGGCCTTTCCCTGTGTGGCTGTTCTCCTACTGAAGTCTTGGAGTCTGCCAATTAAGTTTAAAACTATTTAAGGGTGTCCTGGCCCTAACCCTCTTCCTCCCCCCAAAATATATAAAAGTGACAGTCCAAAAAAATAAAACTTTTACATCCAAGAAGTGTCTGGCGCCCAAAGACTTTCACCATTGCACCCACTATGCCTCACAACCCACCACATATTGAAGGATGACAGCTACCTTTGGCCTTGGAGGTTCATTAGACCAAAGGAGGTAAAAGACCTTGCTATATATATATATACATATATATACATATATATATATATATATATATATATATATATATATATATATATATATATATATATATATTATACACACATACACACATACACACACACACACACACACACACACACACTATATTACCAAAGGTATTGGGACACCTACCTTTACACGAACATTAACTTTAATGGCATCCCACTCTTAGTCCATAGGGTTCAATATTGAGTTGACCAGCCCTTTGCAGCTATAACAGCTTCAACTCTTCTGGGAAGACTATCCACAAGATTTAGGAGTGTGTCTATGGGAATGTTTGACCATTCTTCCAGATGTGCATTTGTGATGTGAGGCACTGATGTTGGAAGAGAAGGCCTGGCTCCGCTCTAATTCATCCCAAAGATGTCCTGTCAGGTTGAGGTCAGGACTCTGTGCAGGGCAGTCAAGTTCCTTCACCCCAAACTTGCTCATCCATGTCTTTATGGACCTTGCTTTGTGCACTGGTGCGCAGCCATGTTGAAACAGGAAGGGGTCATCCCCAATCTGTTCCCACAAATTTGGGAGCATGAAATTGTCCAAAATGTCTTGGTATGCAGATAAGAAAAATTATAAAAAATCTGCGCTTGGTAAAAAAACTTGAATTTAAATTAAAAAACAGCAGCTGAACACCATAACCAGGATACTGGGCACAACAAAATAAAGAATAAAAGTGCAGCGCTTATCACTAAGTGAAGTATCGTGTAACTAAGTATAAATGAATAAACTATCATAAAAAACCTAAGTGTTGGTGAATCCAAATGAAGTGAAATCAACAATTTATACAAAAAAAATTATTTGTTAGTTGACAGAATTAACATCTTTCAATAACCCAAAAGTCCAGTGCATTTAAACATGTGAAAAGAAATTCAAAAGCATAAAATAGTGTCCTAATTTAGGTGAACAAGAATGTAGTTAATCCTGTTTGTTCAGGAGAGAGTGCTTGACCACGTGGACCCTTCACAGCTACAAATCAAATAAGAAATGGAGGCTTACCAGATCACCGATTAGTATGCACAAATACGAACACCCAAACGATTCGAAGCGGACAACCGGACAACAACCCAGTCACTCAGACGTTCCACTGTCTCCGAGTCGATTCGAGTCTCCTCACCGGACGATTTGCACAGACCGTGTAGAATTTTCGATGTGGGAAGCCAAAAATCAGCCCACACCTTCGAGTGTTTCGTAGTTCCAGGTCCGTTCCGGTCCTTTCGAAAATCTTGGGATATCGTGTCACCATAAAAACAAAATGAACAAGTGCACCCGATCGTGTAATAAAGTTTAAACACGTAGAATTTATTTATTATTCAACTGAATAATGTTGAGCGCTACAGATGACTCCACCGAGCCATACAAAAGTAGACGTAACTTAAAAAATGAACAATTTTGCTAGCAAAACAAATATAAAATCAACGAATGCTAAAAGCACAAAGGGTGAGCGTAACTACCCTTTTGGGTTATTGAAAGATGTTAATTCTGTCAACTAACAAATAATTTTTTTTGTATAAATTGTTGATTTCACCTCATTTGGATTCACCAACACTTAGGTTTTTTATGATAGTTTATTCATTTATACTTAGTTACACGATACTTCACTTAGTGATAAGCGCTGCACTTTTATTCCTTATTTTGGTATGCAGATGCCTTAAAGTCTTACTAAACCCAGTAATATGAAAATAGTTCATCTGCCCCAGCCCCCCATAGCAACCACAGCTTATCTTCTTTTTACAATAAAATATTGCCACTATATACCTTTTTGGCTGATCTGTATACCACGGTAAGTGATAAACTGCACAGTTTCTCCAGTGCTGAGAGTTCAGGAAGGTGGAGATTTCCACTGCAGCCTGTATACACGCCCACGTGTGTGATGCCAATATCATGTGACCTGGCTAGCTCTGATCAACAAGTAATTATTCTCTCCAGTATAAAAGACACAACTGAGCATGTGCAGGTCGGCTGCTCTGCCTGTGTTAGCTGGCTTTCCCCGGATCAACAGTGCAGGAGGGGAGGATATGTGGATACAGGATAAAAACAGCCTTTTTACACAATGCAGAGGATTAACCCCTAAATTTCCACAGTGAGTATAACAAGCATGCTACAGACAGATATTACTGTTGTGGGTTTAGTAACACTTTAAGAGTTCCCTTCACTGGAACTAAGGGGCCAAGCCCAACCCCTGAAAAACAACCCCGCACAACAATTCCCCTCCACCAAATGATTTGGAAAAGTGCACAAACCAAGGTCCATAAAGACAAGGGTGTGCAAGTTTGGGGTGGAGGAACTTGACTGGCCTGCACAGAGTACTGAGCTCAACCCGATAGAACACCTTTGGGATGAATTAGAGCAGAGACTGCGAGCCAAGCCTTCTTGTCCCCGTCAGTGCCTGGCCTCACAAATGCACTTCTGGAAGAATGGTCAAATATTCCCATAGACACACTCCTAAACCTCGTGGACAGCCTTCCCAGAAGAGTTGAAGCTGTTATAGCTGCAAAGGGTGGGCCAACTCAATATTGAACCCTACGGACTAAGACTGGGATGTCATTAAAATTCATGTGCGTGTAAAGGCAGGAGTCACAATACTTTTGGTAATATAGTCGTTAAATTGTATAGCATCTCACAAAAGCGAGTACACCCCTCACATTTTTGTAAATATTTTATTATATCTTTTATGTGACAACACTGAAGAAATAAACAAACAATATATTTGGGGGGGCACACCCTAAAAGAATGCATAAAGATGGTGCTGCCATAAGACCATACAACAGAACAAAAATATTACAGCGCACACATGCAAAACTAACATTTACCTCCAGCAAGGCTTTTTAAAAACACCTAGACATTTTCAAAAAACATTATCAAAAAATATGGGGATCTGGTCACACCATATTGCTATACGGTGCTTAAGCCCACTTGTGCGACAAAGTACTCCATGATTAGTGGGTCCTCGCTCATCCTCCTCCTCCTCCTCCTGCCACAAAACCACCTCCAGAGCCACAGCCTCCAAGGAAGGTTGCAAGGAAGGCTGCAGGGAAGGCTGCAAGGAAGACAAGATAGTGATGGCCTGGATTCAGTCTGGTCTGACAGAAGCAGTAGTACCACAGCCTGGGGATATATATGTCACCTGCTGCTGTTCATGATCTCTGGGAGTCCTAGACCAGATTGTGCTCCCCATTATATGGACTTCTCAGGTTACCAGTTTTATTTTCCAAATAGTTGATGTGTGCCCTGGGGTAGAAAGGCTTTGCAAATTCCAGCAGTTTCTCCAGCGTTGCCTTCTTTATTTTGTTATCAGCTAGAATAAATGGAGATTTTGAGTAGACAGGTACATTTAAAAAATACAATGTCAAATTAACAAGGGACACCAACCACCCTCCTTGAGCTTTAAAAAGACAAGATAATAATGTTGTTGTGTAAACTAGACACACAAAAAAAAAAAAATTATGGAGATGACTAGAAAATAATTTCAAAGAATCAAGAGTTCTTAATTAATAAAAAAAAACACACACACAAAAATAAATACAAACATTATTATGGAGATCTGTCTTTAAAAACAAAAAAGATTATTCATGAGATCAGGAGAAATAATGAACAAAGAAGTTTGTGAGAACTCTGTGTGAATATGAGCAGCAAAACAACTTCATTCTTCTAGCATTGTAAAGAAGAATACGCTGCATTAAACTATTAAAACAAATTCAGCGTGACGAATGTGCTATGTCCATTACGAAGGGTAGTTTTACCAGAACGATTGCTTCCGTCTCGTAGTTGAATCTGAGCATGTGTGAGTTTTTGTGCGTCGGAATTGCATACACACGAACAAATTTTCGGATAGGAACTTTCTCAGACTGAAAAATTGAGAACATGCTCTCAATCTTTTGCTGGCCGAAATTCGGCATGCAAAAGTCAGATGGAGCATACACACAATCACATTTTCTGACCAAAAGCTCTCATCGGTCTTTTGCTGGCCAAATTTCCGATTGTGGTTACACGGCATAAGAATTGTTTTAAAGATACCAATCATTGTTATGAATGACATATATCTATCATGACCATATCTATATAATATCCACATAGCATGTGTCTTTACCTAGATAAATAATTACTCATAGGATCTAATACATTAATCCATATACCATAATTTTATGTGACATTGATGATTACAATTATACTGGTTTTATTATACATTGTACTGGTTACCAGAGTATTACGGTATATATATATATATATATATATATATATATATATATATATTCATCAGCACTATTATACAAACAGATACACATTATGAAAATATAACATATTATTTAACAGATATTTCAGAACATGTATTTCTGCCCTCAGACATGCCTAGTATTTGAAGTGATATTACTTAAATCCACAAACATTAATCAACAGATTTTTTTCAACCAATGGAAAAAAAATCACACCTTTTGGGCTGAGCTTATTATAATTTTTATGAGCCTATTGTCCGAAATGGTATTTGGGATCAGGATAGAAGCCATGGACGGTCACTCAATCAGACACGTCGACACACACACTCCACTTATCAACTCATATCTCTACATTCATTAAGATTCCTTGACACCTTATGCCTTTATGCTCTGTGGTTGCAAGAAGTAATTCCTCTTTAACTGGTTCCCGACCAGCGCACGACGATGTACGCCGACAAAATGGCACAGGCAGGCATATTGGCGTACAGGTACGTCCAATCTTCAATGCCGCCCTGCCATCAGGAGGTCGGGACCCCCGTGAGTCCGGTCGCAGAACCCGCGGACTAGATCGCCGCGGGCTTCTCCGCGATCGTCTCACGGGACGGCTGAATGGAGGAAATGCCGTGTAAACAGCATTTCTCCATTCTGCCTAGCAACTAGTGACGCTGATCTCAGCTCCATGTGATTGGAGCAGAGATCAGTGTTCACTAAATGAAAGCCCAACCCCCCCACAGTTAGTAACACACCCCTAGGAACACTTAACCCCTACACTGCCACCCACTGGTTAACCCCTTCACTGCCAGTGTCATTTACACAGGAATCACTGCATTTATAAAGCAGTGATTACTGTATAAATGACAATGGTCCCAAAAATGTGTCAAAAATGTCCGATGGGTCCCCCACAATGTCGCAGTCACAATAAAAATCGCTGATCGCCGCCATTACTAGTAAAAAAAATAATAATAAAAAATTATTACTAAAAATGCTATAAAACTATCCCTATTTTGTAAACGCTATAACTTTTGCGCAAACCAATCAATATGTAGAAGAATACCTATCGGCCTAAACTGAGGGAAAAAAATGTTTTTTTATATATTTTTGGGGGATATTTATTATAACAAAAAGTAAAAAATAATGCGTTTTTTTCAAAATTGTCGCTCTATTTTTGTTTATAGCGCAAAAAATAAAAACCGCAGGGGTGATCAAATACCACCAAAAGAAAGCTCTATTTGTGGGAAAAAAAGGACGTCAATTTTGTTTGGGAGCCACGTCACACGACTGCGCAATTGTCAGTTAAATCTACGCAGTGCAGAATCGCAAAAAGTGGTCTGGTCTTTGACCAGCAAAATGGTCTGGTCTGTAAGTGGTTAACCACTTGCCGACCAGCCGCCGCAGTTTTACTGTTACGCCGCTTCGCCCTGTGGCCACAAGGGGCGTGCATTCTCCCCTGGAGCCGATGCGAGTGCCCGGCGGTCACGATCACCGTCGGGCCCCCGCGGTCGCTGCTGACACACCAAGAACCGGGATCTGTGTGTGTAAACACACAGTTGCCGGTTCTCTGAGGGGAGAAGAGACTGATCGTCTGTTCATACAGAGTATGAACAGCGATCTGTCATCTCCCCTACACAGTTCCCCCCTCCCAGTTAGAACACACACTAGGGAACACAATTAACCCCATTGATTCCCCCCTAGTGTTAACCCCTTCCCTACCAGTGACATTTTTACAGTAATCAGTGCATTTTTATAGCACTGATCGCCGTATAAATGCCAATGGTCCCAAAAATGTGCCAAAAGTGTCCGAGGTGTCCGTCATAATGTCGCAGTCCCGATAAAAATCACAGATTGCTGCCATTACTAGTAAAAAAATAAAAAATTATAAGAAAAAATGCCATAAAACTATCCCCTATTTTGTAGACGCTATAAATTTTGCGCAAACCAATCAATATACGCTTATTGTAATTTTTTTTTACTAAAAATATGTAGAAGAATACATATTGGCCTAAACTGAGGGAAAAAATGTTTTTCTATATTATTATAGCAAAAAGTAAAAAATATTGGAGTTTTTTTTCAAAATTGTCGCTCTTTTATTGTTTATAGAGCAAAAAATAAAAATTGCAATTTTGTTTGGGTGCAACGTCGCACGACCGCGCAATTGTTAGTTAAAGCGACGCAGTGCTGGATTGCAAAAGTGCTCTGGTCAGGAAGGGGGTAAAATCTTCCGGGGCTGAGGCGGTTAAGCAAAAGTTATCTGGGAAGCAACAGCAGTCATTTTAAATTCTGGTAACCAACAGTTCAGACCAGTAGCCCTCTTGGAAAGGGTAATTATGTCATATTGATTTTACCTGATATTCATCTGTGTCCCCTGAAAAGTATGTTTTTTTTTTTGTTGTTGTTTAGTTTCATACTTATCTAGGTGGATGGAGCATCAGACCAATGCTGCAGCTGTCCCCCTGCATCTCTGCGCTGAGAACTGAGCCACTGAACACCGCCGATGGCACGGTTCTCACTCCTCCCCGAGCAGAGAGATGCTGCCTGTCAGTCAGCATCTCTCCTTCTCTAATCCTCCACGCTCATTGGAGCAATGAGCTGTGGAGGGGCGGGGAGCTGCCGTCTCAGCATCTCAGCGGCTCGCTGAGATGCTGAGACTGTCATCAATCAAGGCAGCTGGGGGATCCAAACTTGGGAAGTTGGGATGATGCGCTGCCTCGACTGATGGCAGTGATGTCAGCAGAGAGCGGACTTCAGACCGCTCTCCTCTGGAAACAGGTCACAGAAGTGCAAAATGAATTGCCAGAGGAGAAGCCCAGCTTAAAAAGCTCAGGCTGGACTTCACTTTTAAATATTGATTTATTGAGTTGGATACTTATTTCTCTCGATTCAGTAACTGCCTTGTAGATTTTTCTTTAACCACTTCAGCCCCGGAAGATTTTACCCCCTTCCTTACCAGAGCACTTTTTGCGATTCGGCACTGCGCCACTTTAACTGATAATTGCGCGGTCGTGCGACGTTGCACCCAAACAAAATTGACGTAATTTTTTTCCCACAAATAGACCTTTCTTCTGGTGGTATTTGATCACCTCTGCGGTTTTTATTTTTTGCGCTATAAACAAAAGAAGACAATATTTTTTACTTTTTGCTATAATAAATATCCCATTTAAAAAAAAAAAAAAAAAATAACAAAATTTTTCCTCAGTTTAGGCCGATACGTATTCTTCTACATATGTTTGGTAAAAAAAAAAATCGCAATAAGCGTATATTGATTTGTTTGCGCAAAAGTTATGGCGTCTACAAAATAGGGGATAGATTTATGGCATTTTTTTATTTTTTTACTAATAATGGTGGCGATCTGCGATTTTTTCTTTCATGACTGTGACATTGTGACAGACATATCGGACACTTTTGACACATTTTTGGGACCATTCACATTTACAAAGCGATCGGTGCTATAAAATTGCACTGATTACTGTGTAAATGTGACTGGCAGGGAAGGGGTTAACACTAGGGGGCGCTTCAGGGGTTAATCATGTTCCCTGTGAGTGATTCTAACTGTCAGGGGAGGGGACTCACAGGAGGAGGAGACAGATCGGTGTTCCTCTGTACTGGGAACACAACATCTCCTCTCCTCTGACAGGATGTGGATCTGTGTGTTTACACACACAGATCCACGGTCCTGCTGTGTTCCTGGGCAATCGCAGGTGACCGGCGGACATCGTGGCCACCGCGCACGCGCACCGGGTCCTGAGTGACGCCGGCGGCACGTGCGCTCCCCCTAGCCAGCCGGGAATGGGAGGACGTCATATGACGCCCGCCCAAGATGGGAGATCTCATCTGCAGGCGTCGTATTACTATGGGTGGGAAGTGGTTAAGCTTCAATTTTTCATTATAATTTTTATAGTTCCCATTCTATTGACATAACAAATGTCTAATTTTTCTTCACGCTGTTAACCACTTACTTAGCTGCAGTATAGTAACGGTTGAATTTGTGAAGTATAGACGTTCTGTCTAATTGTCATTGTTACAAGGTTATTGATTCTACAGGAAAGTTATTAATTTCAGTTTCATTTAAAAAGTACAACACTTCCATTAGTGGGTGTTTCAATTGATATTCATAAATTTCATGTAGCAC
This sequence comes from Lithobates pipiens, assembly GCF_037356315.1. Classification (NCBI taxonomy): domain Eukaryota; kingdom Metazoa; phylum Chordata; class Amphibia; order Anura; family Ranidae; genus Lithobates; species Lithobates pipiens. Next base: position 174,577,200 of record NW_027507764.1, read on the forward strand.
AATCAGTATTTTAAATTTTATGTAACGTTTGTTTTTGTCAACCAATATATATAACTATTTTGTATTAATACATGTCTTGTGAATAAATCTATTTTTAGTCTGTGTTCATATTGGTTGATCCTGTATCTTAAAAATATTACTGTTTAAAAATTACTCATTCATAAATACTGCGCAGGAAAATTATCCTCATAAGCACGACAATATGAATATGGAAGAAACCACAGTACAAGTTACAATGCTTTTCATTTACAAAAATATGCAGAACTTACCTGCCTAAAAATTACATTTCAAAATATTTTTTTTTTTAGCCCTGAACAAAATAAATAAAAAATATAAATATATAAAAAAAAAAAACGAAATTCTCTTTAATCATCTCAGGTTTGGATGTCCCCTTTTTTCCAATTTAATTGCATGGTATACTGTATAAAATGATAGCATTATTGCAAAGCCTTTTTTTTCGCCTTCCTCTGGATCAATTGTGGGCATAAAATTGGGTATCTGGATTGTACGATTATTTTTTATTTTATTTATTTGTTTTTAAGGTTGAACTGGATGGACTTGTGTCTTTTTTCAACCTGGCTAACTATGTAACTATGTAAAGCCAAGAAACCACAGCACAAGTACAGTACAGTACAATGATTTTCTTCCTTGGGGGTCTTAAGGATTCACTTACAAAAATACACAATTTCCTTCATTCAGCCTTGCTCACCTAATCCCTTGATGGCAACTCTGGTGCCAAGCTGCAGTGCCAGTGGAAAATCAACTCGTTTTTATGTATAAAGTGTTGAAGCAGATTCACTAGCGACGTGGCTCAAATAATGAGTCATGTGTGTCTCGTATTGAGAAAACAGACATTCTGCCAAAATGTGTGTTCTTCAAACATTACATACACATAGGTTAAGCAGCGTATCACATTCAAGCAGCAGGGAATAAATGAAAGATGCTACATAAGATTTTATTTCCATATAAAGTAAAATGCTTTAGTAATCACTGATATAAAAAAAAGAATGTTCAGCAAGATAGCACTTGGACAACACTTAAAAATAACAAAATAGTGTCCAAAAGCTGCTATGGAAACACTTAAAAGGATTCAGCTATCTGAAAGTGTCAAGTTTTGTTCAACAAAATAAAGTTTGTAACAAAAAATATGTAAAAAATTCTTAAAGGAAAATATTCTCAACCAGTTATTTTAAGTCCTTAACCACTTGCAGACCACTGCCATAAATATACGTCGGCTGTTTAATGTGGAATACCGTTGTTATGGAAGCAGATAGCTGCCATAACCCTGGTATAGATTTAAACAGTGAGCGGTCCGATTTCAGATAAAAGTGGTCTCTAGGAGGGGGCGTGGCTTGGACATGGCTGAATGAGGACATGTGGCTGCTGAGCTTCCGACCTTGTCCCACACATCCCAGCCTATTACACTACAATTCGTCCGGCCACATGAAAAAGGCGAAGGGAGGAAACAAGACAGCTAAACCCACCATGGCTGGAGGGGAAATATAATTTTTTTTCTCAAACTCTCAGATGGCGGAGCCATGCGGCCGGCCACGAGAGCCCACAGACTCACATACTCACCCTGCCTCTCCCATTGCCTCCATGGACTCGGATTCCTGCTCGGATACTCCTGCAGCCTTCCAGTTGGGTTACCACACTCCTTCCACACACTGCGAGTGGATGCAGAACTACGGGCACTTCTTCATGCCCTCCCGACCAGGGCAGACACTGAATCCTTGATTGTTCACCTAGAGGAGCAGAATCCCAAAGCCGGATGACCACGGGGGAATCTTCTCTGGCGGCCATGGAACAAAGGGTGACATTCCTAGAATCCCTCCAAGACGCCCACATGGATGCTGCGATCACTCTACAACTTCATATGGAAGATATGGAGGATAGGAGCTGGTACAATAATCTACGGCTCCAGGGGTCTACCGGAGGCGATAGGTCCAGAGGACTTAGCAGCGTCCGCCTTGTAAATCTTTTGTAGGTTATCGGATGACCCGCTTCCTGCAAACCTAGAGCTGGACCGGATTCACAGGGCCCTGGGCCCCACCCCCACGGATCCTAATCAACCACAAGATGTGGCATGCAGAGTCCACCATTTCACCCACAAGGTAAACATCATCTGCAAAGTGTGGGAGGCTGGAGAAGTTGACATAGATGGGACAATGTGAGAATCCTATTGCACCTCCCTAGGGCCACCCTCCACAGGCACACCTTACTCCGCCCGATCCTGGAGTTAGCCAACTGCTAGGCACAACTTACCGCTGGGGCTACCCCTTCAGATAATTCAGAATGTGACCCGGGGATACTATAGGAAGCCCATAAGGTTGTTATCTGGGGACTACTCATTAAACATGGCTCTCGGATCAAGAGAGAAACAGGCAAACAGTTGGAGGTGCTCCTTACTAAACTTTATTTTGTCGAAGCCCAACCTAAACATACCCCATCCCCGGGCTTAGACACTGAACTTACATCTCTCCGCACCCAGATTATTGATCTACTGCGTTATAGAGCCAAAGCGCCACTGCAGATTTGCCGCGAATAACTTATGAGTCTGGAGACAAATGCAGGAAAACCCTGGCTAGATCCATCAGAGAACAAAACTACGCTCATATATACCTCACCTATTCTGCTCCAAAGCTCAAAAAGTTACTATGCCCACACAGATCTCTCAAGTCTTCCAGGACTTTTACTCTTCCCTTTACAACTTAACCTCAACGCCGTCTTCCCAAAATCAAATAGATGAATACATTATTTCTTTTCAGATCAATTCTCTCTCTTTCTCCGGAGATCCTGGAGGAATTGAAAGCGCCAATAACTTTAGAAGAACTGGAACACGCTATTGGCTCTGCTAAACCAGGTAAAGCCCCAGGGCTGGACGGATTCGCCCTTAAATACTATCGGACTCTCCTCCCGATTTTAGGCCCTTTTATGATAAAACTGTTCAATGCCCTTGGAGAGGACTAGGTTCTCCCTAGAGACACTCTGCGAGCACACATCTTTGTCATTCCCAAAGAAGGGAAAGACCCAACTTCATGTAGCAGCTATAGGCCCATCTCCCTCTTGAACGTTGACATGAAATTGTTTACTAAGATTCTTGCGACACGCCTAGCTAACCACTTACAGGAACTAGTCCACCTGGACCAAGTGGGTTTTGTTCCTACCAGGGAAGTGAGAGATAACACTACCAAAGTCCTCAATCTGCTTCATTTCGCCACATCAACTCATACTCCCTGTGTCTTTCTTAGTGCCGACGCGGAAAAGGCATTCGACCAATATGTGTTCTCGGTCCTACGGCATCCCAGCTTAGGAAAGTCTATAATTAATTGAATTTTTAAACTGTACTCACACCCTGCAGCGCAGGTTAAACCTACTAGAGTACTTTTAGATTCTTTCCCTATTACGAACGGGGTGAGACAGGGGTGACCGTTGTCCCTCCTGCTCGTCGCTCTGTTGCTTGAACCATTTCTTAATAGAATCCGCTTGAACCCAGACATCCAAGGTTATAACCATTGGAGACAATCAATATCAAATATCGGCCTACGTGGACGATTTATTCTTCTCCCTGTTGAACCCTACCACATCACTCCCTAACCTCCTCAGAGAGTTGGACATATATGGCTCTCTCTCCAACTTGAAGATAAACTTAAATAAATCAGAAGCCATGGGGCTTGGGATACCCCCGCCCTCTTATCGGCCTTGGAATCTAGTTTCAACTTTACATGGACAGATTCAGCTTTGAAGTATTTAGGTACCTACATGCCGGGGTCATAACTCATATGTTTGAATTTAATTCCCCCCCTCTGCTGACTAGAACCCGACTCCTGTTAGACGCTTGGCACAGAGGCCTACACTCTTGGTTCAGCGGATGTAATCTCCTAAAGATGTGTATCGTTGTGAACAAGCACTGTTCTTTTCATGTGAAACGCGTGCACTCATCATCAATGCAATTTTGTCTTGCTCATGACAATTAAGAAATTTCTACAGCATCTTTTGGATTCAAGTGTGCAATCAATCTTTTCTTCTCTTCTTGATATTGCCTACAGTGATGAGCCGGGATTAGCACCTTGGATCAGGCGTGTCCATTTTTTGCCTGAAGCAGTGTGTGCACCCTTGTTCTGTTTCCTAAAAATGTGTATCCTGACAAAATTTCTCTATCTGTCTCAAGCTTTGCCAATTAAGATTCCCCTTACCTACTTTAGGCAGGTACACTCCCTTTTTATTAAGTTTATTTGGGCTAACAAGAAACCTCGTCTCCCTCAATATTTATTATCTTTGCCCAAGCAATGTTGTGGCCCAGCCCTTCCTGACATTCGTAAAAAATACTACAAGGTGACCCACCTTGGTAGAATTATCGACACCGTTAGCTTAAACAATGAACACAACTGGAACAAGCCCAAACTGAAATTCCGCTACGGAGGGCATTGTGGTGCTATGACCACTTACCACCATCTTTAAAATCACATCTACTAGTGGGCACGATGATCCGCATATGCTTCCAGGTCAAAATACAGGGCTGCTTTTCGTACTCTGACTCCCCATTGTTCCCAATCATAGGAAACCTGCTGTTCTCATCCTGGTCCCAAACGTTTCAGACTCTATGCCACTTAGGACGGGTTCAGGTTTCCCACTTTCTTACGGATGGACACTGGCCCTCCATGGAGGAGCTAATGAGGAACATGGGCCCCTTTACACTTTCCTGGACAGCACTCCAACTACACCACTTTCTCACTACTCTACCCAACCCTCAGGGATTTAACCGACCTCTGACGACCTTTGAAACCTACTGTTCTGACGAGGGCAATCTGCCACAAGTTCTATCCAAAGCGTACATCCTGAACAGCCCAGACGAAAAACCACCCTTAGGGTTTTTGAACAAATGGGAGTAGGAGGTTAACTGTACATTTACCCCAGCTCAGGTACAGCGTATCCTCAGATTCTCGTTGAAATCCTTGATTTGCATGAAAATCTAAGAGACTAAGTATAAATCGTTAACAAGGTGGTATCTTAATTCCCACCTCTGACACAAATACTACCCAGCCACTTCTGATCTCTGGTGGAGATGCCAGGGGCATAGAGGAACACTGCTCCATGTATTTTGGCGATGCCCTTAATTGACCCACTTTTGGACAACAGTTAAAGAAATCATCCAAAAATGTATGGACTAAAAGATTCTTGTTGATCTGGCCTTTTTTCTGCTACATGTCTCCACGATCTCAAACACTATAAAAAATCCATTGTACGACACCTCCTGAACACTTCAAAGTCCTGCATTCTGCTCCATTGGAAGAAACAATCACTGCTGACCATTGCTGAATGGCTTTGTAAGGTGGAAGATATTTATAAAATGGAAGACCTAGTGCTCACTACGCAACACCAGCAGGAGAAGCACTCTAAAGCCCCATACACTATCAGATTTTCTGCAGATTTTTGTCTTCAGATTTACCAAAACCATATAATATGAGGTCAAACCTTAGGAGTTTCAATTTGTATGCAGTCAGGCAGGCCCTTGCAATACATGGTTTTGGTAAATCTGAAGACAAAAATCAGCAGAAAATCTGATAGTGTGTATAGGGCTTAATGCCGCGTACACACAATCGGATTTTCTGACAACAAAACTGGATTTTTTTCCGAAGGATGTTGGCTCAAACTTGTCTTGCATACACACGGTCACACAAATGTTGTCAGAAATTCCAAACGTCAAGAACATGGTGACGAGAAAAAGGAAGTTCAATAGCCAGTGCGGCTCCTTCTACTTGATTCCGAGCATGGGTGAGCTTTTGTGCGACGGACTTGTGTACACATTATATAGGGATATTGTGAAAAAAAACATCCACAATAAAGGATTTCAACAGTGTGAAAAAAATATTTTTGGTTTCTGTATACCACACACAATATACCCCAATATACCATTAATATTACAAGTGCTTTAGTTTCTCCTGTAAGGAAAAAGTGCTACGTGCATAAATATAGTACATAAATGTAAACAGTCTCTTTAGTATTTGAGATTATCTTGATAATGCTTCTATCTCCACCCAAAGTGCTTAATATAAACACCGACCGAGTGCTTCACCACCACCGGGTAGAATGGCCACTCACCAGACCTAATCTGTGTTTTCACCTTTGGTTCATTTAAGGATAACCATTCCTTCACTGGCCACATCAATGATTTCTCCTCATGGAAAGTAAAAGCTCTTGTACTAATGTGGCTCAAAGAGACATACAGAGGACCATCATGGTGTAGCAAGTAAATACAAATTTATTAAAAAATCTTTAAAATCAATCAGGTGTGCACTCACATGGATCAGTGCCCCTTTAGAAAAATGGATGCTCCTTTAGAAAAAACGGAAATTGACCTCACTTTGAGACAATTAAAAACTGGAAAAAGCCCGGGCCCCGATGGGCTTACAGTTGGTTACTACAAGACATTCGCTGATATACTCACCCCACACTTCGCTTATGCATTCAACTCCCTAGAAAAGCCCACAAGGCCACCAAGAGACCTCCTTAACGCCCACTTTGCTGTAATACCGAAACCTGGCAAGGACACCTCCATTGTAACCAATTATCGACCCATCTCATTACTTAATGTTGACCTTAAATGGTACGCAAAAATGTTAGCAAACCGACTACTCCCCCTTCTCCCCCAACTTATAGATCTCTACCAAGTGGGCTTTGTTCCTGGAAGGGAGTCGAGAGATAATACTCTCAAAGCTATAAATATACAACACTGTCTATCTTCCACCCAAAACCAAGGATTCCTACTATCACTCGATGCGGAGAAGGCATTCGACAGAGTGGCCTGGGACTGGGAACCCGCCAAGGATGCGTCCTATCTCCCTTGATCTTTATCTTTATATAGAACCCCTCCTCAGACGCATCAGAACCAACCCCACATAAAAGGAATAGAAATTAAACGCTGCACGTACAAACTAGTGGCCTTCGCAGACGACATCCTTCTCTTTCTCACAGAACCCCTCACGACAATCCCTAACCTACTATAAGATTTTGATACATTTAAGATCTTATCCAACCTACAAATTAATTTCTCGAAATCCACTGCGTTGAACCTAACATTACCCCCAAACATCTGTACCCTCTGCTGAACCAACTTCCCGTTTCGATGGAACGCCCAATCGATCACATACCTAGGGATTCAACTCCCTGCATCTTTATATGCCCTAAACTACACCCCGTTGTTAAAACACATTACCAAAGATTTAAAGAAATGGTCCCCAGGATGGTTCTCCTGGTTTGGTAGATAAAAATGAATATCTTACCAAGAATCCTATATACCCTTCAGACCATCCCTATTAAAATCCCTCCTGCCTTCTTCGCAGCATACCGGACGGCGTGCAGCGAATTCATCTGGAATAAGCAACGCCCAAGGTTAGGATTTCAGAGACTAACTGCCCCCAAACCAAATGGGGGGCATTGGCCTCCCCGACATTCGAAAATATCACCAAGCTTGTCACCTGTCCAGGATAATTGACTGGAACGTCCATTCCAACCTAAAGGACTGGGTTGGCCTCGAACACTCTATCTCCAACACCCCTAGCTTCTCTCCCATGGATAAAACGTCAACACATTCCCTGTGAATGCCTTCTCCACCCTCTCATTAACCCGACATTACAATCCTTTCAACAGGCATATTATAAACATAAAATATCATCTACCAATGGCCCAATGACTCCCCTTAGAATGAACCCCGAATTCACGCCTGGAACTCACCCTTCCTTCCTAGCAGACGCATGGCCACACCCGACAGTTAAACCAGAACACTTCTTTATAAACGACCACCTGCTCTCCCTAGCTGAAATTGCAACAAAAATGGCAAAGGACTCCTTTCCCTTTTGGACGTACCTCCAACTTCGACATTTTTTTCAACACACCCAGACTTAGCCCTCAATGGTCTAGACCGGGGATATGCAATTAGCGGACCTCCAGCTGTTGCAAAACCAGGGTTATGCAATTAGCGGACCTCCAGCTGTTGCAAAACGACAAGTCCCATCATGCCTCTGCCTCTGGGTGTCATGCTTGTGGCTGTCAGAGTCTTGCTATGCCTCATGGGACTTGTAGTTCTGCAACAGCTGGAGGTCCGCTAATTGCATTACCCTGGTCTAGACATTTAACCGATATCAAAACCCTATGCTCCTGTGAAGAACCCCAGCGCCATTTGATATCATCTACATACTCCATGCTATTCTCAGACCTTGCACCGGTAAGACACCAGACGAACCAAAAATGGGAATGGGATTTACAAATTGAGCTCACGGATAAAACCTGGGAAAATATATATAGATACGTCCACAAGGGAACGGTAAACGTTCAAACCCAAGAAAACGCCTTTAAATTGGCAGCTAGATGGTACAGAACACCCTTAAAGCTACATCAAATTAATGCAAATATCCCCCAAACCTGTTGGAGATGTCATGGCTCTCAGGGCTCGCTACTCCATATCTGGTGGACATGCCCAAAAATTCCACCTTTTTGGACTGAAATCCACAAAATAATCACCACTGTTACCACATACCCTTTCGAATTTTCACCTGCTCAACTCCTGCTGCACCACTCCACCACCCCCAATCGCTTCTATTTTCAATCCCTGGCAAAGCACATGGTCAACGCGGCTATAAAGGAATGGTTTAATCGCATTGTTAACACTATGAACATGGAGGACTTAATACACCAAGCCAAGGATACGCCTGCTAAGTTCACCAATACCTGGTCTTGCCGGATATATTTTATGACTACCGACACTTTCAAACATTATATGAACGACTGAATTGAAAAGAAAGACATCAGGATTAAGATGACAGTTACTAGGGTCTAACCCCCAAACCCTTTACCCCCCCCACGCATATATCTCCACCCCCATAATCATCGACACCCTTTCAACTGACCCACCCCCTTCTTACTGCAAAAGGAGACTGATACCTTCATGCCCTATACACCCCCCACCACCCCTCATGAACACCTACAGCTACTTTACCTACGACAACCGTTATAAGCCTAGCACCAACCGTACATGCCTGTTGAGGACCACGCTGACCTCCCCAATCGCACTGCTACGGCACCTATTAGGAGAAACACTAAAAAGACCATCTTCCTTGCACAGGACAGAAAGAAATGGGACCAACACAGATATACCCACACACAGTCTCTAGTAGACAAACACTATCCTCCCAATTATGGAAGGTTTGACAAATGATACTTACATTGTTTCTACAAATATTTTGGGTATTTTGAATTGATTTGTTTGTACCCTACCTAAGTTTGCGGCTAAACCCGCCTATATATGTTGACATTTAACTGTTGATGACTACGTATTCTGTTTACATACAAGATCAATAAAAACGTCTTTAAAAAAAAAAAAAAAAAAAAAAGACTTTGGGGACGTTGGAACTAGTTTGTCTTCTCTGCGGAGGGTTTGGTCCTCCTGGGATCATGATGTCACATATAAACATTGGAGCCAGATTATCGGCCTGCATTTGGCTGAATCCAACGCCATACTATCTTTTCTTTCTCTCCCTACAAACGCCCCCCCCCCCCCCCACCCCCCTCTATCTCCTTGCTTGTCCCCGCTTATTTTCCCCGTCCACTTTCTTCTTTACTCCTTTCTTTTCTTCCTTTTTTAAATTTACTCTGTAAACCGGAAAATTGTTTTTTTGGGAAAGACAGGGTCTTATACCACAACATACTTTTTGTATCTTACACAACCCATAGACAGAAGGAAATAACTTACAGTTCATTGCTTTTCCAGTTTTATCTATTCCTTTGGTTGTTCACTTATTTACACTATTTGATACATTTTATGGATGTTTTCTCAGGACCTTTACTGGAAATGTACATAAAGTCAAACCTGTTTTTGCCCATTGTGGGTATTAATAAAAATCATAATTGAAGAAAAGTGGTCTCTGCGGAGGAGACGCTCCCCGGTGGTCTCCGCCGCTTACAGGAGCCGTTGTTATTGGTGGAGACGATTGGGTCATTTCCCCTCTGAGGCTGGATGCCTGAATGAGGGAAAGATGGCCCCTACTCGGCTCCATACCATTGGATGACTAAAGTGACGTCAAGCATCATTTCAGCCCAATGGTCTTAAAGTGGGAAAAAAAATTTATTGAAAAAAAAAAACTTTTTGTTAATTGCATTTAAGTGTAAATGTGAGATCTGAGGTCTTTTTGACCTCAGATCTCACATTAAAGAGGTCCTGTCATGCTTTTTTTCTATTACAAGGGATGTTTACATTCCTTGTAATAGGAATAAAAGTGACCCAATTTTTTTTTTTTAAATGGACAGTGTAAAAAGAAAAAAAAAAGAAATAAGAAAAAATATTTTTTTTAAAGCGTAACGTCCCGCGGAGCTTGCGCAGAGAAGCGAACACATACGTAAGTTGCTCCCGCATATGAAAACGGTGTTCAAACCACACATGTGAGGTATTGCTGTGATCGTAAGAGCGAGAGCAATCATTTTAGAAAAAGACCTCCTCTGTAACTCAAAACTGGTAACCTGCTTAAATGTCGCCTATGGGGATTTGTAAGGGTCAAAGTTTGTCGCCATTCCACGAGCGGGCACAATTTTGAAGCATGACAGATGTTAGGTATCAATTTACTCTGTGTAACATTATCTTTCACAATATAAAAAAAAAAATTGGGATAACTTCACTGTTTTCCTATTTTTTTATAAATAAAATTAATTTTTTCCCCAAAAAAATTGCGTTTGCAAGACAGCTGAGCAAATATAAAGTATTGCAAATGACCGCCATTTTATTCTCTACTGTATCTGAAAAAAATATATATGTTTGGGGTTCTAAATCATTTTCTAGCAAAAAAAAAAATGATTTTAATGACAGATCTCAAAAAGAGGCTCGGTCCTTAAAGCAGAACTTCAGTCATTTTTTTAAACTTTCGATCTATTAAATCTTCTGCCCTTGTTGTTTTAACTTTGGATAGTAAAACATTTTTTTTCTGCCTGTAAATACCTTATACAGCCCACTTCCTGTTTCTTGTCTGGTAAAAAGACTAGGCTTATGACATTATGCACAGCTCTCTCTCTCTCTCACTCTCATGAGAGTTTGTCAGGAAGGAGATGGGATGAGTTATATGAGGGCCAATGAGAGCTGCAGAGCTGGAGGCGTGCCTCTGTGTGTCTGTGTAAATCCAGGAAGTGAACAGGCAGCAGTTTCAGCTGCCCACTGTTAAAATGGATGTAGCCAGACCCAGTGGAAGGAGATTTCTGTAGCATATTTGGCAGGTACAGAATAAGAGTATATATAAAATAGTATGCAAAGTGGTTGGAGGGAAGCTTCAGAATGACAAAGATGTTTGTATTACAAATTATGTGAGCAGATTGCAGTTCCTCTTTAAGTAGTGAAAAAAACCTGACTTGGTGCAGTCTCATTACCTTCTGGTCTATTCATTTTCTCAGAAGGACCTCTTATAGCATAGAAGCTGTTCATGTGAAACTGTGTGAATGTCATCTCTGAACAGCTGAACAAGCTCTGAATGTTGGTTCTTGCAGCTTATCCAAGAGTCAATAGAATTGTTTGGACAACACATGGACAGTTGTTCAAAAGAGTGATCATCTTGAAAGAAATAAACTCTGCTTGGTCTGAACAGTATATACAGTACATGCTACACTTCATCCACTTTAAGGCTTGATTCACACTAACGCGTTTTTTTTATGCATTTTGCAGAAATGCAGGGACATTTTTTAGCATGGGTTCCTATGGAACATGTTCACATCAATGCATTTTTGTGCCTCTGCATTTTTGGAAAGGGGCGGGGACTTTTTTCATGCAAAATGCAGCGTTTTGCATGTAATAGAAGTCAATGGACCTGCATCAAAAATGCAAGTACCATGTTTTTACCGCAATTTGCGTTTTTTTTAAACATTTTTCAGTTTTTTTCACTGTATGTAGCTGGTTGCTAAGCAGCCACAGTGTAAAAAAAAAAATGCAAAATGCAAAACGCGGCAAAATCACGTGTCCAAAAACATGACAAGCACCGCAAAAAGCACTGCAAAAACGCTCAAAAGCAACATGCATAGATGTGAATCGAGCCTAAGGGGAGCAGTTAAACGTTCAAGATGAACTCTATTTAGTTATAAAAATTTCACTAAGGGAACCCCCCTTACATATTCATAAATAAAGACTCCTTTAGTGGGTGGGGGCAGTGTAATGCAGAGGATTTAAAAAAAAAAATGATTACAGGTATGGCATCTTTGATTAATTCTGGCCACATTTTTTAACCACATGAAAACCAGACTGTTTCATTCCTTTCCAGTCAAGACCATTTTTCAGTTTTCAGCACTGTCACACTTTGAATGATAGTTACTCATGCATCACTGTACCCAAATAATTTTTTGGAAAGATAGAGCTTTTTGGGTGATATTTAAAGTAGTAGTAAACCACAGGTGGTTAAGAAAAAAAATCCCTGCAAGGCAATATCATAATGTGCTAGTATGCATCACATGAGTGGCCAGGGGAGCAAGGACGTCACTCACACGCATGCGCACGGGTGGCGCCATTTACAGCATGGGCTCTGAAGGTCCAGCACTGTAAGCTGGACCTTTAAAGCGCATGCACCGGTGATGTTACCAGCTGCATGCACTCTGAATATCTCCTAGACTGCAAGAGATATGCACAGTACCTATAGGTAAGCCCTATTATAAGCTTACCTGTAGGTACAAGTGGTGTAACAGAGTTTATTATCACTTTTAATACCACTTTTTTTAAGCAAAAAAAATCCCAAATTTTTGAAAAAATATAAAGGGTTTTCTTAGTTTCTGTTATAAAATTTTGCAAGTAAATAATATTTCCTCATAACTTTAGGCCAAAATGTATTTTGCTACATTAAAAAATAAATAAAGTGTAAATTAGTCAGCTTTTGTGAAAATCAGCAAAGGTCTCTGTGTAGCCACTGTAAAGAGGCAGCCTTTAGTCCTAAGTCTTCAGTCGGCTAGCGCGGGGGCCAAATTGTACTGTTGGTGAACATACTGTAAGAATAGTCCCACTCAAGCCTAAAAGGTAGCAATAAGGTCACTAAATCAGTTCCTAAAGGGCTCAGTCTCTCTAGCAGCTAATAGTAAATCCCCACAGCAGCAACTCACCAGTCCCACTTTCTGCACTGCACCCAGATGACTGTGTCAGCACCCCAGCACTCTGTAAGCGGCTCTGGCCACTGATATGTAGCAGTGATAGAGCATATTGGACAGCAATGTGCACTCCCAGGGCTCCCTTATGGCAAGAGGAAGCTGTACAGCCTGAGAAAAGTCAGCTCTTTCCCCACCTCCTGGCAATCTCCTTCTGGGATATGCAGTTTAAAGGCTCTTGATTACAGCAGAGTGTCTCTCCTCTGGACTACAGTTCCAACAGTACAATTTGTCTGACTCAGTCTTTTGAACTTTTCCTGCTCAGAAGCTCCCTCCTCTTACTGATATTGGTGATAATCAGTTTAGCACAGCAGAGCTGCAGCTACATAGAGCAGCTGCAGTCAGTGTTTCTCTCAATCTATTCTTAGCCAAAAAACCTGGCTACATACAGTACAAATGCCAAGTTACATAAATAAGAAGCTATATTTAAGATGTGCCTTACATACACCGTGGTGATTTGTAGTTGTAGGGGATCATGGTGAAGGATTGTGTACACTGCCCCATGTTTGCAGGGACACTTAGCCTCTGTTCACATTAGTGGTTTTGCATAATCACGCATTTTCAGGTCAGTTTTCTAAAGTATTTTTGTGCATTTTAATTACCTCCCACAAACCTCCATCATTGTACATCGGTACTTTGGCGTAGAAAACCAGGGTTATGGCAGCAGATAGCTACCATAACCCTGGTATTTTCTGAAACGGATCTTTAGGATAACAGTGGTCTCTGCAGCGGATACGCCACAAGATCACTTTTATCGGCAGTGGCAGAGGTGCCCACCCTCCTCCAGCCACATTCCGGTTGTCTCCGCCACTTACTGGAGCCGCCGGTAGCGGCAGAGATGATCCCATCCTTTCCCCTCATAGGCTGTGAGTCGAATGACGGGAAGATGTCCCCCACTCAACTCCATACCATTCGATGATGGAAGTAATGTCAAATATCACTTCCACCCAACGGAAGTAACTAGACTTTTTTTTTATTCTATTGCATTTAAGTGTAAATGTGAGATCTTTTTGACCCCAGATCTCACATTAACCACTTTCAGACCGGACCAATTTGCTGGTCAAAGACCAGACCACTTTTTGCGATTCGGCACTGCGTCGCTTTAACTGACAATTGCGCGGTCGTGCGACGTGGCTCCCAAACAAAATTGACGTCCTTTTTTTCCCACAAATAGAGCTTTCTTTTGGTGGTATTTGATCACCCCTGCGGTTTTTATTTTTTGCGCTATAAACAAAAATAGAGCGACAATTTTGAAAAAAACGCATTATTTTTTACTTTTTGTTATAATAAATATCCCCCAAAAATATATAAAAAAACATTTTTTTCCCTCAGTTTAGGCCGATACGTATTCTTCTACATATTTTTGTTAAAAAAAATCGCAATAAGCGATTATTGATTGGTTTGCGCAAAAGTTATAGCGTTTACAAAATAGGGATAGTTTTATAGCATTTTTATTAATAATTTTTTATTATTTTTTTTTTTACTAGTAATGGCGGCGATCAGCGATTTTTATTGTGACTGCGACATTGTGGGGGACCCATCGGACATTTTTGACACATTTTTGGGACCATTGTCATTTATACAGTAATCACTGCTATATAAATGCAGTGATTCCTGTGTAAATGACACTGGCAGTGAAAGGGTTAACCAGTGGGTGGCAGTGTAGGGGTTAAGTGTTCCTAGGGGAGTGCTACTAACTGTGGGGGGGTTGGGCTTTCATTTAGTGTACATTGATCTCTGCTCCAATCACATGGAGCAGAGATCAGCGTCACTAGTTGCTAGGCAGAATAGACAAATATTGTTTACACATTTGCTCTATTCGGCCGCTCCGTTAGACGATCGCGGGGATGCCCGCGGCGATCGAGTCCGCGGGTCCCGCGACCGGACTCACGGGGGTCCCGACCAGTGCGGGAGCACGCCGCCGGCGGCGCGCTCCCGATGGCAGGGCGGCATCGAATATTGGACGTACCTGTACGCCAATATGCCTGCCCGTGCCATTCTGTCGACGTACATCGTCGTGCGCTGGTCGGGAAGTGGTTAAAGAGGTACTGTCATGCTTTTTTTCTTCCTTGTAATAGGAATAAAAGTGATCCAAACATTTTTTTAAAGGGATAGTGTAAAAATATAAAGAAAAAAAAACAGATACGATTTTTTTTTTCTTAAAGCGCCCCGTCCCGCTGTGATCGTGTGCAGAAGCGAACGCATACATAAGCAACGCCTGCATATGTAAACAGTATTCAAACCACAGGTGGTTAAGATCGTTAGAGCGTGAGCAAGAGTAAGAGCAATAATTCTAGCAAAAGACCTCCTCTGTAACTCAAAACTGCTAACCTGTAGACATTTTTTTTACTTTTTTTTTAAGGGTCAAAGTTTGTCGCCATTCCACGAGCAGTCACAATTTTGAAACATGACATGTTGGGTGTTAATGTACTCGGCGTAACATTACCTTTCACAGTATAAAAAAATTGGCCTAACTTTACTGTTTTCTTATTTTTTAATTTAAAAAAACGGAAAATTCCTATCAAAATACTTACCGTAATTTTCCTTTCCTGATGAACTCCATGGCAGCAACGTGTGGGTTAAGTCCCGCCTCCACTACCCTATAGGACACCACTCCCATAAATCTTTGCTCCCTGCCCATAGCCGTGTTCGGTAACTAGCCTACTCCAGCCATTTTGGGAGGGAACTCCTGCTGCCATGGAGTCCATCAGGAAAGGAAAATTACGGTAAGTATTTTGATAGGAATTTTCCGTTTTCCTGACAGACTCCATGGCAGCAACGTGTGGGAAATAACTCGCCAAACACACTCGGGTGGGCAAAAATGCTGAACAAAAATGTATGTAACACTGTCAACCGACAGCACCTTTAAACCAAAATCAACGGAAGATAAACTGGTAGGTTCGACACAATAGTGAGCCATAAATGTATGAATGGATGACCAAGAGGCAGCCTTGCAGATAAACTCAGGAGCCACATGACGTGAAGCTGCCCAAGAAGTAGAGAGACTTCTCGAGGAATGTGCCGTAACCGCCTCAGGAGGAGCCAAGCCCTTCTCTTTAAAAGCCCACTGGATCGCCTGAACCACCCACGTGGCGATGGATCTGACCAAAGCCCAAAGGCCTTTGTTTTTACAGTGAAAAAGAACAAAAAGATAATCCGATTGCCGGAAAGAAGCTGTTGCCTCCAAGTATCGTTTCAGAATAATTCCCATGTCGAAAGGATGAAGATCCTGACTCCCAGCCGAATTAAAAGGTAGGAAGAGTAATATCCTGAATTTCGTGGAAGACTGAGGTAACCTTTGGATTCGACCCCAGCATTGGCACTAGGACCACTCTGTCAGGAAAAAATGTGAGGAAAGGATCCTTTGATCCTAAAGACTGAAACTCAGAGACTCTCTTTGCTGAAGATATGGCTACCAAAAAAGATGTCATTAGGGACAATTCTTTGATTGAAAGTGTTCTGTCCAGTTGTGAGAAGAAGACGAGAACCAGCGGTAAATCCACTTGGGGAATCTAGGTTTCCTCTGTGGTCTAAGTCTAATTGCTCCTTTAAAGAATTGCTGAACCAAGGGATGTTTAGCCCAGGATACTCCAGAAAAAGCCGAAATTGCCGAGACTTGTACACGAAGAGCGCTGACAGATAGGGGAATGTCTAGTCTGGACTGTAAGAAACCCAAAACATCCTGAACCGTCAGATTACCATTAGAGCAAGACTTGGAAGACAAGTGACTTGTGAATCTAGACCAAATCCTCTCATACACCTGGTTGGTACTTTTCCTCCTTGCACTCATGAGAGTAAGAAAGGCCTCCTTGGGACAACCCAGAGCCTCCAACCTTCCCCTCTCAAAAACCAGACCCTCAGACATAGATGGGCCGGACAGGGATGGAGCTTCGAGCCCTGAGATAGAAGATCGGGTCTGAGAGGTAAGGGAATCGGATCTCTGACGCTGAGGAGCATTAGAAGCGGAAACCATGGCCTGTTGGGCCAAAAAGGTATTACAGCTATCACCTCTACTGCTTCTGATTTGAGTCTCCGCAGGAACTGTAGAATAATAGGAATCGGAGGAAAGGCGTAAGCTTTGTTGATCCGCCATCGATCCGTCAGTGCATCCACTCCGTAAGCCTGAGGATCCCGAAACCTGGAATAATACCTTGCCAGTTTCTTGTTGCAAGGAGAGGCAAATAGGTCAACCTCTGGGGAGAAACACAACGTTAGAATCCACCTGAAAACTTCCTCGTGAAGAGACCATTCGTTGTTGTCCAGATTGACTCAAGACAGGAAGTCCGCTTGGACGTTCTGCGTTCCTGGAACATAAGTTGCTGTAATGCTGACCAGGTTCTTCTGAGCCCAAGACATGATTGGCTCTACCCCCTGAAGAAGGGACAGACTCCGAGTACCTCCTTGTCACCTTATATATGCCACTGCTGTTGTGTTGTCTAGTCTGAGAAGAACCGAAGTTCCTGAGATCAGATGACGAAAGGCTAGGAGCGCCCGGAAGGCTGTCTTTAATTCTAGAATATTCTACACCATCCCCCTGGAAGGGAAGTCCCAGGTGCCTTGTGCTACTTCCGTCAAACAGTGGGCGCCCCAGCCCCTGTTGCTGGCATCCAAAGTTATTGATATCCATGAGATGGGGAGAATGGAATGACAATTGAATAGAATCTCCTTCTGAAGCCACCAGGGCAGAGAGATTCTCATTGAAGATGTGATCCGGATAAGTTGAGTCTTGTCGCCTAACCATTGGTGAAGAAACCCTTTTTGGAATGGTCTCATCTTCCATTGGGCCCACTTCACGATTGGAATGGTGGCCACCATAGTGCCAATAATTCTCAGGCACTGAAGAGCCGGGAGATGGGAGGCTGAGAGGGCCGGACGAATTCTGTCCCAAATTACCGCTACTTTCTCTTCGGGTAATGAGATGGTGCCCTTCACTGTGTTGAAGAGTGCGCCTAGGAATACAAGAGACTGAGGAGGAATTAACTGACTCTTTTCTAGATTCAGGATCCAACCGAATTCTTGAAGAGTGGAAATAACCTGATCCTTGTGCAATAACAGACGGTCTCTGTCCTGGACTAGCAGCAGAAGATCGTCCAAATAGTGGTGAAGACGAATCCCCTTGGATCTCAATAGAGCCACTACGGCCAACAACACCTTTGAAAGACTCGGGGGGATGTTGAAAGCCCGAACGGAAGACATACGAACTGAAGATGTGGTTTTCCTACTGAAAATCGCAGAAACTGCAGAAAATCTTCTGCCACAGGGACATGAAAGTAAGCGTCCTTTAGGTTTATTGAAAACATCCAGTCGCCTGACTGTTGTATTGTTGACAAGGTTTCCATCCTGAACCTTTCCTTTTTGATAAAATGATTCAGATGTGTAAGGTCTATGACTGGCCTCCAAGAACCGTTTTTCTTTTGGACCATAAAAAGAGGAGAATAAATTCCTCTCCCTCGTTGATCATCTGGCACGGGAACGGCAGCGCCTTGAGCCAATAAAGATTTCACGTAGGCCAACAGGATCTGCCTTTTTTCTTCTGAGGTCGGAAGGGAGGTGGGAACATACTTTAGTCTTGGGGACCTGCTAAAGGTCAAAGAATGACCTGAAGAGACCGTTCTGACGGTTCAGAAGTCCTGGACTGAGGCTGCCCAGACATGCCGAAAAAGTAGAAGATGAGCCCCCACCTGGCCTATCTGAGCGGGCCCAATCTCAAAAAGATTTGGTTGGTTCCCTCTCTCCTGTCGCACTGCTCTTGGCGGATTTCTTGAAAGGAGGACTGCCTTGACTTCCATGACCTGGAATATTTTCGACCCGGTCTATAGCTACTGGCCTCCCTGGCCTGCTCTTGATATTGCTTTTTAGGAAAAAATCTCCTCTGGCTTTCTAAAACGTCTATCCTGAGGGAGAAACCCCGACTTCCCACCAGAGGCCCGGGTTATGGCATTATCCAACTTATTCCCAAAAAGGGAAGAACCCTCGAAAGGGATACGGCACCACACCTGTTTAGATGCTGGATCAGCCAGCCAGGGACGGAGCCCAAGAGCCCGTTTGACGGTTACAGCTGAAAGCATAACCCGAGACACTAAGCGGATGATGTCAATCGAAGCCTCCCCCAGAAAAGCCGATACAAGCCGTAACTCCTGGATAGGAGAGTTTTTGCGACTTCATCCGAAATGTTTCTGAGGGTATCATCCACCCTGTCCGTCCAGACTTCCATGGCCTTGGACATTGCCGCTAAAGCCAATGCTGGCTTGCATGCCAAACCAGAAGTGAGGTAGACTCTCTTTAAATCGGAATCAATCCGCCTATCTAAGGCATCCTTAAATGAAACTGTATCTTCCAATGGAAGGGTTACATGTTTTACTAGTCTCATCACCGCTGCATCCACGAGAGGAGCTGAAACCAGGTACTTGACCTCATCCTCCTTAAAGGGATATAACCTTAGGACTTTTGAGAGCATACTATTCTTTTCTCAACTTTAGTCCATTCATCCGTGATGACCTCACCAAGTTCAGACAGGAATGGAAAGTTAAGACGCTCCCTTTTAAGTTGCTTAAAATACTTCCTTTGTTTGGAAGGATTAGCCAAGATCACAGCCTCTCTGATAGCCTTCACCAAGGGGGAGAGTAAGGCAAAGTCAAACCCCACACAGGGACTATCTTCCTCAGATTCACTGTCTGATGCAGCAGCTGAAGGGTGGCTTGTTAGAGAGGCCTCCCAGAGCTCTTGAGCATGCGACTCCCTGACTGGAGACTGAGGTGACTCTGACTGAGGCACAGGAGCCTGACTGGCACCGATCCCCTTGAGGGATTCTTCACCACATTTTCCACAAGGGACCTTAGATGCTGGTCCGTACCCCCTCTCTCACTAGAGGCTTTGGAAAAGCAGAGGTCACACAGGGATTTCCCAGTAGGAACTTGGGATCTGCATCCCCAGCAAGTGTTAATAACTGAACGGCTGGATGAGCCTTGGAGGAGCGAGATCGATCCTCGCTACGGCGCCCGGATCTTGAGGGTGAGCCGTGATGTTTAGACTTAGAATATGAATGCCGGTGGTAAGACTTAGAAGAATCGCTTCCTCTATGCGTTGAGCTGCGTTGCTGTTCTGAACTAGATGGGCTAAGACAGAGATAGAAGAGACATACAGATAAGGAAAGATAACACCCTGACTAATACCGGACCCCCCCCCCCTTACTTCCCCCCCAGACAGTACCTATTATGAGAGGGCTGGCCAAATACAGGCGGAGGTGAGTCCATATCTCTAGGGGTTTCCATAAATGCTGCAAAGACATATAAGTAAGGCTGAGAGCACCATACACACACACGCCCACCCCCCTCTTCCCAGAAGGCCACCTACCTCCACAGAAGAAATCCTGGACAAGGGGAAGTCACGTAATAGCCTACAAGCAATCCCAAAGCTTGCAGGCTATCTCCTATATTTAAATAGGGCGCCTTAGTGACGCCATCATCGTATCCTGTGCGCCGCTACTGCGCATGCGTGAATAGCGTCATTTTGCCGCTATCGCGCATGCGCGAACCAAGCCTCGTTCCTGTGCCGCACTCGCGCATGCGTAGAACGAACGTATCTAACGAAAAACCAGGAAGTGAGCGGCGGCTGGAACGCAGGCTAATCCAGCCGCCATGCCTATACCCTTATACATGAAAACACAAAAAACGAACGGAAATTAAGGAAAAACAAGGAACAAACACAAACTGCTGCCATGAAAAAGAGGAACAATCTTACCGCTCCCACACGATTGTCTCCAGGCCGAAGGTAAGAACAAAACATACCGGACTTCTCAGGGCAAAATAGGTCACCTGCTATTTAGCTGGGCTATCCGACCAAATGCGCAGCCTGCCTGCCAGTGGCTAGGTTCCTGGCTTCCTCCAGCGCTTATATCCAATGCCCACTCCATACCCCGCTAGTAGCTAGGGCTTAACGGAGTCATGCGACAATTCCATCCAGTCGCAATTCGGCCAAACCAACAATGGAACCGTGTGGGAGCAATCTTCAGGTAGAAAGACCATAACGTCTGGTCCTATGGAGGAGGACAAAAAAAGAACACGGCTATGGGCAGGGAGCAAAGATTTATGGGAGTGGTGTCCTATAGGGTAGTGGAGGCGGGACTTAACCCACACGTTGCTGCCATGGAGTCTGTCAGGAAAGTGTATTTTTTCCCCACAAAATTGTGTTTCTAAGGCCACTCAGCAAATACGGTGTGACAAAGTATTGCCACGACCTCCATTTTATTCTCTAGGGTGTCTTAAAAAAATATATAATATTTTGGGGTTCTAATTAATTTTCTAATAAATAAAAAAAACGGATTTTAACTTGTAAACAACAAGTTTGAAAAATAGGCCTGGTCCTTAAGTGGTTAATGTGTGTTTATGCAAGCTATTTGTTTAGTTACATCAACCTTTCTACCTGTATAGAGCCGTCACCTACCAGTCAAAAATTGGACAGCTGCAAATGGCTCAAAGATGTTTGAGCCAAATGGGTTATCAGCTGTGTGGACTAAATTGTTGGTACCCATTCCCTTTCTGCTATATTATTCTCTGTGCATCCAGCCCTTTGTTTTTTCTGTGCTCCCATCCTGTATGATGCATTAACCTGAAAAGTTCACTTTCTGGGCTCGCAGCTTTTTTGTTTTAAGTGATACTCATGCCTTTGTTCTGTCTGATCTTTGTGATATTTCTGTTTGCTTTGAGATTTTTATTACTTCACTGATTCTGATTTTTTTTGAAGTCTGAATGAGGACCTAGCAAAAGGGATGCCCAATGCATGCCATCAAGTCTTGTTGTACCATAATTAAACTAATTATACATTAACCACTTAACGACTATCCTATAGCAGATTTACCGCTACAGGGCGGCTGTTCTGCGCAGGATCACATATATATACATATACACATATACATGTGAATCGGCATTTCCGCCTAGGGGGGCCTGCACCCTCTTCTGCTGTTATTAGTCACAGCAGAAGCCTATCAGCAGATGCCAGCCAATGGATTTCCTTTGGCACCTGCCAATCATCAGGAAGACACACAGGACAGATTTCTGTAAACAGGCCGGAGCTATGTTCTGACAGTGAGGACATAATGGATTCTCTTTCCCTGTGAAGCAGGGAAAGAAAATCCAGCTCATCCCTTAGTAAAAGCACCTCACAAAGTACACAAAAACACTGACTAGGCACCCATTTAACCCTTTGATCGCCCTAGATGTTTAACTTCTTCCCAGCCAGTGTCATTAGTATAGTTAAAGTGCATATTTTTAGCACTGATCACTGTACTAGTGTCCCTGTTCCCACAAAGTGTCAAAAGTGTCCAATTGTCTGCTGCAATAATTAACCACTTTCTGCCCGCGCATCAAGAGATGTCCTCCCGTGAATGTGGCCGACGCGCTCTGTGACTGCCGAGTCCTCCCGACCCAGCTGATCACAGAACAGGGTAAAGGGCCAATTACAGTGGGCCCTTTACCACATGATCAGCTGTCAGCCATATTTATCATCTTTTTTTCTCCTCATGATCAACGTGAGGGGAGAAGCAGAAAGCCATTAATCGGCTTCTGTTACAGGGACATCCCTGCCTGAGTGCCTATCAGTAGCCACCTATTAGTGCCCACCAGTGCCCATCAGTGCTGCTAATCAGTGCCTCACCATCAGTGTCATCTGTCAGTGCTGCCTACCAGTGCCTATCAGTGCCACCTATCAGTGCCCACCAGTGCCCATTGATGTCATTTCTCAGTGCCCATCAGTGCCGCCTATCAGATCCCATCAGTGCCACCTATCAGTGCCCCCTATCAGTGTAGCCTCATCAGTGCCTCCTCATCAGTGTCCACCAGTGCCACCTCAGTGTCCATCAGTGCCACCTCACCAGTGTAGCCTCATCAGTGCCCATCATTGCAGCCTCATCAGCACACATCAGTGAAGGAGAAAAATTACCTGTTTGCAAAATTTTATAATAAACTACGTAAATTTCTTTTAGTTTTTTCACATTTTTTTTTACTTTTTTTTGTTTTTTCAGCAAAAAAAAACAAAAAACTGTAGTGATTAAATACCACCAGAAACAAAACACCATTTGTGTGGGAAAAAATGATAACAATTTTGTTTGGGTACAGTGTTGCATGACCGCGCAATTGGCATTCAAAGTGCGACAGCGCTGAAATTTGGCCTGGGCAGGAAAGGGGTATAAGTGCCCAGTAGGCAAGTGGTTAAGTCGCTGATTGCTGCTATTACTAGTATAAACACTTTTTAAATATATAAATAAAAACTCCAGTATATATTCCAGAGCTTGTAGATGCTATAACTTTTACGCAAACCAATCATCATACGCTTGTTGGAATTTTTTTTTACCAAAAATATGTACCAGAATACATATTGGCCTAAATTTATGAAGAAATTTAATTTTTTACATTTTTGTATTAGATAAGTAAAAAATATTGTTTTTTGTTTTAAAATCGGCTGCCTTTTTTTGTTTATAGCACAAAAATTTGTGGGAAAAAATGACATTTAATTTGGGTACAGCATTGCATGACCAAACAAGCCGGCTCATGAAGGGTGGATAAATTTTCCGGAGGTCAAGTCAGTTTGCAGTCTGTAACACTTGTTTCTTATGCTTTGCTGCTATCTAGTGGCAATTTGCTAGTAATGCACTTGTGTTTCTGCACCGTAGAGTTGACTAATTCATATATTGCAACATTTGTTCAAATTCATAACTGTAAATGTAAAATAAAATAGAATAAATAAACAGCTGTATAAATATACAGATATTAACTTTATATAAGCATAAATACAGTGCTTAAAAAATAAAAGTAAATATATATTAAAAGTGAAAAATGTTCTACAAAACTATCTAATCAAAAATGTATAAGTCTTCATACTCCACCTGATTAAAACAACTGTGCAAATAAAGACCATTTTGGCGTAGTTTTTATAAATTATATGGTGATCCTATATTTAAGATTTTTATTGACAATATGAGATTTGCACTTTTTTTTTTTGTACGGTTGCTTATAAATTATATGGAGAACACAGGTGGCTTAATTTGAATCAGTTTACAGGAGGGGTATTGTTTGGATCATAAAAAAGACTTGGGTTTCCTGGGGGAGAGTAATGATGTGGGATGTGCATCTGTGATGAACGGTGGGGTGACCACAATGTAATTAGAGTGGGAGGGGCCTAAAAGGGCATGGTTAAACGGAACCTGAGCCTATTCACTGTATGCACTGCACACATATAGTATGTCAAAATCCCTTTACCCACAAAATATGCTTTTTTGTTGTTGTTTTTTAGCAGAGGCCCTGGAGAATAAAATGGTGGTCATTGCAATTTTTTATTTACACTAGGCATGTCTGGCTAAAGGTAGAACACCCAGGTAAATGACACCTCATCCCAAATAGTCAAATATGTGAAATGGGGAGGAAGAGGGGGATTGTCACGGTGCTTACAGATAATAATGGAAACCATATATTATAAAATATAATTTTTAATGAGAATAAAGTTAAAAGCAAAACAGGGCCAGTTTGTTCAAAAGTATTCAACATTTCATGATGAGGGTAGTCAAATGGTGAATGTTCAGCTTAAACAGAAGTTTCATATTTGTATATTAACCCAACATGTTTTGCCTAATAGCTTCATCAGGGGAAATACGATATGTAGGGATATATAGCTGTGGGTGAGTGGCACCAAGTTCTTTTGGAGTGTGGGAACAGGCTCACCTACCCTCTGCTTATCCTTTATAATGCATGTGCTTCCACCGTATAGGCTCTCAAAATTTAGTTAGGACTACAGAAAATACTGGGATGCCTTGATGGGGCTCTATAGCTTACGCATGTATTTGCAAATGTGTGCAAACAAAATCCCTGTCTTTAACGCATACTGTTAAACAGGATAATTTGGTTGGTTGCAGGCTGGGTGGGAACTTGAGCTGGGGATTTCTTTGGTTTTGTTTTGCATGCGATGCCCTTCCACATGCTCATTTATGCAAAGGCCAGTTATAGGTGAGGGCAGTGGCCACTTGTTTGAACTGATGAAATATTGTTAAGGGGACGCACTGGACATCTTTTCTGCCAAGGTTGCTATGTACTGGTTGTCCAATGCCCCCCTGTGACTTTAAGGTGCGGGGGCTCCCTCTAGATTCACCTGCCCTCTGCCTATATATTATAATGCATGTGCTTCCACTGTGGAGGCTCTCAAAATTTAGAGTTAGGTCTATAGAAAATACAGTTCTCTATAGCTTATGCATGTATAAACCCCTGTTTTAACGCATACTGTTAGACGGGATAATTTGGTTTGTTGCAGGCTGGTCGGTAAGTTGAGCTGGGAACTTCTTTGGTCTTGTTTCACTCCGATCAGCAATGATGTAGTGCTGTGCTGGAGCTCACCCAAAGAGCCCTCTGCTGGGCTGAACTGCCAGGGTGCTGAATGAGGACACTTGAGAAAAATACCTATGCCAAGAGACTGAAACATCTGGGGGAGTTAATTACTGTGTGATGTTGAAGTGTTCTGCATTTGATGTCCACTGCATGGAGAGTTATGAGAAAGGGGTATAGTGTTCTGCACTGTGAACTTCTCTTAGTGAGTTCTATTGTTGTACTGGTATTGCCTGTAACCATAAAATATGTGCAGAAGAGAAGTGATGTAGTAAATTGGTTAAAATGCACTTTGAATGGAAAATGATTTATTCCAGGTAACAGGCCTATGTAGTGAGTGGGCTTCAGAGCACGTGAAGGTCACACAAAATGGTGGAGCTTCTCTAAAACAATAAGTAGGTGACTGTACCATGCATAGAGAAGTGGGGCGGGTTCAAGGACAGTATGATGCAAACCGCCAATCAACGAGAGGGACCCTACATACATATTTTTTTACACAGACATGGGTAAAGATATGTAAGAGCTAGCAGGCAGTAGGGTGATGGGGCGTTTGCCATGTCCTCTATGTTTCCCTCTTTGTTGGGTGCCAAGCACGGGTCACATGAGGGGACTACTCTGTGGTGGGTTCATCTGGGCTATGCTAAGCACTTTAGGTAGGTTCACTACCTTACACGTGGGGTACCTTTGCTCGAACAACCGACTGATCTCTAATAAACTCTCTCGATGTTTCAGTATATCACCACGATCAATTATGCAATTAGGAGGACACGCAGAGCCCTTGTCCTCTTCATCTGTCCAGAGTATCACCGCTACCTCACTCCCAGTAATGATATGCGGTCCCTCTATGCACCTAGCGCAAGCTCAATGCATGCAATTACCTAACTTGTTGTCTTCTGTACCTGTGTACAGGATGAGGGCCCCCGGTGGTGTAGATTAGCTCCCCTTGCTATCAGAGATAGTCCGCTGTTGAAGGTGCGCCGACAACATCTCCCTCACTGCAAGAGGCTATCTCACCTTCCACAAGTACACACTTAACCATAGGCTGCTAGAGAAACCTTTGTTACCCTTGGTAACCAATAATATAGACATATAGTATAAATCAACCCTTATCCTTCATGACATTACACTATATTGACAGCGCTAAAATAAAAATATTTTACAATCCAATGTGCATAAAAAGTATATAAAAACAAAAAAAGATGACAGTTTCTCAAGGAATAGAATGCACCAAAAAGTTTTTTTTGAAAGTCCAAACACAGGTGTTTAAATGTCATCCATTGCAGTATTCCCGAGGTGATGAAAAAGATAGTCAATCTCCCAGTGAAAGACACCAGTGCGTAGTAACTTCACACTAAGTGACACCCCTTACGGTAAAGCACTTACCAAAACTTAAAGGGCTACAGGCACATCACGAAACACATTGGTTGCTCAAATTCCTCGTAATAATGCTTCCAATCAAACCAAATGCCAATACGGTTGTCAGCACTGATAGTTTAAACTCGCTCTGTCTTTGGTTCAATAGTACTCCATTCAGCATAGATTCACATGTAGGAAAAATAAAAATATTCCATAGTGCAAACCATTTTATTTATTCAAAATTCTCATGCGCTTAATAAAAACATACGTACACAATGTACAATTCATCAGGTCATTAATCATACGCAGAGCGATCAGGTTTGGCCCACCGCAGTCCTGAGATGCAAAGTTAGTAATCGTTCTCAGCGTCCACGGCGGATCCCGGGTAAAATTTCAAAGCGTCTGATGCCCACAGATGAAGACGTAGTAACGAAACGCGTATGGGCCTGACTAAGCAGCCGTACGTCATCGCAAGGGAGAAGGTTTGAAAATTATACCCGGGATCCGCCGTGGACGCTGAGAACGATTACTAACTTTGCATCTCAGGACTGCGGTGAGACAAACCTGATCGCTCTACGTATGATTAATGACTTGATGAATTGTACATTGTGTACGTATGTTTTTATTAAGCGCATGAGAATTTTGAATAAATAAAATGGTTTGCACTATGGAATATTTTTATTTTTCCTACATGTGAATCTATGCTGAATGGAGTACTATTGAACTAAAGACAGAGCGAGTTTAAACTATCAGTGCTGACAACCGTATTGGCATTTGGTTTGATTGGAAGCATTATTACGAGGAATTTGAGCAACCAATGTGTTTTGTGCCTGTAACCCTTTAAGTTCTGGTAAGTGCTTTACCATAAGGGGTGTCACTTAGTGTGAAGTTACTACGCACTGGTGTCTTTCACTGGGAGATGGACTATCTTTTTCATCACCTCAGGAATACTGCAATGGATGACATTTAAACACCTGTGTTTGGACTTTCAAAAAAAACTTTTTGGTGCATTCTATTCCTTGAGAAACTGTCATCTTTTTTTGTTTTTATATACTTTTTATGCACATTGGATTGTAAAATATTTTTATTTTAGCGCTGTCAATATAGTGTAATGTCATGAAGGATAAGGGTTGATTTATACTATATGTCTATATTATTGGTAATTTAATTAATGATAGCAGCTGTTAATTGGATGAGATTTTGAGAACTTGCTTTCCTTTTGGGCGCTGGGATCAGTGAGGAATAGTTCATATTGTTCAGTGATATTAGTATTGTACCCTTGGTAACCACTGTATCTTCAAACTATATTAACTCTTGTACTGTTATCTTCATACCCCAATGCACATAGTGACCCGAGCTGTAGACTATATGTGCCAGTTACTTGCATTACACCCCTTTAGTAACTTCAGACCAGATAAAGGCAAATGTACAAAAGCTTTACATGAGTAAATAAACATGATGACAAAAACAAACGACAGTTCAAAATAAATGTCCCTAACGTTCCTAATCCCTAACTCAGGTTTATGGCTACCCCAGCATACCTACAAGCCTCACCCATCTTCCTGGGTAGTGGGAACTCCGACTTTGGCACATCACTGGATTTTCAGACTCCAACAGAATAGCAGCAAGAAACTCTTAAGCCCCCAGACCGCTCTTTTTATAGTACATAGGACCAGGAGGTCGGACCCAAGAAAAAGACCCGGGAAACACATTAAGGCTACTTTCACACTGCAGTACCCGACTGTTAGCGCTAAATCGCTGCTCGTTTTTACGGGGATTTGGCGCTGTTTAACCACTTGCCTACCAGGCACTAACACCCCCTTCCAGCCCAAGCCATTTTTCAGCTTTCAGCGCTGTCGCACTTTGAATGACAATTGCATGGTCATGCTACACTGTACCAAAACAAATTTTTTTATCATTTTCTTCACACAAATAGAGATTTCTTTTGGTGGCATTTAATCACTGCTGGGTTTTTTATTTTTTAGAAAAAAAAATAAAAAGACCAAAAATTTGGGAAAAAAATTGGATTTTTTGTACTCAGCGTAAAATCCTGTTCTCTGTAGTTCACCGACTGACACAGCTCCTTTCTTAGACTATCGGGTTTTTATGCCACCTTCAGGAGAGGACTAGGCAAAACATGTTAATATGTTATAACAAAACTAGAACTTTCTAGTTCCGCCCAAGGGGCGGTCCCTTAGGAAACAACCCCACAGCCTTCTACTGCAGCCTCAGTACATCAACAAGCAGTATAACATAAAAATAGGGGGGGGGGGGAGGGTGCTGTGTCAGTCGGTGAACTACAGAGAAAAGAGTACAAAAAAATTCTATTTTCTCTTACATTCACCGACTGACACAGCTCCTTTCTTAGACCATCAGGACGTCCCCAAGCAGTGCCAAAACAAGGGGTGGGAAAACAGCATAAAAAACTTCACCCACAATGGCATGTGGGAACCAGTATAAAAACTTTACCCATGAAAACAACAGTGTGTGGGAATAACAAAGAACTTTTTTACCCACAAAAAACTTTTACCCACTCAATCTGGGAGTCACTACCAACAAACCGCCTCAAAACTTGCGGTAACAAATGCAACAGTGCATTTACTTAAAAGGTACTGTGTTTTTACCAAAAACCAGGAAAAAAAATGTAAGTGCAATTGCAATTACACGGCCGCCTGCAAAACTTTGCGGCCAAAACAGGCATCAGACGATGCACCGACATCTACCTTGTAGAATTTTGTAAAAGTGTGAACAGACGACCAAGTCGCCGCTTTACATACTTGAGCGACAGATGCTTGATGTCGGAAGGCCCAAGACGTTCCAATTGCCCTGGTGGAGTGGGCCGTGACCGGAAAAGGGGGAACCTGCCCCTTCAAGGGGTAGGTCTGTACTACAATCTAATAAAAACAAAGGGATAGGATGCGCTATGGAATTTGTTATACAGAGAGTATGTAGTGTAATGTAGGTAAGAGCAGCCTCTATTATGTTTCCATCCAGATGGATGGAACAGTGAAATAGGTGAGAGAAAGAGAATAGATATGGCGCTATACCTTGTTAAACTCACTAAAAAAGTATATCATAAAATAAAACTGTACAAATTTTCCAGCTTGCTGGCTAATATTTTTAAAACCAGGATAGACCTAGATGGACTAAATAATAAAATCAATAAATGGTAAAGTGCTGGGGATCAATCCATATTAAATAGTGAATGCAAAGTGAATATAAATTTTCCAGCGTGCTGGTTAGTAAAATGAAATAAAGCTGTACAATCCACAAAAAATTAGATAAAATGAATAAATAAATAATTAGTAAAAATACCATGAATCAATCAATATTCAATAGTGAAAACTACTCAAAGTGCTTGTGACTGTGATTATGGCACAACCAAATGAATGGCCATAATGGGGAACAACAAACCAAATTGTTCAAAATTATACAGACGTGAATACTAGTGGAATAGTGGGTGCAGACACACTGTGTCAAATCTCAGAACATGCCAAAATTTGCACAATATAAAAGTAGAAAAAATAGAAAAATAAATAAAGATAGGAATAAAAATTAAGTCCAGAAAGTGAAAAAATCTTGCGGTGACAAGTCAAATGTGAAAGTCCAATTGAATAAGGTTTAAAAATTAAAAATTAAAATTTAAACATGAAATGAATATTTGATGGTGAAAAAGGTCTTCTATATATAAGAGATAAGTGGAGGGAGTGACTTCGATATTCGTTCGCAGTGAACGTTTATGAATTTTGCTCTCACCAGAGATATGACCCCGTCCGGGGTGGATCAGCCTCCACAGTATAAGCCACTGTGTCGCTTCTTGGGCTGTCTCTGTTGTGATGCTGGGGAGATCCCTCGTTCTTCCGTGGGGATGTTGTACCTCGTTTACATGTGATAGAAAAGAGGACTGTCCATGGTGTAGTATGTTTGAAACTCAGTTTATTTGAAACAACCTTAAAAATACTCACATTTAGTACGAAAAAAACACGTATTGTATTAAAAACGCTTTTAATACAATACGTGTTTTTTTCGTACTAAATGTGAGTATTTTTAAGGTTGTTTCAAATAAACTGAGTTTCAAACATACTACACCATGGACAGTCCTCTTTTCTATCACATGTAAACGAGGTACAACATCCCCACGGAAGAACGAGGGATCTCCCCAGCATCACAACAGAGACAGCCCAAGAAGCGACACAGTGGCTTATACTGTGGAGGCTGATCCACCCCGGACGGGGTCACATCTCTGGTGAGAGCAAAATTCATAAACGTTCACTGCAAACGTTCACTGCGAACGAATATCGAAGTCACTCCCTCCACTTATCTCTTATATATAGAAGACCTTTTTCACCATCAAATATTCATTTCATGTTTAAATTTTAAAGAGGAAGTAAACCCTTCCAAACAACTTGGACCTATAGGTAAGCCTAGATTAAGGCTTACCTGTAGGTCCAAGCAATATCTCCTAAACCTATATGGTTTAGGAGATATTTGCCCGAAAATGGGCACCGCTGTCTACGGCGCATGCGCCGTAGACAGCGGCGCGCAGGCGCACTAAATGCGGCAAATCCAAGAATGGATTTGCCTAATTTGTCGACTCCCGTGCGCATGCGCGGGAGTGACGTCATCGTGGCTTCGCCGTATGGCAGCGGCGGAGCTGCGAGACGCGACTCCCGTGCGCATGCGCGGGAGTGACGTCATCGCGGCTGCGCCGCTGTGATTCGTCGGAGCTACGAGACGCCACCAGCAACATGGATGCGGCGGACTACAGGGGACAGCGGCGACTTCGCTGGCTCCTGTGTCAGGTAAGTGACACATAATGAGCTACTATGCGATGCATAGTAGTCCATTATGCTTTACCTTTGCAGGGAAAAAAAGAGGAAGTAAACCCATCAGGGTTTACTTCCTCTTTAATTTTTAAACCTTATTCAATTGGACTTTCACATTTGACTTGTCACCGCAAGATTTTTTCACTTTCTGGACTTAATTTTTATTCCTATCTTTATTTATTTTTCTATTTTTTCTACTTTTATATTGTGCAAATTTTGGCATGTTCTGAGATTTGACACAGTGTGTCTGCACCCACTATTCCACTAGTATTCACGTCTGTATAATTTTGAACAATTTGGTTTGTTGTTCCCCATTATGGCCATTCATTTGGTTGTGCCATAATCACAGTCACAAGCACTTTGAGTAGTTTTCACTATTGAATATTGATTGATTCATGGTATTTTTACTAATTATTTATTTATTCATTTTATCTAATTTTTTGTGGATTGTACAGCTTTATTTCATTTTACTAACCAGCACGCTGGAAAATTTATATTCACTTTGCATTCACTATTTAATATGGATTGATCCCCAGCACTTTACCATTTATTGATTTTATTATTTAGTCCATCTAGGTCTATACTGGTTTTAAAAATATTAGCCAGCAAGCTGGAAAATTTGTACAGTTTTATTTTATGATATACTTTTTTAGTGAGTTTAACAAGGTATAGCGCCATATCTATTCTCTTTCTCTCACCTGTACTACAATCTGTCTGATCCACCTGGAAATGGTGGCCGGCGAGACCACCATCCTTTTTTTCGGACCAGCCACCGAAACAAACAAGGAGTCTGACTTCCGAAAGGGAGCCGTAGCAGACAAATACACCCTCAGAGCCCAGACCACATCCAGGGAATGGAGGGCCACTTCCTTAGGATGTGTCGGTTTAGGACACAGAGATGGTAACACAATGTCTTCATTGATGTGGAACGCCAAAACCACCTTCGGTAAAAAAAAAGGTTGTGGACACAACACCACCTTATCCTTGTGGATAACCAGATAGGGCGATTTGCAAGACAAGGCCGCCAGTTCAGAAACCCTCCTGGCCGATGTAATGGCCACTAGAAAGACCACTTTCTGAGAAAGAGTCAACAGAGGGATCTCCCCAACATTTTCAAATGGCGGTTTCTGAAACGCCAATAACACCAGGTTCAGATCCCACTGGGGTAACGCTGGACGCACTGGAGGAACTACATGTTGGACCCCTTGAACAAAAATGCTCACTAGAGAATGAGACACCAGGGGTCACTGAAAAAAGACAGCCAAAGCTGAAATTTGTCCTTCAATGGTGGTTAAAGCCAATTTCTGGTCTACTCCATGCTGTAGGAACAGCAGGATCCTGCATACAGAAAAGGAGCGCGGACGCCATCCTTTCTCCTCACACATGGAGATGTAGGCCTTCCAGGTACGATGATATATCTTCCGAGAAGAAGATTTCCGTGCTCTCAGCATAGTTGGAATCACTGAGTCTGCAAGACCCAGGTTTCTCAACACCTGGCTCTCAATAGCCATGCTGTTAAAACCAGCGATGGTAAAGCAGGAAGGAGAATCGGACCTTGAGACAGCAGGTCCTCTCGTAACGGGAGTCGCCATGGGGCATCTGCCACCAGGTGCACTAGGTCTGCGTACCATGGATGCTGGGGCCAATCTGTGGCAATCAGAATAACTGGAATCGCATCGGCCTCCACTCTGGGAAGCAGACATGGTAACAGCTTTAGCGGAGGAAAGGCATAGATCAGCTGGTACTGATCCCACGGAGCCACCAACGCATCTGCCCAAGGATCTCTTGTCCTGGACACAAATCTCGGCACCTTCCGATTGAGACGGGAGGCCAGAAGATCCACGTCTGGTGTGCCCTATCGCAGGCACAGTAGCCTGAACACCTCCAGATGCAACGCCCATTCTCCTGGGTCCAGCATCTGGCGACTTAGATAGTCCGCCTGCCATTTCTCCACTCCCGGGATGTAAATGGCTGATAGGGCCGGTACATGTCGCTCTGCCCACTAAAGGATATGATTGACCTCCCGTGCGGCGGCCGAGCTTCTTGTTCCTCCTTGGTGATTGACATATGCCACTGCCATGGCGTTGTCTGACTGGACCCTGATCGGATGCCCTCAAAGTCTTATCGACCATGTGTAGAGGCATAGTCTGATCGCTCGCAGTTCAAGCACATTTATCGGCAACTTGGATTCCTTCTCCGACCAGAGGCCCTGGGTCAACTCAACTATTATTACTCCACCCCAGTCAGTTAGGCTAGCGTCCGTTGTGATCACCGTCCAATGTAGAGGTAGGAACAACTTCACTGGACCGAAGTGCTGGGGACCTAAGCCACCAGAGCAGGGAAACCATGACTAACTGGCTCACCGGAATATGCCAATCCAGGGATAACGGAGATTTTTCCCATTTTGTCAAGATCTCCTTCTGCAAGACTCTGGTGTGAAACTGGGCATACGGTACTGCCTCGAAGGAGGCCACCATGAGTCCTAGGACTCGCATGTAGAAGCGTAGCGACGTCCACCCGTGGTTCACCAGCAGTTTTACTGCGGCTCTGAGAGTCTGCAGCTTGTCTGAAGGGAGAAACACTCTCACTTCCATGCAGTCCAGCAGTAAGCCTAGGTACTCCAGATGCTGAATCGGTACGATCACCGACTTTTTTAGGTTCAACAGCCACCCAAATTCCTGCAGGGTCTGCATGGTGATCGCCACATCCTCCTCTGATTCTGAGGCGGAAGATGCTCTCAGGAGATCGTTTAAGTAACTTACGATTGCAATCCCGCATTGACACAGCAATGCCAAAACAGCCAATATCTTGGTAAAGACTCAGGGGGCTGATGCCAAACAAAAGGGGAGAGCCACAAACTGGTAGCGGGCTTTCTCAACTGCAAATTGCAGAAATTTCTGTTGCCGAAGGCATATGGGTATGTGCAGGTATGCATCCTGGATGTCCAAAGACGCCAGGGAGTCCCCTTGATGGAGTGCAGCGACTTCTGAGCAAACTGATTCCATTCTGAACCTCTGTACTTTTACAAAGTAATTGAGGGCTTTTAGATCCAAGATTGGACATACCCCTTCCTTTTTGGGGACTACAGATTGGAGTAGAACCCCTGGAAACATTACAGCTCCGGAACAGGTACTATCACCCCACGACTCAGCAGGTGCCTTAGCGCCCCCATTAGGGCCTCCCGGCGCGTCGGGAGTACGGGCATGCTGGAGGCGAAGAATCTGTTTTGCGGCCAAGAGAAGAACTCTATCTTGTAGCCGGAGGAAATCAGATCGCAGACCCATTGGTCGGACAGCCGGGAAGCCCACCAGGCTGCAAACTCCCAAAGGCGACCCCCACTCAAGTTGCGGGTGGGGGCAAACCTTCATGCGGTAGCACTTCTACTCACAGGCTTGCGGTTCCAGGAACATTTTTGTCCTTCAGAGGTGGTCCTGTTGGGCTGGGGATGTTTAGCCGAAGCTCCGGGGAGACGAAAAAGCCGTTTATGAGTGGAAAATAAGGGCCCTTGCCTACGGCGTGGCTCCTTAGCCTTCCTGGCCTGTGGGAGTAGTGTACTCTTACCACCTGTGGCATTATTAATAATGTCATCCAATGAGGCTCCAAAGAGCTGCTCTCCAAGGAAGGGTAAATCCGTCAGAGCTTTTTTAGATGCCTGGTCAGCCGACCAACATTTTAGCCAAATCAGGCACCTCAGCACCACTGCTGACACTGAAGCCCTGGATAAGAGGGAGAGTATCCAGGGCCACGTCACAAACGCACTTAAGGCCTTGCACTAATTGGTCTGCTAGTTCCACGCAGACAGGAGAAGCCTATTCCCTATTTAACATTACTACATTCTGCACTATGTAAGTCATCTCAGACTCTATAAAACCACACCTCATTTAAGCCACACCCAATATGAAGGATGGTTTAAGCCATGCTCACCTCCCTGAAATGAGTTTTTGCAGGTTGGGACGCCAGCATCACCCCGTACCAATTTTTAGAGCCGACGGTTGGCTCTCTTGTAATAACAATCGGAGGGGCTAACTAGCCAGAACCCAGACCAATCTTGCCATTTTGAATGCTATCAAATGCAAAGGAGGGATTTGGGTTCTTATAGACTCCCGATACCTCCATAAAGAGTACCTGTCACAAGGCATGTTTACATTCCTTATAACAGCAATAAAAGTGATCCAAAAAAAATAAATGTGTAAAAATCAAAAAATGTATTAGTTATGTAAAGTGTCTCCATCCCCCTCCATGCTAGCATGCAAAACCGAATGCGTGCGTCAGTCCCGCATGCACAGAAATAGCGATCGTCCCACTCATGTGAGGTATTTCCGCAAATGTCACATCATGGGCAGTAATTGTAGCACTAGACCTTCTCTGTAGATATAAAGTGGTAACCTGTAAAGGCTTTTAAATCATTGCCTATGGATAGTGAAATTGACATCATTTGTTGCCGCTGTGCATGATTTTAAAGCGTGGCATGTTTGGTATCTATTTACTTGGCCTGACATCATCTTATGTTTTACTGAAAAAAATTGGTCCAATCCCGGCTGATCACGATGTAAACAATAAGAGACGTTGATTGGCTTTTCCTCACTCGCGCCTGACAGACGCGAGTAGAGGAGAGCCGATCGGCTGCTCTCCTGACAGGGGAGGTCTGTGCTGATTGTCAGCACAGCCCCCGCTCGGATGCATGCCCAGGACCACCAGGGATGGACAACACACTGGACCACCAGGTATGCCACTCTAGACCACCAGGGAAATGCCAATCAATACCCAGGCAGCTGCCAATCAGTGCCAATGAAAAATGCCTGCCAGTGATGCCTATCGGTGAAATCTATCAGTGCCAGCCATCAGTGCCACCCATAAGTACCCATCAGTGCAGCCTTTCCGTGCCCATCAGTGCCACCTATGAATGCCTATCAGTGCCACATCGGTGCCACCTTATCAGTGCCCATCAGCGAATGAGAAAACGTACTTATTTACAAAATTTTATAACAAAAACAAACTTTTTTTTTTATTAGTTTAGCAAAAAATAAAAACCGCGGAGGTGATCAAATACCACCAAAAGAATGCACTATTTGTGAGAACAAAATGATAAGAATTCTGTTTGGGTACAGTGTAGCATGACCGTGCAATTGTCATTTAAAAAGTGACAGTGCTGAAAGCTGAAAATTGGCTTGGGCAGGAAGGTGCGAAATTGCCCTGTATTGAAGTGGTTAAAAGTATATATATATTTGGGGGGGGGTCTAAGTAATTTCCCGGCAAAAAAATATATATATATTTTCACGTGTATACAAAAAGCGGTCAATAAGGCACTGCAGCCTTTTTGGTTGTTTTATACACTAAATTTTATACACTAAATTTACACTATACACTAAATTTACGACGTCTGTGTGATTTATTTCTGATTGTGCTCGTTGTTTGCACATCCTGTGTACCCTCCTATGGAATTAGAGAGGAGATTTCTTGAGGTGTTTGGCTCACAGAAAGACATGTTAGAAGTGTCTATGGAACTGACAGGAAAATTCCCAATTAGAAAATTTTACAACACCATTCTCCCCTGGTCACATGGTATGCTGAACTTCCAGTCTTCAGCTTCCTTTCAACAAGGAGTGGGGAAGAGTTTTCAGAGCACACAGGAAGTTGGTGTGTTGTACGAATCTGCTGTTTCCAGTATTGGAATGGAGTGGTCAGCCTGCCTATACACAGGAGAAAAGATGCGGTCTGTGTGGTATGGATGTGAGGGGAGCCGGTGGAGGATGGGAAGAGGGGACACTGTCCTGCCTGGGACTGAGGAAGGCTGCATGGCCATGGGGGAACTACAAGCAGCAGCCAGGCTGGCAGGGCGTGCTAGGACTATTCGTTCCCCATGGATAACAGGTTGTCCCCGGGTCCTCTCCCAGGTTCAGGGCTCACACCGGCTTCTTCTACACCCAGGAGTGTCAGAATGTTTATACTGAAATATTAATATAGTATTGTAATTATGAAAATATCCAAATCTTTGATTTGGGAGATTTACAATTTTCTAATAATTAAGGATGCACCGAAATTTCGTACGCCGAAACATATCGGCCGAAAATGCCCTTTTCGGCAATTTGCCGAAAGAGAAAAACAGCCGATAATGGAGCCGAAAATGGGGCGAGGCTCCACCAATCATGGGGGTGTCCTATAGCGGATAGTGGAGAGCCACCTCTGCTGCCTGTTTCATTACAGCGCCGCAAACATCACAGTGTTAATTTCAATAGCTCCTCTCTCTTCCCACAGGCTGGCTACAATAGGGGACACACTGGCTGCAATAGGGGTCGCTCTGGCTGCAAAGGGGGACGCTCTGGCTGGCTGCATTGATCTCTTGTATCATGTCCCCAGTCTCTGACCGTCTCCTGTACCATGTCCCCAGTCTCTGACCGTCTCCTGTACCATGTCCCCAGTCTCTGACCATCTCCTGTATAAAAACATTTTTTTAAATATGTTGTTTCGGTATCGGCCTAGTGTATTTTTCATTTTCGGTATTGGTTTCGGCACCAAAAAACCCATTCGGTGCACCCCTATAATACAAACAAGAAATTTAAGTTTGTTTATCCGTACTATTTTGAAGACAAGTAATACAAATGATGTTGCTTAAAAATATATATTTATTAACTAAAATACAGTGCAAAATAATATCAGGTATATTTTTGTGATAAAACAAATAAAAGGATATACAGTACTTCTACATATCAGAGATAGATGATAAAGATAATATTATTCACATTTCTATTATTCAAGTTCTTATGACAAAATACCACATTTCAATATTAGAATGATACTTGTACATTTTGAGACTTGGTAATTTGTGAATAGCTTCCATGGTCTCACGGACTTATGTAAACAATCTGCTTTCTTAAACACGGTGTTATCACTTCTCAAAACCAACAGACCTTAAAACTTACACTCTTAAATGTGCACAAACAAAATGTTATATTGTACACAGCTTGATAATTTGATAATAAGCTTGATAATTTGATCAAAGCTTCTGTTAAATTTAGAGTGAATTTATTTTACATAGATCTCGATAAAACCATTTTACAAATGTTGGCTTTCAGCTTTTTAAAGACAAATACAACTGTGTATGTCTTTAAATATTTGGAATCTAATTATTTCTTACTGCAGTTAAAAATAATACAACTCCAATTTGCTTTGCCATATATTTAAATGGTCTTAGTAATATATAAAGTAAAAACAATTCAATTACCCAAAAGGTATAATATGGAAAGATCTATACTTTACCAGGATTTTAAGAAGTATGTCAACTTGAGAAGTTTCAGTGAGGTGATGAGGATGAGTCCCAAAGGGACTTCTAATCTCCCTACATTTCTTCATCTTTCAGGGAACTATAGCAAGCTCCCTGGAGATTTTCCTTCAGGCTCTATAGAGATGGAACCATCCAGCCATCTTCCGATCTCTCTTCCATCCGCCTCCAGATCTGTGATCTGTAGCTACCTTTATCTCACCCTAAAAGTGGGTGTGTATGTCATTACTTTGTAACTTGATTGTGTCAAATGACGATGATGTTTATATGTTTCTATGGCAACCATATATGGTCAGCCATTTTTGTTTCTTACTATTTTCCAGTCTAGGGGGCAGTGTTGTATCAAAAATTACTTATAATGTGGTTGACATAACCTTCTAACCTTGGCTTAGCAAAAACACCATTAGTTGTCTAATGGTTGACAATCAAGTGTCAATATTCTCAGGTATGAGAAAATGTACCCACACAATTAGTTGTGTTGGTAAAAGCCATTAAAGTGAAGTTATACTTTGAATTACAACCTCACAAGTACAGCGTCTAATTCATGCCAGTACAATCTTAGAACCTAAAGTCATTATTCTAATGATAAACATAACAGTTTCATGAACAAATTATTTATAGGACCTTATATTTGCAACCTATTAATAATAATAAATGTATACAAGTTTATAAATGAATAACTAATACATATATACTATAAAAATATTATAAAATAAAACATAAAATTTACAATACAATACGATAGAAATTGTGAATAACCTGGGAGATGGCACAACCAGACTTACAGACTCTTTGTAAGACATAAAATAACTTTTGTAACA
The DNA here is from genome assembly GCF_037356315.1 of Lithobates pipiens. Lineage (NCBI taxonomy): Eukaryota > Metazoa > Chordata > Amphibia > Anura > Ranidae > Lithobates > Lithobates pipiens. The sequence continues at coordinate 174,617,002 of NW_027507764.1, forward strand.
ATGCCTATTCATGGACCATGAACTCCTGATTCAACTCCAGAGCCAAAATGGCTCCTCTCATGTCCAATATATGAAAAATTATACAATATGTAACTTTATATATATATATATATATTCTTTTAACCCCAAATGTTCTGACAGGAGGAAGAATCCTGCAGACTGATAGGAATCACAGAGTTCCCATTGTATGATCTCTGACCCCGACCTCTCCTCCATTGTAATGTATGGAGGAGTCAGGTCAGGTGTCCCCATTGGGGAGGTTTGCACTCACTTCCTCTGCTAGTGACCCCCGCTCATGCTCTGACATTAGGGAAAACTCCAAGGACAGAAGTGAGGGGAAATCTCAATGGGGCCCCAGACAACATTACCTCCCTCTACAACTTCTAACCCTTCCCCCACTGTACACAGAACATAAAGAGACCCTGTCACCACCTGATCACATGGCAGAGAAAAGCTTGGACACTTCCAGGATTTTACAGGCTTTATTTTTAGTTTTTCCTTTCCATAAATCCATTTCTCTTCTCTTGTGATATGACGTTGAACTTGCTGGGAGATGTGACTCTTCTTGTTGTGAATCTCTCTACAGATTGGAGGGAAGGCCGCCATCTTGTACACTCACTGTAGAATCTCATACCGGGCACAATTAACCAACAAGCCTGTCTGTGGAGTGTGGGGGGAACCGGGATGTGACCTGTCATGCAACACTGCACTCAAACTAAATTTTCATAATTTTCTTCCCCCGCTCTCCCCCCCCCCCCCTTTTTTTCTTCCTCCCTTTCTCTCAGAGATGTAGTTCTTACTTTTTCTTATATAATATTTTTTCCTTTTCATTAGGCTTTAGATAATTATGTCTATCGCATTGATAATATTTGTGCCGATTCGGGGAATGCTGTCATTGACATTTAATGCTTAACCACGGGTGCACCTTTTGTCCTCAACACCCCATCCGGGGTTTTGGGAACACAAAACTGTGACTCCTCGTAAGCCATGCTGGGACGGTTTGCTGCTCCCCTGACTGGTGCGCCTGCTGGTCAGGAATCTTTGGTGGGATCCGATGAGGGGTTTTATCCAGATGATTTAGGTCCAGGAGACATCGCAAGTGGTAATTACAAAGACATGTTTATTGTGATTGGATTTTATCGTATTTGATTTTGTGGTCCTCAAGTATGAATTTCAATATATGCTATCACTTTCACAGCGCACAAATCCTCTGAAGAAGACCCGGCAGGATCGAAACGCATCAGTTTTACCATCATTTTAGCATTTGACTACTGTATACCATTACACATTGTAAATGGTTCCACTTGCGCTGTTGCTGTAATGTTTATACCTCCTGTACATCAGCTCTTATTTTAACAACCATTCCTCAATACTAATAAATTAAAATCTTTTGATATTTTGCTTTAATAAAATTGAAGTTCATTCTTTATTTTTTTTGTTTTTTATTTATTTGCTGCCTAGAAAACCCCACATGGGGGAGATCCCTTTTTGAGGACTCAACAGTGGCAACATGTGAAGCTCTGGTGAACTCCATGCCCAACAGGGTTAAGGCAGTGCTGGAAAATAATGGTGGCCACACAAAATATTGACACTTTGGGCCCAATTTGGACATTTTCACTTAGGGGCATATTCACTTTTGTTGCCAGTGGTTTAGACATTGTGTGTTGAGTTATTTTGAGAGGACAGCAAATTTACACTTTTCTTCAGTGTTGTCACATGAAAAGATATATTAAAATATTTCAAAAATGTGAGGGGTGTACTCACTTTTGTGTGATACTGTGATATAGATATATTATACATATATACACACACAATTTTGTTTGATTAATGTATTTAAAGTAGCAGCAGTGCTCAGACATTTTTATTTTAACATTTAAGCAAAACCTTGGGTAATAGATGGCGTTTTAATGCCTTAAAATTAACTTTAGTGTAATTTTTTGTAAAAAGATTTGCATTTGAAAACCACTGTGAAAATATCATGGGACGTAAATTGGAAATACCATTATTTTACTTCCCAGGGTCTCTGCTTTAAGAAAAAATATAATGTCTGGGAATTTTCTGTTATTTTCAGTCACTACCTTGACCTTGAAATGAATTTGAAAACAGGAGTGTAAAACAGTCTCTGGCAGAGAAAGGGTTAAACTGGCCAAGTTCAGATTTTTATAAATTGATGATAATATTACGTGTGTATGTCCATAGAATATTTGGGGGAGGAATTATTGTAAAATAAAGTCTGATCTTTAGGCCGGGTTCACACCGCTGCGATGCGGGAACGCTGCGAATTCGCGGCGTTTTCCCGCATCGCATTACTCCCGCCGGCAGTTCACACTGCCCTATGCGGACGGCTGGGAGTGTCAATGATATGTTAATGACACCCCCAGATCCGTCCGCATATCGCAGTGCGATCTGCCGACTCGCACAGGAATCGGATCGCATGGTGTGAACCCCCATGCGATCCGATTCTGTTGCGGACCAAAAAAAGGGTCCCGTGCGAGTTTGCTGCGGGAGCGCTGCGAATTCAGCCATACTATCTGTATGGCTGAACTCGCATCGCTACGGAGATCGGATGTGATTTGCGGTGCGAATCACATCCGGATCTCCCCCCGCAGCAGTGTGAACCCAGCCTTAATATAAATGGACTAAAAAGGGTGAATTTCTAAGCGTGCGATTAGCCACCTCAGGTAAGCAGAAAGGAGTAAACATCCTCACACCAGGCATCACACCAAAGTGACAGTTGGTGGTTAGCTGAGAGGACACTGGGAGCGCCTGGATATCTAACATATTTCAGCAATATTTCACCTTTATGGTATCAGGACTTCAACTGGAGATCAGTGGACCCTTTTTTACTTCTGCAGCATGCCTCTTTGGACTCCACTGGAAAGGAGAGAGAAAAAGACATCATGGCGGCTGTGAAGCCTCTCCAGGGAAGAAAGGCCGAGAAGACTGAGGCACTTGAACAGCTTCTGGACATGGCTACAACCTTCTCCATGGTGTCCATCTATCATTATCCAGTGAGGTTCCCAAAGACATCTGGGAAGAAGAAGACTGGAGATGGATCAGCCACCAAGGTGAAGAGGAGGGATATCACCATCACAGCCATATCTCAGGAACCTTCCACCAGCAACCTGAGGCTCTCCTCCCAACAGAGCAAAAGAGTCATTAATACTACGGGCAAAAGAGCTATAAATACAGAGCTGGTGCCTGAGGACGTCATGTTGGCTGTGCCCCGCCTCCAGGGAGGAGAGGCCAAGAATAGCAAGGCCATTGGACAGCCTATGGACATCTCCACTGCCCAGGAGCCTTCCACCAGCACCCAGAGACGCTCTTCCAGAGACAGCAAAGGGGCTAAATACAAAAGAGCTGAAGGTCTCCTGGAGGTCTTGAAAGAGCGCAAAAGACCAGCGCAGTGCAAGCCAAAGGGTCAAGGAGCCAAAAGACCCATGGCTGAATGAGGTAAGTGAGAGAAGGTAAGTATGGCTTTTCCCAAATTTACAGCCCATCCCTCTCACCCGCCCCAAACTGATTGCTGGCTTAAAAAAAACAACCTAAAATTTCTATTTGTCTATATGTCCCAGAAGATTGCAGGGAGGGGTGAGAGGTGATCTTCCTTCTGGTGCCACAACGCCAGGGAGAAAGTGGAAGCTGGGTGCCCGTAAAAACAGGGTACCTGCTCCTCTTAAAAAAAAAATATGACATGCCAAATGTGGCATGTCAGGGGGTGAGCTACACAGGTATCCTGTTCCCACTTTTGGGAGTCTGGGCCGCAGCCAGTGACATCACTGCGGGGCTCCCTCCTCCTCTCCCTGTTGCCGGGCCAGTAGGAGAGAGGCCTCATGCGTGAGCTGTAGGGTTCCCGGCATGAAGCCGTAAGGCGCAGTGGCGGTGGCAGCACCCGACGGCTGATGGAGACATCAGCTGCAGTGCCGACATTGCTGGACTCCAGGACAAGTATGTGTCCTATTGTTAAAATCCAGCAGCTGCAGTATGTGTAATTTTTTTACTGGGGGGAACACCGCTTTAAAGGTATGGGAACCATGGATCTCTTACCAGTGTCCCGCACTCTAACTGACCTGTTCTGGCCTCAAATGTCCCCTTCTCCTTCCCTTTCCCCCTCTGCTTCCTCTCCTTTTCTGGTCTCTGTCTTTCGTAGGGTCATAGTCCCTTGGGGCTGGCTCCCTGCTAGAGGGAGCACTCCCAAGGTGATCATATTAAGGCCTTAGGGATATGTCTTTCTGTCACCTCTGTATACAGTTGTCCACCATTCAGTGTTATCTGGTATCAGATACGATGTCTGTAGCCCTTGCAGGTATTATTTCTGTAATAGCGGATCATCGCTCAGCCCCTGTGCAGGCCAAGTATGTGCCTGTTCTTCTTCTCACCTAGAATAGAATATAGGTTTCTTATACCAGAGTTTAGTGTCACTTCTTTATCATCTTACAAAAAAGGAGAGCAATTGGCCGGCTGTAAGGGGAGGAGGCCTGGGTTTTTTTTTAATTTTTTTAAAGGTCTAAATAAAATCCTTCATTTTTTTAAAAATCCACTAGTTAATATATCTGTAAACTATTTTTCATGAAATCATTTCTTAGTTTGTTTTACTGCGTCCTTGTAACATCTTCGATGAGCTCCCACACCTCTCCTTTTCCCATTCACTTCTGTGCATTAAATATTTTATGAACTTCTAAATACTAAATGCACGTCTGTGCATTTAATAATTTAGTGCATGTCTGTCGCGATCATTTGCAAAGCCCACAGTCCACAACCCACGGCCAACAAGTCCACAGCCCATAAGAAGAACTTTATGTTCTTGATTACAGTGGGACATGGAGAACAAACGCACCTACCCTCTAACAACAAATCTGATGATAACTTTTTTTAAAAATGGGATTTGGGGGGGAATCAGAGCAGAAAAAAAAAAAAAAGTACTTTCTGGGGGTCAAGAATACATACAACAAAAGAAAATTAAAAAAAAGAATGTATTTTTTTAAACCTGAGTTTAGAGTCACTTTAACATCTTGCAAAAAAGGAGCGGATTGGCCGGCTATAAGGGGAAGGAGGAGGCCGGATTTAAAAAAATAAATACAATTTTTAAACAACATCCTTATTTTTAAAAGTATTTAATTTGTTCATTTGGAATGGTCTATACACGTTAATCTCAGGAGTGAGAAACCGCACTCTATGCTCTTGCTTACAGTGGGACATGAAGAACTAATGTAGCTACCCTGCAACAATAAATCAGATAATAATTAAAAAAATGTATTTAAAAAAAAATTTAGATTTGGAGTCGGAGCAGTAAAAAGGTACTTTTTGGGATAAGAATATATACTTGAATATATATTTTTTTTTTTAAACCAGAATTTAGTGCCATTTTAGGCTGGGTTCACACTGCCTCACTGAGCAGTTCACAGCAGGGTCTGGTGGGTCCCTGTTCACTGTTTCAGGCCTGACTTCAGTGTGAATTTTTGGCTAAATTCAGACCTGAAAAGGACCAGAAGACGCAAAGGACGTCTGTGCAATTCGCTACGGAGATGTGTGAACCAGCTCCATAGAGAGTCGATCACAATCTCCTGACATGCAAATTGGATGCGGAGAAACCCACATCCAATTTGCACTAGTGTGAACCCAGCCATAACATCTTACAAAAAAGGAGCGCAATTGGCCATATCAGTGCCAACAAACAGTTCCCATCAGTGGCTATAATTTTTCTTACACTAAACAAATTTCATGCATGCAGGCTCTGGGCCATCTGCTATTGCACCTGCATTTGCTCTGGGCCATCTGCAGGCAGCCTATAGAGGTGGATGAGGACACAGCATCTGCACGGACACCACCACATGTCAAAAATAACATGCAGGCAAGAGTGGATGCACAGATCGGAACGCACACTGAGGTTGATTTACTAAAATCAGAGAGTGCAAAATCTGGTGGAGCTGTGCATGGTAGCCAACCAGCTTGTTTAAACCAAGCTTTGACAAAAATTCATGGAAGCCGATTGGTTTCCATGCACAGCTGCACCAAAGTTTGCACTCTCCAGCTTTAGTAAATCAAACCCACTGTGTAAAGCTGAATTCCAGGTGCAAAGTAGTTCTATAGCAGGGATATGCAATTAGCGAACCTCCAGCTGTTGCAGAACTACAAGTCCCATGAGGCATAGCGAGGCTCTGACAGCCACAAGCATGACACCCAGAGGCAGAGGCATGATGGGACTTGTAGTTCTGTAACAGCTGTAGGTCCACTAAATGCATATCCCTGTTCTATAGGTAGGTTTTTTTATTTGAATGCATTCTATGCATTAAGATTAAAAAAAACACACTTCTGTGTGCAGCAACCCCCCCAATACTTATCTGAGCCCTATCTCAATCCAGCGATGTTGCACAAGAGCCTTAGCTGTCTGGGACACTCACTCCTTGTTGGCGGAGACAAAAGTGGGTGCCATTGGCTCCTATTGCTATCAAAGTCAGTAAGCCAATGAGTAGAGAGGGCATTCCGCAGCTCTGTGTCTGAATGGATGCACAGAGCAGCAGCTCGGCTGTCCCCTATAGCAAGCTGCTTGCTGTGGGGGCACTTGACAGGAGGGAGGGGCCAGAAGCCATGGTGAGGGAACCCCGAGAAGAGGAGGATCTGGGCTGCTCTGTTTAAAACCACTGCATAGAGCAGGTGAGTATGACATGTTTCTTTTTTTTTGTTTAAAAATAACAGACTTTAATGACTTCCCAACTTGCCTATAGCAGAATGACGGCCGGGAGGTGGTTGCGTTATCCTGACTGGACATCAGGCAGGATAAGCCACGGGGGGGATGGCGCAGTGCGGCGATTGGTGGGGTGGTATGTCACTCCAACACAGTGCAACTCCAATCAGAGTAAAGAGCCTCTCACCCAGCGTGTAACCAGGAAAGTGCCTGTAAACGGCTTTCCTCGGTTCATGCTGACAGGAGAGCCAGAGGGGGGTCTGAGCTTATCATCAGCGCATTAATTATCAGCTCAGTCCCTATGAGAGGTGCCACCACAGCCGCTAGTCAGTGCCCACCAAAGTGCCAGTCAGTGCCCATATCAGATGCCAATCGGTGCCGCCTATCAGTGCAAACAAACAGTTCCCATCAATTCTACTTATTAGTGCCTCGTCAGTGCAGCCTCATCAGTGTGTCAGTGAAGGAGAGAACACAATTTTATAAAAAACAAAGAAAAGCGCATTTTTCCCCAAAAATTGCAGTATTTTTTAGTTTGTTAAGCAAAAAATAAAAACCCCAGAGGTAATTAAATACCACCAAAAGAAAGCTCTATTTGTGGGAAGAAAATGATAAAAAATTTAGTTTGAGTACAGTGTTGCATGACTGCACAATTGTCATCCAAAGTGCGACATCGCTGAAAGCTGAGGGGGGCGAGTGCCCGGTATTGAATTGGTTAAGGAACCCTTAATATTGGCACAAGTTCTGAATCTGCTAAGAAAGAAAAAAAAAAAAAAAAAAAAAGTAATTGTCTAGCTCTCTGGAGCACAGTCTACAGCCCACTGGCACTGGTTATGCACCCCCTAGGTCCCCAGCAGTACTAGGGTCCTGTCTCTGACCATGTCCCGCAACACGCCCCCAGTCTCTGACCATGTCCCGCAGCACGCCCCCAGTCTCTGACCATGTCCCGCAGCACGCCCCCAGTCTCTGACCATGTCCCGCAGCACGCCCCCAGTCTCTGACCATGTCCCGCAGCACGCCCCCAGTCTCTGACCATGTCCCGCAGCACGCCCCCAGGCTCTGACCATGTCCCGCAGCACGCCCCCAGGCTCTGACCATGTCCCGCAGCACGCCCCCAGTCTCTGAGCAGTAATCAACGTATCACCTGCATATCTCAAATGCTTCATGGTAAGTGAACATATTCTGCCAGCTGCAGACCATTTGATCCAATCAACTTGAGGGTACAACATACTTGTATGAGAAAAGATCCTGTTCTCTCTGTATTGCTTCCTTTGTATGAAATCCCTGGTATTCCTGCCAGTCCCTCTGCTTTCCCATTAAAAACTGACCACAGATAAGCAGGCCACAACACTTTTATTCTTATTACAAGGAATGTAAACATCCCTTGTAATAGAAAGTCTCTGAGCAGTAACCAACGTATCACCTGCATATCTTAAATGCTCCATGGTAAGTGAACATATTCCGCCAGCTGCAGACCATTTGATCCCCTCAGCTTGATGTGATATCAATCTGACCATCTGTACATCTTCCAAACACTATGCATAGTGAAGCACCTGCCTATATAAAAACTTGATCGATTTTTAGGTAGGCCACAAAGCTGAGCCTCATGCCAACCTTTACTTACTCAAAGCATTTGTTACCCCAAAACGTAATATTCCCGATATGTGCCTGCTGTACAATATACTTGTATGAGAAAGGATCCTGTTCTCTTTGTATTGCTTCCTTTGTGTGAAATCCCTGGTATTCCTGCCAGTCCCTCTGCTTTCCCATTAAAAACTGACTACAGATAAGCAGGCCACAACACTTTTATTCTTATTACAAGGAACATAACATCCCTTGTAATAGAAAAAAGAATGGCAGGTCCTCAGGTGGACAGGATGCCACTGCCTGGAGGGAGGTCGGGACATGGTGGCCGAGTACCAATGGCATTGCTCTGTAGCGTTCCCCTTTACCCCCGATATATAAAAGATTGTCAGGAGCCTAAAGTAGGGGTTGAGGAGCTGGGCCAGCACAGATAACAACATTAGACCCCAGGAGAGGCAAGGGATATGACGTGTAAAGCGGCCGTGTTAGGGAACTGACTCTTCCTTGAGTAGTATGTGCAGCACAGAGGCTCAGAGGTTAGCACATCTGCTTTGCAACACTGGGGTCCGTAGTTCACATCCCGGTTCCCCCCCACACACTCCACAGACAGGCTTGTTGGTTAATTGTCCCTAGTATGAGATTCTACAGAGAGTGAACAAGCTGGCGGCCTCCCCTCCAACCGGACGATCGCTCTAAGCCGCAAGCAGAGAAGATCTGTAGAGAGATCCATTCACACCAAGAAGAGTGACATCTCCCAGCAAGTTCAAAGTCACATCACAAGAGAAGAGAAATGGATTTATGGAAAGGCAAAACTAAATATAAAATCCTGGAAGTGTCCGAGCTTTTCTCTGCCATGTGATCAGGTGGTGACAGGGTCTCTTTATGTTCTGTGTACAGTGGAGGAAGGGTTAGTAGTTGTAGGGGGAGGTAATGCTGTCTGGGGCTGAGATTTCCCCTCGCTTCTGTCCTTGGAGTTTTCCCTGTCAGAGAATGGGGGGGGGGTCACTAGCAAACCTCCCCAATATGGACACCTGACTCCTCCATACATTACAATGGAGGAGAGGTTGGGGTCAGAGATCATACAATGGAAACTCTGTGATTCCTATCAGTCTGCATGATTCTTCCTCCTGTGTGTAGAAGAAGCCGGTGTGAGCCCTGAACCTGGGAGAGGACCTGGTGACAACCTGTCCTCCATGGGGAACTAATAGTCCCAGCACACCCTGGCTGCTGCTTGTAGTTCCCCCATGGCCATGCAGCCTTTCTCAGTCCCAGGCAGGACAGTGTCCCCTCTCCCCATCCCACATCTTTTCCCCTGTGTATAGGCGGGCTGAGCGCTCCATTCCAATACCACAAACAGCAGATTCGTACAACACACCAACTTCCTGTGTGCTCTGAAAACTCTCCCCCCCACTTTGTTGAAAGGAAGCTGAAAACAGGAAGTTCAGCATACCATGTGACCAGGGGCGAACGGTGAGGAAAGAGTTACAGTGACAAGAGGGCGGAGACAGCCCGCTGATTGGGCTGTGTGCCAGAAGCCCTCCCTCCACTACACAGGAGGAAGTGACAGTGGACACATCAACATCGCCTGGTGTTTGCAGCCAGGCAAGGTGGGGACACCTGAGGGTGGGGGACAGCTGACTGCTGGGACTGTCCTGGGATCCACGGTGTCTGGGTTATACTGGAGCCATACAATGATCATTGGTCATCCAGGTACATAGAGTGCCCTGGACTTGTCCCCATACACTGGGATTATCTGTGCCTGGACATTCTAATAGGATTATTAGGAGGAGGTTGTCAGGACAGCAGAAGACAATTCATCAAGATTACTGATCACCCCAACAAGACCTGAACATGACATCATGACACGTCACAAATCGCCAGGGCGTGAAGACAGGGCTATGACACACAATGCCTGATAGAGGTTTACTTTGTATTTATAGCTACAAAACACTTGTCATCATCTTCACACAGAACGACAGCCCTCAGGATTCCAGCTGATCAGTAGACAGAAATCAGAGTGACAGCACTGAATTGTTGCCCTCATTTGCATCGTCTTCCCTCATCAGGGATCCGCAACCTTCTGAGAACAAATCAGGGATCGCCGGACTCCACAACCAAAGTGTGCATTACTTCCCTGGGTGCAGGGGGCTCAATGTGGGCTGACAGCTGACACATTGTTTAAACTTTGTGGTAAATCCCCTTTATCTGTGTTTATTGCCTTCTTATTTATTGTGCTTGAAGTGTGCTGACAGACCTCTGACACCATGGATGCCGCTGCCCTAGAAGTGGATGCTTTAAAGTTTGCCAAGTTTGCTGTGATCAACGACCAGATAGGAAAATATAAGGAAGCTGTGTTCTACTACAAGGTAGGAATTCTCAGGAGACACCATTCTACTGCATCAATATTGTGAGACTTGTTTTATCCTCTCTGTCCAATATCTTATATTCCCGATCTTATCTGATGCGTTCCAGCTGATGTAATCTTTCAAAGAAGACGGGATCATGCATGTGTGTGCTCTTGGTTAGGGATTAAGGATGAGCTCAGGTGTGTTCGCATGCTCCCCATGCAGAGCCCGCCAGGAATTCGGCTTAGCGCAAGTCTCCGCCGACTTCCTGGTGGGCTCTGCACGGGGAGCATGCGAACACGCTAGAGCTCACCCCTATTAGGGATGAGCTCCAGCGTGTTTGGATGAGTCTGAATTCACTTTAGCTATCCCAGCAGGAAACCAGCCAATCGTAAGTGGTGGAGGCAGCCCCCCACACACATCGGCATGTATACCCACCCCTTGTATACATGGGGCAGAGAATGCCTCCACAGCTTATGATTGGCTGTCCACAGTGGCAGCTTCTTTGTGTGATAGCTTCCGATTCATGTCAAAACACACCTGGGCTCATGCCTACTCCTAATGGTAAACCAGTTACAGCAGTGGTTCTCAACTCTGTCCTCAAGTACTCCCAACAGGTCATGTTTTGGGAATTTCTCTTAGATAAAATAGCTGTCCAAAATACCAAGCCATGACTGATTTAAAGCACCTGTGCAAAATAAAGGAAAACCTGCAAATCTGGCCTGTTAGGGGTACTTGAGGACAGGGTTAAGAACCTCTGCGTTACAGTTAAGGAGGAGCTCCAGCGTCTTCACAAGTCCACGCGCCCACCAGGAAGCTGACACTCCGCAGCGCTAATCACGGGCAGTGAGACATTTCCTGATCTGCGGCTGCACAGATCAGGAAATGTCTCACTACCTGTGATTAGTGCTGTGGAGTGTCAGCTTCCTGGCAGGCACGTGGCATTGCGAACATGCCTGAGCTCATCCTTAGTTACAGTAAAGACAAATATGATTGCTATTGATCAATAAGCCAAGAAATATTCCAGGAATTTCCAGCTTCCAAAATGAGCCTGCCTTGGGAGAAATACATAAGCTGCCACTGCTGACATCCTTCTGAAAATGCTGGTTGCTTGGCTTTCTATGGCTTCAATATTTTGTGGGTCACAATCTGGAACAAGCACACAGCCAGTAAGGTCTGAGGGCTTGTTCGTACTTGTGCTTTGCAGCAATGCGCAGTGCTACAATGCATACCAACTCACCTGCTCCGTGTATGGAACAGCGCTCTCTGCAGGGACAACTCAATCCATACACCAGGTCCACTCACAGGTGCCGAGGCTCAATGTGTCCCAACACACTCCAATGCAACAGTAGTAAGAAGAACCGGCAACACTTTAATCCTAGAAGTGACGTTTATTGGTACATCAGAGTGACAATAAAACAATAAATCTGACGCGTTTCGGCAATAGCCTCAGTCGTAGCGACATCAACTTTATTGTTTTATTGTCACTCTGATTTACCAATAAACGTCACTTCAAGGATTACAGTGTTGCCGGCTCTTCTTACTACTGTCGCCTGCTCCATGTGCAGTGCATTGTGGTGCAATTCATTATGAATGAAATCTCAACACACTGTATAGTACAGTACAATGCGCATTGTTGTGGTTCACTGTGTTTTGAAAAAAGGGTCATGTATTGCATGGATGGAAAAATGCGCAATAATGCACCGCATTGGATCTCTTTAGTGTAAATGGGCCTTTAATGAAAGTGGATGTAAATATATATATATTTATATTGCACCCAGTGAAGTGAACAGCCTCAGATGATACACAGAGGTAAAACAAATCCTCCTACAAAAGTTTTACTTGGATATCTGCTGTGCTCTGCTTTTTATACTGTTTAGAATGTGCAGATCGTGTTTTATCTTCCTTATTCTGCACTGTGAGAGAAGTCTTGGATTACACTGGCAGACAGATGAATGGAGGAAAGGCACAGACCCTCCTCCAGATAGGCAGAGGCTTTCAAAGCTGTCCTGGGAGTAGAGCAGCTTTCTGCTCATTCTATTTATAGCACCCACCCTGACACAATTCAGGCTGGTTTTATCACGTGTCGGAGAACTTGTCAGAAGTTATAATGTTAATAGGAGAACAGAGCAGGAGAAAACCACGGGACATAGTGCTTTGAATAGAGATAAGAAAACACTGCAGATATATATGCCCAGCTCAAATTTCATGAATCGGGTTTGCATCCATTTTAAGATACTGTACCTTTTAACTTACATACGTAGGTGTTTTGAATGCTACCTGGTTGCATAAGAACAAATCCCCACTTGTATACTCGCAATAAATACATTTGCAATAAGAAGTTAAACCAATTTTGCAATAAAACAATTGAAAAATCTAATTGTGAAATAAAGAATGGATAAATACATAAACATGTGTCATTCATAAATTGGTCCATATCCTTGTATCTTCATACATGCAGAATGTGATGATCAGTTGTGACCCATTTTTTTGCCACTTCAGAAATTGCATGAAAATACAATTATATGAACCAATTTATGAATGACACGTGTTTATTTATGTATTTATCTATTCTTTATTTCACATAATTTATTGTTTCAATTGCTTGTTGCAAAATTGGTTTAATTGCTTATTGCAAATGTATTTATCACGAGTACACAAGTGGGGATTTGTTTTTATGTAGCCAAGTAGCGCTCAGAACACCTATGTATGTAATGATGTCATCGTATGACCACCAACCAGAGTGTATCTTGCGGATTGTATTGTGGTCTAATTGCAGGATATCCCCCTTACCTTGCTGCTGGCATCTTCTGTCTTTTTTTTTTTCTTTTTCAATTTCCTGGTCCCGGAGTCTCCGGATAGGGGCGGTACGGCTTCGGATATGGGCGGGGCTTCAGCGGCAGGTCTGCGCTTCCTGTTGGCCGCACTGTCTCCTGGGATCGTTTTTTCAATTTCCCAGGAGTCTGTGCGGCGCCCAGGCGAGAGTTCTCGCAGGACTTCCTAAGACGCCGCCCGTTGTGATGGCAACCTGAGTTGTTGTCAGCGCTCGATTTGATTCATCTGCGCATGCGCGAGATCGGACATCATCGGGACATCAGCAGCACAGTGTCCCAGAAGAGAGTGCCTGTGGGCATGTGAAGCAAGATGGAAAACATCAGGAGACGTTTTTATAAAGTATTTTCAATCCGGAAAAACGGCAGCAGGAGACTTAGAAAGAAGTAAGTTAAACTATTATAAAACATACTCCTTGGCATTACCCCCAAGAAAAAATAAATAAAACGGCGGTGGAACCCCGCTTTAAACTAAACTCCAGGAAAATAGAAATCCTCCCTTGCAATGGGATTGTCCCACACTGCTTATTTACAACCAATGTTACTTACCTGATTCCCCCCCCCCCCACTCCCGCAGGCTCCTTCAATGCTGCTAGACTGATGCCCGCAAGTTCTTCTCCCCTACGCGCAGGCTCCTTCAGTGCTGCTAGACTGATGCCCGCAAGTTCTTCTCCCCTACGCGCAGGCTCCTTCAATGCTGCTAGACTGATGCCCGCAAGTTCTTCTCCCCTACGCGCAGGCTCCTTCAGTGCTGCTAGACTGATGCCCGCAAGTTCTTCTCCCCTACGCTCCAGCGGTCGCATGCCCCTGATGACATCAAATACAATGCAGGGTCCAAAGCTCATAATTGGACATGAGGACGCTGAGTGAAAGTCCACATTTGTAGGGGAGTAGAGGAGAGCACAGGGGATCAGGTAAGTAAAGGTGCTTTTTCTGGTATCTTAGCCCTAAACAAGCATTTAACCCTTTGCAGTTTGAGGGAAACCCCATGCAAGGAAGGAGCTTTGTTTTCCCTTGAGAGAGACTTTACATGCTTGTTTATGCAGAGGTTACCAGTAAAAAGCATTTTCCTTGGCAGCTGGTGCTGAACACTTCTCCCTGAAGCTCCTGCTTTTGGATGGTTCCTCACCATCCTCATGTATAATGCAAGGTTACTGGCCCTGCATTCTACTTGATGATGTCACCAGTGTGTGATGGAGGAGAGGCAGTGGGGGTCTTATAGCATGGAGGGAGCTTTGTCCTGGTACTCTAGGCGTAAGCAAATATTTATGGAAAAGGAAGCAAGCATTTTAGGTCTTGCAGTGAAGGGGGAGCCCACTGCCAGGGGAATTTTTTTTGTTTTCTCCAGAGTTTGGGAATTGCACCAAAAAATTTGACTTAAAGCTGGAGTTGAGTTTTTGGGCTGATTCACACCCCAAAAACGCCTAAAGATCTGTTCCAGATGTGTTTTTGCTTGCGCGTTAACGTATTTTTGATGTGTTTCGGGAAGAATTCCAGATGCCTTTTTTTTCACCGTACTGGAGTCCGGTGCATTCTTATGCGTTTTACCGCATTCCGGTACAGTCCAGTGCAGAAAAATGCAGCATATTCTATTTTTTTTATTACCGGAACTGAATTACCCTGGAACCGACCGCACTGGTGTGAACTATGCCATAGGAAACCATATAACCTACTTTTCATGTGTTTCTTTTGATGCAGACTGGATTGCAGGTGGTGTGAACGGGCCCTTAAAGTATATCTAAACCCTAAATTTATTTTAAATTAAAAGTATGTTTACCATCATGCCTCATTGTATACGTTATTATTTTTTGTGAGCCTATTGCAGAGTTTCGTACCAGGAAATCCTGACAGATCTTATTGCAGGCTGACAGGAACCAGAAGTGCTGTCATCTAAAATGATTAAGACAATAAAATATAGTCCTTTTCCTTTCCCTTCAGGGGTGCTCAACCTGTGGCTCTCCAGCTGTTGTGAAACTACAAGTCCCATCATGCCTCTGCTTTTGGGAGTCATGCTTGTACTTTTCAGCCTTGCCATGCCTCATGGGACTTGTAGTTCCGCAACAGCTGGAGAGCCACAGGTTGAGCACCCCTGCCTTAGGTGCTGTTCAGATCACTGTGACTCGGGAATGTGTTTCCCTTTATTGTGCTTTGTGAAGCCATTATTTCTTAATGGCACCCCCAACATACCTAGCCATCTAACATGCGCTACATCGCACTGCAATGCATGGTAAAGTATTTCCATGAATTGTGGTGTAGCAGAATTTTAAAAGGGTCATGAACTTATTTTGGGCCAATTTAGATGTGGTATGCAGCCCATTCAAATGAACGCATGTAAAAAATGAGCAGGGTTGCACAGATGTCAAGCTAACCCTAGTGTATGTAAACCATCACACAAGGTGCAGTAAGATGCATTGATCAGCTAGATCAACACAGGCACAACAAAAGGATGTTGAGAGAACAATTTGGTCTCTATGTGCCCTGCTCAGCACATTCCAGTGTGTAGGAGTGTGTTGCATAAAAATGTAGAACTTCTTAATAGAGTTTTAGTAAAAGAAAACAAAATGCAAACACCGCAATGCAATAAATCAACATTCACCAACTCATGCAGGTTAGACACTGCTGTGAACAGGCCCCAAATAATCATATTCGTATGTTGGTATCTCATGCTCGCTATACAGTGTGACATCATTTTTTTTTTTTTTTTATCTGTTCCAAGGCTTCCCTGCCAGTAACAACACTTCCTGGTGCAGGCTAAAAATGCTAAGCGGTTATCTTGGAATTAGTGGCCTTGTGCATTCCCTTAGTTGGCTGCCTATCCAGTCTGTCAGAGACGCATCCAACTGAAGTAGCACCCATGGCAGGTTAGTAATGCTGTTGCTAATTGCAAGACATCAGATTAGAATTTTTAGCCTGCATTAGCAGTAGTATTTTCTACCTGCCTTGTGCGCTCCCTTATGCCGCGTACACACGATCGGAATTCTCGTCGGAAAAAGCTCTGATGGTTTTCCCGTCGGAATTCTGATGGAAGTCCGCTCAAACTGTCTTGCCGTCACACCAAATTCCAACCACCAAGAACATGGTGACGTACAACACGTACAACTGGACTACAAAAAGGAAGTTCAATACCTAGTAGCCAATAGCTTCCATCTCGTAGTTGAATCTGAGCATTCTTGAGTTTTTGCGCGTCGGAATTGCATACACACAATCGGAATTTCCGATAGAAACATACTATCAAATTTTTGCTGGCTGGAATTCGGCCAGCTAAATTCCAATGGAGCCTACACATGGTCGCATTTTCCAATGAAAAGCTCTCATCTGCCTTTTGCTGGCCGAAATTCCGATCGTGTGTACATGGCATTAGTTGGCTGTTGGGCTACCTGTCAGGTCTATTAGATAGGCTTCCCTATGTCCAAATTAAATAATGCTCATGGGGGAGGGGAGGCTGGTAATGCTGCAGCAAAATGGAAGGCAGTGGCTGTCGGCCTGCAACAGGAAGTGCTGTTACTGGCAGGATCTCCAAGTAAACTTTGTCAGTTAGACCTGTTACCAGACATAAAAAAAAAAAAAAAAAAAAAAAGATTTGGGGGTACACATACAGTAAGGTAAAAGAAAGCACTGTATTTCAGTGTATAAAGAAGGCCTTTGTGCATCACAGATATCTTGTTCTGGGCAAGTGTTATCTATATGATATATAGAGTTTCTATTGCACTGCTTTTGTGTTGCAGACATACACACCTCCATTTGCAGATAAAAGCAAACATTAGGTGACCGTGTTATTCCAGAATAATCCATATGCTGAAAAAATAGAAATAACAGGCAATAATAATACAACAAAGGTGTAGTGAAAATATTGTATGCATAGCTAAATAGAACATAAAGGCTAATCTACATGCAGGGGGCATAGATTCCAATTTTTTTTTTTAAGCACATGATTACAGCCTAGGGCTCTAATTGGCTTAAAAAAAGGGTGAGTTTGGGGTGCAGAGCACTGCGCCCTGAGCCCACCCTGTTGTGTGACAATAGAAAATTAATATTTGCTATTTTTTCTTCCTGCTTCTCCTCCCGGCCAATCAGGAAGCGGGTCCGATAGTCGAAGAGAAGAAGCAATCGTATTGGCCGGTACCGGGGTCGGGGAGGATGTACAGGAAGGTGGCGCTGTCGGAGCAATCTCTCTGCTCTGCATCACTGCCAAGAGCCCAACCGTATACCGGAGGGGGGGGGGGGGGGGTCGGGTGATCTGTTTGCCCCCTCCGGCTGGAGCATCAGCCACCCCTGATAACAGCTGTTCAGTTAAATGCAAACAAAATAAAATGACCAAGCTCATCTGATCCCTTCTAATCAAAATAAGGTGCATGTGCTGGCCCAGGAGGAACACTTAGCTTGATTTGTTCCTGTAGGAGCAACACAATTTACCCTTTTGTGTTTTTGTTGTTTAAGGGCTCATGCACACTGCATCTGAAAGAAGCAGCTCCTACAGCCTTTTTTTCTGCCTGGAAACTCCTGTAAAATCAGCTTTTTTTATTTATTTATTTTTTTAAGCTGCAGTGTGCATGAGCCCTAATGCCGTTACAGTAAAGTAGAACTGTAGGCAAAACTTTACCCTTTATGTGCTGGCCTGCACAGAGTCCTGACCTCAACCCGATCGAACACCTTTGGGATGAATTGGAGTGGAGACTGCGAGAGCCAGGCCTTCTCATCCTACATCAGTCCCCGACCTCACAAATGCGCTTGTGGAAGAATAGTCAAGCATTCCCATAGACACAATCCTAAACCTTGTGGACAGCCTTCCCAGAAGAGTTGAAGCTGTTATAGCTGCAAAGGGTGGGCCAACGCTACATTGAACCCTACGGACTAAGACTGGGATGTCATTAAAGTTCATGTGTGTGTAAAGGCAGGCGTCCCAATAGTTTTGGTAATACCGTGTATGTCTAAATGCAGGCAGCTTAGTCCTCGAAAAAGTACCTTTTGCTGTTGTAAAGGAGGAATTAGCACATGAAAATGTTGATCTGCATCTGCAGTGGTATAATATGATAACAGCTCTGGTATGTGAAAATCTGGGTGTGTTTAACTCCACAGCAGTATTTTCTGAATATGTGTCTCGGGCTCGCATGTAATCTACCCATGCCTTACCTTTCTATGCCATAAAGTGGCCGTACAACCTTACTTATACCCAGTGACGTGGCTGGCCTAAGGTGTCACACAGAGGTGAAACAAATCCTCCTAGATAAGTTGTACCTGTGTATTTGCAGCCACTTGTTCTGTACGTCTTTTTTTAAAACTCAGGGATGAAAAGGATTTTTCACAGACTCACAAATCAGGAGGCAGAGAGCTGCAGTTATATACTGTACAAGAGCTCTGAGAGCTCATTGGAGGGAAGGGACACCCCCCTCCCGCCACCTTCACACAGAAAAACTGTCAATCAGCTGGACGTCCCTCCCATGTCACCTTTTTTCTCTTGGTGTCAGGAAAATTTTGTCAGAGGTGACTCATGCAGATAACAGTGGAGCCAGATAGCAGAGAGAAATGAAACTTGGTGCTTTGGACAAAGAGTAATAATCATAGTAGAAATATGTACTTTGTTCAGATTTCATGTCTGAGGTTTACAACCACTTTAAACTACAGTCAACACACAAATAGTTTTAGCTATAGTGTGGCAGGTATAGAATCTCTCTTGGTATTTTTCTGCTGTCTCAGTCCCTACAGAGGAGGATTTTCATCACTGTCACATCTGTCTTGGTGATGGTGGTCAACAAACCTGGAAGTGACGGAAAGTCTCTTCAATGAGGAAACAACGATGACCATTTTAGAGGGTGGGGTGCCACATTTTAGTAAATAGTATTTTTAAAACAAAGTGGGTCAGAGAACGTGAGTTTTGGGATGGAAATAATATGGATTATTGGTAGCCTGTTTTTTACATATAACAAAGTGCGAGAGAGCACCGCTAAATTAGATTTTGCTAATTCGTTTTTGCAACTGGTCCTAGCAGCACAAGTGAGTAGTACATTCTTGGTATTTTAAAGCAAAGCTCCATCCAAAAGAGGAAGCTTGTCTGCCGCCCCTTCCCACCCTCCGCTGTCACATTTGGCACCTTGTGGGGGGAATTAAGACCGGAAGACGTTCTGGACAGCCGCACTCCAAAAATGTTTTTGCCTTTTAGCCACACC
This sequence comes from Lithobates pipiens, assembly GCF_037356315.1. Classification (NCBI taxonomy): domain Eukaryota; kingdom Metazoa; phylum Chordata; class Amphibia; order Anura; family Ranidae; genus Lithobates; species Lithobates pipiens. The sequence continues at coordinate 174,636,608 of NW_027507764.1, forward strand.
AGGAATGGACAATACTAACGCATTTCACACTTGAATACAGTGCTTAATCATGAGCTATGACTAAGCACTGTATTGAAGTGTGAAACACGTTAGCTCCTGTCCGTTCCTACTGTGGCTTGTATTTTTGATTAAAAAAATTTGAAACAAAAGGCAAAAACTTTTTTTGAAGTGCGGCTGTCCAGAACTTCTTCCTGTCTTAATTGCTATATGCATTGCCAGCACCTGGGCTTCTAAACTGGATGAGAGGTTTTTTACTTTTGTTTGACCTACCTGGAGCGGTGCTATCCCCTTTTCTACCTTGTGAGGGGAGCCGGTACCTGGTTTTGACCCCTCACCGCAGCCGGTCCATTAAGAAAACGCAGCACAATTCACGCATACACAATAAGATACTGGCTGTGAAATAGAGCTGCACGATTCTGGGCAAAATGAGAATCACTATTTTTTTGCTTAGAATAAAAAGATCACGATTCTCGCAACGTAAAATCTTTCACATTATACAAAAAAAATTTAAAAATGGGCTAACTTTACTGGTTTTTATTTTTTTTTTAATTCATTAAAGTTATTTTTTTTTTTTTTATTGCATTTGAAAGACCGCTGCGCAAATACAGTGTGACATAAAATATTGCAACAACCACTATTTAATTTTATTACTAGGGTGTCTACTAAAAAATTTATTTGGGGGTTACAAGTAATTTTCTAGCAAAAAAAAATGATTTTAACTTGAAACCAACAAATGTCAGAAAAAGGTTTAGTGTTTAAGTGGTTAAACTTTTTTTTCACTTACACACAAAGTCTATTCCATTGACAAATTGTTACAATGTTTATACTTATATTCAACTCATAAAGAATGTTTTGTTTTGAATGTTTGTTTGTTTTTGTTTTTGAATGTTTTGGGCAGACTGCCCAGTTTCTCTCTTCCTTTCTTTTGACTGCTGTGGCTTCGGAAGAGCAGAGAGAATTCTTTGCATAGAAAGAATTGTGAAACACTTTAGTCAAGATCGCGATAACGATTGTTGACGATTAATTGTACAGCTCTGCTGTGAAGCCACAAGGCTTCTCTGCCGGTTTCTCTTAAAGTCAGCAGCTACAGTATTTGTAGCTGCTGACTTAACATTTTTTTTTTTTTTGAAGCCTTCAGTTAACCTGAAGGCTTCTATGTACTGCCTGGGCCTGAGACCATGGCACTTCCCTGGGCACACCGGAATTGGTTTTAGGATCCATTCACACTACTAAGTAGGGGGCACATGTGGCATTGGTGTGATGCAGTGCTCTTCCTTCTAATGTACATTCATGTACACAGGCACTTCAAGGTGTTTGCACTTCACCTGGAATTCCTCTATTACAGAAATGATGGTCAAAATTTGTGCAGCCCGCCAAAATGTGCATGACCTTTGTCCAAGTGACGTGTGATTTTATTTATTTTTATTTTTTTTCTTCTTTAATAGACTTTTTATAGTTATTAGTTGTCTGCACCAATGGCCTAATTTTTGGTAAAATAGAAGTTGAAATAAAAAAAAAAAAAAAAAAAAAAGTTTACATGAAATAGCTGAATATTCATTAAAAAAGTATTTGCTTACAAACCAATTATTTTGCAATAGCTACCCTTACACAGACCTCATCGGAAGATGCAGATAAGTGTTATCACTGGCTTAAAACTGATCCTTGTTTACTTGTTTATTTTGGGTACTTATAAATTGATGTAAATTTACACAAAATTTTACATATATCTATTTTACATTCACATCAGTCCCTGCCAGTGGCGGCTGGTGCTCAAAATTTATGGGGGGGGAAACAAACAAACTGAAAAATTCAGAAAACCCATCAATTGCAGCCTCACGGTGCTATCAAACACAGCCACTTTGCCCATCAAATGCTGTCACTGTGCCCCAAATGTTGCCACAGTTCCCATCGAACTCTGCCACTGTGCCCATTAAATGCTGCCACTGTTCCCATCGAACACTGCCACTGTGCCCATTAAATGCCACCACTGTGCCCATTAAATGCTTCCACTGTGCCCATTAAATGTTGCCACTGCTCCTAAGTGCTTCCACTGTGCCCCAAGTGCTGCCACTATGCCCACCGTCTTACCTTGTCTCTAGTGTGCAGCGGGTGAAGGCGGCGAGCGGTGTCGGGTGTCCTCCATTTCATCCCGACCCCGATGTCTTCTCCCGCCCGCTCTTCCTCTCGTCTTCTGCAATGATTGGACCAGGTGACAGGTAACACAGACCCGGCAACCTGATTGGCTGAGAGGCGGGTCAGTGTTAGGGAAGTGATGTATTCACTTCTATAACACAACACTGGGTAAACAGCGAACGCACAGCATTGCGCCTGCTGTTTACCCTTTTGGAAGCCTATTAGAGCCCACGGCTCTAATCAGAACGCCTATTAGAGCCGACAGCTCTAATCAGGCGCTTCCAAAGAAACCTTGCCGCTGTAATTCAGATGCCCGACAAGGGGCCAGACACCTGAATAGGGGGCGGCAGTGGCAACACATGAATCTATCTATTGGTGATAGAGCAGTGCAGGAGAGAAGGGGCGGAGCTCCTGTGCCCTCTATGGACACACCGCCACTGGTCCCTGCCCTCAAGGACCTTTTCTTAGTTTAAGGTTAATAGTTTACATTTTGCCGGATCAAACAACAAGGCCACTCAAAGTTGATATTTTAGTTTTTGGTGGACTTAAATAGTTTGATTCAGTCACTGGATATCATCAGGACCACATCTTAAATTATAACTGAAGGTAAAACTAAATTTTTTTTCGTTTTGGATAGAGTGGAGAGAGATTAGAATACCTGTCAGTTTTTACTGCCTGTTCCCCCGTTAGGGAGATTCCCCCTCTTCTATTTGTCCTGTTTACCGTTATCATTGAAAGTGATAGTAAAAGAAAACCCCAAATTTCGGGTTGTCCCCAGAAATGTAATAGAGGGGAAATGCTCCAATGGGGACATTCCAGTGACCTGGGGGTCACCAAGGAATTCCCTTAATTTGCAGGTATTTCCTATCACTTTCTGTTTTTCTATGGGGCAGGAAGCAAAGGTAAATCTCTGCAATGGGACACAAATGGCAATAAAAAAAATCTTTACGGGTTATAACCCTCCCTTGCTTTATTCAAAATGGGGTGGTAAAAAAGTTTTGCCTATAGTTCTACTTTAAGATCATAGTCTGTGTGTATTGAAAATGTTGGAATTTCTTACATACTCATGACTTAAATGTAAATATATCATAACAGGAAAGGGCTCCTTGATTATAAATCTAACCTGTCTGCTTTTGTTAAATCTAATGATGTGTGCTCATACATATCTTCTGTATGATTCATAGACAGGCATCCAATTGCACAACTTGGCATTTACTTTGCTTAATCTAAAAAAGACATCGTGAGAATCTTATGTTTTTTTTTACATTCTTATTTTACCAGTTTTGCGCTGCCTTTGCCACGGATGTTCATTCACCCTGGCTGGGCATGGAGACGAGGGAGGGGAAGATGGCCCCCACCTTCTCCATAACAATGCAGGGCGAAAGCGACGCCAAAACGTCACTTCCGTCCACAGCTCTTAAAGGGCCTTTTTTTTTTAAATGACTATTTTTTTTATTATTATTATTATTATTATTATTATTGCATTTTAGTGTAAATATGAGGTCTTTTTGACCCCTGATCTCATATTTAAGAGGTCCTGTCATGCTTTTTTTCTATTACAAGGGATGTCTACATTCCTTGTAATAGGAATAAAAGTGACACAAGTTTTATTTTTTAAGCACAGTGTAAAATAATCAAGAAAAATTTATTATTATTTTTTATTTTATTTTTTAAACGCACCCCATCCCACCCAGCTCGCGTGCAGAAGTGAACGCATACGTGAGTAGTGCCCGCATATGAAAACGGTGTTCAAACTACACATGTGAGGTATCACCGCGATCGGTAGAGCGAGCGCAATAATTCTAGCCATAGACCTCCTCTGTAACTTAAAACATACAACCTGTAGAATTTTTTTAAATGTCGCCTATAGAGATTTTTAAGGATAAAAGTTTGTCGCCGTTCCATGAGCGGGCGCAATTTTGAAGCGTGACATGTCGGGTATCAATTTACTCGGCTTAACGTTATCTTTCACAATATAAAAAAAATTGGACTAACTTTACTTTTGTCTTATTTTTTTAATTTGAGTTTGATCTGTCACAGATTTGGCCATACACTTAACAAGTTCCCCCCCCCCCCCCTATATATTCTTTTGAATATTCCGCTAGGGGTGGTAGTTTATCTGATCCAAAGGGATTTTCCATAGGTAGGTAATGAAAAATGTGCTCCATAACGGGTAAGGCTCTATGCATACTGGGCTTAAAAAAAACTTCAGTTCCCTTGGCAGAAAAGGCGCTCATATAGGAGAGTTTAGCGTTTTGTTTTTTTCTGTCAGAAAGCTCCAATCATAAATGCAAACCAGAAGGTTTTTTTCCAGCCTCTAAATGCTGAGCTCAAAATATGCCTCTAATCGTCCTAATGTGCATGGATAACATTGAGCTGCTTCTTCAAGAAAAAAAACAAAACTCCCATAGAAGCCAGTGTGCATGGAGCGTAACCAGGATTTTTATCTACCAGCAGAATCATGGCTTTCATAAGGGGGAGGCTGTACCCCCCCCCCCCCCCCCCCCCCAGCATGGCCATATGAAGTATTAAAGGAGATCCATTTACTAACATTGGGTTGTTAGTACAGTTAGTATAGATCTGGACTACCTGTCAACCGCAGGTGGGTGACAGGTAGACTGGGAACAGATCTGCGCTGCTGACCTCCGTCTTTTTCTACTAAATGCCAGTCCTTCTCTTTCTGCCCTGCTGTGCATTCGTTCCTCCTCTCTCCCCCAACCCAGCCTCCTCCACCGCTGCTATCCGTGAACAGTGGAGAGCGAGAGGCAGCACAGCTCAGGAGGGAGGGCGGGAGGAGGAGCTGGCCAAGTTAACCCGCAGGTGATTGGTTGTTAGTTTCTAAGCACTCCTGATCCCTGCATTCTGAGCGCAACACACTCCTTGACCCTGCATTCTGAACGTAGCCCACTCCTGATCCCTGCATTCTGAGAGCAACGCACTCCTTGACCCTGCATTCTAAGCGTAGACCACTCCTGAGCCATGTATTCTGAGAGCAACACACTCCTGAACCCTGCATTCTGAGCGTAATGCACTCCTAAACACTGCATTCTGATTGTAACACACACCAGATTCCTGGGTAAGGAACTTCAGAATACATTTTTATATGTCATCTAATTATCACTGTAGGCTCTTACCACTCATACATTCCTCTCAGGTTATTATCTTATATTACCTTCTTAAGTGACTTTAATATACATCAGTTTGCTAACCATGCCATAGTGGAAAGATGATCTCATAGTCATATGATTCCAGCTCTAGACTTGCTGAACTTGGAATTGAACTGTGAACCTTACCAGCCAACAGATTCCTTATATGGGAATAGAAGGATAAACAAATGGTTTTCTGATCGGCCTCTGAGCTGCCACAATCTACCCCCTCTTATGTGCACAAGAAGAGAGGTTTTCCCCAGGATTTAGGAAATCTATATTCTATATAAAGCAATCATAATGCCAACTGATCACAACTCACACTGATCACAACTCTCGTTCATCTTTGATGAGCATGGCTACAGATACCATAAGGTCAGAGTTCTATTCAGAAATGTATTTACAAAAGCCGGCAGTGAATGTTGAAAAGATGAATGCTGATGAAGTCAATAAAAGGAATCTGCTGAATGTGGGGACAAAATAGACTCAGGGCCCATTCACACTGTGGGTTAGTCTACTTTTTCTTAACGCAGGCCCAATGCCATAATCCATTGTTATCACTAGAACTAATTTGGCTTCTAAGTTCAGCTTGTTCAATTAGGCCCCTGTCACACTGGGGTGCTTTGTAGGCATTACAGCACTACAAATAGTGCCTGAAAAGTGCCCTGAAACAGAAAAGACGCTCGGCTGTTATACTGGAGGAGCGGGAGGGGACATCCCCCCCGTTCCACCAGGAGTTACGATCTGAGAGGCGCCTAGGCTTCGTTCCAGGCTCCTGAATGTAAACACGGAAGTGACGTCACAAAGACACTTCCTGTTTACTCGGCTGCCTATGGCGCTGGTTTTAAAAAAAAAAATAGTGTTCAGAATCGCCACTTTCGGCGATCTGAATACTTTAAAGTGCAAAGGAGGGATCGGGGACCCCTGATCCCTCCATAAAGAGTACCTGACATCACCTATTTCTGTCACAAGGGATGTTTACATTCCTTGTGACAGCAATAAAAATGATCAAAATGTTTTTTTTTATATAAAATTTAAGAAAAAATAAAAATGTTTTTTTTTTTTTTTAAAGCTCCCACGTCCCCGTGAGCTTGTGCAGCAAAGAAAACGCATGCGGAAGTCGCACCCGCATAAGTAAACGGTGTTCAAATTACACATGTGAGATATCGCCACGAGTGCAGAGCGAGAGCAATGGAGATTTTTAGGTAGCATAGTTTGTCGCCATTCCACGAGTGCATGCAATTATAAAGCGTGACATGTTTGGTTTCTATTTACTCGGCGTAACATCATTCTTCACATTATACAAAAAAATTGGGCTAACTTTACTGTTTTTTTTTTTTTTTTTTTTTTTTTATTCATGAAAGTGTACCTTTTCCCAAAAGTTGCGTTTTAAAACGCCAATGCACAAATACCGCACGACATAAAATATTGCAACAATTGCCATTTTATTCTTTAGATTGTCTGCTAAAATTATATATATATATATATATATATATATATATATATATATATATATATATATATATATATATATATATATATATATATATATATATATATATATACATACATACACACATATAATGTTTGGGGGGGTCTAAGTAATTTTCTTGCAAAAAATACAGATTTTAACGTGTAAACACCAAATGGCAGAAATAGGTTTAGTCATGAAAGGGTTAAAAAAGAAACGCATATCAACGCAAAACAAACATGTCTTTGCATTTTGACTCAGTTGTGTTTAGCACTACATGCAACACAGTGGTGTGGATTCAGCCTTAGGTATGAACTTTGATCTCTACATGTCTCCATAGAAATTAATTGGATAATGTTGGGTTTACTCAGTTAATAGTAGCTAAGCATTTTGTAAACACGTTTAACATCTAATTAAAAATAAATGCAGATATCCTCCTCACCCCCCCCCCCTTTTTTTTTAATGTTCTCTCTATCCACATACACCCTCTTTCTCAGTCTCTTCTTTTCCTTATCCCTTCCTTGTCTCTACGTTCAAAGATACACCCCCCCCCCCCCCCCGCGTGTTACTTCATTTTGCCTTTATATTAGGGCTGTTACTGATTAAAATTTTTGTGTTCGATTAATCGTTTTTTTTTTTTTTTTAATCGACTAATTTCGATTAATTATAATGCACATACAGATCCAACTACTTTTAGCTGATCCCCTTGCATTGCAACTCTGCATTAGTCAGTGGTAAGTGTGGTATACACTATATACAATCACCGGACACTAGTTTCCACAATCCATTACTTAACACTTTAAAAAAAAGGGTGGACCTCCACTTTAACAAGATATTTTCAAACTTGCAGCTTAATTGTTAGCTATCTGGGTAATGCCTCCAATGGGTATGCCAGTCCTGTTGACAACCAGCTCCACACTGGGATGCACAAGGCAAAGCCTAAACCGAGAGGTGTTTTCTCTCTGCATGGCCTAATCTAAAACTAAAAATACAGATTCAAGCTGTATATATACTTTAAGTCACCACGATTCCTCCTCCACAATTGACCTGTCCAGTACAGACAACACAATCATCTTCATAATGCCTTCCAACGCTTGTTTATTCCCAGCAAGGGTCACGTATCATCAGCATGGGGCGTGTCCGTCCAATCACAAAACTGGCTCGCAGCCACACCTCTGCAATTCGCAAACACGCCCACTCGGTCGAAGCCTTTCAGGCCATTGTTGGATGGGTCAGGCGTCTGCTGTATTCCATTACTTTACCATTGTCCAACGTGGGCACTGTCAATGACTGGGAAAGGGGGGAGGAGTCCGGTGATGCCAATGTCCGTGTGACGTCAATGTCCGTGCAACCAGCGCACGCCGATGTACGTCGACAGAATGGCACGGGCAGGCATATTGGCGTACAGGTACGTCCAATCTTCAATGCCGCCCTGCTGGGACCCCCGTGGGTCCAGTCGCGGGACCCGCGGACTCGATCGCCGTGGGCATACCCGCGATCGTCTCACGGGACGGCTGAATGGAGGAAATGCCGTGTAAACAGTATTTCTCCATTCTGCCTAGCAACTAGTGACGCTGATCTCTGCTCCATGTGATTGGAGCAGAGATCAGTGTTCACTAAATGAAAGCCCAGACCCCCACAGTTAGTAACACACCCCTAGGAACACTTAACCCCTACACTGCCACCCACTGGTTAACCCCTTCACTGCCAGTGTCATTTACACAGGAATCACTGCATTTATATAGCAGTGATTACTGTATAAATGACAATGGTCCCAAAAATGTGTCAAAAATGTCCGATGGGTCCCCCACAATGTCACAGTCACAATAAAAATCGCTGATCGCCACCATTACTAGTAAAAAAATAAAAATAAAAAAAAATAAAAATAAAAAAAATTATAAAAATGCCATAAAACTATCCCCTATTTTGTAGACGCTATAACTTCTGCGCAAACCAATCAATAAACGCTTATTGCGATTTTTTTTTTTTATACCAAAAATATGTAGAAGAATATGTATTGGCCTAAACTGAGGGAAAAAAATGTTTTTTTATATATTTTTGGGGGATATTTATTATAACAAAAAGTAAAAAATAATGCGTTTTTTTTTCAAAATTGTCGCTCTATTTTTGTTTATAGCGCAAAAAATAAAAACCGCAGGAGTGATCAAATACCACCAAAAGAAAGCTCTATTTGTGGGGAAAAAAGGACGTCAATTTTGTTTGGAAGCCACGTCGCACGACGGCGCAATTGTCAGTTAAAGCGACGCAGTGCCGAATCGCTAAAAGTGGTCTGGTCTTTGACCAGCAAAATGGTCCGGTCTGAAAGTGGTTAGTTAACCACTTGCCGACTGGGCCATAGCCGAAAGACGGCTGCAGCGCAATCTGCATATTCTGGGAGGGTATGTCCTCCCAGAATGTTGCTCTTGGGCCCCCTGAATTTTTTACCGAATTTTAAGTCTTTTTTTGATTTATAACGCAGAAAATAAAAAACCCAATGGTGATTAAATACCACCAAAAGAAAGCTCTATTTTTGTGAAAAAAAGGACAAAAATATCATATGGGTACAGTGTTGCATAACTGAGTAATTGTCATTCAAAGTGTGAGAGCACCGAAAGCTGAAAATTGGTCTGATTAGGAAGGGGGTTTAAGTGCCCAGTGGTCAAATGGTTAAACAAGCTGAGGTTAGAAGCTGGTTGGTTTCTATGCAGAAGTGAGTCTGATTTTGCACACTCCAGCTTTAGTAAATAAACCTCTATTTGTACATGCACACATAGGGGGTTGATTTACTAAAGAAAAATACACTGTGCTCTTTGCAAAGTGCAGTTGCACTCTGCAAAAGCAGTTGCTCCAGAGTTAAAGGGGCTGTAATGGTTCATGTTTTTTCACCTTAATGCATGCCCCCTAGTGGTCAAAAGGCGAAATGACATAAGGTAATAATGTTTCGCCCAGGAGAGCCATCCTGCCGCAGTACAACTGTGGCAGCTTGTCGGGAAGGGGTTAAAAAAACGGATCGAACGAAAAACGGATGTTAACTGACAAACGGTCCGTTTTGTTAAAATTTTTTTTTGCATTGGGTGTGGATGTAAAAAAAAAAAAGCTGATGAGAAACGGATGAGCAGCTGATGAAAAACTGATGAATGCTTCATCCGTTTTGATGTGACAGATTAACCACTTCAGGACCGCCGTATTGCCAATGTACGTCAGCACAATGGCACAGGCAGGCACAATCACGTACATCTACGTGATTGCCTTCCAGCGGGTGGGGGGTCCGATCGGACCCCCTCCCGCTGGTTACGGCGGTCCGATTCGGTCCAGGAGCGCTCCGTGATGAGGGGATGGCCGTTGGTTTTCGGCCACCCCCTCTGGATCGCTCCTGGCCAATGAGAAGCTTCCTCCCCTGTGTATTGTTTACACAGGAAGGAGGAAGTGATGTCATTCTCCTCGGGGCGGTCTTTTTGACCGGACTACGAGGAGAAGAGTAAAAGTAAGTGTGCACCAACACTACACTGACATGTAGGTACACACAGGCACACAAACCCCCCCCCGATCCCCCCCCCCCCGATCGCCCCCCGATCCCCCCCCCGCCCCCCCTCCCCCCCCCAGTCACAGTGTCACTGATTGCATTGATCATTTCTTTACTGATCAATGCATTCAGTGTCAGTTGTGACAGTAAAAACTGTCAGGACAGTTAGTGTTAGGTCCAGGGTAGCCCCCTATCACCCCCCAATAAAGATTTAACCCCCTGATTGCCCCTAGAGTTAACCCTTTCACCCCCTTTTGCCAGTGTCACTAAGCGATCATTTTTCTGATCGCTGCATGTGTCGCTAGGTAGCTAGTTATTTTTTTAGGTTCACCGCCAGGTTTTTATAGCGCTAGGTACCCCGATATACTACCCAATAATGGTTTTAACCCCCTGATTTCCGCTAGTTAACCCTTTCACCCCCTTTTGCCAGTGTCACTAAGCGATAATTTTTCTGAACGCTGCATCAGTGTCGCTAGTGTCGCTAGGTAGCTAGTTATTTTTTTAGGTTCACCGCCAGGTTTTTATAGCGCTAGGTACCCCGATATACTACCCAATAATGGTTTTAACCCCCTGATTGCTGCTAGTTAACCCTTTCACCCCCTTTCACCAGCGATCACAGTATAAGTGTCACTGGTGACGCTGGTTAGCCAGTTAGTTATTTAGGTTCCCCGTCAGGTTTTTATATAGCGCCAGGGACCCCCATATACTACCTAATAAAAATTTGAACCCCCTGATTGCTCCTAGTTAACCCTTTCACCACTGATCACCGTATAAGTGTTACGGGTGACTCTGGTTAGTTTGTTTTTTATAGCATCAGGGCACCCACCATTTATTACCCAATAAAGGTTTAACCCCCTGATCACCCGGCGGGTGATATCAATTAGGTTTTAGGGTCAGGGTCTGCGTCGCCCCAGGCAGCGCTAGGTTAGTGCCAGTACCGCTAACACCCACACGCAAAGCATACACCTCCCGTAGTGGTATAGAATCTGAACAGATCAATATCTGATCTGATCAGATCTATACTAGCGTCCCCAGCAGTTTAGGGTTCCAAAAAAACGCATTGTTAGCGGGATCAGCCCAAATACCTGCTGGCACCTGCGTTTTGCCCCTCTGCCCAGCCCACCCAAGTGCAGTATCGATCGATCACTGTCACTTACAAAACACTAAACACATAACTACAGCGATCGCAGAGTCAGGCCTGATCCCTGCCATCGCTAACAGGTTTTTTGGTAGCATTTTATATTCAAATCCGGAAGGCAGTGCTTGGTTTTCGGGGTCCCGTACGTGGCTAGGCTCCCAAAAAGTCCCCCACATGTGGTATCCCCGTACTCGGGAGAAGCAGCAGAATTTATTTTGGGGTGTAATTTGACTTCTGCCCATAGCATGTGTGAGCAATATATCATTTAGTGACAACTTTGTGCAAAAAAAAAAAAAAGTTTGTAATATTCCCGCAACTTTTGGCAAAATATAAAATATTCCATGGACTCAACATGCCTCTCAGTAAATAGCTTGGGGTGTCTACTTTCCAAAATGGGGTCATTTGGGGGGGTTTTGTGCTATTTTGGCATTTTATGGACTTCGAAACTGTGATAGGTAGTGAGGAGTTAAATCAAAAATTTGCACCCTTATGCCCCGTACACACGAGAGGGATTAAGTCTGACAGACTTCCGACGGAGTTCTAGCGGAGTTCCGCCGGAGTTCTGGCGGACTTTTCGACCGAACGGACTTGACCACACACCATCACACCAAACTCCGACGGAGTCGAACGTGATGACGTACGACTGGATTCGACGTAGGAAGTTCATAGACAGTAGCCAATAGCTGCCCTAGCGTCGGTTTTAGTCCGTCGGAGTAGCACACACACGAGCGAATTTTTCGAAGGGGACCGGGTCCGGCGGAGTTCCGTCGGGAAAATTTGAAGCATGCTTCATTTCTAAAGTCCGTCAGACTTTTGCGAAGCTAAAGTCCGTTGCAGCCCACACACGAGCGGATAGTCCGCCGGACTCAGTCCGTCGGAGTTTGGATGTCGAAAAGTCCGCTCGTGTGTACGGGGCATTAGAAATCCTGAAGGTGGTGATTGGTTTTCGGGGTGCCGTGCGCGACTAGACTCCCAAAAAGTCCCACACATGTGGTATCCCCGTACTCAGGAGAAGCAGCAGAATGTATTTTGGGGTGTCATTTCACATATGCCCATAGCATGTGTGAGCAATATATCATTTAGTGACAACTTGGTGCAAAAAAAAAAAAGTTTGTAATATTCCCGCAACTTGTGGCAAAATATAAAATATTCCATGGACTCAACATGCCTCTCAGTAAATAGCTTGGGGTGTCTACTTTCCAAAATGGGGTCATTTTGGGGGGTTTTGTGCTATTTTGGCATTTTATGGCCTTCGAAACTGTGATAGGTAGTGAGGAGTTAAATCAAAAATTTGCACCCTTAGAAATCTTGAAGGTGGTGATTGGTTTTCGGGGTGCCGTGCGCGACTAGACTCCCAAAAAGTCCCACACATGTGGTATCCCCATACTCGGGAGAAGTAGCGGAATATATTTTGGGGTGCAATTCCACATATAACCATGGCATGTGTGAGCAATATATCATTTAGTGACAACTTTTTGTAAAAAAAAATTTTTTTATTTTTTTTTGTCATTATTCAATCCCTTAGGACAAAAAAAATAAATATTCAATGGGCTCAACATACCCATCAGCAATTTCCTTGGGGTGTCTACTTTCCAAAATGGGGTCATTTGGGGGGGATTTGTACTGCCCTGCCATTTTAGCACCTCAAGAAATGAGATCAGCAGTCATAAATTAAAAGCTGTGTAAATTCCAGAAAATGTACTCTAGTTTGTAGACGCTATAACTTTTGCGCAAACCAAAAAATATACGCTTATTGACATTTTTTTTACTAAAGACATGTGGCTGAATAAATTTTGCCCTCAATGTATGACTAAAATTTAGTTTATTCGATTTTTCTTATAACAAAAAGAAGAAAATATCTTTTTTTTTTTCAAAATTTTCGCTCTTTTTCCATTTATATCGCAAAAAAAAAAAATCGCAGAGGCAATCAAATACCATCAAAAGAAAGCTCTATTTGTGGGAAGAAAAGGACGCAAATTTCGTTTGGGTGCAATATTGCATGACCGCGCAATTACCAGTTAAAGCAGCGCAGTGCGAAATTGCAAAAAGACCTCTGGTCCTTAAGGTATTTATTGGTCCGGAGCTGAAGTGGTTAAATGAACGGTGTGCATATGTGAAAGGCGCCTAAATGCATCTAAAAGTGTATAAAACATTTAGGCGTGTTTAGGACTGCAGCATTTATTAATTTCAATGTCCAGAATTAAAATTCAGAACAATAAAATTAATAATCTCCCAATTACCAAACGCTACTCAAGAATACGTAGACCCAAGATTTCATATTCCTGAAATGGGCTTGCTGTACCATGTACTTGTATGAAAAAGCATCTTGCTTCCTTTGTGTGAAATCCCTGTTGTTCCTGCTATTCCCCTCCTAGTTTACTATTAAAAAGTGACCACAATAAGCAGGGGAGCGCAGCATGGTCAGTTTTCTAGCTATGTTGGGAACTGGCCTGCTCTCCTCCAATAACTAGACTTGTCCTGACATGCCCTCCCCGCACAGCCATTTACTGGGCAGTTCAATTTACTGCTGTTTCTCCTCCTCCCAGCTCTTATGCAGCTGAGAACAGAGGGAATATGATCACTTATAAAAAAAGGTATTTATAATGTTATTACACAAATCTTTTGCCTTTATCATTTCTGTTTTCAACTGAATGGGTTGTTTTACAAGGTGATCCTTTACAATCACTCTAAACTGGCATAAACTGGTTCGAAGAAAAAATGCAGCTTAGGTGAGTTTTTAACGCTGAGTTTCTCCTGTAAGGAAAAACCGCGTTTACAACAAACCAGTGTGCCTAAAACCTAGAAAAAATCAAAAAAACAAAACATGATTATCCAGCCCTGATATTTTGTTCATAATCGGTGGTAAAATAAGAAATTATTTCTATAAACCTATAAACAATGATATTTTTCTAATAAGAAAAAAAAAAGGAATCAACTTGGTACATTTAGCATGCCCACTAATGGTTCAAATCCTGGCTGGTTCCTGGTGAGTCGTCCAAGATTCGAACTGTGTATGGCTGGCCTAAGCTACAAAAAAAATTAAAAGTCAAATGTTTATCAACCTGTTGACATTAGACGTTTCATTAACCACTTGCTTACTGGGCACTTAAACCCCCCTCAGTCCCAGACCAATTTTCAGCTTTCAGCGCTGATGCACTTTGAATGACAATTGCGCGGCCATACAACACTGTACCCAAATGAATTTTTTATCATTTTTTTCCCACAAATAGAGCTTTCTTTTGGTGGTATTTAGTTACAGCTCGGAGTTTTATTTTTTGCTAAACAAACAAAAAAAGATGCAAAAAAAAAAAAAAAAAAATCATGTTTTAATAGTTTGTTATAAAATTTTGCAAACGGGTCATTTTTCTCCTTCATTGAAGTGCGCTGATTAGGCGGCACTGATAGGCTGCATTGGTGGGCACTGATGGGCTGCATTGGTGGGCACTGATGGGCTGCATTGGTGGGCACTGATAGGCTGCACTGGTGGGCACTGATAGGCATAGTTAAGGCGGCACTAATAGGCACAGATAAGGCGGCACTGATGGGCAAAGATGGGCACAGATAAGATGGCACGGATGGGTGGCACGGATAAGTGGCACGGATGGGTGGCACGGATGGGCACTGATAGGTACCACAGATAGATGGGACTGATGGGCACTGATAGGTGGCACTGATAGGTGGCTCTGATAGGTGGCACTGCTGGGCACTGATGGGCGGCACTTCTGGGCACTGATGGGCGGCACTGCTGGGCACTGATGGGCGGCACTGGGGTGCAGCACCTGAGGCAGATTTTGGGTGGCACTGTGGGTGGCACTGCTGGGTGGCACTGTGGGTGGCACTGTGGGCACTGCTGGGTGGCACTGTGGGCACTGCTGGGTGGCACTGTGGGCACTATGGGCACTGCTGGGTGGCACTGACAGGGGGGCACTTACTTTATTTCAGGATGGCACTGCGGGTGGCAGGTGGGCACTGGCAGGGGGCAGGTGTCCTTTTAAATTGCTGGCCGTGATCGGGACTGATGTCCCGAACACGGCCGCCGGCGATCGGCTTTTTTTTTTTCTCCTCGCGCTGTCAGCGCGAGGAGGAATACTAGCCGATTACCGGCTCCGTTTTATCACATGATCAGCTGTCATTGGCTGACAGCTGATCACGTGATAAGGGGTCGGGATCGACCCCTTACACGGATCGGTGATCAGGCGAGTCTCACGGACTCGCCGATCACAGAGCGCGCCGCGCGCGCCCCTCAGGGGGCGCGCAGGCCGCTCGTAACCGGGACTACGTCAATAGACGTAGTCCCGAAAATGTGGGTCCGCGCTATTGCCGTCATTTTGCAATAGCGCGGATCCCAAGTGGTTAACCGATGTACAGAGCCTTCAAGAAGTATTCATACCCCTTGAAATTTTCCACATTTTGTCATGTTATGTTACAACCAAAAACTTTTATTTTATTGGGATTTTATGTGATAGACCAACACAAAGTGGCACATAATTGTGAAGTGGAAGGAAAATGATTAATGGTTTTGAATTTTTTTTTGCAAATAAATACAGTGATACCTCAGATTGCGAATATTTTGCAATACGAGCTATTATTTTATTTTAAATCCTGACATGATTTGCGAGCGTTGTCTCGCAAGGCGAGCAGAATTCTAGCCAGAGGTGCAGGGGTGACGTTGACACTCGGGCCGCTCGGAAACACTTGAAAACACTCAGTTCCTGAGTGTCTCCAAGCCTCTCCGACTGTTCCCGAGTGCATCCTAGCGGTCTCCCACCTCTGGCCACATGCGGTACTGCATACAATAGCAGTGACTGTGGAACGGAATATCTGAGTTTCCATTAGTTCCTATGGGGAAACTCACTTTTGATATGAGTGCTTTGGATTACAAGCGTTCTTTTGGAACAAAAGGTGGTTCAATACTTTGTAGAACCACCTTTCACTGCAATTTCAGCTGCAAGTCTTTTTGGGGATGTCTCTACCAGCTTTGAATATCTAGAGAGTGAAATTTTTTTTCTTCTTCTTCATTCTTCTTTTCAAAATGGCTCAAGCTCTATCAGATTGGATGGAGAGCGTCTGTGAACAGCAATTTTCAAGTCATAGATTCTCAATTGGATTTGGGTCTGGACTTTGACTGGGCCACTCTAACACATGAATATGCTTTGATCTAAACCATTCCATTGTAGCTCTGGCTGTTTGTTTTTAGGGTCGTTATCATGCTGGAAAGTGAACCTCCGTCCCAGTCTCAAGTCTTTTGCAGACTCTAACAGGTTTTCTTCTAAGATTGCCCTGTATTTAGCTCCATCCATCTCTCCGTCAACTATGGCCAGCTTCCCCGTCTCTGCCCTGTCCCTGCTGAAGAAAAGCATCCCCATAATATGATGCTGCCACCACCATGTTTCACGGTGGGGATGGTGTGTTCAGGGTGATATGCAGGATTAGTTTTCTGTCACACATAACAATGTTTCTTTTAGGCCAAAAAGTTTAATTTTGGTCTCGTCTGACCAGAGCACCTTCTTCCACATGTTTGCTGTGTTCCCCACATGGCTTCTCGCAAACTGAAAACGGGACTTCTTATGGCTTTCTTTCAACAATGGTTTTCTTTTTGCCAATTTTCCATAAAAGCCAGATTTGTGGAGTGCATGACTAATAGTTGTCCTGTGGGCAGGTTCTCCCACCTGAGGTGTGGATCTCTGCAGCTCCTCCAGAGTTACCATGGGCCTCTTGGCTGCTTCTCCGATTAATTCTCTCCTTGCCCAGCCTGTCAGTTTAGGTGGATGACCATGTCTTGGTAGGTTTGCCATATGCTTTCCATTTTCGGATGAGGGATTGAACAGTGCTCCGTGAGATGTTCACAGCCTGGGATATATATTTTTTATAACCTAACCCTGCTTTAAACTTCTCCACAACTTTATACCCGACCTGTCTGGTGTGTTCCTTGGCCTTCATGATGCTGTCTGTTCATTAAGGTTCTCTAATAAACCTCTGAGGGCTTCACAAAACAGCTGTATTTATACTGAGATTAAATTACACACAAGTGTGGGGGCGTGGCCTGGCTGGCGATGGAGTGAGATGCGTGTGAGCTGAGCTCCGTACCTTTCACCATCCTTCACGACTATCCTGTGAGCCCGCAAGCCATCCTGTGTAGCCATACCGTACCAGTCAGTCTCCGGAGTGTGCGCGGACATGTCCCCGCCGAAAAGAAGCGTGGCAGCGGCCGCGGCGCTCGACAAATATCGGAGGCAGGTCCGGGACCACGAGGACCAACATGGAGGCCCGGCCGCTCCGCCGGCGGAGCCTGCTGCGACGGAGACGGCGAAGGTGTTAGAGGCAATCTCCTCGTGCCAGTCTGCCCTTACCTGCAAGATCGAGGAAGTCAAGGTGGACATTTCCCTGATCCGCCAGGATCTCTCTAAATTGCGGGACAGGGTTACGGAGATGGAGACCAGGATTGGCCAGGCCGAGGATGTCTTGTTCCCGCTACAGAACGCTCAGGAAGAGATCCAGCGGAGATTACAGCAATTGGCCCAGAAACAGGACGATTTAGAAAACAGAGCCCGTCGGTCCAACTTACGGTTCGTGGGCCTGCCGGAGGGCTCGGAGGGTGCAGACCCGGCTACGTTCCTGGAGAATCTCCTTATTAAGTCCTACGGGAGGGAGGCCTTCTCTGCCTCGTTTGTAGTGGAGAGGGCGCATAGGATGCCGGCGCGCTCACCGCCCGATGGTGCCCCACTGCGTACTTTCATCGCCAAGCTCCTGAACTACCGGGACCGAGACACCATCCTGCGACTCACCCGGGAGCGGGGGAATATCCCCTTCCAAAATGGTCACATCTCGGTCTTCCCAGACTTCTCGGCGGAGGTCCAGAGGCGACGTTCCCGTTTCGTGGAGATTAAGAGACGCCTCCGAGCTCACAATGTGAAGTATGCAATGCTTTTTCCAGCTATGCTTCGTATGGTGGGGGAAAATCGTGCCCACTTTTTTGAAGATCCGGCGGAGGTGGTGGCTTGGCTGGATCAGAGGGATGCGGCCCGTAACCGACCTCCGCGGGACTGAACGCTCCGCGAGCCTGTGAGTACATACTTTCCCTGTGACTTACCTTCTCTGTCCCCTGCCGTCCTGGCTGACGGGGTGTCAAGGACTGGGCCCTGCCGCTACGGAGCTATTAACGGCCTATCTGGACACGGGTGTTCCCCCTGTTTCCCCTTCTTTTGTTTGCCCCTGTTCCGCCCGTGGATGTGAAGAGGACATGTGTGTCTTTTTTTTTTTCTCCCTTCTCCTTAAAATTTTTTCCCCGTGATGCCTCCTCTGCTGCATGGAGGATACTTGTCTGTGAATGACTGTTCCACTACAAGTAGCTGGACTTCTTTTCTGGGTATTGCCACTTTTTTCCCCTCTCCCTACCCTTCCTCTCCTTTTCTGCCCTCCACCTCCTCTTATTATCTCTGCTTCTGCCTTCTCTCTTTTAGCCCCCCTCGGGGCCACGGTTATGTGGTATTGGGTTCCTTACCTGTATAATGTCTGGTAGGCACTTTGTCAATATACAAACATGGAGAGGGGGACTGGGTCGGTGCCGGACTTTTTCTAAGACCCTGGGGACATGGATTTAGTTCTCGCACCTCTAGGACTATAAGGTTTACATTTCTGATGATTGGATTCTATGGGCGCTTCATGGCTGTGGTGCGGCGGGTGCGGCTCAGCTTGTTCTTCAGCCACTGGTTGTTGTGCCAGAGGGCGGTGTGTATGCGTTTTGCTCCATCGCTGGGACTACACCCAGCGGATTTTTCGCCCCCATAGTTTACCGGGGTTGAACCTGGTTGAGTTTTGTTCAGGGATACATGCTCCGGCTTGGTTGGGGGGGCCGAGAGCTGGGAGGGGGGGGTTGGGTTGTTTAAGTTTTAAAGTTGGTTGCAGGTTTTCTTTGTGCTGTGGGGCTTTCACTCTGTGTTTAACTGCAGGAAATGTATATTTACCAGTTCTGTTTCGATTGCTTTTATATTTGCTCTATGACCATACTGTATTGGGGAGAGTCACTGCTTTGGGGATTGTCCGCCTCCCTCCTCTCGAAGCATTTACGAGATATTTCTCGCGGGTGAGTTGAAGTTTTTGTCCTGGAATGTCAGGGGGATGCGTGACAAATTAAAACGCACGGCAGTATTTGACCGCCTTAAATTATACAGGGCTAATGTTATAGTATTGGTGGAAACGCATGTTACCGGACAATTACAGTTGGCGCTGAAACGCCCCTGGATTGGCTGGGCATATCATGCCTCCTATACCCCTTATTCCCGTGGGGTCGCTGTCCTGGTGACTAAGTCTACCCAATTTGAGTTGATTTCTTTGCGGACTGATCCCCAGGGCAGGTACTTATTTATGCATTGTGTGCTTTATGGGGCTCAATACCTAGTGTTGGCGTGTTATGTTCCCCCGCCATATAACTCTACCATTATTAATGAGGGGCTATCTTACATAGCCATGCACCCCACTACCCCTGCCATTTGGCTTGGGGACTTTAACATGGTTCTAGACCGGGAACTGGACAGGATGCGTCTGGCTGGGGGTGATCGTGTCCACGGTGAAACCAGATTGGGTCGTACCCTACGGGAGTTCTCCCTTATCGACCCGTGGCGTCACCGGTACCCAGGGAAGCGGGAGTACTCGTGTTTCTCGGCTGCCCACTCCTCTATGTCCCGCATTGACTACATTTTGATTGCCAGGAGCCTTCTGCCCAGACTGTTGGACGCCGGGTACTGCGCCCGGTCACTTTCGGACCACGCTCCTTGCTGGGCTATATTTGAGATGGCATGTCAGGCGGGTCCGAGGCGATGGAGGCTACACCCCGTTTGGCTGTCGAGGCTGGGCGAATGCGAGGACATAGAGGAGGAATGGCGGTTCTATTTTGACACCAACCGAGACACGGGCAGGATAGATCACGTATGGGAGGCCTTCAAGCTGCATGTCCGCTCCACTCTCTCACGGCGGATAGGCCGGTTGAAGAAAGCTTCCCTGACCCAATTGACACAAGCTACAGAGGCACTGGAGGCGGTTACAGATGACTTCAGTGCTAACCCTACTCAGGCTAAGGCGCAGTCGCTTAGGCATCACACCCGTGCGTTGGAGCACTTACAATACGAACAAGCTAGGCGAAAGCTCTTCTTCACTAGGCAACGTGTATTCGAGCAGGGGGAGCGGGCGGGGCGGCTTCTGGCCTATCTGGCGCACCAGGACTCCAGACCTCCGGTGGTTGTTTCCTTAACTGATCACCGGGGAGTGGTGGTGTCTGATCCGCCGGTGGTGGCGGAGATGTTCCGGGAGTTTTATAAGACGACCTATGCCTCCCAGGTGGCTACTCCGAGATCAGAGACCAGGACCTATCTGGAGGGTATTTCTCTCCCTAGACTGTCACCAACACAGGTTGCGGATATGGATGCCCCCCTAACCAGCGATGAGGTCGCATTGGCGATCTCGTCTCTGGCTTCTGCTAAGGCCCCCGGTATACCCTTAGATTTCTATGCCCAATACTCCACTGTACTGGTTCCGGAACTGTTGAAATTGTACAAGTATATGTTTGATTCAGAAACGATTCCCGAGACGTTACGGCAGGCCACCATAGTTGTATTACCCAAGCCGGGCAAGGACCCCCTCCTTCCTGAGTCTTACCGTCCCATATCTCTACTTCAGACCGATATTAAAGTTCTAGCGAAAATTTTGGCCATCAGACTGAATACGATTATATTGTCCCTTGTGCACCCTGACCAAACAGGCTTCATGCCGGGGAAAAACACGGCTATGAATATTCGGCGTGTATACATGAATGTACAGGCGGGACATGGCTCGGTGGGATCGAGGGCGGTAGTGTCTTTGGACGCTGCCAAGGCCTTCGACTCCATTGAATAGGGTTATCTCTGGGAGTGTCTGGGGCGATTTGGATTTGGCCCCAATTTTATAAAATGGGTTACCTTGCTTTACTTTCGGCCGATGGCTAGGGTCGCGGTAAATGGCTGGGTATTGGATCCCTTCCCCGTGGGGCGGGGCACGCGTCAAGGGTGCCCGCTCTCCCCCCTTTTGTATGCCCTCGCGGCGGAACCCCTGGCGGCCAGGCTCCGACATCATCCGGGGATAGTTGGCCTCCGCAGTGGTACCCTGGTGGAATCCGTGAGTATGTATGCGGATGATACCCTTTTGTTCCTTGAAGACGAGGGTCCTTCGTTGCAGTGTGCGCTGGAGGTGGTGGGGGAGTTCGGCAGACACTCGGGCTTGGCCATAAATTGGTCTAAGTCCCAGGTTTTACCCTTGGATGTGTCGGTGCCAGACCGCTGTGCGGCCTCCCTTCCACTCTCCAGGGTCTCCCTAATTAAGTATCTGGGGATTTATATCACTAGAGAACCGCGGGATTACCTATTACTTAATATCGAACCCCTCTTTTTATTTCTTAAAACACGTACCCAGGCCTGGTCCCGTCTCCCTCTTGGGGTGATGGGCAGGGTTAATTTGACCAAAATGATTTTACTCCCCAAGATTCTTTACGCGCTCTGGCATTCCCCGGTCCTGATCCCTCTCCGCTACTTCAAAACGATTGATAAAATTTTGAATACGTTTATTTGGGGCTCCTCTAGGCACAAGCTGGCATGGACCACGCTTAAGAACCCATCGAACTCGGGAGGGGTGGCCCTCCCGGACTTTCGGAGTTACTATTTGGCGGCACAACTGTCGCATTTCTATCACCTGCACAGATTGGATGGGACAAGATACCAGACGTTGGTG
The DNA here is from genome assembly GCF_037356315.1 of Lithobates pipiens. NCBI lineage: Eukaryota > Metazoa > Chordata > Amphibia > Anura > Ranidae > Lithobates > Lithobates pipiens. The sequence goes on from NW_027507764.1 coordinate 174,658,774, forward strand.
GGTGGCGGAGAGGGCCTACACACTCATACCCCACTGCAGACGCTCTTTCGAGCCGGGAGGGCGGGAGATGTCCAGACCCCTATGCTGTCCTACCATAGGAGGATCTGGAAGTCGGCGTTGGGTGTTGTTGGAGCTGATTTTTACCATTCGCACACCCCCCTGTGGTGCAACACTGATTTGAAGGAATTACTAGCGGTCCCAGGGGCCGCACTATGGGCCGCTAGGGGAGTTATCTTTTCATACCAAGTCATGTCCCCCCTTGGCGTTCGTGATTTTCCTACGTTACAGGTGGAGTTTGACCTACCCCAATCCATGTATTTCCGGTATTTGCAACTACGACACGCACTTAGATCCCAATTTGCTGACGGCCCCCCCAATGTTCAGACCTTGCCTTTGGTTGACCTGCTGCTTGGTGACACCTCGGCTCAGTTGATTTCCACATTCTACAATTTATTGAGGGCAAGGGAGTCGGCTCTGGTCTCGGAGAGGGCCAGGCTTAGATGAGAGGAGGATATGGGTCCACTGGAGGGGACAGACTGGGAGGACTTGCTTGAAAATGTTAAACAGGTATCATTGAAAATTCCAGACCGCCTTACGCAACTATACGTAATTCATAGGTCGTATCTGACCCCTGTCAGGTTGGCGAAATTCCGGCCTGACCATAGTCTGGGGTGCCCCATGTGCTCATGCATCTCTGGAACCTTATACCACCTAATGTGGTTGTGTCCTAAGATTCAATCCTATTGGATACACATAATTAATTTTCTGCATGACCACATGGGGTCGCCCTTACAACTTGACCCGAAAGTATGTATACTGGGAATGTTCCCAGACGTAGCTATGGATACGTACCTTACTACGTTCCTACAGTCTACACTATTTACCGCTAGAAAGTTGATAGCGAAACATTGGATGCGACCTGCTCCTCCTCGGGTCCGGGACTGGATTGTAGAGATTAATAATACATTACCGTATATAAAATTGGTGTATAGTCATCGTGGATGCCCTGCCAAATACAATAAGGTGTGGGATAGATGGTTGAATGCAGTTGAGACTTGCGTCAGCTGATGCAGCGACGCATGGTGCTCGTGTCCTGGGAACAGTGGGGGGGGGTGGACGGGAAGCTCCCATGTTTGTACTATTCGGTTGTTTGGGTTATCTCTCCTCACTGCGTTGGGGATGAGCATATGCTGGTTTTAGTTTACTTTACAAAATGTGTGGTTGCACCCACTAATTTTTTTTTTCTGTAACATTTTTACATGATTAATAAACCTGCGTTTGTTTAAAAAAAAAAATTACACACAAGTGTACTCTGTTTATTAATTAGGTGACTTTTGTAGGCAATTAGTTCCACTAGATTTTAGTTAGGGGTATCAGAGTAAATGGGGCTGAATACAAATGCACACCACCCTTTTCAGATATTCATTTGGAAAGCCATTTATCATTTTCCTTCCACTGTACAATTATGTGCCACTTTGTGCTGGTCTATCACATAAAATCTCAATAAAATACATTTACGTTTTTGGTTGAAACATGACAAAATTAGGAAAATTTCAAAGGGTATTAATACTCTTTCAAGGCACTGTAATTGAACAGATGAATGTAAAAAAAAAAAAAAAATCTTAAAAAAAAAAAAAAAAAATTGCAGAAGAAGCACGCAAGAAGTGTCCCCCAAGCCAGACGTGATTTTAGTGATTATTTTTTTGGTGGTGTGACGTACTTTCAGAAATCGTAGAGCTTGGTGGTTTTTGTAGCGTAGCACCAATAATGTCTTGGTACATGTCGGAGGGATTCAGAATTAGAGGCCTTTCACACTACCAGCGTGGAAGCGTCAGCGGTAAACTAGCGGAGCATCACTTTTTGGTCGCTTTTAACCCCCGCTAGCGGCCAAATAAAAGGTTAAAATCAAAGTACATGTGAGAGGGATTCAGAATTAGAGGCCTTTCACACTACCAGCGTGGAAGCGTCAGCGGTAAACTAGTGGAGCAGCGCTTTTTGGGCGCTTTTAACCCCCGCTAGCGGCCAAATAAAAGGTAAAATCGCCCGCAAAGTGCCGCTGCCGAGGTACTTTGCAGGCGCTTCAGCGGCGCTGCCCATTGAAGCGCCTAAAGCGCCTCAAATAAGCTGCTTGCCGGACTTTTTTTGTCGTCCTGCCAGCGCAGCGCCCCCAGTGTGAAAGCATTTGGGCTTTCACACTGGGATCATAGATGAGGCTTTTTCAATAGCTATTTTTAGCGCTAAAGCGCCTAAAAAACGCCTCCAGCGTGAAAGGGGTCTTATTGTAGTTGCAGCAGCCAAAGGGGAAAGCGTATGAATTTTTGTATTTCATTCTTTTTTTTTCTTTTTTTTTATTTGAGCAGCATTCCCCTGCCAGGAGAGAAATTGCCAACCATTTGGCACCATTGATAAAGAAACAGAACAATAGGAGTAGATAGACATAATAAGTTGAAGTGCAAGCTCAACATGCAAAATATCTATAGGGTTATAGACATTATTAGAAGTTCAAGCTCAACATACAAAATATCCATAGGGTCACCATAATGGAAGGAGGCATGCATTTTTTGGGCCATGTAGGCAAAGACGCTTTTGTATGTTCCTCTTTTCATTCCTTCTTTAAAAAATAAAATAAAAAGATGTTTAGAGATTTGACTGCAAAAAGAAAAGTTTTCCTCTATGAAAGACAAATTGTTCACATTGTGCTTGTAAAATTTTAGTTCACAGAACCTTTAATTGTTATGTTGGTTTGTGTTGTTGCAGGAAGCAGCTCAAGCCCTAATTTATGCTGAGATGGCAGGTTCAACCCTGGAGAACATTCAAGACAAGATAAATGAGTACCAGGACCGGGTACAAGCTCTGTACAATGCAGGTAGTCATATGGGGGGCAGGTGCCTTCTATTTTTGTTTTTCAATGTGTCCTGTTCTAGGTAGTATAACAATTGTTATTCAGAATGCAATTCGTACATCCTATTCCTTCCTCTGGCAGCTATTCTTCAATCGTCTACTTTACGTTCTTGTGGCAGCTCTCCTCTCACTGTCCACAATAGCTTTTCTTGCAGGTTATTCCAGACGACTCTCTGCACTACTAATGGGTGGAACATGCTTCCAAAAAAAATCACCCCGTTGGTTTTAGTGTTTAAATTTCCTTTCCCTCGAGTGTAGGGGAGGGCTTGGGAAGTGTCAGTGAACCAGATGCTTCCACTGGCACTGTATAAGCCATCAAAGAAAAATTCAAGCATACTTGTTAAACCTTCCTGACACTCACTAATGACATATCTATAACTATTCGTTTGTGTCTATTTATCTTCAGAATCACTTCTGTGTAAAACCACTCCAAAAAACTTTTTTGGACTTTGTGCTTATTTGTTGTTCTACCTTTTATTAATTGAATGGTTATAGATGTGCCATTTGAGGGCATAGGGGGGTTCAGTAATTCCACTCTAAGTGGACAGGGGCATGACATGAACTGACACGCTGACTGACTGAGCACGCCGCAATCCCTTGGCTCCAGCAAGACCTGGAGCAGTAGCGTGGTGGGCTCCTGACAGAGACATGTCCACACGTTGCCGCACAGCTGCACATCCGCTCGGCGGTGGAAAGAGTCAGGTAAACAGGCTCAGAGCCTACCTCACTGCGCAGTGCAAAGACCCCGGGTATATGGCAAAAAGGACTCTGGTCCAGGAGGGAAAGAAGCACGGCTCCCCTGACCTTAAGGGAGGACCAAGGATAGCCGGATATGATCCCCCCCCACATAGGACCGATGAGCAACTGGCCTAGGGAGGGGTAATCCAACACCTAGTCATGGCCATTCACCCCTAAACCTAAAGCAAAGCCTCACAATCCCAGAGGTGGATCTACTTGGAGAGGGCGGTGGTCCACGCATGGGAGGCGGCTGATTTGAATAGGGATCATGCAGGAGCAGATCTGGGTATTCATGAGGTGGAAGGAACCCCAGGAGGGGTAGCTGAATCTGTGGAAAGTGCGTGTCTGGAAGGAAAAAGTGGTATTTCAGAGCCCAGCAGTGACCGGGGGAGGAATTGTGACTCTGCATGGAAGGTGCAGTATGCTAACTTTTTGAATTGTGACCTTAATATTGAACCAATTATATCTCAACCAGAGTTTATAGTGGATTGGCATTTAAGAGAACATTTAGGAGCACTCCCTACAAAGAAAGATATTCAGTTACATATAATTTCTGTTGAAACATCATGTAAACAGGCTGTGGAGGGGTTAAGGGAGGATATAGGAGCACTGGGACACAGAGTGGAAGAAATGGAGACAGGTCAGGAGGATATTAGACAGGCAGTGGTCGATATTTAAGATATGACAAAAAAATCATGAAGTGTTGAACTCTCTGTTGGATTAGATGAATAATCATGAAAATAGAGACTGTAGGCAGAATATACATATAAGGGGCCTTCCTGAAATAAAACAACATATTGAACTTCTCCCTAAAGTGATCAGTCTTTTCCAATCAATTCTGGAGAAATCTACACCGGATAAGATTGAAAGAGTGCACCGTGCTCTTCTCCCAACCCCCCAAAATACAGAGAGACCAAGAGATGCCATTTGTAAAAATGCACAGATATCCAATAAAAGAAGCTATTATGAAAGCAGTCCATAATAGACCCATGGTTGATTTTGAGGGTGCACAAATGGCTTTGTTCCCAGATCTATTACATAGAACACTTATGCCACGAAGAATGTTTAAACCTCTGTTGGAAGCCTTATGCCCGCGTACACATGACTGGATTAGGTCCAACGGTCTTCCCGACGGACTTTCGGCAGAGTTCCAACGGACTTTCTGAACTTGGCCGCACACAAACCGACTAAGTCCGTTCGAAAGTCCGTTCGTTTTCAACGTGATGATGTAAATGGCACTAAACAAGGAAGTTCAACAGCCAGTAGCCAAAAGCTGCCCTTGCGTCATATTTGGTCCGTCAGACTAGCACACGGTTTTCCCGGTTTTAGTCCCTCAGAATGGAGTCTGTTGGGTATATTTGAAACATGTTCTATTTCTAGGTCCATCAGATTTTTTTTTTAGAAAGACTAGCCCACACACGATCGGATTGTCCGACGGACTGATCCCGTCAGACTTAGTCTGCTGGAAAGTCCGCTCATGTGTATGTGGCATTACAGGCAGTTGATGTCAAATATTGTTGGGGATATCCTTTTAAGGTTATAGCAACACAGAATGGGAAAACCGTAACGCCTCAAACTAAAGATGATCTGCAGCATTTCATAGAAGTGCTAGAGCTACCTAAGGTGGATTTTCCAGACTGGAGATTGAATAATTGTAAATCATCATTACAACAACTAGAACGATGGCAACAGGTGCCTGTTAAAGGCTGTTGGAAAAATCATTTGGACAGATAGGATTATAATTTAGCCCTAGAGGGACATGCCTGAGTAGGGTGTGAGGTTAATGGGAAAGGAGCTAACTGCCTAGAGTAAGAATGGGAAGGAATTTAATATAGATTGTAAAGATATGGAAGGAGAGGGATTTTTTTTTTCTCTCCCCCTCTCCTTTTATCTTTTTTGAATCTCTGATACAAAACATTGAAGTACTGTGAATTAATAATGCTATTGGATTATAAATGGAAGTCCAGGGAGCAAGGTGCTCTTTTCATGTTTTTTAATAATTTCACCCTCAATAGGTTGGTCACGAGACAAGGCAGAAGGGAGGGGGACTCCGGGTGGTACACGCCTACCTGGACTCGTCTTTCTCTTAGGGGGTGTTTCTTACACAGTGGTATACTATGTTATTTGTTGTGGAAGTATTTTGTCGTGGTTTGTGGGGTTGTTTTTTTTTTTTTTTTTTTTTTTTCTCTTTCCCGCTCATTAGATGCAGGGAGAAAACCCAGAGGGTTGGTACAAACAAAGAACGAGTTCAACAGCGCTAGAAGAAATTCATGGAACTATATGTATAGAGATAATGACAGGTAGAATAAAGATTGTATTGTATAATGTGAGAGGGCTTTGTTTATCTGGTAAGAGGGGCCATCTCTGGAACGAACTGCGTCATATGTAGGCAGAGATGGTGTTTCTGCAGGAGACGCACTTCGTGACAGGTCGGCTTCCTGTATGCCTCTTTTTCCATATAATCAATGGTTCCATGCACCATCACCAGTTCCAAGGGCTAGAGGAGTTACAATAGCTATCCATAAATCACGCCCCTTGGTACCTACAGAAATAAGAGTAGACCCTGAGGGTAATTTTCTCTTTGTTAAGGGTAAGATCCAAGGCCGGTGTTACACCTTTGCTACTATATATGTCCCCAATAATCATACTGTTAAATTTCTATCGAAAACTTTCGATATTTTAACCACTTGCCGACCGGCTGCTGTACATTTACGTCAGCACTTTGAAGAGGGATATCTTGGTAACGGCAGCAGCTGCTACCACAACCGAGATATCCATCTTTTCAGGAGCCGGTCATGTTTACGATAATGGTGATCTCTGCAGTGGATTCGCCGCAAGATCACCGTTATCGGTGGTGGAAGAGGTGCTAAGATGGCCCCCACCCGTCTCCATACCATAGCAGGGCAGAAGCGACGTCATAACGTCACTTCTGCCCATAGCTCTTAAAGGCACATTTTTTTCAATGTCATTTTTTTCAAATGACAATTTTTATTTTTATTTTATTTTTTGGACTTTTTGACCCCAGATCTCATATTTAAGAGGACCTGCCATGCTTTTTTTTCTTTTTACATAAAAGTGATCCAGTTTTTTTTTTTTTTTTTTAAACAGTGAAAAAGTGTATACAATTAAGTAAAATAAATAATTGAAAACTTTTTTTTTTTTTAAAGAGATCTGTCCCAACGAGCTCGCGCGCAGAAGCGAACGCATATGTGAGTAGCGCGCGTTGTGAAAAAAAGTATTGCAATGACCACCATTTTATTCTCTAGGGTGTTAGAAAAAAAACATGTTTAGGGGTTCTAAGTAATTTTCTAGCAAAAGAACCTGGTTTAAACATGTAAACACCTAAATTCCAAAACGAGGCTAGTCCTTAAGTGGTTAAGAACGTTTAGGAAAGGTTTTTTGGTTGTGGGAGGGGACTTTAATATTACTTTGGATCCCAGTTTTGATACCTCTTTGGGGAAAACCTTTATGTCCTTTAGAGCTTTAAGGCATATCAAGCAGTCACTTTGCTCTCTGCATTTGGTGGACATTTGGAGGGTGCTGCATGAGCGAAACGGGGATTTTAGTTATTATTCCAAAACACATAACGCATAGTCAAGGATTGATTTGTTGATGGTAGATCAGTATTATATGTGCTCATCAACTATTGTGTCAATCACTATATCAGACCATGCTCCAGTAAGCTTAACGATTTGTTCGACATCTGTTGGTAGTATGGGACGAATATGGCGTTTTGAATGAATCTATTTTGGGCGATATGCAAAATAGGGAATCCCTGTCTTGCACATTAGCATTCTATTTTTGAAATTAATTTTCAATGAATCTGAAGAGGTATCTGATCAAATGGTATGGAAAGCCCATAAGGCAGTTATTAGAGGGGAATTCATTTCCATGGGTACGCCTATTAGAAAAGAGAGACCAAGAAAAATGGTAGAGCTTTTGGAGGAAATGCATAAACTTGAAATTAAACATAAGGCCCATTTAAATCCCGGGTATGTGTAGAGGTTGGAGAAATTGCGGGTCGATCTGAAGCAGTTTCTTGGTCGGAAAGTTCAAAATAAACGTAGGTATTTCGCCCACCGCTTTTATGAACAGGGGAATAATGCCCCGTACACACGATCAGAAATTCTGCCAGCAAAAGTCAGATGTGAGCATTTGGTCAGAAATTCCGACCGTGTGTATGCTCCATCGGACTTTTGCTGGCAGAATTCCAGCCAGCAAAATATTGAGAGCATGTTCTCCATTTTTCAGTCGAAAAAGTTCTGATCGGAAATTCCGATCGTCTGTACAAATTCCGACGCACAAAATTTCTACGCATGCTCAAAGCATTAAACTTAATTTTATTGGCTCGTCGTAGTGTTGTACGTCACCCCGTTCTTGACGGTCGAAAGTTCAGAGAAATTTTGTGTGCCCGTGTGTATGCAAGGCAAGCTTGAGCAGAATTCCATCGCAAAAACCATCCAAGATTTTTCTGCCGGAATTTCTGATCGTGTGTATGGGGTATGAGGGTGGGAAGTTACTGGCCAGACAATTAACCACTTGCTTACTGGGCACTTAAACCCCCCTCAGTCCCAGACCAATTTTCAGCTTTCAGCGCTGATGCACTTTGAATGACAATTGCGCGGGCATACAACACTGTACCCAAATGAAATTTTTATCATTTTTTTCCCACAAATAGAGCTTTCTTTTGGTGGTATTTAGTTACAGCTCGGAGTTTTATTTTTTGCTAAACAAACAAAAAAAGATGCAAAAAAATAAAAAAAATAAATCATGTTTTAATAGTTTGTTATAAAATTTTGCAAACGGGTCATTTTTCTCCTTCATTGAAGTGCGCTGATTAGGCGGCACTGATGGCTGCATTGGTGGGCACTGATGGGCTGCATTGGTGGGCACTGATGGGCTGCATTGGTGGGCACTGATAGGCTGCACTGGTGGGCACTGATAGGCATAGTTAAGGCGGCACTAATAGGCACAGATAAGGCGGCACCGATGGGCACAGATAAGGCGGCACTGATGGGCAAAGATGGGCACAGATAAGATGGCATGGATGGGTGGCACGGATAAGTGGCATGGATGGGTGGCACGGATGGGCACTGATAGGTACCACTGATAGATGGGACTGATGGGCACTGATAGGTGGCACTGATAGGTGGCTCTGATGGGCGGCACTGCTGGGCACTGATGGGCGGCACTGCTGGGCACTGATGGGCGGCACTGGGTCGCAGCACCTTTGAGGCAGATTGTGGGCACTGTGGGTGGCACTGTTGGTGGCACTGCTGGATGGCACTGTGGGTGGCATTGTGGGTGGCACTGTGGGCACTATGGGCACTGATGGGGGCACTGATGGGGGCACAGATGGGGGGCACTTACTTTTATTCAGGATGGCACGGCGGTGGGCAGGTGGGCACTGGCAGGGGGCAGGTGGTCAGCTGTATTGCTGGCCGTGATCGGGACTGATGTCCCGATCACGGCCGCCGGTGATCGGCTTTTTTTTTCTCTCCTCGCGCTGTCAGCGCGAGGAGGAATAATAGCCGATTACCGGCTCCGTTCTATCACATGATCAGCTGTCATTGGCTGACAGCTGATCACGTGATAAGGGGTCGGGATCGACCCCTTGCACGGATCGGTGATCAGGCGAGTCTCACGGACTCGCCGATCACAGGGCGCGCAGGCCGCTCGTATCCGGGACGACGTCAATAGACGTAGTCCCGGAAATGTGGGTCCGCGCTGATGCCGTCATTTGGCAATAGCGCGGATCCCAAGTGGTTAAAGAAACAACAAGACTTGCACCAAGTTCACACTTTTTAAAGGTACACGACAAACAGATAGTGGATTCCCAAGCAATAGCAGCTGAATTCCACAGCTCCTATGGGTCTTTGTATAATATAGATCCAGTTTCTACAGGAGCTGCAAAGGATGGATGTACAGATAGAATTCAGGAATATCTTAAGGCCTCAGATCTGCAGTCCATCCCTTCTGCAGCCCTGGAAGAAATGGAAAGAGCAGAAAGAGCAATCTCTATGGAGGAGCTGGGTGGAGTGATTGCTGCTTTGCCAGTGGGTAAAAGTGCAGGACCAGATGGTTTCAAAAATATGTACTATAAAAAGTTTTCCTTAATTTTACTGGCCCCTCTATGAAGGTACCTTAATTCCATTTCAGTATTAAATCCATTGCCCCCAGATGCATTGCTGGCCCATGTGACGGTTCTCCCAAAACCGCGGAAGGACCCTCCGCTTTGTGCCAGCTATAGACCCATCTCCCTCCTTAACTCTGACAACCAAGGTCCTGGCTAAGATTCTTGCCCTTAGATTACAAGATCATATGATAAAGCTGATTCACCCAGACCAAACAGGATTTCTGAAAGGTAGAGAGGCTAGAGATAACACTATCCGACCCTTGCATGTATTGCACTGGAGGCACAATGGACTGAATCAGACGTGTAGTGGGAGTTTATGCGTGATGGGCATGAGAGAATGGCTGATGGGTTGGGTGATGGCACTAGTGATGGACGAACGTTTCGCCCGGCGGTCGTTTCGCGGCGAATTTCCGACTTTCGCCGTCCGCGGGTTCGAACGCCTTTTTCCGTCGTTCGCCCCGGCGGACTTACGTGTTTAATGTATACAAGAACTTTAACCTTTCGTGACACGTTTATCATGTGTTACAGGACAACCAATTGAGACATGACAGCTCATGGACACTTGGACATTCCCCCTAACCTATAAATACACCCGATCCGGTGGCCATTTTACATTCTTTCTTCTGTCACTGTAGGGAAAGGATCCTGTGTGGAGTAGGGACAGAGAAAACGCTAGCTATTTGGTACACAAAAGTTCTTTTCAGGACTGGTATAGGTGTTAGGTCAGCAGCCTGAGTTTCTTTTGTCAGTTTAGATAAAGGGACAGAGCGCTGTATGCTGCTATTTTAGGGACAGCTCAGCCAGATTAGTCTTTCTTCATCATCATCATCATCATCATCATTAGCTGTTACTATCAGGTCCACAAAAGAGCTGTTCCAGCTAATCGTTCCAGCCTACTCTTTTTTGCCAATTTGTATAGGGACAGGCAGGAAGCAGTGTGTCAGGCAGTGAGGATAATTTTAAAGACTTGCTGTTACTATTAGTTCCACAAAGGTTCTTTTCAGGACTGGTATCAGTGGTACGGTAATAGGCTTGTACACGTATAATATTCTTTCTTCCAAATATAGAAAGAATATTATACTTGACTGCTGCCCTTCTGCTGCAGTCTGCTAATCATTCACAACTCACTTGTTCCACAAAGCTCTTTATCAGGACTGGTAACTTGGTCTGTCTAGGGTGCTACGGTACATAGGCTTGGGTGCGGTACAGTCTGCTGTTCTGTAAGGACCGCTATCGGTCCACAATACATAGGGTTGCCGTGCACTACTGCTGACCGCTGCCCTATACTGCAGCAGTCCTTCAGCGGTATAGGGACTGACGCACAGTCTGCTAAACACTAATACACAACCTGCTTGGTCCACAAAAGTTCTTATAAGGACTGGTAACTTGGTATAGGGTGCTACGGTACATAGGCCTGAGTGCGTTACAGTCTGCTGTTCTGTAAGGACCGCTATCGGTCCACAATACATAGGGTTGACGTGCACTACTGCTGACCGCTGCCCTATACTGCAGCAGTCCTTCAGCGGTATAGGGACTGACGCACAGTCTGCTAAACACTAACACACAACCTGCTTGGTCCACAAAAGTTCTTATAAGGACTGGTAACTTGGTATAGGGTGCTACGGTACATAGGCCTGAGTGCAGTACAGTCTGCTGTTCTGTAAGGACCGCTATCGGTCCACAATACATAGGGTTGCCGTGCACTACTGCTGACCGCTGCCCTATACTGCAGCAGTCCTTCATTGGTATAGGGACTGACGTACAGTCTGCTAATCACTAACACACAACCTGCTTGGTCCACAAAAGTTCTTATAAGGACTGGTAACTTGGTATAGGGTGCTACGGTACATAGGCCTGAGTGCGTTACAGTCTGCTGTTCTGTAAGGACCGCTATCGGTCCACAATACATAGGGTTGCCGTGCACTACTGCTGACCGCTGCCCTATACTGCAGCAGTCCTTCAGCGGTATAGGGACTGACGCACAGTCTGCTAAACACTAACACACAACCTGCTTGGTCCACAAAAGTTCTTATAAGGACTGGTAACTTGGTATAGGGTGCTACGGTACATAGGCCTGAGTGCAGTACAGTCTGCTGTTCTGTAAGGACTGCTATCGGTCCACAATACATAGGGTTGCCGTGCACTACTGCTGACCGCTGCCCTATACTGCAGCAGTCCTTCAGCGGTATAGGGACTGACGCACAGTCTGCTAAACACTAATACACAACCTGCTTGGTCCACAAAAGTTCTTATAAGGACTGGTAACTTGGTATAGGGTGCTACGGTACATAGGCCTGAGTGCAGTACAGTCTGCTGTTCTGTAAGGACCGCTATCGGTCCACAATACATAGGGTTGCCGTGCACTACTGCTGACCGCTGCCCTATACTGCAGCAGTCCTTCAGCGGTATAGGGACTGACGTACAGTCTGCTAATCACTAACACACAACCTGCTTGGTCCACAAAAGTTCTTATAAGGACTGGTAACTTGGTATAGGGTGCTACGGTACATAGGCCTGAGTGCGTTACAGTCTGCTGTTCTGTAAGGACCGCTATCGGTCCACAATACATAGGGTTGCCGTGCACTACTGCTGACCGCTGCCCTATACTGCAGCAGTCCTTCAGCGGTATAGGGACTGACGCACAGTCTGCTAAACACTAACACACAACCTGCTTGGTCCACAAAAGTTTTTATAAGGACTGGTAACTTGGTATAGGGTGCTACGGTACATAGGCCTGAGTGCAGTACAGTCTGCTGTTCTGTAAGGACCGCTATCGGTCCACAATACATAGGGTTGACGTGCACTACTGCTGACCGCTGCCCTATACTGCAGCAGTCCTTCAGCGGTATAGGGACTAAGAGTTTTGTCACAGGGTGATTTAAAAAATGACAGGCAGAGGAAGAGGCAGGCCCTTCCGCAGGGGTGGTAGGGGTAGGGCAGGAGCAACAGCCTTGAGCCAAAGTGGGAAGTTGCAGAAGGTGCGTTCAATTACTTTAAAGGACGCACCAGACTTGGTTGAGTGGCTCACTCAGCCTTATTCTTCTGCACCCTCCTCATCCTCTCGATCTGCACCCTCTTCTTCACTCTCTGCTATGTGCACCCCCAAAGACACTACCACCAACAACACCACCACCACCACATACCTTCCGCTTGAGTGCAAATGGGGGCCTTCATGCTCCAGTGTTTTAATAGGGACCCCCGTATAAAAAGCATGAGGGTCAAGGACCAGTACTGGGTGGCAACGTACTTAGATCCCCGGTACAAACACAAAATGGCGGAAATGTTACCGCCGTCGCAGAGGGCTGTCAGAATGCAGCACTTCCAGGCCTTGCTTCGAGAAATGCTGCATTCTGCTTTTGCGTGCGCTGGCAGAGGAGCAATTCCCACTCCCAGAGAAGGATTTGCGGGTACCAATCCAACAGCGCCTGCAAGAAGAGGCCGGTTTGAAGATGTGTTGGTGACTTCGGATATGAGGTCATTCTTTCAGCCGACCCATCGACAGGTGTCATCCGGATCCAGCATCAGGGAACGCCTAGACCGTCAGGTGTCCGACTACATTGGGTTAACGGCCGATGTGGACGCTCTGAGGAGTGATGAACCCCTAGACTACTGGGTGGGCAGGCTTGACCTCTGGCCAGAGCTTGCCCAATTTGCAATCGAACTGTTGGCTTGCCCCTCATCCAGTGTCCTGTCCGAAAGGACGTTCAGCGCAGCAGGGGGGATTGTGACCGATAAGCGTACTCGCCTAGCTCACGACAGTGTTAACTACCTCACATTTCTAAAAATGAATGAGGCATGGATCTCGGAGGAATTCAACACATGTGATCAGTAGACCATGTATATGTCTATAAACAATTTTTGGAATCAAGCACACAGACCTTCTTAATTCATTTGGCTCACTTCCCTGACCCAAAAAAGCACACCGTACTATATGCCCCTACCCTCCTCTTTGAAGAGGTTGAGCGGTGTCATATTTCTACTGGGGCTGCTTATTATGAGGGGTTCCCACCATCCCTGTGCTGTGCTGACTTCCTCCTGGGTGTTCTTATTATGAGGGGCTCCCACCATCCCTGTGCTGTGCTGACTTCCTCCTGGGGGTTCTTATTATGAGGGGATCACACCATCCCTGTGCTGTGCTGACTTCCTCCTGGGGCTGCTTACGGTGCTGCTGTCAGCGCTGTATGTCACGGAGCTGCTGTCAGCGCTGTATGTCACGGAGCTGCTGTCAGCGCTGTATGTCACGGAGCTGCTGTCAGCGCTGTATGTCACGGAGCTGCTGTCAGCGCTGTATGTCACGGAGCTGCTGTCAGCGCTGTATGTCACGGAGCTGCTGTCAGCGCTGTATGTCACGGAGCTGCTGTCAGCGCTGTATGTCACGGAGCTGCTGTCAGCGCTGTATGTCACGGTGCTGCTGTCAGCGCTGTATGTCACGGAGCTGCTGTCAGCGCTGTATGTCACGGAGCTGCTGTCAGTGCTGTATGTCACGGAGCTGCTGTCAGCGCTGTATGTCACGGAGCTGCTGTCAGCGCTGTATGTCACGGAGCTGCTGTCAGCGCTGTATGTCACGGTGCTGCTGTCAGCGCTGTATGTCACGGAGCTGCTGTCAGCGCTGTATGTCACGGAGCTGCTGTCAGTGCTGTATGTCACGGAGCTGCTGTCAGCGCTGTATGTCACGGAGCTGCTGTCAGCGCTGTATGTCACGGAGCTGCTGTCAGCGCTGTATGTCACGGTGCTGCTGTCAGCGCTGTATGTCACGGAGCTGCTGTCAGCGCTGTATGTCACGGAGCTGCTGTCAGCGCTGTATGTCACGGAGCTGCTGTCAGCGCTGTATGTCACGGAGCTGCTGTCAGCGCTGTATGTCACGGAGCTGCTGTCAGCGCTGTATGTCACGGTGCTGATGTCAGTGCTCTGTATTACGGTGCTGCTGTCAGTGCTCTGTATCTCCTGCACCCTCTTGTTTGCCTACCCTGGTCCCTGACCTTCCCTCTCCTCCATTGCCTTCATTAGCTCCATAGTCCTGAATTGTCAGAACAATTTCCCAAATAAAAAAAAAATGCTTGTAGTTATCGATCCCAAATTCACCTCATACATGTATTATGCTATTGTCCAGGTGGTGGGACTACGTGCTACCCCCTAATAATTACCCCGTGGCCGCAAATTCGACCTAAAGGTTTGCGAAATTCGCCTCCCATTGAAGTCAATGGAGCCCGCGGCGAACGGTCGTTTTCGCGAACGTTTGTGTCCGTTCGCGTTTCGCGTTCGCGAAACGTCCCGTCGGAAGTTCGTCCATCACTAGATGGCACTATACGTGGGTCCCAGAGCAAGGCTTAAAGTTAATGGTAAATTATTTTGAGATCTGGAATGGGACTAGGCAGGGGTGCCCACTATCCCCATTATTATTCGCTATGGTGCTGGAGCCCTTTCTGCGAACAAGGGGAAATGGGAAGATCAGAGGAATCTGTATTGGATCAATGGAACACAAGATCTCAGCTTACGCCGACGGTTTATTGTTATATCTTTCCTCCTCTCAAGAATCCCTTACTGAATTGATGTTAGAAATAAGTAAGTTTGGTTTTGTATCTAATTTTAAAATAAACATCAAGAAGTCGGTACTGATGTCGAGCCATGTCCCTTCAGGGATCAAACGCCACAGGGCATTTTGATTCTATATCCTGTTTGGGATTTATATCTCTCCGGGTGCAAAACGTCTATATGACCTAAAATATGGACCCTTGGTGGTATCTATATTAAAGGACTAGAAATTCTAGAATTCCTAGAATTATTTATGCTTTACATACAGTACCTATAGCACTCCCACATATATTCTTTAAACAGATACAAAGGGCATTTACAACGTTTGTGTGGGGAGATCATCACCCTAGGCTGGCATATGAGATTTTGAGGAGACCTAAATGGGAGAGGGGAGTGGGGCTTCCGGATATAGCGACATGCTACAGAGCCATGGCCCAGGTGTGTATTATGAACTGGTGTCATGATTCTGTCAGCCATCTTTGGGTGCCTTTTGGAAAAGACATTAGCAGGTAGGAGCCTGCTGGGAGCCCCATGGATCCTGGCTTCCTGTAGGGGTTTATCCGAATGGGTATCACCATTAACAAGAACAACACTATCCATATGGGATAGAATGAATAATACTGGAAACTATGACACCATTTGGAGGAATTCCCCTGGTTTCCCACAGGGGGGAGAGAAGGGAAGTTTAGATCAATGGGGAATGGGTGGAAAGGGCAATTGTGCAGGAGTGGCCCCATAGGGCAACCTGTTACCTTTTGGCAGAGTTAATTTTTACCCTAGGAGAAATTCCCATGGCCATGTGGGGATACCGTCAAATGGTGGATTTGTTTAATAAGTGGAAGCATCAGATCAAGCCAGTGAACTCGCTTACTACTTTTGAATTATAGTATGCCAATATACCAGAGTTGGGCCACACGTTGCCCCGAATGTATAAATTAGTTCTGAGTGCCCAGTGTACAACAATTCCCTACTTTATAAGAGAATAGGAAAGAGAGATGGGCCATCATTTTTACATCTGAACAAATTCAAAGATTGTTTAGGGCAGCACACCATACTTCAATAAGTTCCCATATACAGGAAATATCATACAAAGTTTTGACAAGATAGGACCGTACATCGGTTAGGCTTGCACAGATATACCCATTGGCAGATGTTAGATGCTGGAGGGGATGTAACCAAAGGCATTCATTTCTTCATTTATGGTGGTTTTGCCCAAAGATTAAAGCATTTTGGGAGGCAATAGCACCATGGATCAAAAAAATGACACTTAGACCTATAGAATTCTCCCCATTACACTTTCTCTTCCATGGGATGCCATCATCTGCTAGGTTCTATAGCAAAAGTGTTACTCCACATTTGCTAAATGCAGCTAAAATGCTGATACTCAGATTTTGAAAAAAGTCCAGATGTCCCACTATAATGGGTTGGAAGAGGGATTTGGAAAAAACAATGGAAGCAGAGAGATGGGTAAATATGGTTAAAGACCAACAGAATAAATTTAAAGATACATGGGCAGGATGGCTGTACTACTCCTCAGAAATAGGGGAGGATTAAACCCTACGGGGGTAGTGCTGTGCTGTGGATCGGATAGTCTGAAGGGTGCATCTGGTGAGGGGAAACTGGGGGGGGGGGGGGGGGTGTTTCTTTGGGAAATACAGTGGAGAGATGATTGATGTCATTAACCACTTAAGCCCCGGACCAATTTGCAGCCAAAGGACCAAGCCCCTTTTTGCGTTTCGGCACTGCATCGCTGTAACTGACAATTGCGTGCGACATGGCTCCCAAACAAAATTGGCGTCCTTTTTTCTCAAGTCATCTTCCAGGACGGCACACCTGAGAAATGAGAGGCTCCTCCCTACAGGAAACACAATCAATCGACAGCTGTTTTAAGTCCCCACCCTTCCCCTTGATCCTCAGTTTTTGATTGTGTTTCTCCCTACACAGCGAAACTGTTTGTTTTTTTCCAAATGACCCGAAGCCTGGGGCTGGTGGTCTCCCCCTGGGAGCCGGACCACAAGCCTGGGAAGCCTCTGGGTCTGGTAGGATATTCTTGTCCTTCCTGGGGGGTTCCCCTATCTTTTCCTCAGGGCGGGCAGCAGAAATTGGAAGAGCCCCCCTGAGAGCTGAAGGACCCTGGGTACAGTGGTGTACCCAGAACTTCAGGGGCCATTATCCTGTCTCCCCCTCCTTACCTGTACAGGTGGCTGTTCAGACAAGGGTGCTGGCCATCGGTTCTTTCCAGGGGGATCTTGTCCCCGACTCCTGGGTCCCCGGTAGCTCGCGTGGGCTGCCGGAGAGGGCGTGGCAACAAGCACCCGCGTCATTTTCAAACTTCGGGAAAATGGCAGCGGCGTTCTTACCCAGGAGGGAAGGCTGAGAGTCAGTAGGAGCAGGCGCCCACATCCTCCTTTCTCTAGAGCGAGGAGGCACCAGTTTACTACGGTGTATGTCTGCCTTAACCACCTCAGATATGAAGATGGGAATGAGGAATGGAAGGCATTGCCCCCCCCCATGTATATAGACTGACTGACTGGTACAGTGCAGGACACAGCCTAACCTAGCACCTCCCTATGGGGACAGCAGTTGGGGGGGGGGGGAGCACTTTGGCGGCTATCCTCCTTGCGTGTGGACCATAAGGATGGAAAAGCAAGCCCGCTGGCTGTGGCAAAAAGAGGAAGACGACAACGGTGAGTACTTTACTTTCCTTTTGCCGTGGGAAATTAGCTGCAAAATCCCCAATTCCAGCCAGAGGGTTTCTGGGCATTTGAGATCTCACCTGGGGTCTGGATTCAAATAGCCCTTAAGCTTCTGCTAAAAACACCAGCTGCAGCCCCTCTTACATCAGAGAAGCTGTATGGTGGACAGGTGGTGCAGAGGAACGAGTGTGGCTAAACCACCTCAGATGAGAAAGAGGTAGGTAGGCCATTGCTCCCCCTTCCCCGTGTATATACTGACTGGTGCAGTGCAGAACTTGGGGTCGGGATACAAATAGCGCAGACGCCACTGCTAAAACCACCAGCCACAGCTCCCTCTTACAGCAGAGACACTGTGGTTATCGCAGCAGTAGGTTGCCAGCCTCTCCCTACATGCCCAGTTGTGGTACATTTAGTAGGGATGAATATAGCGTACAGAGGGGACCTGGTAGATACAAAGTTACTTACAGGCCAGGTATACCACTGAACAGGTTATTAATTGGGCAGTGGTTGGTGGATTCAGAAGCTCCCCTGGTCAGCAGGTGCACTAGGTTACCGGCCCTATTAGCCCAGCTGCTAGGAATCTGAAGTTGCTTCACAATGTTTAAAAGCTGACCTAACATTCAAGGATGGGCAGAGACCAAGCTACTGTGTGGCACAGTAGGGGTTCCCTTGTCACAGATCCTCCTTTTGGAGGTTGCCTGCTATAGTTAACTTTCATAAGCTCCAACCTCCCACTCCACCTTTACACTGTGTTTATATTATAGTGTAGGAGGTAAGAAGAAACTTTTTTTTATTGGTTTGGGCTACAATCCACTCAGTGGCAGATTCACCATAGATCGCTCCCTACATCCTTTTAATTGAGGATTTTCTGTGCAAACCTATGCAAGAGCTACATAATTGATTGCTTGAAGCCTGCAAATAGCTATTTACCTCCCAGGCTAAACTGGTAACCACCTCTTCTAGAGAGGTCTTAAATTGGTCTCTAGGGCTGGGCTCATTGAGACTTTAGTTGCTAATCAGCACCACCTGGATATGTGCTGGCTAGCGTTTGCTCAGTCTATGGAGGTAAGGTAGGACAACAACTACTACTAATAGTAGGGTGTCCAACCATTTTAGGATCTGTTCCTTCTCTGGTGGTGAAGGTTTAGTATCTACAGCCCAGGCTATGCCTATGAAATAAATTGCCTGTTGGTTATTTCATAAAGGGATAGACCATGACTCCTCATTGGCTGCACACCAGTAGACCTCAGTAGTGAAGGTTTGTGCTTGCTGGGATGTTTTTGTGGCACAGCAGAAATACACATTGAGATTTGTGACATCTCTGCTTAATAAGGACTATATTGCTGTACATCAGAAATGCACTGCACTGAAGCTTGTTTTCTGTCCTTTATATACTAAAGGTACTGCTTTGTTTGGCTACAGATCAGAAGAATACAACAGTGAAGGTGGTCTGTACTTTCTGGTTTTGTGTTGCACAGCAGAAATGCACATCATTGAGTCTGGTGACATCTCTGCTCATAATGGTTATATTGCTGCACATCAGACATACACAAGATTGAGGTCTGTCTGTGGGGCTTTGTGTCCTGTTTTACTGCCTTGTTGGTTACTTATCAGAAAGGCAGCAGTGAAGTCTGATGGTCCTGATTTGCGTGGCGCTGTGCTGATTCAGACAGTGCTATTAACAGCAATGGCTGCCGAGTTTAAACATGCGATTTGACATGTTGAGTCGCATGACAAATCATTTCAATATGGATGTGCTATCTCTATTCATAGTGTTTTATTGTTGCACATCAGATTTATACAGCATTAAGGTCTGTGAGGTTTTGTGTCCTGTATTACTGCCTTATCAGAAAGGCAGCAGTGAAAATTGATGGTTCGAATTTGTTGGGCTACATAGTAGAAATACAAATTGAACCCCTGCCAGGTGTAGTACATATACTGCCTTTGGTAATCCATGTAGCACCACAAAGTGGTGTTGTGCTGATTTTAGCCATGCGATTTGACATGTTGAGTCGCAAGGCCAAATCGCTTCAATATGGATGTGCTATCTCTATTCAGAATTGTTATATTGTTGCACATCAGACATATACAAGATTGAAGGTTGTCTGTCCTTTTATGTCTTGCATATACTGCCTTATTGGCTGCATATCAGAAAGGACACAGCAGTGAAGGTTGCTTGTCTTTTTTCTGATTTTGTTTTTGCTGCTCAGCTGAGAGACACATTGAGGATGGTGGCCTCTCTGCTCAGTATTGGTATATTACTACACATCAGACATACACAAAGATTGAATGTTTGTGTCCTGTATGTCCTATATTTTGATCACTTATAGTTTGCACATAGGTGACTTTGGCATATTGTAATATGGTTTAGTGTAGACTCATAATATCTACAGCAGTATGCCCCGGATTTGTTATATCATAGTAATGATATGCCCTGTTTAAACTAATATAGGTGATGGGGTAGGCATACAGGTATTTTAGATAGGCAATAAGGATAAGGTTTTGTTATTAGTATCCTGGCCGGTATGCTGATGGCTTGCACGGCGGGACCTAATCATGTAACAATAAACAAAGCAGAAGGTTTTCTTCATTTCCTTCCCCTTAAGCTAGATAGTGATTTTTAGCAGGCCGTTGTTATGACGATCGCTTATACGGCGATGTCATTACATTGTCACATCGAATGCGAGGAGAGGGGGCCGGACGTGGGCGTTATTTTGATCTGGCTTCCCGCCCCGCAAGGTATTTAAATTGACTAGCTGCGTTGCCTGGCCACGCCCACGGACGAAGACGTGATGACGAAACGCGTATGGGCGTGACCAGGCAGCTATACGTCACCAGAGCAGGCTATTCGGAGTGGTTACCCGGGACCCGCCGTGGAAGCTGAGGCAGTATTCGACCAAACGCGCTCAGGACTGCGGTGAGACCACCTCGTTATCGCTGCAAGTGACATTTTAAATGTGACATTTTGCTGTGCACATTGTGTACGTATGATTTTAAGCGCATGAGTGTTTTTAATGAATAAAGCTGTGTTGCACTATGGAATCTATATTTTATTGTTTTCTATATGTGGATCTGGAGCTGTGAATGAGAATTAAGTGAACTCTTATCGGTGAGAGAGCAGGGAGCCCGAGAGAGAGGAACCTATGGTGTTATGATAAGACGATTTTCCGGAGGGACACTAGTGGGACTACTTCTGCAGCCGTAGTGAAGTGCCTGTTAACCCTTTGGGTTCTGGTGAGTGAATTACCATAAGGGGTGTCACCGGCCGTCAGACCCTTCGCACACTGGTGTTCTCTTCTTCGGAGATGGATCTGCTTATCTGAACTTTTTTCCAAAGTGTGATAGCTCAATTGAATATTGAGTCATATATGTTTGGAGATATTATGGACACTTGCTAGTGACTTTTTTTAGACACTGAGTTATTATCCTCCATGTATTTATTATATTTTATCCTCTATATATTTATTATATTTTATTTTTTGATTATTTCCCCTTTTTTGTTTTAGCGCTGTCAATATAGTATATGCGGGGTAATTAGGGTACGGATACGGTATACTATATATTTTTGTGATTTTGTCCTTCTGTATGATAGCAGCTTGTTAGGGTGAGTTTTGACTTACTGCATAGGGCGCTGGGATCATTGGCTGTCACTTTCAATATTTTGTGTGCACATTCCAGTGATACTAGTACTTGTTACATTGTTTTATTTACCCTGAGCGAACATGGAGGCAGTCAATTTTTTGAGGGATCGACAGATCGATTTAGAAACAGTTTTTTCCTATGAAGGGGGAGAACTTGAGGATAATGATTACACCGAAACTTTGACAGCTCTGGCCAACACCCTGGAGAAACAAGTCCGTACATGGTGGGATATCTGTACGTTTGAACAATATCTCAAGGACAAATTAATAATGAGAAGTCTGAGGTGGGATGTGGCACCTCAAGACGGCCTTGATGATATTTGCTCTATGTCAGAGTGGCTTGATTTTTTTAATGGTGTTGGCTACAAATTGCAACAACTAGTCTTAACGCGTAAAAAGAAAAAAATGGTGATCCTGGAAAAAAGGATTGCAGATTTACAAGCATCACTCGAACCAATAAGGGGCAGTCCACAATGGGTTTCTTTTAATAATGATATTCAGAAGAAGTTAGAAAAGGTCGATAGAGAAACACAGAAAAAGAAAATAAAAAAATTTAGGAGAGATTACAATGACTTCAGAAACCATACTATTTATAGCTGGCAAGAAGGTAATAGGCCACCAACACAAGAAGTGACTAATGAGGGTAGAGTAGTGATTCAATCATCATCAGGAACATCAAAAAATTCTGGGAATATCCCTAGAATGTCTGATGAAGTCCTGCCAAAAAAATTAAACTTAGTAAGTAAAAAATCCCAGAAAAATCAGGGATACCACCAACCAAATAAGGGATATAGGGACCCTCGCCCGGTATATAATCAACAAGGGCCTAATCAGGTTGACACATACAACCGATTTACACCATTAATGAGATCATCCTCACCTCATAATACTCAGAGGCCCCCTTTTTTAGGGAGAGGAGGGAGAGGGCAATGGAGAGGGAGATCAAGAGGGGGACGTCCATGGAGGGGCCGACCGCCGTACCCTCCAACCACTCAGAACACTCAGGAATGGAGGCAACCCCAAGATTGGGGAATACCATACAGCCCAATCAGGCAATTAAAAACCATCACAAAAGAGGCTGCAGAGCCGGTAAGCGCCTCAAGCAAAAAAAGACGCAGGGAGACGGAATGACAGGGATTTACAATCTGACCCAAGCAATTTTATCCCAGAAGGAGAAGAACATTTTGAACGCTGGTTTAAAATGCTCTGTTCGGCAGACTATGAACAAATTTAATGTCTATATTGACGTACATAAATATGTACGTAAGATTAATATTAAGAAATACATGCTTTCAAACAATAGCATGATAATGAATAATAGGAACAGTGAGACAATAGGCATTAATAGTGGACTCAGGAACAAGTCATTGTTTAATCCTTCATTACCTTCTAATCATCAGGTGGAGGTTTTTAAGCAATCAGTGCTCAGAGACTTGAATATCCTTCCTTTGAAGAAAAATCTCTGTCCCAAACACATTAAAGAAGGGATTAAAGCCCTAGAGGAGAGGAAGGATATAATAGTCCGACCAGCTGACAAAGGGGGAGGTGTGGTACTTCTTGACAAGCAGTTTTATCATACTCAGCTGATTAATATGCTGTCAGACCAAACAACGTATACACCATTAGTTAAAGATCCCACAAAGTCTTATCGTAAGGATTTGACGAATCTGGTGAATTATGGGTATTGTATGCGTGTTTTAACGAAGAAAGAACAATTGTTTCTGGTACCGAGTTATAACAGAATTCCTAACATCTATACACTACCCAAAATTCATAAAGATCAGAGTGACCCCCCGGCCAGACCAATTGTTAATGGGATTAACTCAGTGACTGCAAGGATTGGACAATATCTAGACCACTTCTTGCAGATGAGTGTAGTCACTACACGTTCCTATTTGAAAGATACCACTAGTTTTCTAAAATTGCTACGGGAGGTTGAGTTCCCTGCAGAAGCTGAGATTTATCTGGTAACGGCGGATGTAGCCTCGCTCTACACTATCATACAACATGAGGACGCTCTGTTGGCTCTCAACTGGGCTTTCTCCCAGAGAGATGATTTGCCTTTTATCCAGAAGAAATTTTTGAGTATGTCTCTTGAGTTTTGCCTCTCTCACAACTACTTTTGGTATAATGACAAATTCTATAACCAAAAGAAAGGGGTTGCGATGGGTTCAAAGTTCGCACCGAGTTTGGCTAATTTATTTATGAGCCAATGGGAGGATTTTCGCATTTTTGCAAACCGAAGAAGTGAACTATTATTTTATCAAAGGTATATTGATGATTTGTTTTTCATTTGGCAGGGCACTGAGGATTCCTTGATGAGCTTCTCCGATAGTTTAAATAATAATAACAACAATATTAAATTAGAGTTCAGTTGGAGTAAACAAACTATTAATTTTCTCGATGTAACAGTAATGAGAGAGAGGACTAACCTATCCACAAAGGTGTTTTTCAAACCCACGGACAGAAACAGTTTTATCCCCATTCATAGTGGTCATCACCCCCTTTGGTTAAGGGGGATTCCAAAGGGACAGTTTCTCCGTGTGAGGAGAAACTGTACTTCTGATGCTGATTACCTGACACAAGTGTCCCTAGTTAGAGACAAATTTGTTGAAAAGGGTTACCCAGCTGAGATTTTGGACCAAGAGTTACAACGGGTTCTTCGGGTTCCTCAGGAACAATGTTTACGACCCAAAGAAAATAAAACTGGAAACACACAGGAATGGAGTTTTATTAGTACTCTACATACTCAATATAAAGAGGTGGAGGGTATTATCCAAAAATATTGGAATATTCTTAAATTGGATAAGACTCTCAGGGACGTCATTCCGGATAGACCTAGGTTTATATATAGGCGGAACTCCTCCTTTGGGGATAAATTAGTTAAAAAGGTACTGGATCCTCCCTCTAAACCGCTTATGTTTTGGGATAGAGCTGGCTTTTATGCCTGTCGCAACTGCCGGGCTTGCAAATCAGTTTGTAATCATCTAAGAGGGTTGGTCCAGTTCACCTCCACTGGTAATGGACAAAATTTCAAAATCGATCAATTCATTACATGTGTTACCACGCATGTAGTATATGTCCTCCAGTGCCCATGCGGGCTTATGTATGTAGGACGTACTAAGAGAAAGCTATGCACCAGGATAGCAGAACATATTTATAACATCTCCATCGGTTATAAAGAGCATAGTGTTTCCCTACATTTTAGACGTGAACATGGTAGGGACCCAACTGGACTCAAGTTTTGGGGAGTGGATAGGATCTTTCCTGATTGGAAGGGCAGCAACCTAGTCCGGGAGATATCCAAGCGAGAAACGGAATGGATTTTCCGTACAAATACTTTGAGTCCTTTTGGTTTGAATATAGAGTTAGATATTAACTGCTTTATTAGTGATTACTGATTTTATCTATTATAGAACAGTTGGGATTTGAGTTTGAGTGTATTTTATTTTTATTTTTATTTTTATTTTTATATTTATTTTTATTTTTATTTATTTTTATTTTTATTTTTATTTTATTTTCATATTTATTTTTATTTTTATATTTATTTTCATTTTTAATTTTATTTTTATTTATTTATTTTTATTTTTTATTTTATTTATTTGTCTTATATTTTCTTTTATCATATTATTTTATTTTCATTTTCATTTTTTCTCACCTTTGTCATCTAGACTGGATAATTGGGATTTTGTGCTTATTGGTCGATCAGTGAATGATAATTTTGATCACTTATAGTTTGCACATAGGTGACTTTGGCATATTGTAATATGGTTTAGTGTAGACTCATAATATCTACAGCAGTATGCCCCGGATTTGTTATATCATAGTAATGATATGCCCTGTTTAAACTAATATAGGTGATGGGGTAGGCATACAGGTATTTTAGATAGGCAATAAGGATAAGGTTTTGTTATTAGTATCCTGGCCGGTATGCTGATGGCTTGCACGGCGGGACCTAATCATGTAACAATAAACAAAGCAGAAGGTTTTCTTCATTTCCTTCCCCTTAAGCTAGATAGTGATTTTTAGCAGGCCGTTGTTATGACGATCGCTTATACGGCGATGTCATTACATTGTCACATCGAATGCGAGGAGAGGGGGCCGGACGTGGGCGTTATTTTGATCTGGCTTCCCGCCCCGCAAGGTATTTAAATTGACTAGCTGCGTTGCCTGGCCACGCCCACGGACCAAGACGTGATGACGAAACGCGTATGGGCGTGACCAGGCAGCTATACGTCACCAGAGCAGGCTATTCGGAGTGGTTACCCGGGACCCGCCGTGGAAGCTGAGGCAGTATTCGACCAAACGCGCTCAGGACTGCGGTGAGACCACCTCGTTATCGCTGCAAGTGACATTTTAAATGTGACATTTTGCTGTGCACATTGTGTACGTATGATTTTAAGCGCATGAGTGTTTTTAATGAATAAAGCTGTGTTGCACTATGGAATCTATATTTTATTGTTTTCTATATGTGGATCTGGAGCTGTGAATGAGAATTAAGTGAACTCTTATCGGTGAGAGAGCAGGGAGCCCGAGAGAGAGGAACCTATGGTGTTATGATAAGACGATTTTCCGGAGGGACACTAGTGGGACTACTTCTGCAGCCGTAGTGAAGTGCCTGTTAACCCTTTGGGTTCTGGTGAGTGAATTACCATAAGGGGTGTCACCGGCCGTCAGACCCTTCGCACACTGGTGTTCTCTTCTTCGGAGATGGATCTGCTTATCTGAACTTTTTTCCAAAGTGTGATAGCTCAATTGAATATTGAGTCATATATGTTTGGAGATATTATGGACACTTGCTAGTGACTTTTTTTAGACACTGAGTTATTATCCTCCATGTATTTATTATATTTTATCCTCTATATATTTATTATATTTTATTTTTTGATTATTTCCCCTTTTTTGTTTTAGCGCTGTCAATATAGTATATGCGGGGTAATTAGGGTACGGATACGGTATACTATATATTTTTGTGATTTTGTCCTTCTGTATGATAGCAGCTTGTTAGGGTGAGTTTTGACTTACTGCATAGGGCGCTGGGATCATTGGCTGTCACTTTCAATATTTTGTGTGCACATTCCAGTGATACTAGTACATGTCCTATATTTACTGCCTTATCGTTTGTATATCAGGCTAAGCAGTGTTTCTCATGGATCTACCTTTCTGCATCTTAGGGATACACAGCAGGGGTTTGTTGGCTGCAATCCTCCAGGGAGTCACAGCATTGGGGACCCCTTACTTGTTCGACCTGAAAATTGCTATTTGTTTTTTTTTCCCTGCGACCTGTGTAATCTTGAGGTCTGTGGATCCAGGAATCAGGGACTGCTGGTGTCGCACAGACACAAATGGTACCCATTGGAAGCCATAGTATATGACTTCTCATGCGTCTTGCAGTCCCAAGTCGCAGGTTGGGTCGCATGGGTGTGGGAACCCTAAACTTATCTGTCCCTTCTGATTGAGGTTTTGCTACACAGCAGGAATACTCATCATGGCGTTATTGTTTTATTTTGCAGCAGACCAGAAAGATTGCAGCTGTAAAGGCTGTCTGTCTTTTTCCTCAGTGTCTGCTTTTATGTTGTTGCACAGCAGAAATACTCAAGATTGAAGCTTGTTGGTGCTTTCTGTTTCAGAAAAACACAATGCTGCAGGTTGCTTGTGTCCTTTCTCAGTGTTGGTTCTATCTGAACTACACTACAGAAGTGCATGACAGAAAGGATTGTCTTGTGTTCCATATTTTTCCCTGTGGCATAGCAGAAATGCACAACACGGGAGTTGGTGTTCATATTAATCTTATAACTGTGGTGGTTTGTCAGAAATACACAACATAGAAGTTTGGGTCTTTCTGTCTTTATAGCCTTGTTTTGCTGTACATAGGTAAAGCACAACAGTAAAGGGGGTTCCTGTCCTTTCCGTATTTATATATCAGTTATGACCTAGCTAGCTGCACTAAAGAAATACGCAGCATTTAGGGTTTGCTTGAGTCTTAATGTTTTTACGTCTTGGCAGCACATCAGAAAACCAGACTATGAGGACTGTTTGTCTACGTTGAGGTTCAGATTTGGGTCTCTTCCCATATTTGATATATTGGTTTAGCTAGTCACACTCAGGCACACAACATTGTTGTCTATGCTTGTGTCCTTTCTCTCTAAATCTATTGTGCCGTGCCCACAATCTATGATCATTTTATTTGTGATATTAATAATGCATGTATCACCTTTTTGTATTTCAGCCTTCTTTTCCATGGAGGGGCCAAGAGTTCGGGCTGCAGCTGCCACATGTCAGAAAACCTTGACCACTTGCATTCAGGGATGCCAGAACCATTTCCTAGGGTTGAAGCCCTGTAGGGTTATGGGACACTGGAGGAAGGGGATAATGATTCGCCCTGTTTAGTAAGAATTTGGAGAGTTCTATTCAGAGGAGTATTAGGGCCTAAGGATGAAGTATAAAGATGTATACCCGATCGAATAGGTTTCGGCTCGGTGCATGGCCTTCATTTTGCCCTTTTAGCAAAACTAGACATAGCAATATGGGTAGTCTACTCCTGCTAGGGACTTTAATCTCCTGAAGAAGGCTCTCAGGCGTAAGTAAGGACATAGATTGGGCATGCCTTAAACCCAGGGTTCAAGCTTCTGTTAATCTATTTCCCTTAAGTAGGCTTCCCTTTAGTCTTTTGCTGACATAAAGATAAAAAGGAAGCAGTTTTATTTCCCTCAACAGGATAGTGTTAAGACAGGCCCTCTTATTGATTAATGTAGTGTCCTTGTCTTACACAGGTCTCTTATTTATCTTTTTAGTGGTTCTAAGTAGCACCTACAGGCATAATAGGCCATGGTTGTTAGATGTGTGAGATAGGCAACATTGCTAACCTACAAGTTTAACATGTTTTCTGATTCCATTTTTAAGAGCCCATTTCACCTAGATACTGCATCTGAAGCGGAAAAGGCAGGAACATCTGTGGAGCAGACCTGCAGATCAGCCGCATGATCCAGCTAACATGCCTTCATCAAGCATATGAGCGTATGGAGTGGAGGTAAAGCTCACTGCAGAGCCAAGGTTCGCCAAGAGGGTTTTGCAGTGGCCCCACCCTAAGGTAGGCCTGAGGTACTTGTTTATCCTCTCAGGTGTGCCGTCCTGGAAGATGACTTGAGAAAAGTACCAGTTACTTACCGGTAACTGTCTTTCTGGGAAATCTTCCAGGACGGCAGGCCTACTTCCCGCCCGTTGGAGGAGGGAAAATTCTAGAACACTAGAAGGTGAGTACCTATGAGGAATGATTTCCCTTGTGAACCTGGTTCAGGAGTTACTTCTCTACAAACTGAGGATCAAGGGGAAGGGTGGGGACTTAAAACAGCTGTCGATTGATTGTGTTTCCTGTAGGGAGGAGCCTCTCATCTCTCAGGTGTGCTGTCCTGGAAGATTTCCCAGAAAGACAGTTACCGGTAAGTAACTGGTACTTTTTCCCACAAATAGAGCTTTATTTTTGTGGTATCTGATCACCTCTGCGGCTTTTATTTTTTGCGCTATAAACAAAAAGAGCGACAATTTTGAAAAAAATTCAATATTTTTTACTTTTTGCTATAATAAATATCTAAAAAAAAAATTTTTTCCTCAGTTTAGGCCGGTACGTATTCTTCTACTTATTTTTGGTAAAAAAAAAATCGCAATTAGCGATTATTGATTGGTTTGCGCAAAAGTCATAGCGTTTACAAAATAGGGGATAGTTTTATAGCATTTTTATTAATATTTTTTTTTACTAGTAATGGCGGCGATCAGCGATTTTTATTATTACTGCGACATGGCAGACACATCGGACATCTTTGACACATTTTTGGGACCATTGTCATTTATACAGCAATCACTGCTATATAAATGCAGTGATTCCTGTGTAAATGACACTGGCAGAGAAGGAGTTAACCACTAGGGGGCAGTGTAGGTGTTATGTATGACGTTATGTGTTTTTTTTATTGTAGGGGGCGTGGCCTGGCATGTGACATCACTGATTGTCTTTCCCTATAAAAGGTAAGAGACGATCGGTGACAGCCACAGTAGGAAGCACAGGGAGAGGTTTGTTTACACAGACCTCTCCTCGTTCTTCAGCTTTGTGACCCGATCACGGGACACCAGTGGCAATCGGGTCCGCTGGTCCCAAGGCCGCGGTCACGGACCTCAGGACCGGGTCGGGAACACGCCACCAGCGGAACGCTCCCGACCCATGGCTGGGCACTTAAAGAGCAATGTACAGGTACGTGCTTGCGCCCAGCCGTGCCATTCTGCTGACATACATCGGCGTGAGGCAGTCCTTAAGTGGTTAAAGGAAGAGAATAATTTGTAGTAATAAATTTGGCATGGGATAGGCAAAACTTAATCAAAGCACATAAAGAAGGGTGGATTGAAACATTGAAAATAAGAGAGGAATAAATATTTTATTTTAAGAAGTAGAAGGGAGAGGTTACATTGAAAAAAAGCACAAAATATTATAGAACATGATAATATGAATTTTAAAAATCAATAAAAAAAATGTTTTCCCCTTCATTTCTTTTTTGCTGTTTGACACATGTAATAGGGTGCTGTAAAGCCTCCTTCCTAATTATGTATTGAATAATGTGTTGCATGAATTGAGTTTTATGTTATGAGTTTGAATAGATATATTGTTGCGGATTTCCTTTTTTTTTCTTTTCTTTTTCTGAATATGATATGATCATGGATCTCGTGTATTCCCCGGGGAGGGGGGGGGGGGGGTCACTCAAAGTGTTACAAAGGCAGAAAGTTATTTATTTTTTTTATGTAATGCATTGTCTTCATTAAGGTAGAAAACCTTCTGCATGCAGCTCCCCCATCCCGCCCGGCCACCCGGTCTGGATCCAGCGCTGTGCATGAGAACAAAGGCTTCCCCCGATTCTCTTCCTCCTCATTGGCTCAGACACAGCAGCAGGAGCCATTCCTGCTGCTGTCAATCACAGCCAGTGAAGAGGGTGCAGTGGGCTTGGCTGAGCCATGCTCTGTGTGTCTTATGGACATACAGAGCAGAGCTTGGGAGCGAGCACGCAGGAGAGAGCCAGGAGTCCTACAAAGTAGTCCGCTCTGATGTTTGGTCAGATGGAGAAGCCCAAAGTAGAGTTTTGCGCACAGATGTGCATGGTAGCCAATCAGCTTCTAACTTCCACTTGATTAATTAAGCTTTGACAAAAAACTGGAAGCTGATATTTTTTCTATGCAGAGCTGCACCAGATTTTGCACTCTTCGGTTTTAGTAAATCAACCCCATTCTCTCATCATACTCGAGCTGCTGCACCACTGCAATGAATTCCTTGTATTGTGGTGCAATTTGTCTCTCAGTTTTGGGGTTCTCACCTTGGTCTATAACTTGGTGCTTTTTAAAGACATACAGTAATGAGATATGCCATTTATTTTGTGCTGAGAACAATAATAGTACAAAAACTCTACACTGATTAACAAATGTGGTGGGGTCATCCGTGAAGACCATAAGTGGTTGATGTGTGAATTATTTCCAATTTTCATTTTACATTTTTTTATGATGCACATTAGGAAATCGTGGTGGTCTTTGTTATTTGCCTCTTTCTTCAATAACACTCTCATTATAATTATTGGCATATTTAAACATGCGTCTTGTATAACAGCATCTTATAATACATTTACTTTTTTTTTTCTTTTAGTTCAAGCTCAGAACATTGAAACCCTAAAATCTAAACAGCAACTGGACTTGGAACGAGCCCGCTTCCTTGTAACACAGGCATTTGAAGAAGATGATAAAGGAAATGCAGAAGAGGCCATTGAGCTATATTCAGAGGCAGTTGAGCTCTGTTTGAATACAGTAAGTAAATCTTTAGGAATTTCCCACTCAGGACATTGTGCTGCTTAGAGAAAAGCCCCAGCAGGGTGTGTTAAATGTTAGCACTTTTGCTTCAATACTGAAGACAATTGCTGATGTGCACTTTGTTGATTTTAGCAACATTCTAGATTTTGACCGTTGAGGTGGACAGTCTGTGTTTAGGGTCCATTTACTTTCAGATATGCAAATGTTCCTTTTGTGTATAGATTCATTTAGGATTCTAGGAACATTGGCAAATGTGTATCTGTCATTAGACACGGTATTAATCTGGCACTTTACCTAACAATTTACACCTACAGGTGCCTGTACCCAGCTTACATTTCCTTTTTGTGTGCCCCAGGAGCTTCAAAACTCAGGGTGTTCTATGACCAGGACTCAGAAAATTGTACTTTGGCCCATTCTCTTCACCTTGTAAACCTCCCATATTGGTCAGTTAAACCACCCATCATATTTAGTAACCAATGTTGAGGTGGGGGAAGACATGGACCAGAACCTTTTCTAGTCTGGATAATACAAAATGTATTAACAAATACACTATATTGCCAAAAGTATTGGGACGCCTGCCTTTACACACACATGAACTTTAATGGCACCCCAGTCTTAGTCCGTAGGGTTCAATATTGAGCTGGCCCACACTTTGCAGCTATAACAGCTTCAACTCTTCTGGAAAGGCTGTTCACAAGGTTTAGGAGTGTGTCTATGGGAATGTTTGACCATTCTTCCAGAAGCGCATTTGTGAGGCCAGGCACTTATGTTGGATGAGAAGTCTCCACTCAAATTCATCCCAAAGGTGTTTGATCATGTTGAGGTCACAACTCTGTGCAGGCCAGTCAAGTTCCTCCACCCCAAACTTGCTCATCCATGTCTTTTATGGACCTTGCTTTGTGTACTGGTGCACAGTCATGTTAGAACAAGTGGCCATCCCCAAACTGTTCCCACAAAGTTGGGAGCATGAAATTATCCAAAATGTCTTGATATGCTGATGCCTTAAGAGTTCCCTTCACTGGAACTAAGGGGCCAAGCCCCACCCCTGAAAAAACAACCCCACACCATAATCCCCCCTCCACCAAATGATTTGGAAGGGTGACCCAATACTTTTTGCAATATATAGTGTGGATGAGCGAGTTTGGGGTGGAGGAACTTGACCGTGTGGACAGCCTTCCCAGAAGAGTTGAAGCTGTTATAGCTGCAAAGGGTGGGCCAACTCAATATTGAACCCTACCTAAGACTAGTATGCCATTAAAGTTCATGTGCGTGTATCTAAATGCATATCGCATTGGGAATCAGCTCAAAAACATTTCCATAAGTGGTACTACTCTCCGCTTTGCTGGAGGCAATGTGACCACAGTGGGACACTAGTGCATATTTGGTGTCATTGTTAGCAGTTAAAATGCTTTTTGGTCTGAAGTATTTAACCTAATTTCCTCTGTTGCCCATATCACCTGTACACCTGATCCTAAACTGACTCTTATAGGTATAGAACAGTGACCTCTTTCATTTCAAACATTTATCACCTACACATTGATTGCAGCCAGGCTCTCCATTGCAAAGTCGTTGAAAGATGCAAAAACTCCTATTCTGGCAACTGTAGTTACTCTGCTGAATAATAATCACATGCAGGAATTTCTTTTTGCTAAAGCACATTATAAAGAAAACCCCTTTTTTTGGAGGCATTGGACCCCCTGACTGCAAGGCTACAGATCCATTTCCCTCACCCGAGCTCATTTTAAGGTGTCCCATAAGGTATCAATGTTCTCCTAGCCTACCTACCTTGATAGAATATATTCTTAGATGATTCCAGGTACTACCGCATACATTGTTTTTGTACCACAAAGGGCCCTCGAGGGCTATAATGACAGTAGTACCTTAACTGTAACATAGCCTTCTGCCTCTTTACATATGATGCCTATTGTACCAACCTGAACCTCATTCGTCTATATGTCTAATATGTATACATACTCTTGTTTTACATACTGTTAATACTGCAATTACTTCTGTTAAATTGTTATGTCATCTATAAATATTCAATAAAGAGAATATAAAAAATAAAAATAAAGTTCATGTGCGTGTAAAGGCAGGCGCCCCAATACTTTTGGTAATATAGTGAATGTTTCAGTTGCAGTTAACTATATTGTTGAACTCAAACTTCTATATGCTTCTAGTGTCCAATTACCGAATTTCTCAAGTCACTGATAGATACTATAAGCCATTGCAGGCTATGGAATTAATTTTCGTAGTGAGTAAGTGTCACAGAATTTTGGAAGTATTTGTGTTGGATTCTTTACAAAGTAAATTTACAAATTTCAAGATCGTGCAGAGTAATAGAAATAGGCTAGAAATTATTGAAATACAATGTGTAGATGAATATGCCATTTTACATTTTGACCATAGATAGGCCTTAAGGGTCGGTTCACACTGCTGCTATGCGAGAACCCGTTAAAATCCAGTACAGGGTCCTGCATCGCATGTCACCCGCTGGCGGTTCACATTGCCCCTGAAGGATGAGTCATTCTCATGAAATGAAGGCAATGTGTGGCCAGTGATCTGTCACCAAACATATACAGGGGGTCCCCGGATTTACGAACAAGATAGGGACTGTAGGTTTGTTCCTATGTCGAATTTGTAAGTCGGAACTGTATAATTTTCTTATTTTTAATATTATTTTTCTTATTCTTTATTTTTTTTAATTACTTTTTTATTAATTTATTTCTTATTATTTTTTTATTTTCATTTTTTATAAAAAAAAAAAAAAATTCACTTAACTTTATTGCTATCACACAGGAGAAAACAATTCCCTGTGTGATAGCAATTGGAGGTGACAGGTTCTCTTTATTGACCCTGTCACTTCCAAAACCGGAGTCCTAGCACTGTGCTAGATTTCCTGTCACAGCTGAGAGGGGGGAGCACAGCTCTCCCCTCTCACTGTTTACATAGGTGGCAGGGACAGGAGACAGAAGAGAGAGGTATGTGGGGGAGGGGGGGGGGGGGAGAGGGGAGGACATATTTTAAAAGCGATCTGAGTCCAGGCAGGCCGGCCGCAGTGCACCTCCGCGGGCAGCGGCGCTGGAAAGACCGGGGGTTCTTGGAGGCTTCACTAGGCCGTGGCCACGACGGGCAGTTTTAGCGGCCTGACAAGCCACTGGACCGTACCAGGCCTGTGGATGGGCAGGCAGGATGACAAGGGGGGCCCCTTAACTTTGCAGCCAGGCCAGGAACAGAGGAACGGCTCACTCCAGCAAGGCGTCAGCCAGCAATGACGTCACTCGGGCGCCATTCGTAAAAAGGGGTCATTCGCAACTCGGATGTTCATAAGTCGTGGACCCCCTGTAGTCTGGGAATTTGGTCATCTAAATTGAGTAAACAAGGCCTACACCACAATACAAATCGATATTTAGAAGTTTAATTTTATTGTATCATGTTGCTCCTACATTGGCCTTCTCACACTTTTTTTTTTTATTTCATTTCTTTTTTTTTTTTTTTTTTTCAAAAAATTTTTATTGAGAAAAGAAAAGGGTACATTACAAATGGGTGAGCAGTACGTACAAAATTTTTCTCATTTTGAAAATTCACAGGCTATATAATAGCAATATATTGAGCAACAATTGGTGCCAGGGCACCGTCCCATAAATCTATTTCATTTCTTAATCGTACATCATGGGACACAGAGCCATAGTAATTACTATGTGGGTTATAGGCCACCTTCAGGTGATTGACACTGGCACACCCTAATACGGGAAGTCAACTCCCTATATAACCCCTCTCACTACTGGGAGTACCTCAGTTTTTTTCTCCAGTGTCTAAGGTGTTGGTCATGAGTAAAGATGTGCTGTGCTGAGCTCCATTCAAAGTGTAATTTTAGGCCGAATTGAATGGTACCTGGGCCTCGTGGTGGAAGAACCGAGGTTTAGCTGCTCTTTTGAAAAGGGGCATGGAGGGGGCGGGGCCTAGCGCGGCATTGGCGTGCAGCAAAGTCCAGCGCGGGAGTATGTTTTAAAAACTAAATTTTTTGCTGGCTGCAGCTATTGGAGGGACACGAGCAAAAAGGGGCATGTAAGAGGTTGGTGACACAGGCATTCTCTTGGCACATTTACTAAAAGCACCAGGCTGAGCGTTAAACAGCAGCAGCAGTTACTGGACTATTTGCTTAGGCAGTGGATGCGATTTTCTTCTGGTAGTACCTCTGCATTTGTGCATCAGGCTATGGTCAGAAGGGGGGTAGAAACACCCCAAAAAAGGGCTCAAGAGGGACTCCTTCAAGCTCTAAAAAGCCTAAACTGGGCTCCTTTGGTGCGAGGCTGGAGAGCGTTCCCCCGGAGCTGGAGTGCATCCCCTTCTTCCTTTTCTCTCTCTTTTTGCCTTTTATTCCTTATTTCTTTACCCTATTCTATTATAGTTACTTTTCTTCTCTCCCTTCTTTATTTGAGTACTCTTGTAAACACATGTGCCAGCACCTCTTCCATTATCATTTCTTTAGGACTTATTATAGCACTGAAGTCAAAGGGGAGGGTTGTATAATAGGGGCCCAGTTGTTTGCCTCTCTGACCCCTAAATGGAGCAAGACACAGGATGACTGTCTGGATGGGGTGAGCCAATAACTCTTTGAAGTACCCTCACAGCATCGCACATGTACTACCAGTTTTTCTTCCTTCTTCTCTCTACCTGAATTGTTCTTTATTGTTTTCTTATTCTTCTATGTATCTACGATGTCAGATACTGAAATTGTAATTTCTCTTGTGGAAAATTTGAATAAAAATATTGGAAATTAAAAAGCCTAAACTCATCTCTAAGATGGCATCCTCCCCTGAAGTGGCTGGTCAGAGTGAGCCATCAGGGACATCAGGTGTTGCAACTGTTTCCAACACTGCAGCCCTTGTCTACATTACTGAAGTTTTTTCCTCAACCATATTAGGATTGGAGCAGAGGTTAGCGGCGTTAATCACATCCCAGAGTGGGACTAAGCGCGATGGGTCCCTTTCCCTTACCCAGGACCCTCAATCTGAGGAAACGGGGGTGGGAGATGATGAATTTTTCTCAGGGGACCTGGAATAGGCTGATGACTCCTCTTCTGAGGTGTCAAATGCAGATCAGGTTCACAAACTGAAAGATTGTTGGTACAATCTGTTACTGAATTGGTCCACTGCACATTTATGCTAACCTTAACTGAGTCAGTTGACAAGCCTACTTCTTGTTTGGGTTCGCTAAAGCCTCCCCAAGCTGTGCATGTCTTTCCTATCCATTCATTGCTGGAAAAGCTTATGTATTCTGAGTGGGATCACCCAGATAAGCATTTTTGTCCTCCTAAAAAGTTTTCAACACTTTATCCTATGGAGGAAAAGTTTAATAAAAAATGGGAGATACCAGCAATTGACGCTGCTATAGCCTCTGTGAATAAAACTTTGACTTGTCCGGTAGACCATGCTCAAATGCTTAGGGATCCAATGGACAAAAAGTTGGAATTCCTGTTAAAAAACTTATTTTTTTCTGGCAGGTTCAGTAACTCAGCCGGCGATTGGTGTATGTCAATCCTTGAGAGACCAGTTTAAAGAGGAAGTAAAGTCAAATAAAAAAAATGACACCCTGCAAGGCAAAGTCATAATGAGCTAGTATACATAGCATACTAGCTCATTATGAATTACTTACCTGAGATCGAAGCCCCCACAGCGGTCCTCGGGCACCTCCTCCGTCGCCGCCATAATACCCGGAGTGACTTCCGGGTATCGCGGCTCTGGCACTGTGACTGGCCGGAGCCGCGATGACGTCCCTCTGGTGCATGCGCGAGGGAGCTGTCATTGACGGCATGTTCGGCTTTACTTGCGGTGCGCTCAGTGCGCCTGCGCCGTTGTCTGTGGCGCGCACCAGAAATATCTGCGGTTTGAGATAGAAAATCTTCATTTTCAGTTTGTAGCTTTGCCTTTTGGACTAGCTACTGCTTCTTGAGTATTTACAAAGGTTCTGGCCCCTCCTCTAGCCAAATTAAGGGCTCATGGTATAACGATTTTAGCGTACCTAGATGATCTGCTCTTGATAGACCAGTCGGTAGCCCACTTAGACCAAAGTATGGTCACCACAGTCAACGACCTGGAATACCTAGGTCAGATTCTCAACCTAGAGAAATCTTCCTTTAAAACCATCATGCAGATTGGAATACTTGGGTCTGATCATAGCAACAGCCCAGAAGAGGGTATTCTTACCCCAGGCGAAGATCAGTGCCATAAGGGAGCTGATTCAGGTAGTCAAGGCAAATTAGAATCCTTCTATTCGACTTTGCATGAGGTTGTTGGGAAAGATGGTGGCTTCATTCGAGGCCATTCCTTAGGCTCAGTTTCATTCGAGACTTCTGCAAAACAATATCCTATCGGCTTGGAACAAGAAGGTCCAAGCTCTATATTTCCCAATGTGCTTGTCTCCAGAGGTGTGCCAGAGCCTCAGTTGGTGGTTGATCACCAAGAATCTGCAAAAAAGAAAATGCTTCCTACCAGTTACCTGGAAGGTGGTAACAACAGATGCCAGCCTTTCGAGTTGGGGAGCAGTCCTGGAAGAGGCAACTGTCCAAGAGAAATGGTCCAGATCAGAAATGACCTTGCCCATCAATATTCTAGAGATTCGGGCAGCACACTTGGCCCTGAGGGCCTGCACATTGAGATTACGGAATTGTCCTGTCCGGATCCAATCCGACAATGCCACAGCAGTGGCCTATATCAATCAACAAGGGGGCACGAGAAGTTGTGTGGCCCAGAGAGAGGTGAATCATATACTAACTTGCCTGTCTGCAGTCTTCATTCCAAGAATAGAGAATTGGCAGGCGGACTACTTGTGTCGCCAGCAGTTGTTCCCGGGAGAATGGTCTCTTCTTGTGGCCTCGGCATGGCCCAGGAGATCTTTGTTTGCAGAGATCATAAAGATGGTGGTAGGGGACCCATGGACCCTACCACCACGTCCAGACCTTCTCTCGCAAGGTCCGGTATTCTATCCTGCCTTACAAATGCTAAATTTAATGGTTTGGCTATTGAGACCCACATTCTAAAGAAGTGTGGACTGTCAGGTTCAGTGGTATCTACCTTGGTTAATGCAAGGAAGCCAGCCTCCAGAGTCATATATTATAGGGTCTGGAAGGCATATGTCTCCTGGTGTGAATCCAAGGGTTGGCACCCCAAGTAGTATGTCATAGGTAGAATCCTTGACTTTCTACAAATGGTGTTAGAAATTAAGTTGGCCTTGAGTACTACCAAGGGCTAGGTCTTGGCATTATCCGTATTGTTTCAGCGACCACTCGCTTCGCATTCTTTGGTTCGTAGCTTTATTCAGGGGGTAACATGGCTTAATCCTTCGGTTACGTCACCCCTGAACCCTTGGGACTTGAATTTAGTTCTGTCAGCATTACAGAAACAGCCTTTTGAGCCAATTTGACATATTCCCTTAGTCCTTTTGACAAGGAAACTAGTTTTTCTGGTAGCCATATCTTCTGCAAGAAGGGTATCAG
Source organism: Lithobates pipiens (assembly GCF_037356315.1). Taxonomy (NCBI): domain Eukaryota; kingdom Metazoa; phylum Chordata; class Amphibia; order Anura; family Ranidae; genus Lithobates; species Lithobates pipiens. Next base: position 174,697,747 of record NW_027507764.1, read on the forward strand.
TTGGCTGCTCTTTCTTATAAAGAGCCATATTTAATTATTCACAAGGATAAGGTAGTATTGCGTCCTCATCCTAACTTTCTACCGAAGGTAGTGTCAATTTTCATTTAAACCAGGATATTGTTCTACCGTCATTTTTTTCCAGAACCCGGTTCTACGGAAGAAAAGTCACTACATTATCTTGATGTGGTGAGAGCAGTCAAAGTCTACTTGAAGGCGACTGCTCAGACTCGAAAAACTGATGTTTTGTTTGTATTTCCTGAAGGTCCTAAAAGAGGACAGGCAGCATCGAAATCTACTATTTTCAAATGGATTCAACAAGTAATTGTTCAAGCTTATGGTTTAAACCGGAAAATTCCACCTTTTCAAATCAAAGCGAACTCCACAAGGGTTGTTAGTGCTTTGTGGGCAGTGCATCACCAAGCCTCCATGGCTCAAATCTGCAAGGCCCAACTTGGTCTTACATTTACCAGATCAGGTAGATGTAAAAAGTCATGAAGCTATCGCCTTTGGGTGCAGTGTGCTGTAGGCTGCAGTATAAGCTCTCTGATCTCATGGTGCCATAATTTTGTTGTGTCTCCCTCCCTTCAGTTGGCATTGCTCTGGGACATCCCACATAGTAATTACTATGGCTGTTCCCCGTGACGTACAATTAAGAAAATAGGATTTTTATAACGGCTTACTTGTAAAATCCTTTTCATTGAAGTACATCACGGGACACAGAGATCCCTCCCTTCTTTCTAGTATACACATTTATTGCTTTGCTACAAAACTGAGATACTCCCAGTTGTGGGAGGGGTTTTATAGGGAGGTAACTTCCTGTTTAGGGTGTGCCAGGGTCCATCGCCTGAAGGTGGCCTATAACCCACATAGTAATTACTATGGCTCTGTGTCCCGAGATGTACTTCAAAGAAAAGGATTTTACAGGTAAGCTGTTATAAAAATCCTATTTTTCTAATTATTGTTGTGCATATATATGCTGTATGTTTTATATCTACTTTAAGTTCAGGTATTGTTCTGAATAGGCATAGCACAGGTTTACTTGAACACTGCAGTGATTATAAATATGTGTTCACTGATAGTACACTATTCTTTCCTGAGCTTATCCCCTAGAACCAGAGAAAGAAAAAGTCACGTCATGGCCTGGATGTAATAATACTTCATTCCTTTTGTCATTTGACCTTTTTAAAGGTTGGGCAATCCAGGAAATACTGCTTTAATGTGTTTGTTTTTTTAGTCTAACGAAACCACAGATCAAAACCTACAAACAAAGCTAAAGCAGCTGGCTCGGCAAGCACTGGACAGGTGAGTAAAATATTTCCTGTATTTTTAAAGTAACATACATCTCACTGTAGCAGATTTTTAACCAAGGTTTGGTTATTTCTTCAACCAGGTAGCCTGGTTGTAAAGGTACTTGTTTGCTATTTTAAGAAAACAACATTGTTTTTTATACTTACCTGCTATGTGCTATGGTATGGCACAGAACAGCCCCAAGTCTCCTCTTCTGTGTCTTTCCCATAGCAAGCGCTTGCTATGGGGCAGACATGAGTGCTCAATTCCGTGCCATCCTTTGTGCGTCTATTAACACACACACAATGCGTCTTGGCCCCATCCTCTGCTGTCTGCTTGCAAGATTTGATTAACAGCAGCAGGAGCCAATAGCTCCCACTTCTTCCTTCATGCCCTATGAGTAGAGAGTAGCGCTGCTGCTCTTGGGCACTGCGCTGAATCAAGTTCAGGCTCAGGTAAGTATTTTAAGGCGGGCTGCGGGGAGCTGACATTTAAAGATTTTTTTATCTGAATGCAGAGAATGCATTCAGGTAAAAAACACTTTGCCTTTAAAGTGACCAGGTTTCCAAAATGAAATCCGGGGACACCCTATGGACAATGGGCAATTTTATTCAGGGTGGGGCCGATGTAGAGCAAGGGGCGGAGGATAATGGCAGCATGCAAAGCATACTTAACCATATGTTGGGTGTGACATCAGCAGGGGTAGCTTAAAGGAGTATGGTTTAATAACACCTAAGCCTACTTTGCCTGCTCTGAGTCAAGAGTGCATAAAATACACAGTGTGAAGGCCAAAAGTAAGTAAAGCACAGAGTGCCTCTAAAACTAAAACTCCTCCCAATGCAATTCCCCCCCCCCTTCCATGACAAAACCACCTTTAGCACAAAATCCCCACTCCCTGAATTGTACTCATCAGACCGTGGCATTGCACCACTATCTGCTGGTGGGTTCCCTCCCCTGATCTCCAGGGGTAGGATCTGTACAGCTGCAGATGGCACCCTATGCTTGTAGGATGGAGAGAAGTCTGTGGCATCAGATGGAGCATTTCACCTCTCCAGTACTCCCATTCTTTCCTCTGCACAGGCAATCACCAACATGCTCATGTGACAGCTCATGTCACATGAGCGTGTTGCATTTAGGGCTGCCAGCGCTTTTTACTGTGCGGCACTGCACTGTTTTAACTGACAATTGTGCAGTTATGCAACGCTGTACCCATAAATTTATATCATATATAATTATTTCACGCAAATAGAGCTGCTTTCTTTTGGTGGTATTTGACCACCTCCTGGGTTTTTATTTTCTATTATATAAACAAAAAAAGGCTGACAATTTTAAAAGAAAAAAATATTATTTACTTTTTTTCTATAAAACTTATCCGATAAAAAAAAAAAAAAATCGAATCTCTTTAGCCAAAATGTATTCTGCAACATGTGTTTGGTAAAAAAAAAATCCCAATAGGTTTATATTGATTGGTTTGTGTGACAGTTATAGCTTGTACAAACTATGAGATATATACTGGGAGTTTTATTTCTTTTTATGCTAGTAATGGCGGCGGTCAGCGACTTCTAACGATACTGCGATAGTGCTGCAGGCAATCTGTCACTAACTGATGCTCGGAGAAACTGACTGACTACCACTGACATCACCAGTGACGTTATTACAGTGATCAGTACTAATAATATGCACTGTCACTGTACTAATGACACTGGGCAGGAAGGGGTTAACATCTAGGGCGATCAAGGATTGAATGTGATTGTGTATACTCTGTGCTGCTTCTACTGGGGAACTAGTTGTTTTCATTCCCTCCTTAGAACTGCACACAGCTTTGTGTTTTACATTCATAGGGCTGTGTTTGGTGAAGGTCAGAGCCGATCAATGGGTGCTTGCGGTAAATCATTGTCTGGGACCCGGTAATCGACATATAACGGGTCAGGGGGGCGCGCACGCACGCACCCCCTGTCCAAGTACATGACCCAGCACAGGGAGGCCGCTCTGCCACGGTATATGTAAGTTATACGGCTGGCAAGGGATTAAAATGCTGTCCACAGGGCAGCTGCTCCTCCTGGATGCCCCCCACCCCTATACCCTAGTGTAGTGTGAACTTACCTGCTCCACGCCCAGATGTGCATTGCAGGTCACCATCACAAAGAAAACCAAGTAGGTAAATAATCCTTATCCTTATCTACTGCAAAAATTTCTACACAAGCTGAGAGGATAGGGATCGGGTAGGCCGTGTGATATTAGTATATGATATCATTAATAACCCCACAAACAGCTGGGAGCAGACACACTCCTCCCCTCCCTCCTCTGGTTCCAGGCCAATCTACAGAAATGTTTCTAAAACAGATTACCCGACAGTAGTGCAAAGTGGATTTGCCTTTCGTAAATAACCCCCCATGATTTATATCAGGGTTTCTCAGCTAGGGTTCCTCCAGAGGTTGCCAGACGTTGCTTGAGCAATGAGCAAATTCTACCTCTCAGATAAGTACCCACTGACACCATTGAACTTTAGCAATCTGTAAGGGTGTAATTCTTCCCAATGACCACAAGTGTAAAGCCCCATACACACTATCAGATTTTCTGTTGATTTTTTCCTTCAGATTTCAAATCTTAGGAGTTTCAATGTGTATGCAATCAGGCAGACCCTTCTACTTCATGGTTTTGGTAAATCTGAAGACAAAACTCAGCAGAAAATCTGATGTGTATGTATGGGGCTTAAGGAGAATTCTTTCCACTGACCATCACACGAATGTATGATTAGTTATTTTTTTTTAATTTATATAAATGCTTTTTTATTAACTTGCATGTACTTTTGCTAGAAAATTTGACTGTATCAGAAGAGTCAGCCCCCTATCACCTCACCCACCCACATCTCTGAATCCACTGGGGAAGGTGACATCACATTCACATAGTGCTCAAAAATAGTCTCAGGGCTTTTGGATGTCTACACAAACAAACAAGGCTTTTACAAGTTCACAGCATTTATAAAATATATTAAATGCACATATAATCTTATGAATTTTTTTTGTGAAATAATGTTCTGGTGACAGGGTCTCTTTAAATATCATAAGGAAATGTGAACAGTGAAGTAAGGTTTATAATGGTTATAATCCATTGTTTTTTCTTTCAGCCAGCGGGCTGAACAATGTAGTTGGTGGAATCCCCCCTACAGGGGCATTGTATTCTGACAGCGAAATGCGGCTGGTCCCTGCTGAACTGGCTGAATTTTGATCCTCCATGGCAGGGATATGCAATTAGCGGTCCTCCAGCTGTTGCAGAACTACAATTCCCCTGAGGCATAGCAAGAATCTGACAGTCACAAGCATGACACCCAGATGCAGAGGCATGATGGGACTTGTAGTTTTGCAACAGCTGGAGGTCCGCTAATTACATATCCCTGCTCTATGGCTATGTTTGAAATGTCGTTAAATGTCTTGGATCCATGAAATGTGTTTAAAGTAATTAAAATATTTTATGGTGGACCCGATTCCTGATATTCTTACCTTCTGTAACTGAGAATGTCATAGACTTATTTTCCTTTATTAAAAGTAATGAATAAACCACATACAATACCAATTCCAATTAAGTTAGCTGTCACTTGAAATGCACCTATCGTCTTTTTTGCTTCATGCATGTATGTGATTTTTGATCTTTCTGAGCCAGGGCTGTAAAGTGGCAGCCTTATAGGGTTTGAGCCATTATTGTTGTTGTTGGACATCTAACCCTGCACAATGCCTTGTAGTTTTCTTATTTTGAAACATGTTAATCCAAGAACACCACCGTACCACTGCTACTTTTATCTTGGACTGTAGCACACCAGAAGAGCCCCTATCCTTTCCACTTTCACAGCCGTTGATATTACAGAGTAGTTTTAACGTTACTTACTATGCTGTCAGGGTCATTATAAACCAGCTGGGTGTGTTAATAACAAAACAGTATTTACCTTTAATTGTTGTGTTGTGTTGGATGATATTTCCTGTATATTATCTAAATGATGACAATGTATAATTGTGTTGTTTTCATAAATATTGTTTTTTTTGTGTAATTAGGGCAGAATCCTTAAAGGAATCTATGTCCAAGTCTTCTGTTAAAGACAAGACATCTACCCCCAAGCCAAGCCAGCCAGCAAAACCGTACCTTCCTCTGGGTCCAGACTTCAGCCTAAATGATAAATCATCATCTGTCAAACCTAACTTGACCCAAAGTAGTGAGCCACCTCGCCAAAGATACACATCAGAGGAGATCGAAGTGCTTAGGTACAATCTCATTGCCTGGTTAACATTATTCACAGACATATGAAGGTGTTTGCCGCATTGCCGAAACATCTATCTCATGAACAGCCAAAAACAGAAATAACTTCATATATAATTGGGGCTAAGATCATTTGGGTGGTGGCTGAAAAGTTCTCACTGCACTGTTAGATTTTTTTTGGGGTGAGATTTGTCTGTAAAAGATTTTAATACGATGTCTGTCTTAAACTCACCACAATCTGATCTTCCAATTGCTTTTAGATTTATCAACAACTATGTATTAAAGGGCTGATCTAAAGAATTTATTCAGTTCATATCTAGAGAGGTAGGACTTCTAAATTAGATTGTAAGTTTTACACAAATTAAAGTTTGACTTAAAATTGTAAGTTTGTGTATCCCTCTTTACAGTTTGTATGGTAGTGTAAAGTTGGTCCTGTACCGGCAACATTTCCAGGGAAAATGGTGGATGGTAAGAGATGTACTTACCATCACTATAACTGGTCCACCAATAGGTCCCACTAATGTTTTAATGCAGCACACATGAAAAAAACAGGCTATTGCCTTTTCTTTGGAGAAAGGACGAAGGTCAATTAAAAATTTGTCACTAGAGATGGGCTTGAGCGTGTTCGGGATCCTAGTCCCAACCCACCTGCCTGATCCCGCCAGGAAGCCTACACTGCACACCGCTAATGACAGGTAGTGAAATATTTCAGACCGGCAAATCTCTCGCTGGCTGGGATTAGCGGTGTGCAGTGTAGGCTTCCTGGCGGGATCGGGCAGGTGGGTTGGGACTAGAATCCCGAACACGCCTGAGCCCAACTCTGTTTGTCACATTGGTATAACATATACTAATGCTATACAAATCATGGAATAAATATGGCTTTTCTGTTTCATTGTGCAGCAGGCTGTAGCTTTCATTTTCTGTAAAAATGTAAAATAACCTCTTTAGGTAACACTCTCACTCTCTGAGACACGCTGAAAGACCTCAGTAAGTGCGCTGAAATGGCCCATCTCCATATCTAGATTACAGAAACGGGCAATACAGTTTGTTGAAATCTTTCTAATGTATCCAAAATAAAAATAAGGCAGTTTCCGAGTTACAAACAGCCAACTTACATATGACTCCCACGTACAAACGGAGGGGTACAACAGGAAGTGAAAGGAAACTACCCCTAGGAAGGAAAAATCACTCCTGTAAGAGTTATCATGGGAAAAGGTGTCTCCACTGAAGCTTTATCACAAATCCTTGTTTCCACAACAACCCAACATTTTCAAAATCCAATTTTCACATGTAAAGAAAGTGAGGTGAAATCTTCTGAACAGGGACACTAACAGCAAAACAAACCTTACAGGAGTGTTAACCCGCCTCTCTGCTATCTAACAAAAACCTTACAAATATTTTTTTTTGGCTGGAGTTACACTGAAAAAATGTACCTATTCCAACTTGCATACAAATTCAACTTTAAGAACAAACCTACAGAACCTATCTTGTTTGTAACCCGGGGACTGCCTGTAATTGGTTTGATAATACAGATATCTAGACACATTTTTATCTCATGTCGGGTGGCACTTATGAAAGAATTTGCATACCAAATAATCCAATCAATACCACAAATGCTGCATAACAAATATTAAAGATTACATTTTATTGTTACAAAACTTAAAAACTTTAAAATTAAGTGCAAGATTCTGCATAAATTTATAATAAGAAATTCATGCAATTCCATCTATCTCCACGTAAATTCTATATTTGCATCAATAATGTATTCAAATGTGGCATGTATAACAAGATCATGTGGCAAGATTACCCATTAGGATTAATTTCTATTACTACAAAATGGCACAAAAATCCAATTTTGTAAATCCTATTACTACAGAAATTGCACAAAAGTACTGAGCCAGTCTCCTAATGAATACAGTTGGGCTGAAGAAATTGGCTTTATTTTTCCTGTACTAAACTAGTTTTCACTTTAAAGGAAAAGTTCAGCTTTTGAACATGTTACATGTTCCACCCATTTGTAGGGTGGAACATGTAACATTGTGCAGCATCTGCAGCCTCTTCCCCCCTACTCCCCCCCCCCCCCTACAGTTTCCGGTGAATGAATGCCTACAGTTCCCGTCAGCCGTTGCGGTTGACAGCTTGTAGTTCTGATGAGTGCTCTTAGTACATTGATCTTCCTGCACGCAGGTAACTGCCTGTCTGTACAAGCAGAGTCTGCAGAAGCCAGAGATGGCACCCGCAATCTGTTGATCACGGGTGCAATGCTCTGTCTCTACAGGCTCCTTAGAAAAAAAATAAACGCACATTTTTTTTACCTGCAAAAAATATGCTTTTATTCTTTTTTTTTTTTCAAGGGGTGAACTTATCCTTTAATTTTAGGAAATTTCTGCAGCCAGTAATGATCACTTCAAAACTTGCATGTGCTCGTTATCATCCAGAGCTAACACATACATTTCATGAGTGCTAGAATCACTTGCATTATTGGTGATTATCAGGCTGGTAATATATTCGGTTCCTTCCCACACTAAATTTTTTTTTACTGCTTTGCAGAAAAACCTCAAAGATCAACGGGATTGAATATGTGCCATTTATGAGTGTCGACCTCAAGGAACGGTTTGCCTTTCCCATGCCATACTCGTAAGTATATCTTATTGGATAACAAAATGGTTAGAAAAAGGCTGGAAGGATATTGAAAACATAGAAAAATAATGGCTTGGTTGGAGTGACCTTAAAGTGGTTGTAAACCCTTACAAACCACTTTGACCTACAGGTAAGCCTAGATTAAGGCTTACCTGTAGGTCCAAGCAATATCTCCTAAACCTATATGGTTTAGGAGATATTTGCCCGAAAACGGGCACCGCTGTCTACGGCGCATGCGCCGTAGACAGCGGCACGCAGGCGCACTGAGCGCGGCATTTCCAAGAATGGAGCTGCCGTGCGTGTCGACTCCCGTGCGCATGCGCGGGAGTGACGTCATCGCGGCTTCGCCGAATGACAGCGGCGGAGCTGCGAGACCCCACCAACAAGATGGATGCGGCGGACTACAGGGGACAGCGGCGACTTCGCTGGCTCCTGTGTCAGGTAAGTGACACATAATGGGCTACTATGCGATGCATAGTAGTCCATTATGCTTTGCCTTTACAGGGAATGAAAGAGGAAGTAAACTCATCAGGGTTTACTTCCTCTTTAATCACCTTCAAGTAGGAACAATTACTGCTCAAGCCGGTCTTACTGCAGACTACTACCAAAAGACTTGACCCGACTAAAGCGCAGTGGCATGGGGACCTTCTAGGTCTGTCAGAGGAAGCCAGGCAGGGTATCTTAGCCCCCCCCCCCTGTTTATAATATCCTGCAACAATAAACCTTTAGGCCACTTTCACACTGAGGCACTTTACAGATGTTTTAACGCTACAAATAGCGTCTGCAAGGCGCATCTCCTGTCACTCCAGTGTAATTGCCTGAGTGCTTCACACTGGAGCGGTGCTTTTGCGGGACATTTAAAAAAAAAAGTCCTGCAAGCAGCATCTTTGGGCAGTTTAAGAGCGATGTATACACCGCTCATAAAATGCCCTGCCCATTGAAATGAATGAGCAGCGCTGCCGAAGCGCTTTGACAGAGGTGCTTTGCGGACGCTATTGACCCATTCGGCTGCTAGCAGGTGGATAAAAGTGAACGCTAGCCGCTGAAAAGTGCTGCTAAACCCATGGTAAAGCATCGCTAAAACTAGTGGTGATTTACCGCCAACACCCTCACCGCCCCAGTGTGAAAGTAGCCATAAAGTTAAATTATTTGCATATATGATACACACCCTATCAATTATTTAAAATGGGCAATTTACCTGCACTGACTTGTCCTAAATGCCTAGTTTTCATTCATATGACCTGGAACTTCCTGCAATATGAATCTTGTGGTCTGAGATGTTTTTATATAAAGTAATGTATATAAAATATAATGTTCAGAAAATTGTGTACTGTTTCCATGTGTCTCTCACACCAAAAGGTGAATAATTCTTATATAAATAAGAAAAAAAAAAAACTTGAAAGACAAAGGCTTATAGCTTTTGTCTTGCAAGGGTCTAATAGCTTCCACATTATGCTGTACTTTTCAGTGATGTTGGAGTACTTGTCAGGTCTCATCTTCTGTATGCAATGTTAATTGATGTCCTCTGTCTGTGTAGTCATATTGTACCATTCTATAATAATTGGCAATTTGTTGTTTATGGATTTTTTTCCTGGAAAGCTAAGAAAATATACCTTAAAAATAGTGAATGATAATGGTACATCCTGTAAAGATTTGTCTGTGCAACTGTTACTCTGGAGTAGCGCTGCTGCAGTAGAAAGTGCCATTTGATGTCATTTTGGCTGTTTATATGGATTCACCGTGGCAGCATGTTGGGGGTTCTACAAGCCACATGCAGCTGGATAGAGGCCCGGGGCAGATCCAAAATTCTCAGGTGGTATTGTAATGCAGCGTACACACGACCGGACTTTTCGACGGACTAGGTCCGATGGAACGAATCCGGAGGACAATTCGATCATGTGTGGGCTTCATCGGACCTTTGCTGTCTAAAAATAAGACGGACTTTGGATTTAAAACCTGTTTCAAATCTTTCCGATGGACTCGAGTCCGGTCAAAAGATCCATTCGTCTGTATGCTAGTCCGACGGACTAAAACCGACGCTAGGGCAACTACTGGCTACTGGCTATGAACTTCCTTATTCTAGTCTGGTCGTACGTCATCACGTTCCAATCCGTCAGACTTTGGTGTGCTTGTGTGTGGCCAAGTCCGTTTGTTCGGAAAGAACGTCGGAACTCCGCTGGGAAGACCGTCGGACCTAGTCCGTCAAAAAGTCTGGTTGTGTGTACGCGGTATAACTCTCAGCTCACCGTCAAACACCATGTATTTTCCCAAGATTCCTACATAAACATAGATGCATGGGTATTCTTTAAGAAAGTTCAGTTTGCTTTTACCATAGCAATTTAAAGATGGAGAAAAGCACTAAATATATTCTCTTCTTCAGGGACAGGTATGGCAAGTTGGCACTATCCCCCAAACAGAAAGCCATATTTTCCAAGTGGGTGAGACCAGACGAAATAACCAATAACCCCATCATGATCTATACTGTGTCAAGTTTCAGCATTAAGCAGGTAACCGCTCATATTTTTTTTTGTTCTTTAAACATAAACATACCTAGGGGAATTCACAAAGATTGCTGCTAAGTTTTAACAAGGTCAGTTTCTTATATATGAGAGTAGAGTAAATAGACTCAAATTCACATATGTAGTGCAGACACCTGAATCTGTGCAACAAGTCAAAAGAAGTATAAAGCAGTAATAAACCCAAAAAGCAAACCTTTATTATATTGCAGCTCACCAATTTGTGGATGTGATGCATTATTATTATTATTCAGGATTTATATAGCGTCAACAGTTTGCACAGCGCTTTACAACATGAGGGCAGACATTACACGTACAATACAAATCAATACAGAAGGGATCAGAGGGCCCTGCTCGTTAGAGCTTACAATCTAGAAGAAGTTTCCTTTTTAGGCTTGCTTTCTTCTATTGTCATCTGGTAAGCCAGCCAGCAAGTCTGTTGATTTTCACAGCACAAGCTCTCCAGCAGAATGTATCTGTTTACTTGGAGGAGACAAGCTACTTAACACTGACAGGGGAGATTCAAATTATCAGCTTTTATTTATTCATGTAAAACCTTGATCCCAAAAGGAAAAAAACTTCTTGCTGTAACTGATTATAAAGCATGAGCTAGAGTTTGGCTTCAAATTATTAGTGGTTACTGAAAGTAAAGCATCAGGACTTTTACGTTATTTGTTTTAGACAGTTGTGAATAAAAAAGGCTGTCAAAGAAAGCAATTTGTTGTACCGAAACACGTTCCATGTATACTGTGAACCACTCTCCTCTGGTGCTAACACAGGGCAGTCCCGTTTCCCTCCCCACCCCCTGTTTGGCAGTCGTCACCAGTGACGTGGAGATTTCGCTATACGCAATGCGTAATCCATGTCTCTTGCGCTAATAAGCTCCCTTTCAGCCTTTTGGTATAATAAGCCTGTGTCTCCCACATTTTCCCAAGTAAACAAACATAGTCACCGTCCTCACATTCTCAGCTCCATCGCTCGACTGCCTTTTATTTATCAGCAACAAAAAGAAATGACAAACAGGAAGTCGTGGCTCCAACAGCCAATCGCTTCCTCCATTTAAAATGACCACTCAGGAAATGACAGCACTAAAGGGGAGGGCATTCACAGGAGTGGGAGGGAGAAGTGCACATGTCTCATCCACTTGAGGCATGTACGCTTCCCCCCGACCAGCCACATGCATGCACATCCACCATCTTGGTCAGCATGAAACCCACTCAATACTGCTCAGAGTAACCAGTATCTAGTAAGATCATTCTACTTGTTCTTGCAGGCTTGAGAAGATCTGTGGGGACATTGCTACTGCTGTTGTCAATATACGGTATGAGTATACCACAAGGAAGATATCAGTGTCCTCTTATTAAAGCAGATATGTGTCCAAAAAGGGATGGCGTAGCCACAACAGAGCTATAATATTTTTCTCTCGTTATGCAGACTTCGCTTCTCTAATGTGCATAGAAATTTGAAGGCAAGAAGCCCAGCGCTTTGCGCTTGATACTTACAAACTGGCAAATGCCCACACACACAGAGAACACGTCTCCAAGCCCATGAGAAGGTTTTCATACTGACGGTTTTACTGCTGGTCCCAATTCAACCCAAGTGCGCTCTGCTAGAGCGCTCCTTGGTTAAAGCAGACACAGGGAGACAGATGACAATCTATAAAACACACATCCTAAAATAAAATGTCCACATGACTCCATATAATAATATTTCAACAACACCGGTTAGTTTCCGGCCCTTGGACCAGATAGCGACTCCAGCGACTGGAGCCATGGCTCCTGTCATCACACCCTCGATACCACTCTTCTAGGATTCCAGCGTGGTTTTTCTTCTGCCTTCATTCCACCTTTCAGCGGCAATCCTGCCCTCCGGCTCCACTTGCTGAGCTGCCCATTGATTGAACCTGTCAGCAACCACAGCCATCCATCCACCCACCTGGATGAGGAATTGGACAGCATCCAGACTTGACTGTGTTTAATTTACGCCATATTTGGCTTTTCCAGGCCAGTACTGAGTAGGCAGCCTGAATCCTCATAGTACTGGTCATTCTGTGTGTAGACACATTTATACACCATGTTTATGCTCCGGGACCTGGAATATACAAGGTATTGGCTTTATTTTTGATCTGCCTCTTATTGTTTCTTTTTAATTAATTTATTGTTTCCCTAATCACATTTCTAGAAACATTGGTCATTTAGCAACAGTTAGCAATCTTCAAGTGCTTGCCTCTACAAACGTGATAGCCACTAATGCCGCGTACACACGACCAGACTTTTCAACGGACTTGGTCCGGCGGACAATCCGATGGACTTTGCAGCTGAGGTCCGCTGGACTTGCAAACGAACAGACTTGTCCACACATGATCACTCCAAAAGTCAGACGGATTCGAACGTGATGACTTAGAATAAGGAAGTTCATAGCCAGTAGCCAATAGCTGCCCTAGCATCGGTTTTAGTCCATCGGACTAGCACACAGACGACCAAATTTTTCGACTGGACTCGAGTCCGTCGGAAAGATTTGAAGCAAGTTTTATTTCTAGGTCCGCCGGACTTTTGGGAAGAAAAAGTCAGACAGATCCCAGTCTGCTGGACCAAGTCCATCAAAGTCCGGTCGTGTGTACGCGTCATTATTCTTTTATTTGCCCTTTTGTGCTCACAGCTGTGGGCCAATGTATAACGCACCCCTACTGTTTCCCTATGAATATTTCCCACGTGAAGACTAGTTTTACAGTATAAGTATACATCAGGTAGTTTTTTTGTCCGTTTTTGAATTGTGGAAATCAGTGGTGCTTCGCCACATTTACCAATCTCTGGGAAAAATTTGTGCAACTGCACTTGCAAAGTGCACAGTCTATTAGTAAATCAACACCACTGATAATAAGAACAGGTGCTAAAAGGAACTACAGCATGCAAATTTGGTTTATGTAGTTCGAGATGAAAGAAAACAAGTCTTAAAGTAGTAATAAACCGCTGTTGTGTTTTTTTTTTTTTTTTTTTTTTAAATCCTGCAAGGTAAAGCCATAATGTGCTAGTATGCATCACATACTAGCACATTATGTGAAACTTACCTTAGAGCAAGCCCTCCAGCAGCGCTGTCACCGTTGATGGTGCTTCCATCTACACCTGGTCTTCCTTCCAGGTTCTCAGACTACGGCTGTGTAAGTGGGTGGAGCAATGACAATGTCACTCCCACGCATACGTGCGGGAGCCACCATTCATGGCACAGGACTCTGAAGGAATGACGCTGTATGCTGTTTCTTCAGAGTGCGTGTGCTAGTGACGTCACCGGCTGCATCAAAAGTAAATATCTCCTAAACTCTGCACATTTAGGAGATATTTACTGTACCTATAGGTATGCCTTACCATAGGCTTACCTATAGGTAAAAGTCATGCATGGGAGTTTACTCCCACTTTAAGTTATAGTGAACTGGGTAGCATGGGTGACCTGTAGCTGCATAACTCCAGATTCCTAGGGTAAATGTGATTGTGAATCTCCCTACTATCGTTTATCCTTTATCTCTTCTATTGAAATTAAATGAGTAACGGTAAGTATACTGTATATACTGTACAATATGTATTCAGTTGATATCATTTTGTACCAAAGTGCATCACTGCATAATGCTCACTCAGCAGTGACTGACATTTTAGTGGACATCATCCTTATCAAAATGGATATGCTCAGCTTCACCCAAATATGAATAGCAGAAGACCGTAAACCAGATACTGTCTGTTATTTGTAGTTGCCTTCCAGATCACATTGCACGGCATAGGACACTAGTGTGAGCTCTTCTTCCTCCTTACTGCTCCTGTATAATTGTATTTAAAGGAGAAACAATCAGCGCTCACATATATCATAAGAACAAATTATTGCAAGCTGGACACCTCAAGGAGCAATACACAAAACCCCTAATGGCACATTAAATTATACAAATGGTGCAGGGCAAAATACAAAAGTCCACATATATTGGTCATGTATGACAGAAGAAGAACATGTAGAGAGGAGACACCACGTGGAGAGACAACTATTCGCTTGTATGTGACCCTCCTTCCACCAGTAGGAATAAACTCTTACCAGCTCAAATGGACCTCTGAAATCTCAGATGGTCAAAAGCGCAGATTCACACTCGGGGTGTGCCGGAGCCTTATTAGTTGATTTCCACGTACGGATGAGGCAATTTTCAAATCTGATTAGTCAGGTGCAGCCGACTCCAGATGGAAGCCCAACAAATTCACTCCAGATATAAATGGGCAGGCATGTATAAGCAGGAGAAATCCAGGAAAAAACTCCAACCAAAAATTAATAAAAAATAAAAAACGATCTAAGCGTAGCTTGAAACAGATCGCTTTATTAAGATACACATTAGAAAAAAAAATTAATAAAAAGATTAAACACCAAAAAATCTTTCACTTATAAACTCCTCAGTTATATGAGTAAGTTACTTGAAAACAGTGACTTGCTGTCAATACTGCTTTACACCACAAGATGCCAGTATAGTGTATATATTAGCAGACATTGATATGGTAAAAGCTGAGCAGCTTGCAGCAGGAGATACACTGGAAATAAACAAAGAACAAAAGCACGAACTGGACGGCGGGTGACGTCCACAACAAGCTCCTCCCCCGTACGTACGTTACGTCCTATCAGGACTTCGCCACTGCTGACAAAGTCCTGATAGGACGTAACTGGTTAATGCTCACAGTACACAGACATGTTCTCTTAATCGGTGGGACATGCTGGCTTTTATGGCAAAGGACAGCATTTGGTTGAGATAGTATGAAGAGCATAAATATTGTGCAAATTATCTAATAAAGAATTCAGCAATGGCTGTGTTTAAATGAATGCTGCTTGTTTTTTTCCTATGCATTGCAGGTGGCAATGTAGTCTTTTGTCTGATTCCAGTGCTCTTTCTTGTGTGCAAACATATACTCCTGGCTGGGTAGTGAGTGGAATATTATCAATTTATGACTAACCATAACATCTTTACCATTACACTGACCCTTATGCCTAACCTGTAGCCTCAATAATGGGGCATCATCATATCATGTGTTTTAGGAACAGCGGTGGTTAATGCAAAAGCATTTATAACAGTCTTTCTCAATCAGGGTTCCTCGAGCAATGAAGAGTTTCTCGCACCCATTAACCACAGATATCAATTATATTTTTAGCTGTGTGTAAGCCCTTGTACACACGGCCAGAGATTCCAACGGAATGTGTCCGATCGGACCGTTTTGTCGGATATTCCGACTGTGTGTGGTCTACATCGGACTGTTTCCGTCGGAGTATCCGACGGACCAAGTTTTCCAACTTGTTGGTAAAATTTTCTGACAAAATGCTCCGATCGGACATACTCTGATCATTTGTAGAGAATTCCACGCATGCTCAGATCAAATTCCTACACCAAAGCTATTGGCTACTAGCATGAACGTAGTCCCCTCGTAACGAAATAACGTCATCACGTCGGATTTTCCGGCAACTTTGTCCGACCGTGTGTATGCAACAGTTTCGGACAAAATCCGTCGGATTTGGTTGTCGGAATCTCCGACCGTATGTACAAGGGCTAAGGGGAGGGGGGTGTTTTCCCACTGATCAACAATGTAAGGGTGTGCTTCTCCGACTGCCCATTAATTTAAGGGGTTCTTCTTCCATTGGCCAATGTAATGGACCACTACACCGACTACCGATCTAAGATAGCACTTTTCCACTGACCACCAATGTAAGCGGCACTATAATTTGCAAGGTTTTTTTTTTTTCTGGTCATAATTATTTTGTTCTATTTTATGATTAAGACTTTCTTAGAACAGAGGAATGTTAAAAAAAAAAAAAAAAAAAAGTCTCTGGGTCTCAAATATGCTAGATACATTACATTCTTCACTGTTTTGTGTATTATTATATTTATAACTTATTAACCATGCAAATTTGGTATTAGTTAGAGATGTAATCATTTTAGTAGGGGTTCACCAGGACATGAAAATTATTTCAAGGATTCCTCTGTATTAAAGGCTAAAGCTGGCCATAGACGAATCTCGGTGGGCTCAGCAGGGACTGGCTGAGATTCGGACCATGCATGGTCGATCTGAATGTACCCAAGTTGTTCAAGCTATTAACTTGGGTACAACCAGCCTAATGGATTTTACAAGTGATTGTTGCTAGTGGCTACTATAGCCGCTACCAGTAAACCCTGTGTTCTCCCAGCGGATCTCCCTCAAGAGAACACAATAGCTCCTTGGGAGGGTTTCCCCCGAATTGATTTTCTTTCCTGCAAAACATGGTAACAGGAAAGAAAATGTCTCTGTCCATAGCTGGCTTAAGTTCACCTTTTCAACATGTTACATGTTACACCCATATTTACAGTGTGACATGTAGCATGTTCAAAGAGATGCCCCCCCCCTCCCTGTGACAGCGGGCAGGGGGCTCCTCCCTCCCGTAGCCACTGTCACATTTAAAAAAAGGCCCGACAGGAATCTGTGAATGATTAAACTACAAGTCCTGTCTTCCACCGCAGCAGATGGCTAGTAGTTCTCAATGGACTGTAAGAGCGCTTATGAGAGCTCTTGAAGACTACTGAGACTTCCTCTAGGTTTCAAACAGAAAGTCCATGCAGAGGTACTGGTAAGAAAGCTGAAGCCGACATTCCACTAGTGATCCACTGATCAGGAGTGCAATTCTTTGCAGGCTACTGTGGAAAAAAATACAGGCTGATTGATAACGTTGTCCTTTAAATTAATGCCAATAGATTACCAGCAGATGGCGCTAATAGAATAATGGTTTGCTAATAGTAAATCTGATGACACATTTTTAGGTCCATTGTGAAAACAGAATGCTGTTTGTCTTTTTTTATTTGTTATCAAATGAAGTTTGGGTGCATCAGTGACTGAATCCTTAAGGACTTCTTTCATGTTAAGCAGTGTTTGCATTCATGCTGTTTGCATCTATACTGATAAATAAATATAGTGTAATTTTAGAACAAAAATACAGCTCGTTATACTTAATTCCTTACTTTGTATAGATCAGCTTACTTTAAAAAATTAGGAAGAGCTTGGCTGCATGTGGGATGAATAACAAATAACAACTGCTACAAGAAGTGTCATATATTTGTAGATGCTAAAGCTGTTAGTAAGCAATGTGTCTCTTTTTTTGTTATTAGACTATAGTGTCAGATTGCTCTTTTGTGGCCTCCCTTGCCATCAGCGCTGCTTATGAAAGACGATATAACAAGAAGCTCATAACAAGGTATGCATTATTGTGTCACAAAAGTTTTGAGGCACATAAATACTATTGTTATAATGTAAGTGGAACTGCCGTGTATATATGAGATCTAGGAATCTATTTCTACAAGTCTAAAATCAACAATATTTTTCTTTCCTCTAATTGCACCATGTTAAATATGCCCTCCATACATGGAGGATATAAAGATGACTCTTTCCCACCTGGTTATATCATCAGATGCCCTGTACACACGATCAGAATTTTGGTCGGAAAAAGCTCTGATGGTTTTCCTGACGGAATTCCGATGGGATTTCACTCAAGCTGTCTTGCATACACACGGTCATACCAAATTCCAACCGTGAAGAGCGCGGTGACGTACAACACGTACAACGGGACTAGAAAAAGGAAGTTCAATGGCTTCCGTCTCGTAGTTGAATCTGAGCATGCGTTGGAATTGCATACACACGATCGGAATTTCCGAAACTTTTATCTGTCGGAAAAATTGAGAACTTGTTCTCAATCCTTTGCTGGCAGAAATTAGGCCAGCAAAATTCAAATGGAGCATACACACGGTCGTATTTTGCGACGAAAAGTTCTCATCGGTCTTTTGCTGGCCGAAATTTGGGCCGTGTGTACGCAGTGGAATAAGGTGCAAACCTTATGGGTAGAGCTCCAAAGGGATGAAGCAAAGGGGAAAATAATACTGGTAATATGCTATAGCCCCCCTAACCTGAGGGAGGAAGGGGAGACAGACCTATCACAAATTGGATTAGCAGCAAGGATGGGAATTGTTATCATAATGGTGGATTTTAATTATCCAGACATAGACTGGGCGGAGGGAACCACACATTCATCGAAGGCTCGCCAGTTCCTAAATGTTTTGCATGACAATTTTATGGGTCAGATGGTAGATGCACCAACTAGAAATAAAGCGTTACTGGATCTACTGATTACCAACAATACAGACCTGATCATGATGGAAATACGGGGAAATTTAGGTAACAGCGATCATAGGTCAATTAGCTTTAGTATAAATGACACAAATAGGAAACATAAGGCGAATACAAAGACACTGAATTTCAAAAGGCCCAACTTCCCTAAACTACGAACCTTGCTACAAGGCATAAATTGAGATAAAATCATAGGATCAAAGAGCAGGAAGGAGAGATGGGTTTGCTTTAAAGGCATATTAAATAAGGGCATTAGCCAATGCATCCCATTGGGTAATAAATTTAAAAGAGCGAACAAAAGTCCTGGATGGCTTCACTCCAATGTAAAAATGCATATAAAAGCAAAAGAGAAGGCCTTCAAAAAATACAAGGTTGAGGGGTCATCATTAGCATTCAGTCTTTATAAAGAATGCAACAAGTAATGTAAGGGTGCAATAAGGATGACTAAGATAGAACACAAAAGACACATGACAGAGGAGAGCAAAAAAAAAGAAATTCTTTAAGTTTGTAAACAGTAAAAAAGGGAGGACAGACCATATTGGCCCCATAAAGAATGAGGAAGGACATCTAGTTACAAAGGATGAGGAGATGGTGAAGGTATTGCATTTATTCTTCTCCTCAGTCTTCACAGGGGAATCGGGGGGCTTCAGTAACCAAAACTGCAGTGTTTATCCTCATGACACATCACAGGAAGCACCTCCATGGTTAACAGAGGGCAGAATTAAAATTAGACTTGGGAAACGTAGCATTATTAAATTACCGGGAACAGATAGGCTTGCACCTTAGAGTACTTAGGGAACTCAGTCAAGTAATTGCCAGACCATTGTTCCTAATTTTTACTGACTGGAATGGTACCATCTGATTTGGATAAAAGCCAATGTAGCACCAATATTTAAAAAGGGCCAAAAATACATCCCTGGGAATTACAGAACACTTGGCATAACATCAATAGTATGTAAACTTGGAGGGGGTGATGAGGTACTATATACAAGATTTTAGTAATGAGAACTGTATCATTAGCAGTAATCAGCATGGATTCATGAAGAATTGTTCTTGCCAAACCAATCTATTAACCTTCTATGAGGAGGTGAGCTGCCACCTAAATAAAGGAAGGCCCCGTAGACGTGGTGTATCTGGATTTCGCAAAAGCATTTGACACATTTACCCATAAACGTTTACTGTACAAAATAAGGTCCATTGTACATGGATTGAAAACTGGCTACAAGGGCGAGTTCAGAGGGTGGCGATAAATGGGGAGTACTCAGAATGGTCAGGGGTGGGTAGTGGGGTCCCCCAGGGTTCTGTGCTGGGACCAATCCTGTTTAATATGTTCATAAACGACCTGGAGAATCGGATAAACAGTTCAATCTCTGTATTTGCGGACAATGCTAAGCAGGGCAATAACGTCTCCGCAGGATGTGGAAACCTTGCAAAAAGATCTCAACAAATTAATGGGATGGGCAACTACATGGCAAATGAGGTTCAATGTAGAAAAATGTAAAATAATGCATTTGGGTGGCAAAAATATGAATGCAATCTATACACTGGGAGGGAGAACCTCTGGGGGAATCTAGGATGGAAATGGACCTGGGGGTCCTAGTAGATGATAGGCTCAGCAATAGCATGCAATGCCAAGCTGCTGCTAACAAAGCAAACAGAATATTGGCACGCATTAAAAAGGGGATTCATTCTAGAGAGAAAATTATAATTTTCCCGCTCTACGAGACTCTGTTCCAGCTGCACCTAAAGTATGCTGTCCAGTTCTGGGCACCAGTCCTCAGGAAGGATGTACTGGAAATGGAGCGAGTACAAAGAAGGGCAAAGCTAATAAAGGGTCTGGAGGATATTAGTTATGAGGAAAGGTTGCGAGCACTGAATTTATTTTCTCTGTAGAAGACACGCTTGAGAGGGGATATGATTTCAATTTACAAATACCATACTTGTGACCCCCACAATAGGGATAAAACTTTTTTGCGGAAGGAAGTTTAACAAGACTCGTGGCCACTCATTAAAGTTAGAAGAAAAGAGGTTTAACCTTAAACTACGTAGAGGATGCCTTACTGTAAGAGCGACAATAATGTGGAATTCCCTTCCACAGGTGGTGGTCTCAGCGAGGGGTATCGATAGTTACAAGAAACTATTAGATAAGCACCTAACGACCACAACATGCAGAGATATACAATGTAATACTGACATATAATCACACACATAGGTTGGACTTGATGGACTTTTTTCAACCTCGGCTACTATGTAACATTGTCCGTTGCTTAGCCTCTGTAGGACAAAGTTTCCAAATGCTGATTCCCCTTCTATATTTGTCTCTGCACCTCATCCCAGGTAAGTGTATACAAAGGCTAAGGCTTCTATTAAAAGCCCATTGCAGAAAAAAAAGGGACTTTTGTTGTGCATATATTTACGTATGAGACAATCAGAAAATTTGCAAACAATACATTTTCCTAAAATGTAATATACATGATTTATATATTAATATATGAATATGTTATATTCAATTCTCATCATTAAGCTTTTTGTTCTCAGGAAAATGTATGAGTTTAAGAAAAATGTTTTTAAATGCTGTGATCCGCTCATGTGTAAATATATGCACCTCAAAAGTCCCTATTTTGTTTTCTGCGATGGACATGTAGTATACAGTAGGCCTTAGCCTTTGTATACTCTATAGGACAAAGGCAGCCTATATCTCTAGACCTAACATGATCTATGCTTATGTAATAGTTTTATGCAAAACTTGCATTGAGCTCCAGACCGAGGGCGATTGATAGTTATTTTGTATTTCTTCCATTTGCAAATAATTGCTCCTACAGTTGTCTCCTTCTCACCAAGCTTCTTGCTGATGGTCTTGTAGCCCATTCCAGCCTTGTGTAGGTTGTGCAAGTCTACAATCTTGTCCTTGACGTTCTTTGACAGCTCTTTGGTCTTGCCTATAACGGTGAGGTTTGAATGGAAGAAGCAGATTCTGTGGACAGATGTCTTTTATACACTTAACGAGTTGTCGTTAAGAGCACCTTCTTAAATTGATGGGACTAATATGTGTACCACAAGAGCACACGCGATAGCCAGTCTGTGGTAGCCAGAATTATTGTTGATTTGTTGGTAGCGGATCAAATATTTATTTTACTCACTGAGCTGCAACTCATTTTATAACATTTGTATCGTGTTTTTTTGGGGGGGATATTTTTGGTTGATATTCTGTCTCTATCATTTAAAAAATACATCTGATAACAATTATAGATCTTTCCTTTCATTGTAAGTGGGCAAACAGGGAAAAGGAAAACACAAGTGTTTAGGTAGAAATCAATGTTGAAATTGAAGATATATTCGACCTCTGTAAACTGAACTAGTTCCACGTTACTGCGCTTCTTGGATGTATTTGTGATCACATACCTTATCTCACCTATTTATATCCTCACTGATGTAAGTGTTCTACCTTTTTAAAATAAAACCCTTAGTTGATGGTTTTACACTATGTGGTGGCCTTTTTCTTTTATGAATGGTGGAGTCCATTTTCTAATATATACACACAATATGGATTAGTGCTGCACATAATATTCCCTTTATCCACTCAATTTGTCTGATTGTAGTGTTTGCAGCTTTTCCTAATCTGTTGAGTAGCGCAGTGCACATTTTGAAATTTAGATAGAGTGACCGGATAAGTTTTATTTTTCCCTAACCTGCTGGGAAATACTTTATCATAAAGGAAGTTTGTTCACAGATATGGCAGTGTTTTGGTTGCAAACTGAATTTAATTGGGTACCAGATTGAGTTCAGGTCCCTCCCACTGATGTTCCTCTCGCAGCCGTTCTCTTGTGTCTCAGCTCGCGTGTTCCTTTTAGGTATTGCACACTTCCCTCTTCAATGATCTTTAGTCCTTGTTCACTGTAATTCCCCCATGAGATATAGTCCAGCCTGTGTGTAATATACAAGCTCAGGCCAATTCAGCGCTACTTTTGATTTGTTTTTCTGTATTAGTGACAGGTTATATGAAGTCACTGCATTTAGTGATCAGTCATATATATGGAGCAAGGAAATTTTTTCACCTGTCTCAACGCTGATACATTTATTAAACCTTTTATCTCTCATCATTGGTTCCCTTTTTATGCCCTTTTACTCTGAATTACTATCATACTTGGCCCAGTTAGTTTTCCTGTCTTTTATTTCTGATACAAACTGAGCACTTTCACTTAAAAAAAAAAATGTAAAGGTGAACTAGCACCGGACACATCTCTGATTAACCCCAAATAAAGTTCAGCTGTTCTAGTAGGTCTCTCCTGACATTTTCTTAGTCACATCCTACAGCAAAAGCCATGGTCCGTAGAGCGCTTCCAAAGCGTCAGAGGGATCTAACTGTTATAAGTCAGGAGAAGGGCACAAAACAATTTCCAAGGCATTAGATATACCATGGAACACAGTGAAGACAGTAATCATCAAGTGGAGAGAATATGGCACAACAGTGACATTACCAAGAACTGGACGTCCCTCCAAAATTGTTGAAAAGACAAGAAGAAAACTGGTCAGAGAGGTTTCCAAGAGGCCTACAGCAACATTAAAAGAGCTGCAGGAATATTAGGCAAGTACTGGCTGTGTGGTACATGTCCCAACAATCTCCCATATTCTTCATATGTCTGGGTTATGAGGTAGAGTGGCAAGATGGAAGGAAAACATCGAAGCCCAGCTACATTTTGCAAAAACGCATCTGAAGTCTCCCAAAAGCATGTGGGAAAATGTGTTATGGTCTGGTGAAACCAAGCTTGAACTTTTTTGGTCATAATTCCAAAAAGATACTGTATGTTTGGTGCAAAAACAACACTGCACATGATCAAAAGAACACCTAACCCACAGTAAAGCATGGCGTTGGCAGCATCATGCTTTGGGGCTGTCTTTCTTCAGCTGGAACAGGAGGCTTAGTCAAGGTAGAGGGAATTATGAACCGTGCCAAATACCAGTGAATATTGGTACAAAACGTTTAGGTTTCTGCTAGCAAGCTGAACATGAAGCGAAACGTCATCTTTCAACATGAAAACGACCCAAAGCATACAGCCAAATCAGCAAAGGAATGGCTTCACCAGAAGATTCAAGTTTTGGAATGGCCCAGCCAGAGCCCAGACCTGAATCCAATTGAAAATCTGTGGGGTGATCTGAAGAGGGCTGTGCACAGGAGATGCCCTCGCATTATGACAGATTTGGAGTGTGTTTGCAAAGAATAGTGGACCAATATTTTTAAGTCAAGATGTGCCATGCTGATACAATCTTAACCAAAAAGACTGAGTGCTGTAATAAAATAAAAAGGTGCTTCAACAAAGTTTTAGTTGGGTGTGCACACTTATGCAACCATATTATTTTATTTTTGTATTTTTACTTCCCTCCACCTAAAAGATTTCAGTTTGCTGTTCAACTGAGTTGTACAGTTTATAAGTCACATTAAAGGTGGAAAAAGTTTTGCAATGATTTATCTTTGTCTCGTTTTTTTTTTTTTTTTTTTTTTTTTTTACATCACATAAACCTGACATTTTAACAGGGGTGTGTAGACTTTCTATATCCACTGTTTATAGTGCAAATTTAAAAAAACCTGAAAATTACCACTTACATTTCACTTGCTCTCTTCTGAAAACTCCAAAATTGAAAACTCCCACTTTGCTTTCTTCTTCAGTGTTAAGAAGGAAAGTGCGGATTTATGTTTTACCATAATTAACTCTACCTGTACTGTGTTGGCAATAGGGGAGTAGTCAGGTTTATCAGTGTCACTCTTTCTATAGACAGAGCACATAACCCTACATTGGTATGCACTACCGTTATCTCTTAAATGTTTTAAAAGCAACAAATTGCTTTGTAAATGTAAAGAAAAAAGTTTGCAAAGAGAGAAATGCATAGCAGAGGAGAGTAAAAAAAAAACCAAGGAATTTTTTAGATATTAAGGTATGATTACTAAAGTGCTGATATGAATAAAACAAATTGAAATTAATTATGTCTACCATATTTATTGGCGCATAACACTCACTTTCCCCCCCTGAAAATGTGGCGGCAAATCACGGGTGCATGTTATACGCCGATAGTGTAACAAGGAGGGGGGCGAGCGCCGTCGGAATTCACCGAGCCATCATCTCCTGTATAATCGTGTCTTACTCGGCTCTGATGTCACACACCTTCGCCATCGGCATTGGACCAGTGTTCTGTAAATCACAGGAGCTGGTCCAATGCCGATGGCGGAGGTGGGACTGTGTATGTGACTACCGACTGAGAGCCGAGTAAACAGGAGATGAAGGCTCTGTGATTTCCTGCATGAAAGATGGTGAGGCTGCAGATGGGCATCAGGCTGCATTGATGGGAGATGGGCTTATATCAGGCTGCAGATGGGCTTATATCAGGCTGCAGATGGGCTTATATCAGGCTGCAGATGGGCGCAGATCAGGCTTCATTAAGGCTGCAGCTTTCCCACTCTAGAAGACTCTGGTCCGGCTGCACCTAGAGTATGCTGTCCAGTCCTCAGGAAGGATGTACAGAAAATGTAGCGAGTTTTCTCTGGAGAAGACACGCGAGAGGGGATATGATTTCAATATACAAATACTATACTGGTGACCCCACAATAGGGATAAAACTTTTTCACGGAAGAAAGTTTAACAAGATTTGTGGCCACTCATTAAAATTAGAAGAAAATAAGTTTTAACCTTAAACTATGTAGAGGGTTCTTTACTGTAAGAGTGGCAAGGATGTGGAATTCCCTTCCACAGGCAGTGGTCTCAGTGGGGGGCATCAATAGTTTCAAAAAACTATTAGTTAAGCACCTGAACGACCGCAACATCCAGGGATATACAATGTAATACTGACATATAATCGCAAACATAGGTTGGACTCGATGGACTTGTGTCTTTTTTCGACCTCACCTACTATGTAAGATGGGCACATATTAGGCTGCATGGAGGCTGCAGATGGGCACAGATCAGGCTGCATTCAGGCTGCAGATGGGCACATCAGGCTGCATTCAGGCTGCAGATGGGCACAGATCAGGCTGTAGATGGAAACCGATCAGGCTGCATTGAGGCTGCAGATGGGCACATCAGGCTGCATTGAGGCTGCAGATGGCCACAGTTCAGGCTGCATTAAGGCTGCAGATGGGCACATCAGGCTGCATTGAGCACAGATCAGGCTGCAGATGGGAACAGATCAGGCTGCATTGAGGCTGTAGATGGGCACAGACCAATATTTTGCTTCAAAGTGGTTTATTTTGAAACTTCCCTCCTAAATTGAAGGTGCGTGTTATACGCTGATAAATACGGTAATTATATAAATGAAAAACAGCGGCAGCTATTTAAAATATGTTCTGGTACCATATAAACAAAAGCATAAAACCAAACAATAGTGCACTAGATTCCAAATAAATAGTTCATGGTAAACTCCAGTGAATAAGTGACAAAAATTGTGATCTTAAAAATCATATAAAAAAGTCCACATGCACAATAGAAATTATGTGAAAATCTTGAATGCTGAGAAGTGGTGAATGAAATCAATCCGTGCTCAGTGACAGTCTCTTCAGGGAATATGTACTGACAATTAATCACCACCACCTCAGTGTGCAATGCCGGCTCACCTCAAATGAAGACCCCCCTTGGGTCTATTGGCACTTTCCACACAAGGATCAGCTCGATCGTACAAGGATTTCAGCTAATGGCTCCGGGTTACCAGGACTTTTCCACAAATAATTACTTTCTCCAAGTTCAATTTCTCAAAGAAAATAAGACACCATCACGCAAGATTGCTTAAAAATACTTGCTTTTAATTAATAACATAATATGCACTTACATTTGCGCATAATATGCAACTATTGTTGGTTGTTTTTTTTTGTTGTTTTTTTTTGTTAGCATTTCACTTTTCTTTGCATTATATCTAGTTGTATTATTTTACCCTATGTTCCATTTTTTTATAAATCCAGGCAGAGTGTTTTAGGATGCAACACTATGTTGTATAACAACCACACAAATGCAGCATCACCAAAGTGTGCATGTCGGTGTGTTTAAAGATCCCAGTAACAGCCATATGACATGGTAATAACAATATCAAGTAGTCAGGGAGTGCAGAGTTCTGAAGGTGCCCATCCTCAGGTCTGGCTGATGATCATCTAATGTCCATGGACACCTAAGGAGAGGAATAATGAGATCAAACTGTTGACTAGTATTTATGATTATGTACATACCCCTCAATCATTGTAGTAGTATGGACATATACATATCTAGATCTGAGAGATCTTGTACAAAAGAGATAGTTCAATCAGCAATACACATTCATTTATAGGGTTACATAATATATACAAATTACACACCAGACAGTATGTACATCACAATATACAGTGTAGGTCCCCTGGCTTACATGATATTTACAAATTACTCACAGAATCGTATTTACAATACAATATAAGGTGCAAGTTCAGAGTTGGGTTACCTGTTAACTTCAGGTCAGCCCATGGTGACTGCCGTGTGCTCCCACACCAGTGTGTCTTGGCTTGCTCACAAAGCATTATATCCCCCCCCCCTACTTTCTGTAGTGTGGCTAATACATTCTCCCTAATTGGTCACTGTACCTAGTCAATGTATATTGGGAACAGCCTGATTGGATGAGTCAACGAAAGCTGTTGTTTACTTCCCAGGTGAGATGTTATCAGGGAAAACAAAAGGCCAAGCTTTGAAGTTGAACCAATTACAGTAACACCAACCCAACACTCAATACTTTACATATATATTTAAATCTAATGGAAATATATTTCTAATTACAATATTGTACAGGTATTAATGGAGATTTCACATAAACTCATAAGGCTACAGATGGCCCCTTGTGGCCAGTTGAGAATATGAGACTCGGCCACACATAGAATAATGGTTTATGTGCAATCTTCTTTAATATTTTGAACGTTTGGCTTTGCCCTCTGAAATGAAATAAAACTCTTTGAGAAGAAAAAAAAAAAACTTTTAAAATCCCCATCTCTACAGTTCACATTTCTGGATCCCAGTATCGGTAGTCCTCACTTGTTCTGAATGTAATAAGTCCATAATAAAAATCATAGGATACAAAATACAATAAAAAAAACAAGAGGGATAAAAAAAAAAACATGAGGATCCTTGTTCTCAACCGTCCAATAATGTTAGTGCGAAAGTCAATAATGTCAATCTGGTCATGTTGCCCTTGCTTCTGGGACAGCCTTCCATGGTGATTCCCGTTGGATACCGCGTACAGTAATGGCCTTTGGATCAGCTTTCCCGGCTAAGATTATACTTTGTTAATGTGGACAGAGGTAGAGAAAGAACACCACAAGTACATTTGAGACACATGCATTCAAATTAATGCTTGTCTGGTAAGTCTGAGCAGTTAGGACCTTTTATTAGAATTACCATAGATATACTGCGACATATTAATAAGACCCCTTTCTCAATGACGTGTAACAATTTGGTTACGCCCTTCAGCCAGGTGTCTGATTTCCACCCCCCATCTTTCTTCCTCCATGGTCATATGCCTGCAAGTAACTTCTGCCGTATACCACTGTGTGTCTGTGTATGACCCTTCAAGTGTGCAGGGGGTTCTTGTTGCCATCGCAACTCACCACTAACTCCTGTTACTGAAGCTATGTTCAGTGCTGGTCCCAAACCTTGGGCACCGTCCTTGGCTACCATGTGTAGCTACTGCACGAGCCCTGCCTTTAGCAGGCTACGGAAGAGGTCATCACTTTAAGAGTTCTCATTGCAGATTAGGCAGTGTCGCCTACGCAGACAAACATGACTGGATTTCAGAATACAGATAGGTGTGATGTCACCAGTCACTAGTGGCTTCTGGAAAAATCTAAATAAAATACTCTTAAGTACAAATGTACTATACTCCCTGCTATTTGCCAATCACTATGAGTCTCACCAGTCCCAGTATATCTATATGATATTGACGCAATGCTCTTTGAACTTATTATGGCACAAAAAGAAAGAAATGAAAAAGAAAAATATATATCAATGACCACATCTGATGACTGCCCAACATTAGAACTGTAGAGAGGATTGTATGTCACATATACACAGAAAATAGTCACATGGCTGTTGCTAAAGCCTTATGTTACTATTGTCATGATAATAGCTACAATGACCTAAAATTATATAAAACAATTATCCAATGTCATAAGAGAAAAACAAAAACTGTTGGATACTCGACCCATCCCCAAAATGCTAAAGGGAAGCTTTTAATATTCTATATCAACATTTGTAATTGCTTTAAATGTTCTCCATATAATGTTCCCCATACTCCCCTCTTTTTTTTTTTTTATTTCACCATAGGCAAGCCAAACTGAAGAATCACCAAAAAAATTAAAATAAGGTGATATAGGCAGTAAAGAAAAAAAAAAAAATAGTTTTCTTTAAGAGAAAAAGTTGAAGGAGAAAAAAAACAATAAAGAAAAAAACTATTCAGATTGAATGCTGCCTCAACCTTTAATTTGTTAAAGAGCCTTGAATCTGTAATTGTGTTAAACAAAATGATTGAATCTGCTTTCAAACATTGCGCAACACCCTCTCTCGGTGGTGATTAACATATTAATTGACTCTTAGTGCAAAACAATTTGCAAGTCAAGCAGGCCACAAAAATTTGTATTAGAGAGAGCAGGACCTCTGTTTATTGAAACAGACCGCCCTAAAGAAGTTAGAATTTAGTAAGGCCTGACTGTAATTAATTCCATTCAAGGCTTCTCCTTAAAACCAACATAAAATTGTTTTAAGGTCCTCATCTGTGTTTCACAATACTTTGCCCCATCTGCGTCCGATCATCCATCCTTGTTTGGGCAATTACCCTAAAATACAAAACTTAAAAATCATTAATAACACCTCACTGTACCTCTCTGAGAGGTTCATAATGGTCTACAATAGTAGTGGATGCTTGGAACAGACTTCCAGCCAAGGTAATGGGTCCATTAACCGTAAGTACAGTCAATAATGTCCAGGACCCACCCCCATATCTATACTCGGACAGACCAAAAATTATGGAAAAACTGGGAGGGTTTGTAAATACTTAAATTCTAAACGACAACATGTAGATCTATAACCTTCACACATATTAGCATCACATGAGTTAATTTGGAAGGAAAAACAAAACAAAACACAAGACCTACTGAATCCATAAGATGCCACAAGGTGCAAAGTAATGTATCGTGGTAGTTTCCGAGTGTCAGAGTGAAAGAACCTTCACTCTAAACCACAGGAAAGGAGAAAACCAAGATCTACACAACATCCCTACAGTTCCTCATAGTTATAGGGATTGAAATTTCATATTTTTGCACAGGTTATTTATTCGCAAGTACATTTAAACTTGTAAAAAAAAAATTATAAATTTAAACTGGTACCAGTATTGAGCTCATTTCCAATGAAAAAAAAAATTATAAACAGTACAACGCATGCGCATTAGTGTGATCACACTTATTTATGGCCATAAAGCAATGTTAAGTACAAAAAAGAAAAATATCTTTGTTTACACATGGACAGTTCATACCCATGCATTCCATCACTCAAACATACACATTCATTTCGATTGCATCCCATACATCCTGGATAGCACCTTGGTAATTGCAAATTAATTGTTATGTGTTTCTGCAAACGGGAGAGAGAGAAAAAAAAAAAAACAACAACCAAGAACAAAAAATAAAAATAAACTGAAGCAAGAGTAAGATTCTGTACTAAGCAACACTTGTACCCTATACCTTTGAATATTTATGGCAGTCTTCTGATCCTTTGGGGAAGATAAACACCTATATTACAAATAACCATGTTTGAATACCTAGCCTAATATACATTACCTTAGGTGTATGTATTTATGTATATACATCTATATTGATACACCTGCTTAACATGTAACTACTTTTTCATGAGCTCCCTGCACCTGGAAAATATAACTTATACAAAAGTTATTACCCTTTTCCCTTTCGTTGGCACAAAGAAAGCAAACACTACCACATTGTTACATTTACATATTTACATTGTTATATGTTCACTGACATCCGCACTTGGATCTGGTGAAAATAAATTACTCAGATCATAGACATCTGAATGACACATTAGATCTGGTACTTCTTTCACTGTTTCTACATTGCTTATATTTAAGTTTTGTTCCCCGTAAGGGGAAGTCCTAGCAGATAATATAGATAGATTGGGCCTCCCTCCTGTATTTTCTGTTTGAATGGAATAGACGGTTTTCTGTGGGGTCTTAACAATTTGATCAAAAGATTGTTTTATTTCTTTTAGTTCTTTATTACACTGTACCACATCTGCATGGCATGCTTCATATTTTTCCTTAAGAACATGTTGTGATGTTTCCATTATTTTATTGGTATTTTCCCAATTATGAATATGTGCCTTCAGTAGCTTAATCTCATTTTCAAGAGACGTAATTGTGGTTATTAACTTAAGTTCTTTCAGAAATGATCTCCTGTGCTGTAATCTGAGATCGCTTTCCATGGTATTTACATTCAAAGGGGAGCATGAGGCTATTTGCCTTTGACTAGTAACTGTGGAGCCATGCCTATAGATCTTATCTTTGGAGGCATTGTAATTGTAATGATGTCTCTTTCTGTTTGAAAAGGTGGCCAATTCTCCTGTAGTGTGGCTTGCTAAATAGGTATTTTTGTTTGTAGGCTGGTGATAAATCTTTGATTTCACAGAATTAGACCTTCTGGCTACATGAAAATAATTGTGCATACAATCCATGATACTTTGATATGAATCTTTAAGAGGATTTATAAAAAATCCACATTGACTTTTAAATTTTGGATGGGCATTAGATATTAGGAGGGTTTTGTACTCTGGGTCCTCTCTGTTTACATTTCTCCGTTTGCCTACATAGTAAGCTGACCATAGCCTGTTTGCATAAAGAAGTGGATTCTCATTATTTTCCTGTTTTGTTCTAAACGCTGCTATTAAGCCTAGGTCAAAGGGATATAATATTTTTAGCAGTTCATCTACAGTTTCATTGTAATCTGCTCTTCCTTCTTTAACATGGTCTGGTAAGGAAGACCATGTGTCTAATTTAACTGTTAATAGTAAAACTTTAACCTGATCTCTGGAGTTGGCAACTCCCAGCAATTTACATCGTTGCAAGACATTATCTGCATGAAATGTTATGTGCACTCCTGGCAATAGTTTGCCAATATTGTTAGCTACAAGTAGCACATTTTCTAAAGACTGTCTGTCCTCCCTATCCATCTTTTGTGCTGTACTCTCAATTCCTGTTACATGCACTTCATCCACTGCAGGAATCATCTTTCAAACCTTTTTTTTTTTTAAATAGACTGAATCTTCATGCATATAAACATTGGGCAACAGCTCTTTTCATCTCCTTCTAATGTATCTGGACTCTTCATGTACAAATTCTATAATATATTTAGCTTTTAGCATAAATGATGTGTTCCTTAGTATACTAACAGTAGGCTTCCTAATGATTACACACTGTACAACATAGCTATTTTTTTATAGCCCATTTCTATATTGAGCACCTAGATCACCCAATGTTACTTTTTAGCATTCAGATGAAAAACCCTTTCATAGTGTGCCTTTTGTAGATATTGCAACCCCTTGAGATATTGCTGAAAGAGACCACCAATTTTTCCTGTCCCTTCGTCGGTCGCCATTTGTTGACTAGTATTTATGATTATGTACATACCCCTCAATCATTGTAGTAGTATGGACATATACATATCTAGATCTGAGAGATCTTGTACAAAAGAGATAGAAGGTTACATAATATATACAAATTACACACCAGACAGTATGTACATCACAATATACAGTGTAGGTCCCCTGGCTTACATGATATTTACAAATTACTCACAGAATCGTATTTACAATACAATATAAGGTGCAAGTTCAGAGTTAGGTTACCTGTTAACTTCAGGTCAGCCCATGGTGACTGCCGTGTGCTCCCACACCAGTGTGTCTTGGCTTGCTCACAAAGCATTATATCCCCCCCCCCTACTTTCTGTAGTGTGGCTAATACATTCTCCCTAATTGGTCACTGTACCTAGTCAATGTATATTGGGAACAGCCTGATTGGATGAGTCAACGAAAGCTGTTGTTTACTTCCCAGGTGAGATGTTATCAGGGAAAACAAAAGGCCAAGCTTTGAAGTTGAACCAATTACAGTAACACCAACCCAACACTCAATACTTTACATATATATTTAAATCTAATGGAAATATATTTCTAATTACAATATTGTACAGGTATTAATGGAGATTTCACATAAACTCATAAGGCTACAAAACTAATCCAGTAAAACCTTGGTTTGAGAGCGTTTTGCAAGACCAGCAACATTTTTTAAAATTTAAACTTGATATGCAAGTAGCGTCATGTCACAACTGAGTATAAACAGAACAGAAGTGCCTCTAAGTGTTGCAATGATGTTGCTAAATGTTGTACCTTCATTAAATGTAAGTCACATGGTTCATGATTAAAAGAGGCACACCTAATTATGCAGGCATCCGAGGTAAAGCTGTCCACATAGACCAACCTTCTCGCCACCATCAATCTCATCCCTTCCATGCTGCGCTCCATGAGAGTTTCAAGCCTTGGTTTCAAATTGTTCTATTGCAGGGTAGTCTTTCTGGTCACGATTGCAGACTGACAGCAGTAAGAGCCTGCGGTGCGGAGGACTGTCTATCTATGTGGACAGCTTTACTCCAGGTTCTTGCATACTTAGATGTGCCTCTTTTAATCATCAACCATGTGAGTTGATAAAGGTTGTACCTTCATTAAATGTAACCATATTGCTACACTTGAAAGGCGCCTCTCTTCTCTTTTATACTCTGTAGCTCCTTATGGATCTTGCTTCTTGTGAAGGCTGCCATTTGTGGATGGACATTTTATGGTTACACAACCTGGTCACATTGCTATAATCTTTTTCCATGGACTATAAACTGAAGGACTTATGAATAAATGGTTGTGGAACAAATTATCTGAGTTTCCATTTACTTCTTATGGGGAAATTTGCTTTGATTTACAAGTGCTTTGGATTACAAGCATGTTTCCAGAGCAAATTATGCTCGCAATCCAAGGTTTTTTCTACAGGGTGCCACTAAGAAATAATGCTGACCTTACTGATGTGCACCTTTAACCAGTTTTCAGTTATACTCCTGTTAACCCCGCCTTGGCATATCCCCTAATTTGTTACAAATACTAAAGCATGTTCATATCTATTAAATAACTGACAGCTGTGTTACTAGTTTTTATATATGTATATTCTATCCTGGGATTATTATTTTTTTGCTTGTTTTAGATGCTTAAATATTGGTGAAAAAAAGAAGCAAATCATACTGATTTTTTTTTTCATAATTTCTCTATCACTTAGCATAATCTATCCACAAAATAAAAAAGGGGAGCCAGAGTATAATCCATGTGGAAAATATATGGTGAAGCTGCACATCAATGGTGTACCTAGAAAGGTAAGCATTGTCCTGTTTTTTTTCATAGGGTATGGAGAATAATCACTGGTAATATTCTTATGCTCTCAGTGTGCACTTTTATAAATAACTGGGTACAAGGCATGGCTGTTTTCGAAGCCTATACATCTCTTTAGCAAGCTTGAAGTGTCTTATTGATTTTCTATCTTCAACTAAAAAAATCATTCTTTTTTTTTTTTCTAATAGAGTTGTTTTACTCCCACTTTCTATATAAATGAATCTATGCCAGTGGCGTAACTAGAACCTTCAGGGCCCTATTGCAAGAAGCCACGAAGGGCCCCCTTAACCCCTTCCCTTTAACCACTTAAGCCCCGAACCAATTTGCAGCCAAAGAACCAGGCCCCTTTTTTGCGATTCGGCACTGCGTCACTTTTAACTAACAATTGTGTGGTCGTGCGACGTGGCTCCCAAACAAAATTGGCGTTCTTTTTTTCCCACAAATAGAGCTTTCTTTTGGTGGTATTTGATCACCTCTGCGGTTTTTATTTTTTGCAATATAAACAAAAATAGAGCGACAATTTTGAAAAAAATTCAATATTTTTTACTTTTTGTTATAATAAATATACCCAAAGAATATATATAAAAAAACATTTTTTTTCCTCAGTTTAGGCCGATACGTATTCTTCTACATATTTTTGGTAAAAAAAATTGCGATTATTGATTGGTTTGCGCAAAAGTTATAGTGGTTGCAAAATAGGGGATAGTTTATCATTTTTTATTTAATATTTTTTTTTTTTTTTTACTAGTAATGGCGATCAGCGATTTTTATTGTGACTGCTACATTATGGCGGACACATCGGACATTTTTGACACATTTTTGGGACCATTGTCATTTATACAGCAATCGGTGCTATTTAATTTCACAGATTCCTGTGTAAATGACACTGGCAGTGAAGGAGTTAACCACTAGGGGGCGGGGAGGGGTTATGTGTGACGTGTGTGTGTGTGTGTGTGTGTGTTTTTTTTTTTTTTTTACTGTTGGGGGCCATGGCTTGGCATTTGATGTCACTGATCGTCTTTCCCTACAACAGGGAACAGACGATTGGTGACAGCCACAGTAGGAAGCACGGGGAGAGGTTTGTTTACACAGACCTCTCCTCGTTCTTCAGCTCTGTGACCTGATCACGGGACACCAGCGGCAATCGGGTCCGTGGGCCCAGAGGCCACGGTCACGGAGCTCAGGACTGGGTCACAAGCGCGCCGGCGCGCTTGTGACCCACGGCTGGGCACTTAAAGAGCCACGTATAGGTATGTGATTGTGCCCAGCCGTGCCATTCTGCCGACGTTACATGTGCAGGAGGCGGTCCTTAAGCGGTTAAAACCGGTGCCAGAATGCCAGGGCCCGGGCACAAGTGCGACCTTTGTGACCCTGGTAGTTCTGCCACTGATGTCAGTAGTTTTTTAATTTTGTTATTTTATTTTTTATCACGTTTTCTTTATTTATTTTTTTATTATTATTTTTTTACAATCTTTTTAGGAGCCCCATTCGAGGGCTTTGTTGAACTATCATAGGTCTAAACAGACCTCTGATGTTCCACCTTTGAGACAGAAAAAGAAGATTGACTCAGCTGCGCAGAATGAATGGACAGGAGTAGCTCTGTACAGAGCTTCCCATTCATTCACAAACTGAAGAATATTAAACACAGTTTGCTATGTTTCAGTTATGAATGGACAGAGTCCGTGATCAGAACGGATCACTGACCTTATTCATTCAGACAAGAAAGGGGCCAGTAAATGACATATATTTACCAGCCCCTTCCCCAATCTCCATTTTGACAGATACCCTGCAGCAGCCAACAGGAAAGGGGAGGGGGAACCTTCAGCGACTGCAGGAGGAAAATTAAGAGATTGATTCTTTTATATACATCCGACCCGCCACTCATCCTATCGATCATTTTTCTGCTGCCCTCCATGTGCTTTCCTGCCCCTTGAGCTCTTTCCCAGCCCACCTGTGCTCTCTCCTGGCCTCCCCATTCATCAGTACTGCTGGGTTCCTTCCTTCCCTCTTTCCCCAGCTGCTGTGGGCTTCATTTTTCTCCTGCAGTTGCTGAATGCCTGCAGGGGGGATAGATTATGCTTTGCGCTGTAGATGGATCAAAATTCTGGGAGGCTGATATTACTGTGTAGTCTTTTTTTATTTTTATTTTTTTATTTATTTTGATACTTACTTATTTATCAAAATTAGTCAAAATTCATTATTTAGTTCTAGTGTTAATGAATTACGAGATATTTTAGTTTCTCTACCATTACTATGGAGTAAAACTGAGTTGTGTTGTAGGCTTTAATGCTACATTTTCGGGGTGCCTGAAAAGTATTTGTATATAATACATGCTAGAGCATCTAAAATGCAATTTATATTTACAGGTTATAATAGATGATTTTCTGCCTGTGGATCATAATGGAGAGTTGCTTTGTTCATATTCTAACAACAAGAATGAGTTGTGGGTGTCTTTGATTGAAAAAGCCTACATGAAAGTAATGGGAGGTTATGACTTCCCTGGATCTAATTCGGTGAGTAAGGTTGTTATAGCAGTAAAGATGGCTGCCTCACAGTGTTGATTGGTTATTAATCACTTAACGCAAATGTAAAATAGAAACATCAGTCCCATTGCATATTTCTTTAACGACGTTAAATGTATTTTTAAGTACTAGTGCACTGCAAATACATGAATATGCTTTTTAGCTTTGCTTCCATTCCCAGCTAAATTTCTGAAATATGTTGTTTTATCCTTTTAGTTTGTGAGACATTGTTGTGAATGACTGAAGGAAGGTAAAAATGGTTGGGTTTAAGAGAGTAATGCAGTAGTCCTTTGCATCAGTTAAGTCCTTTAGGTATTAGATACTGTATTAAAAATTTGGCTTAATGTACCTTTTATACTATATCGTCCTTGCAGAACATCGACCTACATGCACTGACTGGATGGATACCAGAGAGGATTGCTATGCACTCAGGCAACCAAGCCTTTGATAAAGAAAGCACTTTTAGAATGCTCTACCAAAGGTATGTCTCTTGTCTGTCTGTGAATAGACCATGTTTTTGTGTGACTGTAGCATGTAATCCATATTACAACTATATTAGAGAACTTAATATTCATTACAGCTACTGATACAGATAATGTTCAATTTTACTAACATTTAAAAATGATTGTAACGGCTTTATTTTTTGGGGATAAACTTTTTCTGACAAACATCTGGAACTCCAGGAATTTTTTTTTCGTTTGCTTTTTTGCAAATCAGACTCAATATAAGTCCATAAGATAAGATCCATATCTGATATTTGGAGGACCTTTGGGGTTGCTAGAAATAACTGTAGTATTTAGACATGATCTCCCGGGAGCTGCTCCAGTGGCTTCGCTTCTGCCCACTGACCAAAAGGGGTCGCTCACGCAGCAGTACTGCCATACAGAGAACATCTTTTTTTTTTTTTTTTTTTTTTTTAATCTACGGCATCTACAAGTTGGAAGAAGTGGAGATCATGACATTGTCTGCCTCTCCTGTCCACCGCATTCAGTAAGAAAATGCTTTGTATTCATTGAAAAACTAAAAGCATGAATGAATCACAGGAAAATTGGAAAAAAGTCTTCATACTTGTTCTGACTACTGACACGGAATATTGTTTGCTTGATGGCCAAGTAACTAGAATTTTCAGAAAGAGATGTCACCATTGGTAGCCTCCATGTTTCTTTTGTGACAGTCTACCTTTAAGGGCTAAAATATATTTTCATTTAGTATTTAGTTATTGTTGAAGTGTTTACATTAAAGTCATTTATAATGTTATATTCTGATTTTTACAGGCTTGTTTTTTCATATATTTTTATTTTACATTTTGGGACCTGTGGATTAGCCACTGGAGGAGGCTCTCAGAGCAACTACTGTGTTTTTCTCGCTTGTACATGAGAAGTAACCATATTGCACATTACATTTGGAGTCTCCACTCTGGGTGTTCATTAAGGTTTCTTCTCACAATGTAAGTCTATTGCCGCGTACACACAGTCGGATTTTCTGATGGGAAATGTTGGATGTGAGCTTGTTGGCTGAAAGTCCAACCGTGTGTATGTTCCATCGGACATTTGCTGTCTGACTTTACGCCAACATATGTTGTCTAGCAGATTCTCAAATTTTCCACCAAGTAAAAACTTTGTTGTCGGAAAGTCTGATCGTGTGTACACAAGTCCGTTGCACAAAAGTTCACGCATGCTCGGATCCAAGCAAAAGGAGCCGCACTGGCTATTGAAGTTCCTTTTTCTCGGCTCGTTGTATGTCTTGTACATCACCACGCTCCCACATTCGTAATTGTTGGCCAACATTTGTGTGACCATGTGTATGCAAGACAAGTTGGAGCCAACAACCTTCAAACAAAAATCCATAGTTTTGTTGTCGGAAAGTCTGATCATGTGTACGGTGCATTAGAGTTGGAAAACTCATTAAAAAGCGCTTTCTGTGTGACTGATATTTTATCTCAACAATTGCTAAAGTGACAGGCTGAAAAATAAAAAATCGAATCAGAAGGTCCCTCCAAGAGCAAGGTTGGTATACTCTCCTGTCCGATGGCCTGTGTCTCCTACCTTCCTTCTGTTCCAACACTGAAGCTCTTGCATTGCTGTACTGTCTGTGTCCTAGTTGGAGATATCGCCCATAACTTCCTGTCATGTAACTGAGACATGAAATGAGGAGAATATCTTCAACAGGGACACAAACAGTAGCAATTGTTAAATCTTAGGTTTTTGTTTCAGTCTCTGGGGGTCAGTTCACTAAAGCCTAGTACACACCATTAGTTGTTGAACGAAAAAAAAAACTGACAGCTGTGGTTGGAGCCGCTGTGCTAACAATCCGACAGTAGTGCTGCGATCTCCCCTGCCAGAACACTCCAGTCAGCGCTCTCTGCCATTGGCTGCAATTCCCCTAGGCCAGCAAATGTCATCTGACATTCGCCCCGTTTGTACTAGGCCTAAGAGATAAATATCACACAAATTTTTGTGTTTAAAGAAACTTGTGTGATATTTATCTCAGAAGCAGGCAGTTCATTTGTTTCTATTTTGTGTTTTTAAATGCTTATTTTACTACTGACCGTACCTCCAGCTGCAGCAGGAAGTGAAACATTTAGAAGCGGTATTACTACCATTGCTAAATATGACAGCTCTGGCTCAAAGAAGCTGGTTGTCAGGGAACCGGCACCTGCTGGCGTCCTAGCAACACCTGTCAAAGTTGTAAAACTTTGTTCAGAGGTTAAGGTTTGTTTTACCTTCAGACATTAAGAGGTTAAAAAAAAATCCACATTTGTCTCTATTCTAATGGTATTCCATTCTGTTTTTATTATTTTCAGATTTCACAAAGGTGATGTACTTATTACTACAGCTACAGGAGTGATGACTGAAGAAGAAGGGGAAAAATGGGGATTGGTCCCTACACATGCATATGCTGTCCTGGACATAAGGGAATACAAGGTTTGATTTTACATGTTTGTTGACATATTAAATATATCCTTCAATGCGTTACTTACTTCTGGTTTTTACGGTTATTTATAGGGAATCTCTTACCTAGAATTTTTGGATTATTTTGCACCAGTTCAATGCTGTTCTTAGCAAAAGTAATTTTATATTGCTGAGTACTCTGCAGTCACAGCATTTATTTAGCAGATAAAAATGATTCCTGCATTCTTTCATTGACATTGAGCTTTGCGCACATGATAGAATTGATTTACAGTATAATTAAACCCAATGAGAATGTATGACTGTATAATGTAGCTTCCCAGTCCTCAGATGTGGTGGCTGCATACGTTTTTTTTTTTTTTCAATCAAGAATATTTTAAGCAAGTGCATAAAAATAAATTGTGATCCTGCCAGAAATCCAGTGTCCTTTTTAACTTCCTTTGCACTGATCTGAAATCTCATATAATTTTATTAGCTTTCCTAGCAGTCTCCTGTAAACAACAAAACATCTCCCTTTGTAAGTTAGAGGAGAGGGGCGTTGCTCCTCCTGGGTCAGAGTGCAGTGCGTTAAGCCCGGTACACACTGACAGTTTTCTATTTATTTTTATTTTTTTAGCCCGCTGGGTTTAACAAAGAGAAAAAATGGAGGTGCTTGCTGTACTGACTATTCGATGTTAGTACAGCAATCTCCCTGCTGAGCTGTTGTGTTCTGACAGGGGGACCGCCCGTTTCCCCCCAAACTGGTCAGCGCTCACAGCCATTGACTGCCAGCGCTGATTGGGTGCCAATCAGCTGCTGGTTCTCCAGCATGCCCATTCGGCAGAAGCTGGACAGGCTGCTGTACACACAGGCAGAACGTCAACCTGTTTCTGTTGAACTGGCCAATATTCGACCCGTGTGTACCAGGCTTTAGTGTTGTTAACCTAGGGCAGGAATTATTATGTCACAAGGAGAATATAAAAGAAAAACAATCCAGGAAATGCTAAACCTATGCAGCCATCATTTCTAAGGGCTGGTAAGCTACAATATACGACATTTTTGTTTTTGGATTAGATGTTCTTTAGTAATCAAAGGCCTTACAAATCAAAATTTCTAATCAAAGGATTATTCCCTACACAATACAAACCACTCAGATCCTTCCTTTTACTTTCCCAGTGCAATGTTAGGAAATAAAAGGAAGTGCACAATTCTGCATCCAGAAATCTTGATAAATGTAGAATCCATAGAATAATAGTTGTGGCATCGCACTGCAACTAATTAGAAGTTGGTTTACAACATGCTGCTCAATGCTGAATTCTTATCATCTGTTAGCCCTTGTACACACGGTCGGACATTCCGACAACAAAATCCATTTTGTCCGACGGATTTTGTCCGAAACTTGTGTTGCATACACACGGTCGGACAAAGTTGTCGGAAAATCCGCTTGTACGTAACGTGATGACGTTATTTCGTTAGGACGGGACTACGTTCAGGCTAGTAGCCAATATCTTTGGCCTAGGAATTTGATCTGAGCATGCGTGGCACTTTGTCCGATTGGAATTCTCTACACACAATCGGACAAAGTCCGATCGGATCATGTTGTCGGAAAGTTTTATAGCCCAGCTCTAAAACTTTGTCCGTCGGATATTCCGATGGAAACAGTCCGACAGTATGATCTGACATTTTCCGTCGGAATGTCTGACCAGGTGTACAAGGGCTTAGAGACTTCTGCACACTACTTATCAGTTACAGTATGTGTTTGAACTCCTTTTTAAGTGCAGCAGGGGCCTCCTCTGAAAGGTGATTTACACTCAGATCTCTTTTCATAGGTGTTTCACAATATGGGAGGAGGCAATATGTTGCATTTGCAGTTTGCATGCAGTTGCAGAGCGGTTCCAGCAGTGGCGCATAGAACTGCATTAGACCCATTCAGCTAAAGTGACTTGCTATTTAAGTTTTTTAGCGGTATGTGTACACCCATTAACGACTGTATCTTTAGTGTTCATGTGGGCAGTCGGTTGGGGGAGGGGCCATTAAAACTGCAGCTTAACTTCCTGGTTTTACTGATACCCCCACCCATCCTCATGTGTGAACAAGCCCTTAGTGTGAGATCTTAAGAGTAGCTATTTCCTACTGTACATTGTATATTGTGTTTATTCTTATAAAAAATGTATACAATGAGCATGGATTTACTTGCTACACACCAAAAATGTAAAGGGCGTATGTATAGTGCATTGTTTTAATAAACAACATAAAAGTATTGTTGCATACAATGCAGACCTGTTGTACATTTATCTGTATCTATTTTTTGTGTTACTTTGCAGACGTTGAGGTTCCTGCAGTTGAAGAACCCTTGGAGCCATTTAAGATGGAAGGGTCGTTTTTGTGAGAAGGATGAGAGGAGCTGGACCCCTGAGTTGCAGAAATACTTGAATTTTGATCCACGAACAGCTCAGAAAATTGACAATGGTAAAGTGTTTCTGTATACTGTATATATATAATAAATATACACACAGTTGGGTCCATATATATTTGGACACAGGCAAAATTTTAGTTTTTTCGGGTATTTACCAAAATATATTCAAGCTATAACTATTTATGGATATGGGCTGAAAGTGCACACTCTCAGGTTTAATTTGAGGGTATGTGCATCCAAATCAGAGGAAGGGTTTAGGAATTACAGCTCTTAAGAATAGCTCCCCCCCCTTTTTTTTCGAAGGACCAAAAGTAATTGGACAGTTGAATCAAAAGCTGTTTCATGGCCAAGTGTGGACTACGCCTTTGTTATTTCTTCATCAATTAAGTAGGTAAAAGGTCTGGAGTTGATTCTAAGTGTGGTATTTGCATTTGGAATCTATTGGTGTGTACCTACATTATGCGTTCAAAGGAGCTGTCCATGCAAGACAGAGAGCCAAAAGTAGGAAAATTGTGTGTGTGTGTGTGTGTGTGTGTGTGTGTGTGTGTGTGTGTATATGTATGTATATACATATTTATAGACCCTACCACATATAGTTACAGTTTATCCTTTAGATATTTCTCATTCCTAGGTATTTTTTGGATTACATGGGACGATCTGTGTCAGTACTATGATGTCATCTATTTAAGCTGGAACCCAAGCCTCTTCAAAGAATCAACATGTATTCACAGGTTTGTCATTTTATTGTTTTTTGCTTTTCTTTAACCCCTTAATGCTGAAGGCATTGTTAAAACTTAAAGTGGAATTCCACCCAAAACGGGAAGTTCCACTTTAGGGTCTCCTCCACACTCCTCTTTCAAGAATGGCTCTTTTGGGGAAAGGGGAGCGGGTTCCTGAATTTGACAGGTACCCGTTACCATATCTGCCTTGGCCACCTCGGCAATCGGAGCAGAAGTTCCCCTCCCTTTTCGCAGTCTTCTTGGACAAGTCAGAAGTCCCAGAAGACTGCAGGACTATTCGCAGTGTGCAGCTGCGTAGTGGGCACCGGGCTGTGACAGCTTGTGTGTTCACAGGTAAGATGCCAAGAAGCTAATGTAGAACTAGCCAGGGTGAGGATGGCGCTGGATTGTGGGACAGGTGAGAGGCTGTTTATTAAGAGTCAACAGCTACAGTTTTAACATTTGGTAGTGTTCAGAAAACCATAATACTCATTGTGCCAATGTTTATCTGTTTGACCAGTGTTGCTTAACTTTTAGTTAAGGAGACACATTACTATTATTATTATTATTATTATTATTATAATACAGAATTTTTATACCGCAAACAGTTTACGCAGAGCTTTACTGCTTGAGGGTAGATAGTACAAATACAATACGCTTTATACAGTAGGAATCGGAGGGC
This sequence comes from Lithobates pipiens, assembly GCF_037356315.1. Lineage (NCBI taxonomy): Eukaryota > Metazoa > Chordata > Amphibia > Anura > Ranidae > Lithobates > Lithobates pipiens. Next base: position 174,741,297 of record NW_027507764.1, read on the forward strand.
CCTGCTCGTTAGAGCTTACAATCTAAGAAGGAAGGTCAAGACATACAAGAGGAAATAACCGTGGGAGATGTGCTGATGGAGAAAATGTACAGTTGTTAGGTGGGGACCAGATAGGCTTCTCTGAAGAGATTAGTTTTTAGGGATCGTCTGAATGTGGACAAAGTAGGAGAAAGTCGGACAGATTTGGGTAGAGCATTCCAGAGGATGGGAGAGGCTCTTGAGAAGTCCTGAAGGCGAGCATAGGATGAGGTGACAAGGGAGTTAGAGAGCAGGAGGTCTTGGGAGGAGCAAGATAACGATTAAGTTGGTATTTTGAGACTAGGTTTGTGATGTATCTGGGGACCAGGTTGTGGATAGCTTTGTAAGTTATTGTTAGTATTTCGAATTTAATTAGTTAATTGAGTGGCAGCCAATAGAGGGATTGGCAGAAGGGTATAGCAGATGTTGAGCGGTTTGTGAGGTGGATGAGCCTGGCAGCAGCATTCATGATGGACTTAAGTGGGGATAGCCTATTTAAAGGTAAGCCAATGAGGAGGGAGTTGCAGTAGTCAAGGCGAGAGATGACCAGGGAGTGGATTAGAAGCCTTTGTGGTGACATTGGTTAGGAAAGGGTGTATCTTGGAGATATTACCGAGGTTGAAGCGGCAAATTTTGGATAGCGATGTGGGGCCGAAAGGTTCGTTCGGAGTCCAGGATTACACCTAGGACCTTGGCGTGGGGTGACAAGTTGATAGTTGAGGCATTGATATTGACAGAGAAATCAGGGGAAGTGGCACCTGGGGGAGGAAATGATGCTTCCAGCTCTGATAATGTTTTGTGGAAAACTCCCAGCTGGCATGCAATATGAGTTGAAGTATATGCACACTGTAGTTTCCTATGACGTACTATATGTTACAGGAACTTTTTTTTTATATATGTTTTTTTTTTTGTTTGTTTTAAGTACATGGGATGCAAAGCAGGGCCCAGTGAAAGATGCTTACAGTCTTGCAAACAATCCTCAGTACAAGCTTGACGTCCAGTGCCCTAAAGGGGGAGCTGCAGTATGGATCCTGCTAAGCAGACATATCACTGATAAGGTTTGTACAGCCATCCAGTAACAGCTTGTTTGTAATCAGGACTGGCACCGCTCTGTAGTGTACAAGTGACGCACAAAATTATTTTACATGTGTTCTTTATTAAAACTCATGATTATATGCACATCAAAGATGCTTAACTCACAAAATACATATTATCAGTGTGTTATTTTTCTGCATTAAATGAACACATAACTATTGAAAGTATTATTAATTTTCCACACAAATGTTTATAGTATTGTATAAACACATATATACAGTATATTTAAATTTTTTGTGATAAGTATCCAATATATATGATTTTTATGCACTTTGTATGTGATGCATTTAGTACCTTTTAATGTTCATGTATATACTATGCACTATATTTTATTTGCTTGCACTTGAGTTGTATTTGATGCACATTTATTTATAATAGTCCAGCATATTATTCTACACATGTGAAATGTTATTTTATCCCACAAAGGCAATTATTTTATAATAAGCTTAAACTGCCTCCCTTATTGCAACTTGGGTATTACCAGCCATTTCACAAAGACTCTGATTAGTCTTTGTGAAATGGCTTTTACAGTGAAAACATAATGTAGACTACAAGGGTCATTTTAACACACATTACACAGAGATGGTCCAACGTTGTCACCATCAGAAAATCCACTCTAAGAAATGCCATGCAACCTAGCTGAAGAACATGCAGGTAGACAGGAGAGACTGCAGATTAGCAGCTCCAAAATGCAACAGAGGATGAAAAAAGGTTATGAGTATTTTATTTAAAAGTGAAGTATGGGCAAATCTTTTTTTGGTCATATTTCTCATGTGGGTTACAGGAGTTCACTTATTTCTGCACTCCCGTGATCCAGATTCAGCAGACAGCAAGCTAAAGCCTGCTGTCGACTGATGTCTCCGTTCACATCTAGGCATTCCGGATCGTGGGCAGAATTGCTGCGATTTTACCCACGATCCCGAATCACGGCAAATTGCGGGACGAGCCTGCGATCCCCGTCACCTCCAGTGGCATCCCAATCGCAGCGCTTTTTTGCTGCCATTGTTGCCTGACGATTTGCAGTCGAATTGCACAAGCAGAAGCACGGTATGCCTGTCTCCCAATATAAGTTCTTTTGGGAGACAGGCATACCGTGCTTCTGTTTTTCACCTGACAAATCGCGGTAAAATTGCGCAATCGGGCCAAAATCACATCCATGATTGCCGTGCCATTGGAAGTGAAGGGGATCACAATGATGTCCCGTGATTTGCTGTGACAGCCTGAGCCAGCCACTCCCGCCCCCTGCACAGCCCAACACTCCAGTGAGCATTGTAGTGGCAGAGCAGAGAGTCGGTGACTGACAATCACTGCTCTCTGCTCACTGAAGACCAAGAACTGAGCGATCAGCGGTTAAATTTCGGTTTTCTTCGTTTTTTTTTTTTTATTATTATTTTGTTCGGTATTCAGTCTTGGAGTCAGTGAGTGACAGCAACAGCATTGCACCAATGTTGCGGCCACATAGTTGAGTATGTATATTTTATATACCGCAGTCTCCTTTATGACAATTGCTTATGATACACAGTGCTTTAGGTTCAGACTAGTGCTTCTGCATAATCGTGCCCTTTTCTGTGCGTGTTTGTACATTTTATACACATTTTTTTTTATGCGTTTTCATGCTTCGTGTATTTTTTATAGGGTAAGGAGACTGGGTTTATAAACACCAATCTCTGCTAAAAATGCATGTACATTAATTTTATATGCACTTTCTATGCGTTCCCATTAAAGTCTATGGGGCAAAAAATTTGTTGTACTGCACCAAAAAAGGGTCTGCACCTTTCAAAAAAATGCACTGCTCTAGTAAATCTACCCCACAGTTACGGTTTACATTTACTTTAATGAAGCATTTTGAACTGGATGGATGTGTACACTACAAAATCATAAAAAAGACTGTTTAAATATTTTTAAGAATACATTCATCTATTTTGAAATGATTATAATGCTATTCAGTTAGTCTTTTTTTGGATATTGCCTCTGTGAAAAGAGTTGATTTAAGGTCAAATTTACAATACTAGACATAGAGCAAGAATAATAGATGTTTTTAACCAATGGCTGGTACAGTTTGTAAAAGAAATGTATTGTTCTTTATTATCCATTTAACAACCGCTGACCCAACGCCCAGAAAGAACAATGTCACGTACATGTCAGGGATATTTATGAGTGATAATGCTGGCTATAACTTTCTAGAATAAGTAAGTAAATATGTGACTAGAACAAAAGCAGCTGAGAAATCATTAATGAATTTACTGTGTCAGTCATTTCCTCTCGCTTAGTACTTTGTAACATATTCGGTTATATAATATGTTCTTTGAGCGCATGTTAAACCTTAACTGAATGGCATTGCTAAAACAATTTGTATGATAAACAATTAACACTTTTTTTTTGGGGGGGGGGATAAAATTTCTCATCTTCCTACTACAAGGCCCCTACCTCTTCCACCATTTCTCCTTTTCCTTCTGAACCCCCATTCCTACTCCTTTCTCCTTCCATTCCTCCACAGACATAGTGGTCAATACAGGACTTCCCTATCTGGGAATCCAGAAAGGACAGTTCTACATAGCACGTCCCAACCCTTAAAAATTGATTGTCTGTATACATAATGTATTGTTTTTTGAAACTTTATTTATGTCAAGATTTATGTGTATTGTCATATCCTGTCATAGCCCTTGTCTTCTGTTCATTCATCTGCAGTATACCGTGTTTCCCCGATAGTAAGACACCCCCGATTGTAAGACGTATCGGGAGTTTCAGAGGGGTCGGCTAATATAAGCCGTACCCCGAAAGTAAGACATATGTCTTACTTCGGGGAAACACGGGGGTATTGCCGCCTCCAGTGGCGTACTAAGAGTGGGGCGGGGGGTGCGGGCCGCACCGGGTGCCACACCCTGGGGGGGTGCCAGGCCAGCGCCCTCCCCCTCCGACTGAAGAGACAGCGCCGTTCTGATCCGTCTCGGGCAGCGGCTGTCACTCCGCCTCCCCCTCCTCTTGTATGGCTACACAGTGCTGTCCATGAAGGAGAAGGAGGGGGAGGCGGCTTCACTGAAGCCGCCTCCCCCTCCTCCTCCTCCTCCATACACAGCACTGTGTAGCCATACAAGAGGAGGGGGAGGTGGCTTCACTCTGCTCGGCTGTGAGTGACAGCCGCTGCCCGAGACTGATCAGAACGGCGCGACGCAACCACAGAGAAGGGGATTATTGCGCCAGGTCCCGGATCACTGCCGACAGGTGTCACTGGCTCTGTGTCCTCCCGGTACAGGTCAGTGCTGGTCATACAGAGAGAGACCAAGGAGGGGGAGGGGGAGGGGGGGTGTGAAGAGATTCTCTGCAGCTCTTATTATGTAACCGCAAGATGCAGCTGAGGAGGACTACAAGTCCCAACATACCGGGCTGTGTGGGCTTACAGTTCTCCTCTGCTGAGCATAGCAGCTTTGTATGCTTGGACTTGTAGTCCTCCATAGTGCAGCCTTGCATGCTGGGACTTGTAGGCCTCCTCTGTAGTACAGTGCAGCCTTGCATGCTGGGACTTGTAGTCCTCTGTAATGCAGTGCAGCCTTGCTTGCTGGGACTTGTAGTCATCTTCTGTAGCGCAGTGCAGCTCTGCATGCTGGGATTTTTTTCCAATATAAGACATACCCCGAAAGTAAGACATAGTGGGGCTTTTGGGAATAAAAAGAAAGTAAGACACTGTCTTACTTTCAGGGAAACACGGTAGCTGAGACTACAGAAAAGGAATTGAGAGTCTCTGTCCTCAGTTCCTTTCTCAAAGGTGAGATGTAAGGGGTCGGTTTAGACCCCTGACTTTTCACCCAAGCCCCCATGACAGCATTGTGAAAAAAAATGTAAAAATTGTAAAAAGAATATATTCAAAAGTGTAAAAAATAAATAATTTTTAAAAATTTTAAAAAATATTTTCAAAAAATGTAAAAAATAATAAATAATATAATAATAAATTGTAAAAAATTCTTTTTTTTTAAAAAAACCTAAGGGCTCATTCACACGGGTTCTCTGACCCATACAGTCTGAGCAGTTTGTGTGGGTGGGGCTGTTTGTTACTCTCTGAGGATGCAGCGGCTGAAAGAACGCAGCCACAGGTCCTAATTTATTAACGGTCTTGTATGTATGTTGTAAATGTAAGGAGCACATATATTTATATTTACATAGATATCTATGTGCACATATATTTATATGTGCCCCTTACACTTGCAACATACCTACAATAAGACTGTTATTCTTGAATTTTGTCTTACACAGTCAGATTCACCATGAGAAAACATTGAAGAAAATATATCACCCTTTCCTTCTCTATTCCTCTTAGGATGACTTTGCACAAAATCGAGAATTTATAACACTCGTTGTTTACAAGAATGATGGCAAAAAAGTTTACTACCCAGGTGAGCCCCCTGTATTACTTTTTTTTTTTTTCCTACCAGTAATTGTAATTATTGTAATTTTATTTTTGGTAATAAAACTTACATATGACAATACCTTATTTGTGTATGTTGTTTACTGATGAGCCAGAGCTAAAGAAGAAATTTGCATTCTTCGTGGCTGTTGCCACTACTGCTCTTTAAAGAGGAAGTAAACCTTGATGTGTCTACTTCCTCTTTCATTCCCTGCAAAGGTAAAGCATAATGGACTATTAAGCATCGCATAGTAGCCCATTATGTGTCACTTACCTGACACAGGAGCCAGCGACGTCACCGCTGTCCCCTGTAGTTCGGCGCATCCATCTTCTCGGGGGAGTCTCGCAGCTCCGCCGCTGTCATTCGGCGAAGCTGCGATGACGTCACTCCCGCGCATGCGCACAGGAGCCGACACGCGCGGCAGCTCCGTTGTTGGAAATGCCACGCTCAGTGCGCCTGCACGCCGTAGACAGCGGTGCCTGTCTTCGGGCGAATATCTCCTAAACCGTATAGGTTTAGGAGATATTTCTTGGACCTACAGGTAAGCCTTAATCTAGGCTTACCTGTAGGTCAAAGTGGTTTGTAAGGGTTTACAACCACTTTAACATGTCATGGCTGTATAGGTCTGATGCTTTGGAGGTTGACAAAGTAACAAATTCTGAGCAGGTGGCAGGTACTGTATGTGGCTGCAAAGGAGCTGCTCTCCTAAGGCCCCCTTCACACTTGTGCAAATTTACCTGCGACTTTGGACAGCAAAGTCGAATGACAAGTCCTACCCCATGATTCCTAATGATAGCCATTCATATCTGTATGACTTCAAAGTAGTCTCTGTACTACTTTGGTCCGACTTTGATGCGAGTTGAGGTCCATGGACCTCAAGTTTACATGGGCATTCCCTGAAATCGTGCAACTTTTAAGTCGCAGCAGTGTGAAAGGGGCCTAATGCAAACAAAATGGCTCATGATAATTGGATATATTTTGTGATTTTGGCAACATTAAAGCAGAGCTTTACCCAAAAGGGGAAGATTCGCTTGTTTGCTTCCTCCTCCCTCTGCTGCCACATTTGGCACTTTTCGGAGCGTAAAGAGGAGCGGGTACCTGTTTTTGACAGGTACCAGTCTCCACTTTTGGGAAGTTCGGCCCCCTCCCCCTTACTACGCCACCAGGCCATTCACAAAGCGCAGCCGCAAGGCTTCACTGCCGGTTTCCCCTACAAGGAGTGGTGGAGGCAGCACCCAAAAGCCCATTGAAAAATTGGCTGGGGTGCCAACGTCATGTCCTAATATTAAAAGTCAGCTGTTACGGAATTTGTAGCTGATGACTTTTAATGTTTGGGGGGCTGGAGCTCCACTTTAAGCTTTTAATAATGGATTAGAATTCCTAAGTTCTAAATGATGACAGCTCATTGGGAATTCTTGGAGATATCTATGTGTACACTAAACTCCAGTTCAAAGCATGAAATCGTATGTGTATTTGCCCTAATTTCCACTTCTGCTTTTGTATATTTCCAAGTCAATGTTTCACTAGACAAATAACAGCTGTCAAGTATAACACAGTTTTGATCTCTTTTAAATGGCAGTTTTTCAGCTCTAGCAATTACAGTAAGCATGTGGGTGTGTGATAGTCTGTCCTCATTGTGTCATGCTTTTCCTAGCTGCGTGGCATATAATTAAACCATCTTGTGAAATGAAGGCATGTTTGTGTACAGTAGACTGCATGTTCCAACACAGATGGTATTAATAAAATTACTAAGTCGGTGGGTAATCTTCAGAATTTATATTATAACAATAACAATGAGTGTGTATCCAGGCAAATACAAGTCCACAAACATTAAGTGAAAACATCAGTGATGTTCTTCTAAAAACCTGTAAAGTCAAGGAATGAAAACATTCAACTATCCACCAATTCTGTAAATCTCGAAGAGACGACCAAGACACCTGTGCCCTTCACCATAAATAAGGTTGGCCTCTTACCAAATATGAAAGATCCCCACCACAGAGATCAACCTGGCATGTAATTAACAGACTTCCAGACATTTAGCAATGGCAACAGCAGGACACAAACTTTCAGTTTCAGTGATTTTCAAGCATCATCATGTCAGATCAGGCTGCATCCACACTCATGGAGGAGAACAGAGGCCACAAATAGTGTAAAACTGTTAAACAATTTTATTTAAAACTAAATAGACAGATACTTACAGAGGTAAAAGAAAATACAGCATGTAGTGATGTCACGCCGCTGGCCACACAATGAGCTCGCTGACGTCACAAGTTAGGCCCCGCCCAACACGTTTTGCCATCAAACTGCGTCATTAGGGGAACAGGAGTAAACACTAATGCATTTTATATAGGCAGCCTATATAAACTGCATTAGATGTCACTTATGTGTTCCTGTTCCCCTGTTTGATGGTGAAACAAGTTGGACGAGGCTTGTGGCGTCGGCGTGCTACATACTGAACCTACATATTGAAAAGGACCCTGTATCAATTCAATTTTGTATTGGGAAATGTTTTCTGTTAGTAGGCATTAATGGTGTATTTTTCTTACAGCTGAACCTGCACCTTATATTGATGGAATCAGAATAAACAGCCCTCATTACCTGACAAAGATACCATTGACTGCACCAGGAACCCACACCTTTACTTTAGTTGTGTCTCAGTATGAGAAGCAGAACACTATCCATTACACACTCAGGGTAAGTCACAAACATTTGGGTTTAAAGTTCTTAGGCAAACCTCATTAAACAGCATCTGAAGCCAGTCTCCTCAGTTTTCTTTATCCTTGTGGGTATAACATGCACTCATATTAACTTACCCTTTTCTGTTAAGAGTATGAAATGTAATTCAGCTTTAAAAGATCAATTCTATATTCATAAGATTTTTGTGTTTTCCTTTGTTAGCAATCACAGTGGTCAATTGCTGTTCACATTACAAAATCAGAATAAAAAAAACACTGACATTATTCAGAACGGGCAGAGATTTAAGAAGAATTTTGGGACAACTTATCTAGGGAGGAGAATAAGTTTAATTTACCTTCAGGGCCCATTTTTCCTGTACTATAATAAGGAAAAGACCCCAAGCAATGTGTACTTCCTCCCACCTCCTCTAGTATGTAATCCTGAAGATTTCCCAAAGACATCTGTGGGAAATATTTCTGTTTGACTCGCTGCCAAATCAAAATGTCCCGGAAAGCTAGAGCAAAATGTGTACAGCCTGGCAGCATTGGAGTGCATGGTTATAATAGTGGGGATGTATGTGAACAGACCAAAGTGGCCAGCACTGCAGAAAGGAGGCAAAGGATTTATTTTAATTTCATGTGGAATTTCTTTTGCCAAGTAAAATTTTATTGGTTGTGCTTTATTAAAAGTGCACTTTGATGTCATCTTTGGGTCTTTATTACAACAAGAGTGACTGTCTTTAAAGGGCATGTGAGCAATAATATATAGATGTGACAGCACTCCAACATGTGGTTAAGATTCAGTTTAATATTCAATAAGCACCCATATTTTGATATTACACAGGACTTATTTGACCAGGTCAATGATCCTGCATGACCATGGCTTTATTAAAATAGCATCTTCATACTAAACTACCATTCATGGCAATCTTGATCTTTGCCATCTGACAGCAGTGCAACAGTTGCATGTAAAAATATAAATGGTTCAAAGTAATGAATCCCCAACAAATCTGGACACCAGCCCATTGATAAAGTTGTGGGAGTATGCTATAGCTTGCTTAAAAGGGGATTCTACTATTACCATCTTGCTTCAAACTATGTACTAAAATCATTAATCAAGTAATGGTCAAATGCATGCTTATTAACATTTAATAAGCTGAGTCTTTCAAAGGCTTTTTCAGCATCTAAGCTCTATATTACTGTTTCTTCTTTGGTGCAGTTCACTATATCTGTAAGGACAATTGTACATCTGGTGTTATTGCCAGTCTGATGGTTGAAAACTAATCATATGTATGCATGGTTGTAGAAAAAAGGGTGTCCTACTAAAGTGGTAGGCATTTAGTAAAGATGTTATCTTTTTTGTACAGTACAGAACACAGGAATCAATTAAAAGACCATGGAATTTATGCCATAACCTTCAAGTGATTGGACACTGGCAAAAAACTTCTCTGGGTCTGCTTCCTTGTGTCCCCGTATAACTATGTGAGGTTCTAGTGTTTTTGATAGTGTTCTTAGGGTATGGACACCTTCCCTCTTGGAGATGAATTTCCTACTAGTTTTTCACCTCCTTCATCTGACACCTCTGTCAAGGTCTGGCTTTCTTCTACCTTTGTTGCTCACCCGTGACCCTCGAGTAAACCTTAGGACTTGTACCCATACTCCCTGGGCACTGGATCCTGCATTTACCGGTCACCCTGGCATGTGGTACAGCGAATGTAGTGAGCCACAGAGTGCTATGTAGGTCCAAGGCTGTGTTCCATTCAGATGGCACCCCAGACCTTAAAGACCTTTTGTGAGGGTATATCCACCATGTCGGTGAGTTTGGACCTTGGACAGAAAATAGACAAGGTAAGATGGGATTTCCCTGTACACTTATACATACTGATTCCTGGCTTACATGTCATGATGGCTTTGTAGTACACACTACATCCTTATTCTACAAGACATGTCACAGTGATATGCAAACAAGCAGTCATTAGGGCCCTTCAGGTCTGGTATGGATATTAAGGGGAACCCCGCACCAAAATTAAAAATAAATGGCGTGGGGCTCCCCCAAAAATCCATACCAGACCCTTATCCGAGCACTCAACCTGGCAGGCCGCAGGAAAAGAGGGGGGAACGAGAGAGCACCCCCCGAACCGTACCAGGCCACACTAGCCCCCAAAGCACCATGTCCCCATATTGGTAGGGACAAGGGCCTCATCCTCACAACCCTTGCCCGGTGGTTGTGGGGGGTCTGCGCCATTTTTTTTTCAATTTTGGTGCAGGGTTTCCCTTAATATAAATACCAGACCTGAAGGGCCTGATATGGAATTTGGGGGGACCCGCACGCAATTTTTTTTTTCCGGTTTGGGGTTCCCCTTAATATTCATACCAGACCCGAAGGGTCTGGAAATGGACTGTGGGGGAATCCCATTCCCTTTTTTTTTTAATGGCTTTTATGTGTATTGCCGGGACCGACAATTCATTATAACCGCGAGTAGTTTTAAATTACTTGTTTTCCTTTTAGAAATGTCATTTTGCTCTCGGACTGTTCTAAACACGGGAAACATGCGCCATTTTACAGGCATACTATAGACACCCCCCAGGTACGAAATTTAAAGGAATATTTCACTTTTATTGTTTCACTTTAAGCATTATTAAAATCACTGCTCTCAAAAAACGTCCGCTTTTAAAACTTTTTTTTGCATTGATACATGTCCCCTGGGGCAGGACCCAGGTCCCCAAACACTTTTTTATGACAATACCATGCATATAAGCCTTTAAAATTTGCACTTTTGATTCTTCATGTTCGTGTCCCATAGACTTTAACGGTGTTCGCGTGTTCGAACAAATTTTTTGCCTGTTCGCATGTTCTGCTGCGAACCGAACCGGGGGGTGTTCGGCTCATTTCTCCTTACTGTCTCTATCCAAAACTTTAAAAAGTGTTGTGTATCTGGAGCTCCATTAGACAGTTCTCTCCCTCACTTTATTTTCAAGGTGACATTAGTTTCCTCAGACAGGAAATGTGGAATTCTCCAACAACCAAGCTAACAAATAAATAAAAATGTTTTAGTATGTTTTAGGCTTCATTGACAATTTGATGGTTTGAGATCTTGGGCAGAATCGCTGCAATTCTGCCCATGATCTCAAATCGCACTGCAATCACAAAACGCATGTTCAGGTGCCATTCATTTTTAAGGGCACTCATCATACAATAAACCACAGTGTGCAAAGCTTGTCACCCAAAAAAAAGCAGGAGCTTCTTTTAGATGACAAGCTTCCTGCACTGTGGTTTGTCGTGCAATAAATCGCAGCAAAAACACACCACTTTTAGGTGCCATTGAAAATAAATGGCACCCAAACATACGTTTCGCAGTTACAGTGTGAATTGAGATTGCTGGCAGAATTGCAGCAATTCTGCCCGGGATCCCAAAACGGCAAATGTGAATGGAGACTTAGTTATGTTACTTCTTGTCTGATGAAACTGTTGTCACTGTGACATTAAGTCTCTTTAATGGAGCCCAGCATACCTGCAATAACCCAACAGATGTTCTAGTCATTCCTCGCTCTGTGTTTCACACAAAGGAAAATACAGTCAGTCCCCTAGTTTGATACATCTGACTTGTGTACGGCTCATACTTACAAATGGAGGCAGCGTGATGTCCTCCACGCTGGTCCTGGAAAACGCCGGGCAGCCTTCTGGCTGCTCACCACATGCTGCCATCTACTGTCTGGTGAACCTCTCGGCAATTCCACATCACTACATGGACAGAAGTGGTCAGTGACAGTGATGTCCGACTTTTCCTCATGTTGGTGTCCATGCAAACTAGTCGGGGTCTAACCTTTTCCAAGAGAACGTCAAAGGTGGCAATTGGCGTGTGCAAAATATTAAAAAATGATCTGGGTAATTACGCACTTGAACATACATATTAGAAAAGTATCCTGTGGACATGCGTTGAGCCATCAATGGATATGTCCAGTAGGGACGAACTCTGGTCCTCTCACGCAATTTTCTACGTTGCTGGAGCCTCAGCAAAAGCTACATCAGGAGCATTTCCTCACACATGCTCATCATGGGATGCATATTAACAAACCAACCAAAAAATAACAGCTAGCTACAAGCACACTGCTTCCTCAGCTGCTACTCACACTGTTCTCTCACACAATGGCTGAAATAGTTGATACATACTTGTTTTTAGCTCTTTCTAATCATTTGGGAGGGACTCCTGAGGTTATCTTTAGTAACCGCTTCTGAACGCAAACGCGGCTTGTAAACACTGCTAAACACACGTTTTTAAACGTGGATTACTAACTGTGATGTTCCAGCGTTCAGGAGAGGTTGAGAAATGCCCCGTGTACATGAAGCCAAATGCCGCATACACGCGACCAGACTTTCCGTCAGAATAAACTCTGGCGATCTTTCCAACGGATTTTCGACCAAACGGACTTGCCTACACACAATCACACCAAAGTCCATTTGTTTCTAACGTGATGACGTACGATGGGACTGGAAAAGGAAGTTCAATAGCTAGTAGCCAATAGCTGCCCTTGCGTCGTATTCGGTTCGTCGGACTAGCATACAGACGAACGATTTTGCCGATAGGAATTGATTCCGTCTGAAAGATTTAAAACGTTCTATTTCTAGATTCATCAGAATTTTTGAAGAAAAAAGTCAGATGAAGCCCACACACGATCGGAATATTCAATGAAATTATTCCGTATGACCTTTTCTGCCGGAAAGTCCAGTCATGTGTACACAGCATTAGATGTGAGGGTGAGAAAGGAATGATGTATCTTGGCTTATTTGAATAGGATTGTCCTTTTACATGAGGAAAAAAAGCACAAATCTGTAATGCTTGTTTTTGATTTGACTTGTTATTTTATTGTAGGTATATGCAGCTTGCAAGTTTACATTCTCTAAGATCCCAACACCATACACAATAAACAAACGGGTAAGACCATTCTTCTCACCACACTCCTTCAGTCTTCTCTCACATTACTAACTGACATACAGTATCAGTATGGATGTCTTGCCACTTGCACAAACTCAATCTTTCCCTCACCTCTGTAGCATCTCCAGAATGCGCCCCTTAACCATTGACACCACTAAACAACTTATTCACTCCCTTGTTATCTCTCGCCTTGACTACTGTAACTCCCTCCTCCTTGGCCTACCTGTCTGCAGGCTAACCCCTCTTCAGTCTATCATAAATGCTGCTGCCAGAGCCATCTGCCATTCAGTGTCCGTTACCTCTCTTCCAATCCATCCACTGGCTTCCCATTGCCCAACAAATAAAATAAAAAAGACTAACAATAACATAGAGTACAAAGCCATTTACAACTCTACCCCGAGCTACATCACCAATCTTATCTCTTATTATTTTTATTTATTTCAGGTACTTCTATAGCGCCATCAATTTTATGCAGCGCTTTACATATATGTAGTACATTCACATCAGTCCCTGCCCTCAAGGAGCTTACAATCGAAAGTCCCTATCTCATATACTAGGGCCAATTTAGACAGGAGCCAATTAACCTACCAGCATGTTTTTGGAGTGTGGGAGGAAACCTACGCAGGCACAGGGAGAACATGCAAACTCCAAGCAGTTAGTGCTGTGGTTGGGATTTGAACCAATTACCTTTTTTTGCTGCAAGGCAAAAGTGCTACCCAATATAATATCACCCAAACCACCATCTCTGCTCCTTCAAAGACCTCCTGCTCTCTAGCTCCCTTGTCTCTTTCTCCTATGCTTGTCTTGAGGACTTCTCCAGAGCCTTTCCCATTAGGTGATCCCGATCCCTGAAAACGCGTCTCTTTAGGGAAGCCTATCTTGCCTTTAGCTAATAACTGAATCTTCTTCTATTTCTCCTATCAGTTCATCCCTCACAGTTATTACCTTTTTGTTCCATCAGCCCTTCCCTATTGGATTGTAAGCTCGCAGGAGCAGAGCCCTCCTAACACTCTTGTATTTACTCCCTTTATATAATAAAGTGCTACACGAACTGTTGGCGCTATATAAATCCTGTATACTAATAATAATAATTGTTTCTTATCTGGGCCTTCTACTCCAAATTAAAAGTCACACGTTTAGAAGACTTTGTCCTTTCTTGATCTTAACAAGCAATGCATTTTGTAGATCAATGGTCAGTGGAAAGGCCAGAGTGCGGGAGGATGTGGCAACTTTAGAGAAACGCACAAGAACAACCCTGTGTACCAGTTTCACGTGGAGAAAGCTGGACCGTTACTGACTGAGTTGAGAGGACCAAGGTTTGTAGTATGGCACTTGAGCTGTGTATAAAATTAGCACAAAATATGACCTTCATTTATTACAGCAGCCAAAAGCAGTAACCTCAGACATTAATATTTATACCATCTGGAAGGGCAGAAGTCGGTTACATTGCAGTTAAGTGTTGTATATGATTCCACCAGCACAGTTGTAATGCACCTTGTAACGCACTGGTAATATTATTTCTCAAGATGTAGCAGATTGTTGTCTGTGTCCTGTTTACTCCACAACACCAGTGTCATGTGCAGATTTTTTTCCACGCAGGAATCTGCAACGTGTACGCAGCGGAAAAAAACTGACATGACATCAGCACTGTGGTGTGAACAGGACAGAGGAGAAGTGTGAATGCAAAATGATGTAAACTTGTGCCTCTGCAAGTTAAATTTGTGCGGTTCTTCCATCAGTTTTTATGCATGTATGGTGTTAAAGCAATGCTAAACCAAAAAATAACCAATCATTAGATGTGGTTGCTGCATTAGTTTACTTTTTTAAACTTTTTTTTTTCCCCTGGTGATCTGGCCAATAAAACACTTCTTGTCTTAGGTTGTCTCCACTCCAGATAGAAGACACCTTTTGGGCAGCAGTTTTTGTCAATCTGGGAATAGAAGGTACACTAGTAGGTTTGGATGGGCTTGATTTAAAAGCAGCTATTACTTTTTCAGCAGTTACAGCAACATTTTTCTTTTTTTTTTTTTTTTCCCCCCCTTTTGGGATTTTTACATAAATAATAATCAATAAACGCTGATCATTATAAGCACCCCCGTCAGTGCAAAATGGTTTGTCTCAATCCTCTGTCTGCTACATTGTGTGGTCAGCTTGGTCTGTTAACCTCTTGTCAACTGCCCCACGTACATGTACTGCGGGGCGGCAGCTCCTCTATACAAAATCACGTACAGGTACTTGATTTTGCACTTCCGGGTCTGTGGCACGCACTTGCGCTGCTGACCAGCTGTCGCTGTGATTGGACTTAGCGCGACCTGCTGATCGTTCCCAAAAGAGGCAGAGTGGCGGTCTGCTTATGTAAACAAGGCAGATCACTGTTCTGTAAGGGAAGACAGAGATCCTGTGTTTCTGCTAAGCAGGAACACAGATCTCTGTCTTCCCACATTAAAGTGCCCCCAACAGTTACAAAACCCTCCCTAGGAACACATTTAACCCTTTGAGCGCCCCTGATGTTAACCCCTTCTATGCCAGTGCCATTAGTACATTGATAGTGCATATGTTTTAGCACTGATCACTGTATTGGTGTCACTGGTCCCCAAAAAAAGTATCAAAAGTATCACTTGGTGTCCGATTTGTCTGCTGCAATGTCGCAGTCTTGCTATCAGTCGCTGATCACTGCCAATAAAATAAAAATTCCATAAAAATATCCCATAGTTTGTAGATGCTATAACTCTTGCGCAAACCAATTAATATACACTTATTGGGATTTTTGTTTACCAAAAATATGTAGCAGAATACATATTTGCCTAATTAATGAAGCAATTCGTTTTCTTACATTTTTTGATTAGGTATGTTTTGTAGCAGAAAGTAAAAAAATTTTTTTATTTTTTTCAAAATTTGCAGTCTTTTTTTGTTTATAGCGCAAAAAATAAAAGTTGCATAGGTGATCAAATACCAACAAAAAAAAGCTCTATTTGTGAGGAAAAAGGGACATAAATGTTATTTGTGTATAGCATCGCACAACTGCATTAAAGTAACGCTGTGCTGTATCGCAAAAAATGGCCTGGCCATGGGGGGTGGCTAAACGTTCTGGAGCTGAAGCCTTTAAAGCAAGTTGAAAAATAAATTACTGGCCAGATTACCAGGTGGAAATAAAAGAAGAAAGTTAACAAAAAAAAAAAAAAAGAATGTAGCCACCACATGTAAAGCCCCATACACACTATCAGATTTTCTGCTGATTTTTTTTTTCCTTCAGATTTACCAAAACCATATAATATGAGGTCAAACCTTAGGAGTTTGAATTTGTATGTAATCAGGCAGGGCCTTGCACTACATGGTTTTGGTAAATCTGAAGACAAAAATGAGCAGAAAATCTGATAGTGTGTATGGGGCTTTAGAATTGGTAAGCTGCAATTTAATCAATATATATTATATGGGGGGGATAATTCAGCTTTAATCATTAGGCAATAAGAACAAAATGACACCGCTGTGGTCACTATGAGCAATGTAGAAATTTTCATTGACACCCAGCCATTTGATCAGTGCTACGGTCTTTCACACTGTGCAGGCAAAACTGCACTTTATAAACAGTTGATATATACACAAATTGCTCCATAGTAGTTTACTAAAATGGTCACATGTGCAGCGCAAAATGGTGAATTTTGCATGCAACCATGGTTAGTTATTATTGTTCTACACCAGTCTATAGACAAGTACAGTGATCTCAATATAAATTATATTGAAGTGTAATGGTGCACAGGAATAAATATAATATTATGAAGTATAAAATGCTTTACTGTCATGTTAGTGACTCTCTGAACATAACAATGTCATATTTTTGTCACTTACACATACGTTAGAAAACGTAATGCAAATGTTGTTGTATAAACCTTGCAGACAGTATAGCGTGGGTTTTGAGGTTGTTACCGTGTCTACAAATGGAGATCCAGGACCATCCGGATTCCAGAAGAAAAGCAGCGGAGATTACAGGTATTGTGTTGCTGAAGAATATATGCAGTCAGACTCCAACAGGTTCTTTTGGAACTTGCTTTTATTAACAACAAAAGAAATGGTTCTATGCATTTTGTGTTTTATATACTGTATGTGGGCAAAGCTGGCTTGCATTTGACATGCTGCCGAAAGCAGATTAATGTGTAGCATACACTGTTTAATATACATTGTCCATTCTATGTGTGGATGATGATGTCACTGTAATTAAGTAGCTTTTTCCTAATCGATATACGGCTGTCACATGACCCAGAGCTTTCCCAACCTGTCTGTAGGGAAACATAAGCAGAAGGAGCTTCTAGTCCTCTGTTGCTGGTCACATGTTCAAAATAAAATAAACAGCCTTTGGAATACAGAGTAAAAATAAATAATATCAATAAACTGTTTTAAATTGTCATACAAATATATATAATTTGAAATCAAATCTTTATTACTTTTTGGCAGTAACATGGTGTGGGTGGATTTTTGCCAGTCACGGACTCTCCATCCTGTATCTTAGAATAAGAGGGAGGTGATGCCTCCATTAATCTACATATAATATCACGTCCCTATCATGTTTAGCTGGTTAGTGGGCAAGGAGGAGGAGGGAGGGAGTGGGCTGTCATTTACCACTGTGTATAGACCCACATGTGTGCATAGAAACTCACTGAAGACTCATCATGTGCAGAGTTGCCACCATAGCTGCAAAATCCTTAGCTGCATTGGGTACCAGCAGGATCAACCATTTTTTTTTTTTTTTTAAGTAACACTTTAGAAGTGACATTTCTTGCACTGTGGTAATAGTATGACTGCATGTAGCTGTGCACAGAAAGGGGTAGTAGCACAATGCAAAGATTTGTGGAAAAAAAATATTGCTGTGCTTGGTGCACAAAGGTTGAAAATAGATTTAGTTATAGCAATACAGCACAGATGACCAACAGTGCGCAGTATTCTCTTTATCAACCAGTGGTATGTGCATAGTGCATCAGTTGAGGAAAGTGTGTTTCTAAATTTTAAAGGTCACCCATTATTGATTCAAAGCTAAATACCCGGTACATATAAAATACCAATTAATGCTGTTTGTTTTTATTAAACTGTATAATTAAATGCAACCTTGTATAAGTGGTTAGATGTGTCTTGATATCTGAGTGTACAACTACACGCAGGTGGAGAGAGGGATGGGCAGCACTGAGGCTCAAGCCTGGTACACACTAGTGTTTTTTTCGTTCAACCCAGCGATCTGAACGGAAAAAAAAAAGGAGCTTAGGAAGAGCCACTGTACTAAGCCGCTGAGCTATTGTTCTTACATGTGGATGCACCCCCCTGCCTGCCAGAACACAACAGTTAGCTCTCTCAGCCATTGGCTGAGAGCGCTGATTGGCAGACCTTTCTCAATCATGCCCCTCCAACAGAGGCCGGCCTGGCTGCTATACACATGGGTCAAATGACAGCTGGTTTCTATTGACCTGGCCGGTTCTTCCTGTGTGTACTAGTGGTTGTCAATCGCAGCCAGACAGGATTGTATAACTTCACATGGGTGTGATTCTTTGCAGCAAGAATTATACCTACTTTTGCTTTTGGCAGCAGTACATCCCCACCAAAAGTGTCCAGTTCAAGTGAATGGAGCTACGCCATGACTGCATGCTATACATGTGGGTGCAGTGTGGTGGTGAAGTTAAAAAAGGGGACATATCACCTCCTTGCTGGCCTGTCAAACTCCTGCTGAAAAGTGGTCTACCACGGATAACATTTTAGAGAGCAATGCAAGTGTAAACAAGCCCTAAGAGCCAATCATTCTGTGCTGTAGTGCACATGTGCAGACAGTAGGAGAACGCACCTAGAGCTGTGTTTTGCAAATCAGCACAATGGACGCATATGTACAGTACAGTGTTTTTAGATGGACTTTTTTCAAGGACCAAGAGACTCTTTAGGTTTATCATTCCATGACTATTGTGGTTTTTGGCAGTTGCACCAGTGTCCCTCCCCACTTTCATTGCGCCTGGGCACATTTAAGGTTTTAATGGCCTTTATAAAATGGGCACATAGGCTAACAGAGGGGTGTTTAGAGGCAGAGAAAAAAAAAACTGCCAAACGCCCTTAAAAGCAGTGTTTTTACACCTAGTGTGCATGAGGCCTCATGAAAGTCTATACTGTATCTCTGGATTTGGTGTGCAGTTTTTGTTGACAATAACATCTGTTTTATGATTTATAAATTTTTTTATCATATGCTCAGTTAAAAATGTTCAAGTTTGTGATTAGCTTACTTTAATGGTTATTTTGCATATTTACAATGTATTTTTATAAAACAATTGGCACCTATAAATCTGTATAATAGTTCTGATGAAATTCAGTTTTTTTTTTTTTTTTTCCCCACAGATGTGGATTCTGCTACCTGGAAATAGAATCTGTACCAGCCGGCGTGTATAACATTATCCCCACCACATTTTTACCTGCGCAGGAAGGCCCCTTCTTTTTGGACTTTAATAGTTCTATACCAATCAAGGTATCCCAGCTGCAATGATCGAGAAATGTCAACAAGCTCTTCTCAGGACATACCGCCGCAATACAATTCTGACTAGTAGCAGGAGGACGCAGCCATGCATGGAGTCTCAGTGGTGCATGCAGAAGTCATTAGGCCTCTCAATACTGTTCTAGATTGTCATACTGCGCATACAACCCTTCCTGAAGAACTTTTTTTTTTTTTTTTTTTTTTTTTTTTTAGAAGGGAAAGGGTACTGCTGGCAGCCTGCAGTTTAATGTGTACTTGAATATTTTATTCAAATAATAGAGCTATAAATAAATATTTTTCCAACACAGTGATGTGTTTATTTTAATTTGTTATGTATATACAGATTTAAAGGGTCAGTCCACTCAAAATGGATATCAGGTTTTTGTAAATTCTGGAGATTAAAACCACTGTTTTCTATCAGATGATTCGCTGAGAGCTGTGTGATATTTTTGAAACTCTGCACCAGCCAAAGAGAGTTGGAAATTTTGGGAGGTTCACACAAAAATTGAACCTCCGCTTTTTGGAACCCTCCGGTGTCACATTTGGCACCTTTCAGGGGGGTGCAGAGATACTTGTCTAAGACAGGTATTTGCACCCACTGCCAGGCATAGACTCCCACGTGAGTCTACGCCTCTTCCCGTCCCACTGCACTGTCTGCTGGGACACACACGGGTCCCATAGACAGCAGAGAGCATTTGAATTGCGCAGCGTGACTCGCACATGCGCAGTAGGGAAGTGAAGCCGCAAGGCTTCATTTCCCGATTCCCTTACTGAAGATGGCGGCGGCAACAGAATCTGTGGACCAAGGGACGGTTCGGCCTCGGGTGCCGACATCGCCGGACCCTGGGACAGGTGAGTGTCCTTATTTTAAAAGTCAGCATCTGCAGTATTTAATCTTTATTTCTTGATTAGTAATATTCAAGTGAAATTGTAGAATTTTTATTTAATTTTTAGTGGTAGAGCTCTCCCCTAACACTTTTTGTATGAAAGAGAATTTGCTTTGGCGTGAATGACCTACAAAAGGTTCCTATATAATCTTTACCAAAGTTGCCAAATCATTTAATGGAGGGGGAATTATAGTGTGGGGTTGTTTTTCAGGGGTTTGGCTTGGCCCCTTAGTTTCAGTGAAGGGAACACCTAAGGCATCAGTATACCAAGACATTTTGAACAATTTCATGCTCCCAGCTCTGTGGGAACAGTTTTTTAGATGGCCCCTTCCTGTTCCAACATGACTGCGCACCAGTACACAAACAAGGTCCATAAAGACACAAATGAGCGGGTTTGAGGTGGAGGAACTTGACTGGCCTGCACAGAGTCCTGACAGCCTGATAAGAACACCTTTGAGAGTAATTAGAGCGGAGACTGCAAGCCAGCCCTTGTCCGCATCAGTGCCTGACCTCACAAATGTGCTTCTGGAAGAATGGTCAAACATTCCCATAGACACACTCCTAAACCTTGTGGACAGCCTTCCCAGAAGAGGTTAAGCTGCAAAGGGTGGGCCAACTCAATATTGAACCCTACAGACTAAGACGCCATTAAGGTTTATGTGCGTGTAAAGGCAGGTGTCCCAATACTTTTGGTAATAGTATATATGTGACAGCCCAGCATTAAGTCCCCCCCCATCATGCGTTTGCATATATGCATTATGCCAGTAAGAACAGGTTACACAATGTTCCTTCATTCATATAAATTAGCATCTTGCATATGTGCCGCATAAAATGTATAGAAGTATTTCATTTGCGGACTACTTCTTGCATGAGTCCCATCAGTCCCCATCTGGAGAACAATTTGGCTAAAGTGTTAAACTATAGAACCTGTGTCCAAGAAGGGCCTGCCCAACACGCCCTTCAAGAGAAGACACCTCTTTGAATCTGCTCTAAATTCCATCAGGTGGCAAGAACTCCCGTCTCCCTGAGCTAAAGTAATCGAAGACTTAGTCTGGGTTCATTCTTCCCTGGAGGTTCAGCTTGCACCAATGTAACTATGTAATATACCATACCTGTGGAGGATACTTTTAGAAGCTAGAAACCACTGTAGTAGGCATCACCACTACAGTGATCTCCTTTAGCGTCTGTGCTGACCAGCTATCCTGCTGCATTGTAAACACAGGAGGTTGCATGCTTGGCACAGATGCCACTCTAAGGTCACTTTAATTTTGTGAATAAATCTCTGAATGGCACCCATGATGAGTGGGTGACCTTACGTGTTCACATTGCAACAGGGTAGCAGCTAGACACGGGGTTCCTACTACAGTGATTTCCAAGGAGTTTGACCAGATATAGTATCTGAATGTGTGCAAACTAAACCGCTGTTTTTAACATATGCTGTTAGGATAATTCAGTTGATTGCAGGCTGGTCGGTAAACTGAGCTGGGAATTTCTTTGGTTTTGCATAGTATATGCATGGCAACACTGGTCCAATCAACGTTGTCAAAATATCTATATCTGGAAGTCTTCTTTTAAGTGCAACTGCCTGATTAGCAGAACAGCTTCAAGACAAATAAATGAGAAAATCAAAAACAGGCAATTTAAGTTGCATGAAACACCCTTTAATACACATCATTTTTTGGGGAAACATACAAGGTGTAGATAGGACGGAACACAAAACAAGACACATTCCAGTATTACTAAATTTGCCTCAGAAATGATTCAAAGCAAACATGTCAGTTACATAGAAAACAGGCTAGTCTATCCTAGGACTACAAATCAGCAGCACAAACTCCACTGTCTCTATAGAGCAGCATCATTGCCTGTATTCAGCCAAACTCTACTTCCTACACAACTAGGAAACCCATGCAACATGCATGGCCAGTTACTTTACTGGAGTGTGTACCACAGTACTGTATACAAAACAAGGCATGAGCCAGCATCAGCAATACTCTGCTGTACTGTAGACATACAAAATATCCAGGTGAAGTCTCTTGCTTTCTCCATATCTGCTGTGAAATTATGCCTCATTCAAATATGTGATTAATAGCAGGGAAAGTCTAGTTATAAAATCTGGAAACATGGCACATGGTAGAATTCTTCTGCTATAATAAAAAAAAGTTAGAACATATACTAACAAAACATTCATATTTATAGAAAATGACCAGCAAGTCAAACTATCAGTCAAAAAATATGAAGTGTACAAAGCTAATGTAAATACAAATAAATATGTTACAAGCTAACTTACAGATCGTTTTTTTTTTTTTCTTCTTTTAATAAACCCAACATGTCTAATACTGAAATCCACATAGCAGACATGAAGGTATGCCGAAGAGCGTATGAGTGCAAATGCAAGATGAGCCATGTTGATATGTCAAATTACCTGTGTAGGTAGATGGGTCAGAGAGATGGATTGTGGGATGATATGCATCAGTAGATGTCTGTTTGGCCAATTTAGTAAACGCATCCTGGTATTATTACAGTGGTAAATGCTGGTAGGGTGATACATATCAATTGTTTGTACGAATAGACAGCAGCTTATAAAAAGATATGTATTCAGAGTGTCTGTAGCTGTATTCAACATTTGGATTCTTGACCCAACGTAAAACAAAAGGTAAGGCTGATGACAAAAATGAACATTTGATAGATCATCTACAAATAGTATTGGACTGGTGTATGAATGATGGAAGGTCAAAAAAACCTAGACATGTTTTCTTACTGGTTGAGGTTTGAATATTTTTTAAATGGAGTATTAATTGATTGAAAAAAAAAAATAATCACTTACATAGGACTACTTTACGGTTTACTTTGAAAAGTTACATAGTCGTCACATTTGATGGGCGATTTATGTGCATATAATACAAGGATACTAAACATCTGACAGACCAAAGTAGTTTATGGTCCTATATGGCAAAAGACACAAGGAACAGAAAGCCTTGTAACAATACTTGTTTGGCAAGTCAACCCTTTGGCAAAGTCTGTGTTTCTATTTATTGCTCTGACTAAAGATATCCTACTCTCCATTCCTTATATTGAGCTTTTTTTGGTGAAGGACGGCAAGCAGAGAAGTGGAAGCCTACTGGAAAGCCATCTGTACTTCCCCCATCACATTAGTTCATGATATGCAGCCTCCATTCAGCCCAGGTTCTCTTAGCAGTACACACATCATGTGCTGAGAAAATCTTCTTGGTGCAGTCTAAACCTTATGACACATTGTTCACACTGCATTGACCAGCACTGTTGAGGCCAGGGACTGGGAGCGTGTACACTTTATGTCCGAGTTGGCTTCGTTGTCTGCACAATCCAAAGACAGCTGCTTCATACTGTTATCCAACGCTGACAAAGCTCTGGGTTTATTGACGATATTGCTGTTGTTATTTAGTCTGTCCTGGGCTTTGCTTTCTGATCCTTCAGCTCTATTCCCTAAGCAAGAAAGAAAACAATATCACTCACCACACACAAAAAAACTGTGCTTAAAGTGTACCCGTCCCTAGACTATTGCTATACAATATACTACGTTGTATGTAAATACTTGAATAAGTATAGTAAAAAATATTTTTCAAACACAAACCAACCCTGACCTCTCCAACTGCTTGTACCATGAAGTAATTCATTCTCGAAGATTCTTAATTATCACAATGGACTCATGTTCAGATGGTTCACTCAGTTTCTAACAACTTAAGAAAAACAGAACACCTCTGGGGTTAATTTTATTATATTTGTCCTCTTATCAGGAAAAAGGGGTGGGGTTTGTGTCAGTGGAATAAATTTACCTAAAATGAATGAATAAATAAATGAGTAAAGGTCCGCTTTAAAGCTGAACTCCAGGACCATGCCCACCTTTAGGGTCCTTCCACATGGGCGCCTCCATGTTACCAGCTTCACTGATCCCAGCTGAGCAGGCAGATGACAGGTCCATGTCCACTCACTGTGCAGAATGGACAGTCCTGCTTTCCTCTATGGGAAATCAGATGGAAACTGACCGCCTGTCTGTTTCTATCCGATCTGCCAGAGGGATGGAAAATAAGACCACCATCCACCTGGTTTTTGCGGGCAGAATCAGATAGTGGCAGGTGTCTGCTGACATCTGCCATGCGATAGAGGAGACTGGAGGGTCCGATCAGATCCACCCTAAAAACTGACAGGCGGACTTGATCAGACAGCCCGTGTGAAAGGACCCTTAAGTTTTCACAAATATTGCCTTACATTTAAATTTGATTATTATTTTTCTTTTATATGACATCATCCACTCCTACTGTGCCCAGGCTCTGGGGGGAGATCAAAGCAAGAGGTGCATGCCATATCGATGTGTTTCCAACGAGGAATTATGAACACACCTCCTGTATTAGACTGAATACCACTGCACTCCAAATACATTACTCCTGAACTTACTTAAAGTAGTATTAAACCCAAAACTAACAATGTCATATATTGCAGCTTACCAATCATTAGATGTGGTGGCTGAATTCATTTTCTTTTTTCTAGGCTTTTTCCCTCTGTTTTCACCGGGTAATCTGTATGATCAGAATTTAATGTGACCCTTACTTTGTGCCAATGAATGCAAGTTATTCTCAGATTGATCAAGATGACCGTGATGTCATCGGCCCACCTCTCCACCTAAACCAACCAAAAGGAACTTCTTGTATTCATTGACAAACACAAGGCTATTTCTGAATGATAGAGATGTTGTATAAACGACACTCTCTCTTTTCATTAGCATAGGGGATGATGGTTGTACCTGTGCACATTCATAATAAGGTCAATGTTGCTGCATTTACTACTTTTTTTGATTGGGCCTTTAGCCTTAGAGTCCATTCACACAGGGGCAACACAACTTCCAGTGAGACTTTGGGAGGCAACTTGGACATGACTTGAGTATGAATCACAGCACGACTTGAGGTAACTTACAAGGCAACTTGAAGTTGCCTCCAGGACAAGAGACTTTGCCAGTGGCCAATCACATAATAATCAGCTCTGTGGGAGGGATCGGTTTGCCTAGAAAACTATTTTTACTTCCTGGAAAGTTGCTTCAGTTAAGACAGGGGATCAGACTTGGAAGAAACTTCCACTGAAATCAATGGGTACAAGTTGCCTAGAAGTCGGATTGAAGTAGTACAGGAGCCTTTTCTGAAGTCGGAGCGACTTCAGTAGTGTGCATTAAGATGGCTCTCATTCACTTACATTGATTTTATCATGTTGCCAACTTGAGACGACTTAAAGTCGGATCCAAAGTTGCCCCTATGTGAAGGTGAACTTAGTGTAAAAAAAACAAAAACCAGAACACACACAGGAGGGCACAAACACCTCGTGCATTTTCATAGACAGATTTATTCCAACGTGCAAGACGAATGGATATTCACAGACAATAGAAATCAATATGCATAAAACACAAATGCTTCAGCCGAACGTGAGCCATCCGATCAGTTTTGGTTCTGATTGCCATATCACGAAGCATTGGCGTTTTATGTCTATTCATTTCTATTGTCCGAGTATCCATTTGCCTTGCGTGTTGGAATAAATCTGTCTATGGTAATGCATGTATTTTACAGTTGTTATTTTACAGTTTGTTGAAGATTCCCCAGTCTGGGAGGGCTGCACCTCAAAGAGGCATTGCACACTAAAGCTCTGCGAATGAGAAAAGAAACCCCCTGGATCTAGGGCTGGAGTGCGTTTTGGAAAGTGTTCATTGAACTTTGCCTTTAATATTCTTTTACTACTTATTAAGAATATGTAAATACTTTAACTCGCATAGTCTTGGCACAGGTTTACTTTAATAGAAATCATTGCCAAAAAACATGAGGGCTGTCCCTATTGTTTCAAAACCCCAGATCAAATATACAGATAAAGACTTCGGATTTTATATAGACAAGGCAACTAGCATTTTTAGGAGGCCAGCAATGGCAACCTTTACCTTTAGGGCTCATTCACAACGTATGTGCATGAAAACTGATGCGAAAAAACCACACAGATTTCATTTGCAGAGACATCAGTCTACATCTGTTTCACATTAGTTTTCATGCGCATCAGTTATGTGCCCTATTCACACCAATGTTAATTTCATGTCCGTTTATTTTTCCGTGCAGAAAACTGCATTTACATTGCAGATTCCTGTGCATAAAATAAATCTGCACATTGTCGTGTGAATAGGGCACATAGAGAACCATTGTTTTCTTTGGGCCCTTGCAAAACGCATGCAGAAAAACTGAAATCTCTGTACCATGGTGTGAACAAGCCCTTACAGTAAAGATTTTACTTTTCTATGGTACATTTCCATGCCCTAATGACTTTAAGTAGTCCGATATGACATAATGCCAGCGAGGACAGTGTCTGGGCTGCTTCAAATTATGCAAGACAAAAGCAGAGAAAATTCCCAGCTCAACTCACCAACCAGTCTGCTTACCAACCAAATGAACCTCTTTAACAGTATGCGTTAAAAACGTGTTTAGTTAGCACACATTTGCAAACGCATGTGTAAGTTGCAGGGCCCCTTGCCAGCACCCTGTTACCTGCAGTCCTAACCTTTGTAAATTTATGAGAGTCTCCAACAGTGAGAGCATATGCATTCTAATGAATAGTGGGCAGGTGGGCCTGGAGGTAGCCCAATCCTCCTTAAAGGCACCGGGGCCCACTGGACACCTTTGCTGCCATTGTGAGATGTGCTGGGTGTCCAGTGTGCCCCTGTGCCTTTAAAAGGAAAACTGGTCTACCTCCAAACCCACCTGCTCCCGCTGTTGGAGACTCATAAATTTACAAGGGTTAGGACTACAGGTAATACAGGGTACCATGAAGGGGCCCTGCAGCTTACACATGCATTTCCAAATGTGTGGCAACTAAACCCCTGTTTTTAATGCATAATAGCGAATCTGGTGCAGATGTGCAGCATAACCAGTCAGCTTCTAGGTTTTTTTTTTTCTTTTTTTTGGGGTAAAAAATTCTCTGAACAAGCTGAAGTTAGAAGCTGATTGGTTACTATGAACAGCTGCACCAGATTCTCTGTGCTCCAGTTTTACTAAATTAGTAAATCTTTCCCAAAGGCTCATGAGATATGTACATCAAACTATTTCTGCGCAACCAAAGCCATCCTACCTCTCTCCAGATCACATTCTGGTGACGACGCTCCACTGCATTCACTGCGAGGACCAAGAACAGGCGATATCAACCCAAATTCTGATAGGGACATGGGGCTTGAAAGATCTAAGCTGCCAGGACGGGGTGCACCTGGAAAAGGGCTCAGAACCTCAGAAGGGCTTGTTGGGCCAGAGCTGTAGCTTGAGAGAGACTGTGTCTCAGAGTCCTCTTCTGAGACCACACTGCTGAGATTATCATCATCAAAAACTTCTGAGGTCACTGCAAAAATAAACACACATTTAACTTGAGTTAACAATCAGCTACACATGAGCAGGAGCCAACTGCAATGGTAGGACAGGTGTATAGTATATTGGCCATCATGGCATTTGCCAAAATAGCAGAAATTAATGCAATATGAAGAAGACCTTGGCGCAGAGTTCATAAGTCCAGCTCCCAAAAATCTGGTCAGCCTAATACTACCGTGGCATAAGTCAGCTTTTACCTATAAGACCAAATTGTTCCGTCTCTCACAGTCGAAGAGTACCTATGATAAAAATTACAGACCTCTACATGCTTTGTAAGTAGGAATACCTGCAAAAAATCGGCAGTGTATCAAATACTTGTTCTCCCCACTGTACATCTTACAATCAGATTTACAAGAATAAATCTGAAAGTTTTGTTGAAAAAAATAGGAAATTAGCACCAGCGGGAGGAAGTTAAAATATAGTATAATGTGGTGACAGCTGGGCATATGCTTAGCTAAAGAAGTATATATTACACAAAAATGGAATACATTGCAGCTAGTCAGTCCTTAGATGTGGTGGCTGCTTTACTTTTCTTTTTCTCGAACATTTTCTTCTCTACTTTCACCAGGTGATATTGCCAGTAACACATTTCTTGACCCAGGATGACAACACTCACTCTCTGTACTATGTCTATTTAGGGGCACCTTTGTCACTCACCCTAGGCTGCTTCCCTTATTTAGACTATAAAACACTGACATTCACTGTTTGTCAGGAATCAGGATCAACAGTACTTTTCTGTGCTTGCAGAAACTGAAGCTAGCTAGTCTATAAAAAACATGAATGCACTCATCACATCCAATGACTACATAAACATCTGTTCTTGGGTTTAGTTAAACTTGAATAAAAAAATAAATTAAAAAAAATCACCCAACCAGTGGGATGTTATAAATACAACAAATTCAGTGTTATGAGTGCTGCACATGTAGCATTCTAGATACAATAGTAAATATTTGTCACATTTTAGAGAATTTTTTTGTCAACCAGAAATAACCCTAGCTCTCTAAATGCTGTCATATAAACCTATGAAAACATCATTTAGGGCCCATTCATCTGTGCATTGTAAAAACATGATATACATTTTCAATTTTTTTTTTAATTCTTGCATTCAAATTCAACACAACAAATAATGCATTTTGCTCCTTGGTCATCAGGAAAAAAAATAAAAATAAAATGATGACACGCGACTCAAAAAAATCCAAGCTCTGCAAGCTGAGATAACATGCACTGCACCAAAAACACAAGTGACGCTTTTTTGATGCATTTTTTTTCTTTAACACACTGTATATAGCTGGTTGCCCACTGACAGTTGAATGTACAAAAAAAAAAAAAAAATACGACTTGACGGAAATAATATAAAAAATGATTTTATATATATATATATATATATATATATATATATATATATATATATATATATATATATATATATATATTTTTTTTTTTTTTTTTTTTTTTTTTTTTCTTCAAACCCCCCCCCCAAATCCATACCAAACCCTTATCTGTGTATGCAGCCCCCAGCAGATCAGGAAAGGGAGGGGACAAATGCCCTCAACAAGAGGGGGTGCTTTGGGGTGGGGGGGTGTTGATGGGGACAAAGGCCCCTTCCCCACAAACCTGGGTTGTGGGGGTCTGCGTACAAGGGGCTTATTAAAGGGGGCTTCCAGATTCCTATAAGGGGCCCCCCCAGAGCCCGCCTCCCCCCCATGTGAATGAGTAAGGGTTACATTGTACCCCTACTCATTCACCCAATAAAGTGTCAAAAAGAAATAAAAATAAAAAAAACAAACACAGGTTTTTGACAATTTCTTGATTAAAAATAAAAAACAAATGTCCCCCCGATGTAGATCCATCATCTCACGCCCATACCCAAAAAAGAAGCTTCGCCCATGATTAAGGCTAGCCGCCGACTGCTTGCTCCTTCGTCTGACAGTTCTTAAATAGATAAGCCAGCAACGTCACCTGGTGGTACCTGCCCCGTGACATCACTGATCTGCCTCGGGGGGGGGGGGGGGGTGCTCGCTCGTCCCCTCCCTATCCTTACTTGCTGGGTTGCATGCTCGGATAAAAGTCTGGTATGGATTTTGGGGGGACCCCACACCTTAATTTTGGTGTGGGGTTCTCCTCCAAATAAATACCAGGCCCGAAGGCCATGCGATTTTTTGAGCTAATGACTGATCGGTTGTTAGGGACGCGCAGCCGGCTTCCCGGCCCGAACCTTAGCAACCAGCTATACACCGTGTTTAAAAAGCAAAAACGTATAAAAAAAACACCTGAAAACCACATCAACCGAAACCACATAGATGTGAATCTAGGCTAAAGAAATGCAGTATGCAGATGGGAAATTTAAATGGGACTATTTTGCATGCCCTTTGACATGCTGAGCAACTGCATTTTAGTGCAGCAAAAGAACACAGATGTGAACAGGCTCTTGCGGTTGGGTTGGGACATTTGCAGCATGTTTGTAAGCTGGACAGATTTCAAGTTTTCAAAGTAGAAAACATGTTAGAAATGAAGCCAATGGAACACCAGGCCGTCAGATGGAGATTATAAACAGGAGGATACTTTAGCGCAATATGTTTACCAGCCAAAGACCCAAAACTCTCATGGCAAACAATAAGGTTTAGATATCCAGCACTCGAAAAATGAACTCTAGCCTGTGCAAATACATTATGCAAGAGCAGCACAGTGCTCAAAACACAAGTTAATGTTATTTTAGTAAACAAAGAGCCAATGTCATGCAGATAAGGCCAGACCTTTCCTGTACTCTGCAGTGAATACATCACTTGACATTATTTTGTTAGGTTATCCCCAACCAGGGCACTTACAGGATGTCTTGTTTTGACTAGAAAATAAAACTCATGAATAACTTGTATGAAGACCAAGATATAAATAATAATAATAATAATAATAATAATAATGTTGCTAACCCAATGCAGCTTCCCCTTCTCTCCATCTCCCCCTTTTCACCTACCTCCATGCCATGGTCTCTTTTTTCTTTTCTTTTTTCTTAGACATCACCAATCTAATCACCCTTTTTTTTCCTCTCCCTGTTATTACTGCCTCAGCCTAAGCATTAATTTACCTTTTTTTTTTTTTTTTAATGACAACTATAAAAAAAAGAAAAAGATCAGTCTAATTTTAATGGTAGGTTTATTGTAACAGTGAGAGACAGAAGAACAACAAAAAAGTCCAGAAAATTTTCACAAAAAAAAAAAAAAAAGAGTTATAAATTGATTTGCATTTTAATGAGTGAAATAAGTATTTGACCCCTTCGCAAAGCATGACTTAGTACTTGGTGGCAAAACCCTTGTTGGCAATCACAGAGGTCAGAGGTTTTTTGTAGTTGGCCACTAGGTTTGCACATATCTCAGGAGGGATTTTGTCCCACTCCTCTTTGCAGATCCTCTTCAAATCAAGGTTTCGAAGCGGACGTTTGGTAACTCGAACCTACAGCTCTCTCCGCCTATTTATTATGAGATTAAGGTCTGGAGACTGGCTAGGCCACTCCAGTACCTTAATGTGCTTCTTCTTGAGCTACTCCTTTGTTGCCTTGGCCATGTGTTCTGGGTCATTGTCATGCTGGAATATCCATCCATGACCCATTTTCAATGCCCTGGCAGAGGGAAAGAAGTCCTCACCCAAGATTTGACGGCACATGGCCCCGTCCAGCGTCCCTTTGATACAGTGAAGTTGTCCTGTCCCCTTAGCAGAAAAACACCCCCAAAGCATAACGTTTCCACCTCCATGTTTGACAGTGGGGATGGTGTTCTTGGGGCCATAGTCAGCATTCCTCCTCCAAAGAGCTCGATTTTGGTTTCATCTGATCACAACACTTTTACCCAGTTCTCCTATGAATCATTCAGATATTCATTAGCAAGCTTCAGATGGCACTGCAGGACTTCAGTCCTTCGTGATGTAGTGTGTTACTAATTGTTTTCTTGATTACTATAGTCTCAGCTGCCTTGAGATCATTGACCAGGTTCTCCGGTGTAGTTCCTCACCATTTTCTTATGATCATTGAAACTCCACGAGGTGAGATCTTGCATGGAGCCTCAGACCGAGGGAGATTGACAGTTTCTTCCATTTGCGGATAACCTCACCAACTGTTGTCACCCTCTCACCAAGCTGCTTGGCGATGATCTTGTAGCCCATTCCAGCGTTGTGTAGGTCTGCAATCTTGTACCCAACATCCTTAGACAGCTCTTTGGTCTTGGCCATGGTGGAGTGATTGGAATCTGATTGATTGCTTCTGTGGACAAGTGTATTTTATACTGGTAAAAAGCTGAGATTAGGAGCACTCCCTTTAAAAGTGTGCTCCTAATCTCAGCTCGTTACCTGTATAGAACACACCTGAGAGCCAGAAATCTTGCCGATTGATAGGAGATCAAATACTTATTTCACTCATTAAAATGCAAATCAATTTAGAACTTTTTTGAAATGCACTTTCTGGATATGTTTTGTTATTATGCTGTCTTTCACTGTTAAAATAAATCTACCATTAAAATTATGGACTGATCATTCCTTTAGTCAGTGCTGGGAAAAGTACAAAATAAGAAAAATACATTTTTACCTCACTGTAAATTCTGATCCATGCATTGGTCCTGCATGGCTGTGCACTGCAGGATGCCCATTTAGGTCCTTGCAGGTCATTAATGAACAGGCTAATACAACATATTCTGGTATAGATCACCAGGAAAAGAGGTTACAATGGTAAAAAATGGACAATACTAGAATGTATCCAAAAAGTATAATTATTAGTAAGGCAAGATTTGGCAATACAGGCCAGAAAAATATAAACGTAACTTGACAATTGATAGCAGTGCTCTATTACATATGAAGTTTGGACATCAAAACATAGTTTTTACTGAAGGACGGTAAACTGGCCCTTTGTTTAGAAAGTTTGGAGACTCCTTCTCTAATATATACCATTTCTCCTGTACAAAGCATCTGTACCCATGTGGACTTACTTGAAATTGTGTCCGATTCCAGTTTACAAGCAGAGAGATCCTCTACTGAATTGCTGCCTTCTGCTCCTACCCCACGTCCCCTTGGGCCCATTGCAGAGGAACGCCTCCTCTCATGTATTTCATCAGATATCATTTCAAGGTTCTTCAGTGCAGTCTTGTACTCTCCTTTAGCCAGAGACAGTTTAGCTTGAAGTTCATCCACAGTTTTCTTCAATTGCTGAAGATAAAGCAATAACAATAAGGTAGCCACTATAACCAAAAAAATATCTGCCGTGATGGGGCTAAATTGTATTGAACAAATTGGCTTCAATCTACCCCCTGAACAGGGCTCTTTTAAAGGATATACAGTACACATACAAGAAAGAAAAGCCAGGAAGGTCACTAACATGTAGGAGTACAGTGAATGCATTCCCAAGGTCTAGGTAAAGGAACCAGCAATAGTAGGCTGAGCCTCAGGGTCATTTAGATTAAATACCATCTGCCATGAGACCAACAGGAAAGGCTGCCCACCAACAAATTTTCCAGTGATGAAGAGTTTTACATAACGTTCTAAAAACACCCTAGGAAGATAAGTAGATCTAAATATTAGGAAAGACCATCTCTACTTTTATTCTGGCAATTCTAAAATATCCTTAAAAATCTATTTGTAGCTATACAGTCAGCAAAAATCAGACAAACCATAATAAAAAATAAAAAAAATCCTATTTCGACACTAATCATTAATATCCAACAAAATCTCTCAGAAAAATGTGAATTATAAAAATGTTAAAATTATAGTTGTGCCATTTCTATTCTGAACCGTGATCAACGAATTCTAAAATATAATAATTCTTGCTTACGGATTTTGTAATACAGTAACTAATACAGACACCAATTGTGATTTAAAAAGCCACAACTGTGAGAAATTAACCTTTAATTGTAATTTTAACCTGTGTGTGCCACCTTCTATGTCTGCGCCAAGGCCAAACATTCCAGGGTAGGTAAACTTTTTATAAGAGCCATTTGGGTGATCTCTGTTATCATTAGACATGTGCAGAGTGAAATATTTCGTTTCGGAATTTAGTTTTCGTCCGAAAAATAAATGTATTTAGTTACTCCCAAAATTCGTTTTTATTTATTTTGTTTTTCGTTCAAAAATTGCATTCGTCCGAAAATCCACATGAATTACAGTCGAATCTGTCTTTGAAGGCTTATGGTGTCTGTTGAATGTATAAAGAAGATTCAACGAAGCTGCTAAACTCTATATAGCCTATAGGCGGAGCATTTGACTCGTCAATTATTATAATAAACGTGTGTGTTTTTCGTTGCTTTGTCGAATCTCTGGTCTAAGTCTCACAGTGTCAGGTGTCAGATAGTGAGTGACTAATAATAACGAATATGGCGGCAACCCATTGTGAGAGCGACATGGAGGCACTGGAGGACGTTCCTGGGCCATCTACAAGTGTTTCTGTATATATATATATATATATATATATATATATATATATATATATATACACACACACTCGTTCAAACAGAAACTGGTGGACTGGTGATAGCGATCACTGATCAGACAGGTAACAAGATTCTATAATAATAAATCCCCCCCACAACACAGGCAGCCTCTGAGGCTATCACAACAACACTAGCAGCAACACTAGTATCACTATAAGGTTCACACACTAACACAATAGCAGCAGATTATTATGAAAAAGCCAAGTTGAACTGTAGCTTGCTTCACTATTGTTCTGCTGCTGTGCCAATGCTTAATAATAATTCGGGTTCTCTGACAAGTGATAATTCAAATGGACCAGCTAAGATTGACTGTCTTCTGAAATGATTCAGTGTGTGTGTCTCTCTCTGCTAGCAATCGTAAGTGAAAGTAAGTTGGCTGTACATGTGTACTTCGTTCTAGCTATTTTACTGCTCCTCCTCTTTGGTTACAATCAGCCAATAACATTCACCATCATCATTTTTATTTTACTTCCCCCACTCAATTCCAGAATCTTTTCTCTCTGTGTCAAATATTTTCTCTGTCGAATCTTTTCTCTATATAATCTTGGACTAACAGAGGTAAGGTTAGGCACATTCGACCACAGGTTCAATAGACACAGATTGTTATTGTCAGAGTTACGTCGAATGTCCTATTCTATATCGAACTGTTGTAACGACGAAAATTAAGCATTTATGTCAGATCCTTTGTTTTTCGGATTCTGCGCTTTCGTTATCGTTTGTCAAAACGAAAACAAAAATATCAGAAATTCGGACGAAAATGCATTCGGACGAAAACGAAGGCACGTGTCTAGTTATCATTATGATTTGAAAAGGATCCAAAAAACTATGTGATAATAAATGGCTTCATGTGATCACTATCCTTAAATAAAAGACAGTTTTTTAGCATCATCAGTCATATTTTCAATATTAATGGCAAAATTTCCCAATTTCTGCCAGGGTATGCAAACTTTTGAGCTCAACTGTATACTTTTATGCTTTTTTTTTTTTAATAACATTTCTTTAGTTACTTCCTGGTTTTCAGGCCTAGGCAAATGATGTCATACATCCAAAGAGTCTTCAGGAGCGGTTTTCTCATCTGCCCTTACTCAAGATGACCACAGCCAGAAATGCTAGGGGTCGTTTTTCAAAGTGATTTCTCAGCAACAAAGCATGGAGACATGGTTGGATGGGCGAGTTTGCTTTAAAAAACGTAAAAATGTATTAAATAGCATTTTTTGGCTTGTAATGCTCAGACGCAGTGTAGTACCACTTTCATTTCTTGCAAATAAAGTAGTGTACCAACCTCAAGCTGTAGGTAATACTTTGCCTTCATTTCAAAATAGGGTCTAGATGGTAAAGAAAAGAGAAAATTTCTATAATTCAACAACAGGCACGAAATAAAGGCAGATATAAAGAAAACACAGTGGTAAGCTGGACAAGCCAGTCATCTCAAACACTATAGCATTAATCTACACAGAGAGAAAACACTGTGATCAAAGGTAAGTGTTATCTATAGAGATGTCATAACCTTGCAGTGAGTAAGAGCTATGATTTTCACGTCAGTATCCAGGACATTCCTGTACAAGACACAATATTGCAGACAGGAGAAGGAGGAAGATCTATTCCATACACATTTACAGTGTAACAAGATAAAAATGTGTGATCAGCAGAAAGAATTACGAGACCTTGAAGTGTACAGCGATTTCACACAGTTATTGCAACCAGCATAAGGGTTTGTATATATACACACACAATGTACTGGAGAGCTATTCAGCATATAAGATTTGTTATTTTTTTCTTAAAGGTTTAGTCCACCCAAAACTGACACTTCATTACTTTATAAGGTTTTAGTTTTTGAAAGAGAAGAGTTAAAACCCCAATCAGGTTATTTTGGGCCGTGCTATTGTAACCATTAGTACAGCATATGGGTGTATGCAAAAAATAGAAAATGTTCTATCATTTTTGCATACAATGTACTTGTGTTTAATACCAGAATGTCATATACAACAGTACAGCAGCACACGGCCATTTAGGTCAACGACAGGCTGTATGCCTCACCTGGGATGCCTGAATGAAATATGGCTGCAGTTATGAGGAACAGGTTCAGGCGGCCCGTGTCCAAGAGCCCCATTTGTGATCTCTCCTGGGACTGCAGGGGTCATTATTATCAGCTTCATAGTAGCCTTAACTAATAAGCACCATAATGTGCAATACCAGCTTTCTAGTTCTGTATCTAAACAACCTGTTATGCTAGTTTTTCAGCTAGGTAAAGGCAGGGCTTTGCCTCCTCATGTCTAAGCTTCCGGTAAGGAGAGCCATGAGCAGCACGGTAGTGACATCACCAAATCGCACAAGATTAGCAGTCAGAAGCAGTAGTGCCTAAGGATGCACTCACACCTTGAGTTTGATTGTCCCCCCTCCTCAGTCTCTCACTGGTATGCTCTCACACTGGGCTATAAGCAAGTGTTCAAAGGCACACTTACATCTTCACCTGTACCAACCACACCACAATGATCTATGGAGAGTTCTGTGCTCATACTGAAGTGAATACTGGGCTACAGACGAACCGTGCCTGGGACTACCTCTTCCAAGTGGTTCTGGGCACGGTATGCTTAATCATTCCTGGGCATGGTTTGGGGCATTCTCACTGCACAAAACGAGCTTGAGCAAGTTACAATTAAAAAAAATTAAAAAAGGTACAGTGGAAAAATAAAAAATAAAATAAATAAGAAAAAAATAAATATAAAGTGCCCCCATCCCTCTGTGCTTGTGCACCGCTGTGAAAATACCATGTGAAATAAAAAATTGCAACAATTGCCATTTTATTCCCTAGGGTGGCTGCTAAAACATATATACATAATGTGTGGGGGTTATAAGTAATTTTAATAAGTGCACCCTTACTCTCAAATTGCAGATATAGAACTATAAGGCTCTAAGGCTGGATTCACACTTATGCAGTTTTAGTGCTTTTTGCATTTTGCAGATTTGCATTACAGTCCATTTAACATGGTTTCCTATGGAACACGTTCTGTAGAGCAAATCTGCAAAATGCACAAAAAATGCATAGGTGTGAATCCAGCCTAAGGCCATGGTTCTCAGCCAGATTTTAAGTATTCCCTTGGGGAGATGCAGACTAGAATACTGCAATCACTGAGCAGCAAATGATATCACCTGTGATGCATTTCAGTTATCTTGCAATCCTGGCCTGTTAGTGGGTCCTGAGGACAGGAGTTGAGAACCACTGCTCTAAGGGAAGGAATGTCTAGGCACCCCAACATACTAGGAAGTGCACAGCTATTTTCAGAAAAAATCCTGGACAAAAAAAAAAAAAAAAAAACTTTAGGGTACAGCTTGGGCACACGATTGCTTAATACAGAACATCTCCAAAAAAACAAAAAAAAAACAAACACACACCCAACATCTCCACTTTTTAATCTTAGTTCTATTTTATTTATTTTTTTTACAGTGCCTTGCAAAAGTATTCATGCCCCATGACATTTTCCAGATTTTGTCATGTTACAACCAAAAATGTGATTGTATTTTATATGATAGACCAGGGTTTCTCAACCAGGGTTCCTCTAGAGCAGTGATGGCAAACCTTGGCACCCCAGATGTTTTGGAACTACATTTCCCATGATGATCATGACCTCTGCAGTGTAGATGAGCATCATGGGAAATGTAGTTCCAAAACATCTGGGGTGCCAAGGTTCGCCATCACTGCTCTAGAGGTTGCTAGGGTTTCCCTGAGCAATGGTCAATAATTGGGAAGTGGAAGGAAAACGATAAAAAGGCTTTCACATTTTATTACAAATAAATATCTGAAAAGTGTGGCATACAATTGTACTAAGCCCCTGTCAGTCAATACTTTGTAGAACCACTTTTCGCTGCAAGTCTTTTTGGGTATGTCTCTACCAGCTTTGCACATCTCGGAGAGTGAAATTTTTGCCCATTCTTCTTTGAAAAGTCGCTCAAGCTCTGTCAGAATGTATGGAGAGCCTGAACAGCAATTTTCAAGTCTTGCCACAGACTCTCAATTGGATTTAGGTCTGGACTTTGACTGGGCTATTCTAACACATGAATATGCTTTGATCTAAACCATTCCATTGTAGCTTTGGCTGTATGTTTAGGGTCATTGTCCTGCTGGACCGGGTGGCAGGGATGCAATTGCCCCCCGGGGCGCTCTAATTCCCCCGTAAAAAGGCAGATGGGCTTCCAGCTGGGAACTGTACATGGGCAGTTCCGCAGTTGGCTGAGTGTTACTGCTCGGGCGACACCGGAGGGAGGCTGGCAGAGCGTGGTATGAACGGACATCTGTCTTGTCACAGTGCTGTCAGTCAGTGTCCATTCCGAGCACAGCCGAATGAAAGAGGGTGGATCC
Source organism: Lithobates pipiens (assembly GCF_037356315.1). Lineage (NCBI taxonomy): Eukaryota > Metazoa > Chordata > Amphibia > Anura > Ranidae > Lithobates > Lithobates pipiens. The sequence goes on from NW_027507764.1 coordinate 174,780,029, forward strand.
GCTCTGCCCCCTTCAGCCCACTCTCTCACTGTGCCCGCCCACACTCCGGGCAGCCCTTGTGAATAGGACTTGTGGGTGGGAATGTTTAAACTGAGAGCAGATGGTTTTCTGTATGGGTCGCTCAAGAAGCTGATGACTGTGCTTCCAAGCTGTGACCGGCCCCTTCCCCCTCTCTCCCAAATTGCTCTCCCCCGCCCCCTCTGCAGATAAGGAGGTTTCTTTCAGCATCCTGTGCAGTACCTGGTCCTGATGTGGGCTCACATTGGTGTGCAGTGTTGATGATCTCACTGTCTTCCTGCATGTTACACCCCCAACCCCCCCACAATTCTGTGCCACCGTGTTGATCTACCACATACAATCTCAATAAAATACATTTACGTTTTTGGTTGTAACCTGACAAAATATGGAAAATTCCAAGGGATGAATGCTTTTTCAAGGCACTGTAAGTTACTCCACAAAAGTCTTATGCACAGTTATTTTATAATCTATGTTATGTGTCACAGCAAAGAGATGTAGTCTAAAATTCCAAGTCCACTCCTGTTAAAAAATAAATATCTAAGTAGATAGGGCATTCAGTATATGTACAATGATAGATCACGTGTAGGTGTATGAACTGCAGCACCCTGCAAGCCCCATCAGCCTAGACATTGCACAGTCCCTTTACCTAGTGTATCCAAGGCCAGCTACCCCTAATGGTGTAGTTTTGATGCATCTTGCGTTTTGCTAATATAATGTACCTCTGAAAAGGGAAAAACTATATAGGTTTTTTTTTGTTTTGTTTATGCATGTACATATATAAAATTCATGTTTTATCCGTAGCCGTGTATTACTAAGGAGCTTCAAAAACGTAATCTGGGAGCCTATTCACAGTACATACTCTTACTTTTCTAGAAGTACTGTACGTCCCTAACGCTTGTGGCTTACTGAACCCAAGTGTAATGGTGAAAGGACCTTCTTTATGGCTGTCTGATGTAAGACAAGAGACTGGTAGTCAGAGGAAATGCTGCAACTCGCACTAAAGCAGCCCGAGGACTTCTCTCTAGAAGCATACCAGCTAACAATGACAAGATTAAACTCAGAGAAAAATGGTTAATAAACCAATTACTGACCCTAGGTGCGAATTACTCCCAACACTAAAATAGCACAAAAAAAAAAAGTCGATTGCTTTCTGCCAGGAGCAGGACTCTATAAATAGATCCCGCTAACACATGTAGGGAGACTGAGCTCCTGTGTCTCTGGGGCATTATTACTACATGAGCAGTACATCTAAATTTAGCAGAGAACTGGAAAACTCAAACACATGATGCCAAGAGTGCACAGCCAAACAAACAAATCTTTGCATCTACAAAACGTATATCTCTCGGATATTTGTGCCACAAAATCGTTAAAGCCTCTGTAGGGACATTTTCTTTTTTGAAGCAATACTCATGAGAATGCAGCTTGTGAATTTCCTAGGAACAAGAAGAACTACTGTGCATGAATGAGGCACCCTGTTATGTTAGGTTGGTCTGAATCCCAACCACGGCACTACCTGCTTGGAGTTTGCACATTCTCCCTGTAACTGTGTGGGTTTCCTCTGGGTATTCTGGTTTCCTCCCACACGCCAGAGACATGCTGATAGGTTAATTGGCTCCTGTCTAAAGATGGCCCTAGTAAGTATATGTATGAATGTGAGTTAGGGACCATTGGTTGTAAGCTCCTTGAGAGCAGGGACTGATGTGAATGTGCAATATAGATGTAAAGCACTGTGTAAATTGATGGCGCTACAAGTACCTGAAATAAATTGTAAAAAAAAAAAAGCTCTAAATAGCAGTTTACAAGTAGGGAAGACATTTACCTAGAAACAGAGTAAAGCAAAGAAAGCCATTACGGGGGAATCCATGCCTCATCACAATTTAGGAATGGTTTTCCCCACCACCAAATGAGTAAAAGGCTCACAAAAGCCTTCAATGACTCACAAGTTTGTTACATATTATGATATTTGTGCTTATGATAGGTTCCATCAAGAATGATGAAGTATTGTAAAGCCCTGGGTCATAGTATCTGCATCCAGCAAGGTTTATAGTTACACCCAAGAAAAAATCTCCATACATTAAGCTGCATATACTGTATATGGTTACAATAGGACGCTCTAAAACAGACTCACTCAACAGGGGTGCCACCTGAGGTCCTCAGGGGTGCCACAGCATCCTGGTTCAGAATGGCTGTCCACGCTCCAATGTTCTCTACCTGTTGTTGTTGTGGACACCAGCCACTGTAGCTGGCTATGTGTGTGCTGGGTGACCTTTCGACACCCCCATTATCTCTGTACACAGCACCTTCACTCCACTGGTTGTCTTGCATAACCTCCCTTCACTGCTGGAAGAGGAGCTTCTTTAAACTAGGTGATATCACTTTGAATTCATAAAAAAAAAAATTACCAAAAAAAGGATAACATTTTTTTTACATTTATTATTTTTTGTTGCAGGAGCATGTAAAGCATTGCATCAGAGATCAGTAGATTGCTGATGCCATGCGGGTCTCCTGCAGAACTGTCAGTGTATCTGCTTGCTCGTACCTCCTACGAACAAGTCCATAAACTCTGACAGGAAGGATCAATGAACTACCACAGTACTCACAGCATCATGGTAGTTCATTGAGAACTACCAGCCGTCAGCCATGAGTGCTGTCGGGACTTGTAGTTTCCCATTCACAGAACACTGTGAATGAGTGATGTGGCCAGGCGGGCGGAGCCCTGCACGACTGCGTTTTTTTTAAATTGTGACAGCTAGCGGGGGGGGGGGGGGTGGGGGGGAGAAGATTACCCACTATGCTAGCCGGTCTCTTTTCATAACATGTTACACCCTAAATATCGGTGCAACATGTAGCATGTCATGAAAGGTGAACTTATCCTTCAAAGCCCCATATATATGATCAGATTTTCTGCTGATTTTTTCCTTCAGATTTACCAAAACCATATAATATGTGGTCAAACCTTAGGAGTTTCGATGTGTATGCAGTCAGGCAGGCCCGTGTACTACATGGTTTTGGTAAATTTGAAGACAAAAATCAGCAGAAAATCTGATCGTGTGTGTGGGGCTTAAGGGAATTATCCAATGGGGTGGAGGTTTTAACTATCTTGTTAATTTCATTGGCAACATAAACTGTCTACAAGTGAATAAAAATAAAAATAAACGTTAAGAACAATCATTCAAAGCAGAACAAGGCATATTGTGCCTCCGGATAATTATACAGTATGCTTGGAACTTATGTCTTAATACATACTTTGATTTACTGATGCTCCGTTTTAATTTCTTCTCTAGCTGCTTCATTCTGCCCATGGCAGCATTATATTTAGCCGCTGTTTCTTTGTGTACCAGCTCGCTGCGTGTCTTCTTCTGCTCCTCTTCCATGACCTTCAAAGAAAGGTACAGAAAAAAGTTTTAATTCTAGTATACTCTATTCTAAGCAATCTAGGAGCAACTGCTACAGGAAGTACATGACTGTAATAAATCCTGCATGTCCACTCTAGAACTCCCTTGGTTGATTTTTACATCAACTCGGAAGGAAGACCGGGATGGAAGCCATGTGAGCAGTAACAGCACGCCGCTTTGTTTTAAGGGGAGTTTCACAAAATCAGCTAGTATTCATACTAGCACATTATAACTTTGCCTTGCAGGTTGTTGTTTTTTTTTTTTTTGTTTTTTTTAAAGCTGGCGATTTACTACTACTTTAATTACAGAACTGCTAATTTCACTTAACTGTTAATTGATCAGCAGAAGCAAATTCTCGCCGAACCAAATTGAAGTGTTTTCTACTTTATTCATGGAAAAGAACTTTGCAATTATTTAAACTGAAAACACTGCTCTTCTTGCACATCAATCCTCTAAACAATTTAGACCCACTGGCCTACCATTGTTTTCCCATGCGCTACAGTTCACAATTACAGGACGTAAAACGTATTATATCCAAACATCTCCCAATCTTGTATAGTGCTGGCAGTTATTGTATGGTGTTGGGTTGCAGTGTCGGATACATAGCTAGGAGGGCACGTACCACAGAAAACATATTCCCCAGTTTATACTTTTAGAATCCTCCACCACGCACATGGTTAAATGCCACTGGCATGTATAGGTGTGGAGTCACTAGGTGTTCATGTTGTAACCATCTGGATGAATTCCACATTATCATTTTTCTACAAGCATCACACAGCTGGTTAACTGCAACACAATATTTGTCATATATTTGGTGACATACACTATATGCAACATAGAATATGTGGGCGGGACTACTAGACTACGAGTGACAGAATAAGAAACCATCTTTCTGATATTAGAATCAATAAACACACCAGTCTGGCCAGACACATCAATCTTTCTCATCACCAGAACATACAATCCGTTAGTGTTCAGATTGTTGAAAGGGTAGATCGACCTGTCCACAGCGGTGACTCTCCTGTGTAGGAGGGAGGTGTTCTGCATTTTTAAACTGAACACTCACATGCCCAGGAGGTTTACATTTTGAGTGGGACATTACCCACCATTATGAATAGTATGCTTCCTCCTTTAGTTTCCGTTATTAGCTGTGGTATTGTAGGACACATCTTGTCATTGGCCTGGAATGGTTTTTGGGGGAGGGGGGGAGAAAGCGTGCTTGCTTGGCATGGGGTTCCCCTTAAAATCCATACCAGATCTAAGTGTCTGAAATAGATTTAGGGGAGACCGCACACAATTATTTTTTACATTTTGGCATGGCGTTACCCTTTAAAATCCATACCAGATCTGAAGGGCCTGGTATGGATTCGGGAGGGGGACCCCCACTCAGTTTTTTTTTCCCAATTATTTTTTATTTATTTTTTTGAAACTCCGTTTTTTATTAATAATATTTGGTACAGACATATATAATAATGCAGACTGTATACATCTTTGTGGGATATAAACAAAACTTGATAAACAATGACAAACCGTACAACAATAATTGCCCTGTACCTCAGTTATAGCAAAATTCTATTCCACTTGCATTTTTTATTTCCGCCCTCTCCCCCCACCCTCCCAACAACAACAAACAACCCAACAAAGAACAGATGCACTCATAAGGATACCAATTAGGTGGATATGAGGTCTGGAACCTCAAATCATCTTGTCAAGGGCCTAGAAATCCTGTGTCAGCGTTAATTACCGTATAACAACTCATAGAGGGGCAGAATTACATGTATCTATCCCATCCACCCAGTCTCCCCATATTTTGCGGAATTTCCCTGGCTTACCCCTTGTTTCATACGTTATTTTATATATTGGCAAGTCTTGGTTAATCAAAGCTTTCCATTTGTTCAGGGAGACCAATGATGTGCGCGTCCAATGTAATAGGATCGTCTTCCTAGCATAATAGAGGAGAAAACGCAAAAATTGTTTCTGATGGTTACTAATGCCAACCTCCTCAAAAACTGAGAGGAGGCACCATTTAGGGCTACAAATATTGGGGAGGTCAAAGGTAGTCGCCACAAAGTGGGTCACCTGAGACCAAAATGGTCTTATCCGCTCACAGTCCCACAACATATGTAGTAGGTTACCTTCTTCCCTACCACATTTATGACACAGAGGAGAAGGCAGTTTCCGCATACGGAAAAGGCGTAGAGGGGTATAGTATATCCTATGAAAAATACGTATCTGAATCATTTTATCTCTGGCGGAAATAGCAGTGCTAAAATAGGTATCTAAAAGTTCCTCCCAATTATCGTCCGACAGGTCGGGTACATCCCTCGTCCATTGTTGTCTCAGGATTTGCAGTCTAGAAATTTTAGGCTCATTCAATAATTTGTAATAATTGGAGACCAGTTTAGTATGTTCTGGTTGGGCAAGCGCCCCTTCCAAAGTAGAATTCTGAAAGGTAACAGCCCGGAGCCCAAGTTGTGACTCGGCCGCATGCTGCAATTGTAAATATCTAAACCTCCAGGATTCAGGTATACCCAACTCTTGTCGGAACGCCGGGAAGGTTTTAAATCTACCCTCCTCGTACAATTGGTGGACATATTTCAAACCCCTTTCGGCCCAATTGCCAGCGAAAGGGAGATCTCTAAAATGTGGGAACACCGGATTATTCCATATGGGTTGATTAGGAGAAATCGTGGGGTGGGGTTCAGGCACCAGTGTCTTACAGATCTTAAAGATTTTGAGAGAGTTTGCGATCATAGCTGTACCCCTCCTTTCAGAAATCGCTCCTCTGAAAATCACATTTGATAATGCTTCATAGGAGGAGAGCAACGCTGCCTCTGTTGCAGTAGCAGCATTGTTCAACTGTGGGAATAGCCACCAATGAACATATACCAACTGTGATGCATAGTAGTATAGTCGCAGGTTCGGTATTGCTAGTCCCCCTTTGTGTATAGGCAATTGTAAAGTAGTCAGTGCAATCCGTGGATTCTTGGGAGACCATAAAAATGTAGATATCAAAGAGTCAATCTCTTGAAAGATCTTCTTTGGTACGTACACTGGGCAGTTCGCCAAGACATACAGCAACTTAGGGAAAAACACCATTTTAAATAAATTAGCCCTCCCCATCAATGTAAGAGGTAAACCCACCCAGTTATTGAGTTTAGCCTTAAGCGAAGCTATACAAGGAAGAAGGTTATCCTGGACGTATGCCGAAATCGGTAGCCTAACCACCACCCCCAAGTATTTAAACGATGTTGTGAATTGAAGCGGACAATGTTGTGGCAAGTGGGCCGGGGACTCTGAGTCTAACGAAAATACAGTGGACTTAGTCCAGTTAATCTTCAGGCCTGAATATACGCCAAAATCAGTGATTAACCTCAGCATTTTGGGAATCGTGTATTTAGGGTTTGACAAATAGAGCAACATATCATCAGCATATAGCGAGATACGTTCTTCCAAAGAGCCAATCCACATGCCCTGAAGTTCCGGAGAACTCCTCAACAACCTCGCTAGAGGTTCCACTGCCAGGGCATACAACAGGGGTGACAGAGGACAACCCTGTCTGGTGCCCCTGTGGATTCTGAAGGGTCTAGAGATAATCCCATTAAGCCTAAGACGGGCAATAGGTTGATCATACAATATCCTAATCCAGGTGATAACATTCTGTCCAAAACCGAATTTTTCCATAATATATATAAGATACGGCCATTCCACGGAATCAAATGCCTTGTGGGCATCTAAAGATACAATAGCTCGGGGGACAGACAGTTTATTGGGGGCTTGTAAATTAGTGTATAATCTGCGAATATTACTATAAGTGGACCTACCAGGGATAAAACCAGTTTGGTCCGGATTAATAAGAGCAGTAATGATGGTATTTAGGCGGGTGGCCAAAATCTTAGATAAAATTTTTAAGTCCGTATTAATTAACGAGATGGGTCTGTAGGAGTCACAGTATTGTGGGTCTTTATTGGGCTTGGGAATTAATACAATTAGGGCCTCCTTCATAGATGATGGTAGGCAGCCTTGTTCAAAAATAGTCGAGTAGAGCTTTCTTAGTCTAGGGATTAGGACATCTTGATATTCTAAATACCATTCTATAGGGAAGCCATCTGGGCCTGGAGTTTTGTGTTTAGCAAAACTTTTAATGGTAAGCAGTATCTCCTCGGCGGAGATAGGTGCTTCTAGAGACAGCTTTTGTTCTAAGGGTAGTACCGGGAAGTCAATTCTATCCACATATTCATATAATTCCGGGATGGTATAATGGGCTTGTGAGCGGTACAATTCCGTGTAAAATTTGTAAAAAGTGTCTACGATCTCCTCCTGAGTATCTCTGAGGGTGTTTGAAGTATCATAAACACAGGGGATGAAAATAGGGTCCGGGAGCGGAGCGGCCAAAAACGCCAGCAATTTCCCGCTTCTGTCCCCCATCTCAAAAATCCGTTGGCTTTGGTATAGATTTTTCTTTTGTGTTTTCGAGAGTAGTGCGAGTTCATACTCCCTACTAACACTTTGCAGAGTTTGATAATGTTGAGGAGAAGGATCTCTAGCGTAAGTGTCTTCTGCCCCCTGTAACTGATTGGCCAGAGTTCTCAAACCATCCCCAGTCGCTCTCTTGAAGTCCGACACTCCCTGCATATACGCCCCCCTAGAGACCGCCTTGAAAGCATCCCAGGTGATTAGGTCGGGGACCTCTTCCCTGTTTTCCTTCCAAAAGTGTGTCACTGCGTCCTTACAAATTGATGCTACCATGGTCTCCTGCAACCAATATGGGCTCATTCTCCACACACGTTCGCCCAGGACAATACCCGCTCTCATAGTCAGTTGTAGAGGTGAGTGATCCGATATAGCCCTGGGTAGATAGGAGATAGCCTCCACCTCTGGCAATGCAGCCCCAGAAAGGAAAAACATGTCCAATCTAGAAAGCGATCTATAGGATGCCGATGCACAAGAGAATTCTTGGGTATTCGGGTGCTTCCATCGCCAGACCTCCTTGAGGTCATAGGACGCCGCCCAGTCACTTAACACCGTAGATGATGGTCTAGTGCAGCGTAGCCTATCCTGATCAGCATTCATGACCTGGTTAAAATCCCCTCCCATAATAAGGTGACCACGCAACATGGGGAGAACCACCGCCATGCAGGCTCCCAATCTTTGTAAATCAAATGGAGGGGGCATGTAAAGGTTTACCAAAGTATATAACACACCCAGGTATTGCAGTATGACCACAACATAGCACCCCTGCGGGTCAGTCCTAACCTCTATTATCTGGACAGGTAGGGACCGTAATATGAGTATAGATACCCCTCTAGAATAAGTTGAGTAAGTGGCATGGAAAGCATGAGCAACATACCTCTTTTTCAGGGCCATAACCTTTGAACCCATCAGGTGAGTTTCCTGAAGCATAACTATTTGCGCCTTAGTGTGTTTCAAGTAGTCGAAGACCAGTGATCTCTTAATCTTCGAGTTCAGCCCCCTGACATTCCAAGTAAGACAGTTAAAGCTCATTCGTATAACGCAGTAGTCACATGGAGGGGGGAGAGGAGAGAGGGCAGGACATCAAAAGGGTCCCACTCCCCTCCCCTCCCCCCCGACACATTATAGACAATAAGCCTACAATGAAAAAGTTGAAACTCCCACCAATATTTTCGGTGTCGTTGCGTGCATGCATCAGGTATACCAAGGAAAAAAAACAGGAGCAAACATCTCCAGACTAACCTTCCCCATTCCCCCCTCCCCCCTCCCTGCTCATTACCCCCAACCATAACGAGCTTTAGCCCTAAAAGAAAAACCCAAAAGGAAGAAAAACAGAAAAACTGTTTAGTCCAGGGAGTGACCAGGCGTTGCTCCCAGTGTCAGTGTAGTGAAAAAAAGGGAAAAAAAAGGGGAAAAAGAAAACAATGTCAGCACAAAAAAGAGGAAGCCTGTGCCTCCTCCGGCAACACATATCACAAATAAGGCACCTGATACAGTAGCCAAAGAAAGATATGCGCATCCCAAAGTAATTGTAGACACCAGGTCCGGGTCCACCAGCAGGGCAAAATGGCGGTTCAGAGTCAATGGCGGTGCTTTGGGTAGGGAAACTGCAAAAAGGAGCAAGAACAGAATAAAATCACCCAGAAAGTACCGTATAGAATGGTCGTCCTCCGCCATGTGTATAGAATTCCATCATAAACTGTAGGGAAGGCCCATAACGTGACGATCATGAGAAAGCAGTCAGGGACCGGAGTATTACAGCCCATCCAACCAATCCGAGGCTTCATTTGGTGAAAGGAAAAATTGTACCTTGCCGTCATTAACAACTCGTAATTTGGCCGGGTACATCATACTATATGGAAGATTTTTCTCTCTGAGGCGTTTCTTAACGTGGAGGAAGGCCGCTCTTTGCTTTTGAGTAGTAGCAGAGAAATCCGGGAAAATGGAGATCTTTTTTCCGTTGTACTGTATATCTTGTAGGTTCCGCGCGGTACGCATAATGCATTCTTTATCCCGAAAATGAAGGATCTTGGCTAAAATGGGTCGCGGAGGGGCTCCAGGGGGCATAGGGCGCATGGGCACCCTATGAGCCCGTTCGATTGCGAACAGGGGTGACAGTGCCTCCCGTCCCAACAGAGTGCTCAGCCATTGCTCCAGGAATTGCTCCGCGTCCTTGCCCTCCGCACCTTCAGGGAATCCCACAAAGCGTAAATTATTCCTGCGCATTCGGTCCTCAAGGTCTCCCAATTTAGCAGCATGTTCAGTAATCTCTTGTTGATGTGTGCGGAGAGTAGCAGACATAGGTTGCATATTGTCCTCCACCTCACTGATTCTTTGCTCCGCAGTGGAAATCCTAGAGCGAATCTTTTGCATGTCATGCTTAACAATAGAGAGATCCAGCCTAACTGTTTCAATCTGTGTGGTCAGAGTGGTTTGGCATTGATGGATAGCGTCCATAACATGCTTCAAAGTAAGTTCCTCCTCACCCTCTGCCGTTCTCTCCCCCTCCGACCCCCTGTCCACCTGTGGAGTAGGATACCCCGGATCGCTGTCTCTCTCCCAGGCCTCACCCTCCTCCCAGGGGTCTACGGCCTGCTCTGCTCTCGGGGACGCTGGGGGGGGGGTATGCTGTCCATGCGGAGAGTCCGCAAAGTGTTCCCTGATAGTTGTCGGTGTTTTTGGCTTACCCGGAGCACCGGAGGGCACTTGTGAGTTCGCCGAGGGACCGGAGTCAGCCTTCGCCTGTGCCTTGCCTTTAGAAGATTTCCCCGCGGCGGAGGACGCGCCGGCGCCATCTTTGGCCTTGCTGCCCGTCAGCGTGGCCGCCCGGTCCGCGGCGGATTTCTGGCTCGCAGGACCGTTCCGACCCATACCAGCGGGTGCCCGTGAAGGTAGTGGGTATTGCGGTGGTGGCTACGAGGTCGGTGTCTAGATAGGGATACCGGATGCTGTTCAGGATGAATCGGTGCCGGAGGAGCTCCGCAAGCTTGCTGCTTACATGTCCGCCGCTGGCCACGCCCCCCCCAATTATTTTAATTCTTGGCTATTATGCTAGAAGAAAAATGAATTGTCTCACACTGTACTATTTTTTTTTATATAGCCAAGTCGAAGAAATTGTCAGAAATTACGTTGAAGTCACAATTGAACCAAAATCGCACCACTTTGAAGTCAAAACCAGCATGAACGGGGCTTGAGGAAAAAAAGAAAAACTCAAAAACACGCTGCCAAGTGCATTTACCAGCATTTGGGAGCCTTCGGCATTTTTTTTTCTGCTGAAAAAATGCTCCATAAAAAAAAAAAAAAAAAAAGAAGGGTTTCTGTTCCTGAACACTGAATCTCAAAAAACGCTAATATGCAGAGAAGTTTATTAGTCAATGGCTTATTTTACTTCTGAAATATACAGTATATATCCAGATTTAGAATTCTAAAATACTGACGGAATATTTAACCAGGAGGTTCAGTACACACTTGATTGCAAAACAGCTTTTATAAATTTTACAATATTTAGGACTACCTCTGAACACAAATCTAAAAGGATAACATTGAGATTAGATTAATACATTTAACAAATTGCTTTTTTCTTTCACCTTTCTACAGTGGTGTGCTTTCTATACCTTACAGCAATCGGGTCGTCAGAATGATATTTAAAGATCATGTTACCTAAGCACATTTGAATGATGCTGCTTTACTTTCAGATTATTAGAAAGAAGTGACACATGCTAGATGTATAGAACACGTGCAGGACTAAAAATCTTAAAGAAATCCACAGAGTTTGAGATGGAGTGACTCCGCTGTATCCACCCTTTCCGCTCCAAGTCTGCTTTTGAATATACCTTTAATAATCCAGTGTGGTCAATCAAAAGCCCCACAGACTTATTAAATAAACAGTGCAAAAAAGCAAGTTAAAAGCACAATATACATTACCCCATACCAATCAATTTATTTTACTGAAGACGGATTAGCAAATTTCTAAATGTGCCAATTTTCTAATTTTAATAGTTTGGCTATTTCACTTTGCCTTGTGCACCATTTTACTCAATTAATCAATCAATTGTGGTGTATACGATGTAGTGGGAATGTTGTGCATAAGAATGGTACAACGTACCCTTTGTGTGGCATGGTTAAGCATCTCCTGCCATGCAGAATCAAACTGGCGCTTTTCATCTTCCAGCAATCGCTGCTCCGCTAGAGAAATGGTTTCCTTGGCTGCTCGAAGCACCTCTGTAGCACGCTGGAAATCTTGTGTGGCTTTCTGTGCTTCCAACTGAGCCTGGAAAAAAGAATAAACTAGAATGTAGGCCATATACACATGATAACCATAGGTCATATCTTTGCATCAACTAGAATACCAGGATAGAACAGTTCCCCTTTACATTTTGTATTGTGAATTTAGTACATACATTTTCCCAATGCTTACATTAGCATTAGACTGTGAGGACTGACATTTTACTCCACTGATTGTATTAGTTGTACACATGGGAGATCGTTATATGCCCTTTGTGAATCTGGAGGTGTAACTGTATAGATTTACTGCTTTACATGTCCCAGTGTTGCTATTCCCAAAAGGCAAAGTGCTACCTCGACATTGACCACTTCTGGACCACCCTATAGCAGATATACCGCTACAGGGCAGCCCTCCTGCGCAGGATCGCGTATATACTGTTTGTGATTCTGCACTTCCACCAACAGGGGGTGCATAAGTGCCGCAGAGGCTGATCTGTGGGTGGCAGGCAGTGGATGTCTGCCGACAACCTGCCGAATGTAGGGCAGAGACTCCGAATGTAAACAAGGCAGATCTCAGTTATGAAAGGGGGAAGAGATGGATTTTGTGTCTCTGCAAAGCAGGGATAAAATCCCTCTCCTCCCCTAGTAAAAACAGCACATACAATACACAAAAACACTGGTTAGGCACGTATTTAACCCTTTGCTCGCCCTAGATGTTAAACCCCTTCCCAGCCAGTGTCATCAGTAGAGCGACAGTGCAAATTTTTAGCACTGAACGCTGTATTAGAGTCACCGGTCCTGGCAAAGTGTCAAAAGTGTGTCAGTGTTCGATTGGCCGCCACAATATCGCAGCCCCACTATAAAAGTTGCTGATCACTGCCATTTTTAAAAAATTTTTTAACCAAAAACATGTAGAAGAATACATATAGGCCTACATTTTTGAAGAAATTTGATTTAATTTTTCTTTTTTACAAAATGGTAGCTTTTTTTTTTTGTTTTTTGTTTATAGGTCACAAAATAAAAAATACAGGAGGTAATCAAATACCATCAAAAAGAAAGCTCCATCTTCTGGAGGGAAAGTGGTTAGGTGCAGCTTTTACATATATCCATAAATTTGTGAAACTGAGAACTCTTTTTTTATTATAAATTAGAAACAAGTTTAATAGGTTCTTTTGTTGGCTAGTTTGTATGAGTTTCCCCTTCCATGGTGGTGAAAAAATGGTTTACCTTCAAGTCAAAATAGATCTACTTATTTCGCTAAAGGGTGGTTCTGAATGCCATTGAACATGGCAGATACCACTATGCATACATTTCTGTATGAATTGTGCTCAAATGATTGCATTAGTAGAGCAGTATTAGTAGAGTAACTGGTAAATTGGGTAGGTTGTAAATTTTTTTCCCTAAAATTCCTATTTATCGCTGTGGAAATTAAAGTGCATCACATTACGGTTACACAAGGACAACTTTATTATTATTTGCGGGTGTCAGATATGGGGATGCATTGGCTGCTACCATCAGAAAAAAAAAAAAAGGACATCAAATAATTGGTTGCATTTAGAAATTTCAACACCATTTCATTTTTAATATGATTTTACTGTTAAAACAGAATAAAAGGAGAACCTACAAAAATGCAAGTTGTGTGCAAATGTTATTATGCAGTTAATAGTAAATTTAGAAAGTTTGATAATATTGTATCAGAATAGCTTTTCATGTGCAAGGCTGCATAATTAAGATACAATATGTAGTTCCAATGATACATTCTGGCACAAGTCAAGCTATTCTAAGGAAGGAGAGGAACACTGAGCAGACACAGAGGCTGTCCAAGGAGAACTCAAGGGAGTAAAGTGTCTATATTCACCATGTTCTCTGGCGTGCAACATTCTTTTTAAGGTATGTATGTCTTCTCAGCATATTGCAGAGGTGTTGTGAGAAATTAGAGATAAACTATTGCCCGATTTATCAAAATTTCTTTAAAAAAATAAAAATAAAGAGAAAAAAAAAACTGTGCTGCCCATATCAACCAGATTCTCCTTTATATTATTCTAGTTCATGAGAGAAAATTAAATGTATTATCATAGACAATCATTTAAGACAGATGTTGTTTAAGACAGTTTGACAAAGGCTTTGCATAAGTGAAAGCGGCACGTCAGTCTCTTTTTAAAACTTCCTTCCGACAGCATGGTCTCCTCCTCTTTACATATGAATAGATGACAAATATCACATTTTCTAGCTCAGTGGTGGCCGATCCATTAGGAGCGCCTGGGCATCGCCCCCTCTATCCACACCACCCCCTATATGAATAGACAGAGCTCATGCTATGAATTAATCTATCCACGGCCGCCGTGGCCACCCCCTATCCATGCGTCCGGCCATTTTCAGGATGGCGGGTGTGTGAATTACAGCGGCGGGGGTGTTTTTTTTTTTTAAGCACCTGATTAGAGCCATAGGGTGGGCTTGTGGTACAGAGCATTGCACCACAAGCCCACCCAGATGTTACAACAGCGAATAAATATTCACTATTGAAACACTGATCTTCAAACCGGCCAATCAGAAGCAGGTCTGAGACCCGTTTTTTGATTGGCCAAATGGCTGCTGAAGAGGAGGGAGGAAATGGAAGCCGGCACGATGCCTCTGGAGAGCAGGGGAAAGGAAAGCCGTCGCTGCTGAGCAAGGGAAGCTGCTGGTGAAACCAGGGAGAAGCACTGCCCACCATAGATGGGGTAAGTATTTCAGACCTGACTGACGGGAGGGGGGATATGGTACTGTTTGCCGCCTCCCCCCAAAAAAACAAACAATGACCAACACCGTTCTAGCTGCAAATACCTTTTTTCTACAAAGTTCCTGTCCACTTCCTGCTTCCCCAGCTCAGGCGAATTACATAAAACATCTGCTCCTGTTGACTCTTTGGACATTTTCCTCAGGAGTCCCAAGAGTCTTCAGGCTATTTTTTTTTTGTGAGCAGAGGAGCACTGGAGGGGGGCGGGGAAGAGCTGGAATAGGGCTGACAGGCAGAGGATGGACTCTGATGTTTACTGCACATGCTTGAACTCACTGTGTGCCACTGTGATGCATATGCATGGATTTTAGATGTACTGCGCTTGTGCGGATTCATGTTGCTGAGGGAAGAGAAGCCGCATGAATTGCCCAGAAACCACAAGGTGCTGGCTTCAGCTGCCCTCAGTTAAAATGGCCACTGTGACATATGTGGTCATCGGAGTTACAAACGGTTGTTTACATTGCAGAATGGAGCATTAAGAACTGTAAGTACATAATTGAAATTTGAGGCGTGATTGAAGTTCCTCTTTAAAAGAGTTTGGAACAGTTAAATAAATTCTAGCTCCTACAAGGTATGAAAACGAACTAAAAGCTAGCATGACCAATGATCAGTTCATACAACAATGGAGAAGATACTAATAACCCTTTTATTAGGATAATTTTGACGTACAGAGCAAAAGTTCAGTGCCGTTATTCATTATTAGTATATAATAATTGTAGTGTTTTTACGTGATGAAACATCAAAATGTTGCTACCATGTAATTCTCTCTGGGATGACTGCTATTACGGTAATACACAGTTTAAAAAAAGTACAAGAGACATTCACAGGGCTGTCATAGTCCATTACACGGTGTAATTACACGGGGTGGTAGGAGGCAGTGAACCAGGCCAGTTATAAAGATTCTTGACAGAACCTACACAAATCACTATAACAAGTTCCTAAATCAGAATGCCTTTGAAAGAGGATACTGTAACCTAGAAACATTTTTTGATGCTGCTAGGTAGGACACTAAAGTATTGGCTGCATGTGGACACTATAGGATTGATTTACTAAAACTGGGGATTGCAAAATCTGGTGCAGCTCTGCATAGATACCAATCAGCTTCCAGAGGTTTTTTCATTAACGCTTAAAGTGGTTGTAAAGTCAAAAGGTTTTTTATCTTAATGGAGTCTATCCAAACACCTTTATGTGTGGCAGCCACCCCAGCACCTCCTAATACTTACCTGAGCCTCATCTCTCTCCAGCGATGTCCACAAGTTCCTTGGCCAATTTGGGACTCTCCTCCTGATTGGCTGAGACACAGCAGCGGCACCATTGGCTCCCACTACCAGACAACAGCTACGTGTCTGAATGGACAAACAGAGCTGTGACTTGGCTTAGGTGCTCGCTCCCACAGCAAACTGCTTGTTATGGGGGCACGTGACAGGAGGGAGGGGGCAGGAGCAGCAAAGAAGGACCCGAGAAGAGGACACTGCTGACAAAGTTGGTTAGCCAATCAAGAGAGAGAGGGGTGGGGCCGAACTGGGGCTCCGTGTCTGAATGGACACAGGGAGCTGTGACTTGGCTCAGGTGCCCCCATATAATACTGCTTGCTGTGGGGGCACTCAACAGAAGCGGCCAGCAGTGCCAAAGAGGGACCCAAGAAGAGAAGGATCTGGGCTTCTCTGTGCAAAACCACTCCACAGTGCAGGTAAGTATAATATGTTTGTTATTTTTAGAGGGAAAAAAAACAAAACTTTACAATCACTTTAATTGAACAAGCTGAAGTTAGAAGCTCATTGGCTACCATGTACAGCTTCATAAGATTTTGCACCCTGCAGTTTTAGTAAACCAACCCCTATGTTGTATCATTGGTCACTGGAGAAAAAAAAAATGCCTCAGTGTTAGAACTATTGTTATCACTAACCCTGAAACTTTAAAGCTAAATTGCGTGAAAAAAAAAAAAAAGGCTAATGGCTAATTAACCACTTCCCACCCGGCCAATGCATATATACGGCCGGGTGGGAGCCGTCTACTCCTGATAGGACGTTCAGGAACGTCATTCAGGAGTAGCGGGATCGCGCGCACGCGCGCCCGCGCATCGGCGCGATCCCGATGTGCTCGTGTCACCCGGACACGGCACATCTCAGATCGGCAGGAGGGCTCTGTGATTGGCCCTCCTGATCACATGACGGCCGTGTCCAATCACGGCCGTCATGTGATGTAAACAGCCGGTTGCTAGGCAATCGGCTCTCCTCTCCTCACACGGAAGTCACCGCTGAGGAGAGGAGAGCAGAACGCTGCAGCCGGCTGATGATCAGTGAGTATGGGCTGCTTTTTACAGCTTTTTACTCACTGATCATCAGTGTAGTGTAAACACACAACACACCACACAGTACAAACACAGTCCCCACATATGTCCCCAAAACACACGTCCCCAAAACATACATGTCCCCAAATAATAAAAACACATGTCCCTAATAATAAAAACATGTCCCCCACATATGTCCCACTAAAATCACATGTCCCAATTATTATCTGCACACATATGTACGTGATCACCTGCACACATATGTACATGATCATTTGCGTACATATGTCCGTGATCAACAAACCAATTATTATACACTTAACGGAATTTTTTTTACCAAAAACATGTAGCAGAATACATTTTGGCTTAAATTTATGACAAAATTTGATTTTATTGGATTTCTTTTCAAATAGAAAAAAGAAAATATTGTTTTTTTTCCAAATTTCCGCTATTTTTGCGCTTATATCGCCAAAAAAAAAAAAACGGAGTCGTGAATAAATAACACCAAAATAAAGCTCTATTTGTGCGAACAAAATGATAACAATTTCATTTGGGTACAGTGTAGCATGACCGCGCAATTGTCACTGAAAGCGCTAGAGCGATGAAAGCTGAAAATTGGGCTGGGAAGGAAGGGGGTGAAAGTGCCCTGTATTGTAGTGATTAATATTAACGGTCAACATCAAAGATAAGATATCTGACCTTTTGTGTAATTTTGCTGTACAGTCTGTTACTCTATAATAGCTTTTAGTATGGTGCCAAAGTAACAGCTGTAAGCTATATTCAACAGATGTCAGCCTGTAGTTTTAAAATTGTTACTTCCCTACCACAATTGCTTGTAAACTGTCCTTGCAGTACATATATATATATATCTAGATCTCTATATAGAGTTTTTGAAAATGTAAGATTTTCTAAACACAAAACTAATATTTTGCAGTTTACCAATCCTTAAAGTGGTTGTAAACCCTTACAAACCACTTTGACCTACAGGTAAGCCTAGATTAAGGCTTACCTGTAGGTCCAAGCAATATCTCCTAAACCTATATGGTTTAGGAGATATTTGCCCGAAAACGGGCACCGCTGTCTACGGCGCGCAGGCGCACTGAGCGCGGCATTTCCAAGAATGGAGCTGCCGCGCGTGTCGACTCCCGTGCGCATGCGCGGGAGTGACGTCATCGCGGCTTCGCCGAATGACAGCGGCGGAGCTGCGAGACGCCACCAACAAGATGGATGCGGCGGACTACAGGGGACAGCGGCGACTTCGCTGGCTCCTGTGTCAGGTAAGTGACACATAATGGGCTACTATGCGATGCATAGTAGTCCATTATGCTTTGCCTTTGCAGGGAATGAAAGAGGAAGTAAACCCATCAGGGTTTACTTCCTCTTTAAAAGTGGTGTCTGCAACTCTGCATTCATTTTCTTTTTTTAGTCTTTTTAACCTGGTGATCCAGCCAGTAAGCCTGTTAATTTTTCAACTTCCTTAAACAGAACAAACTGTTCAGAAAAAGTGGCAGTTAGAGGGTTGAGACAAACAGGGGTACTTAAAATGGTTAGCTTATATTTATGTAAAATCTATATCCCAAAAGAAAAGAAAACTGTTGCGGTGACTGGTAAAGCATGTTAGCTTATTAGTCAAGTCCACCTAAAGCTGCAAGTGCATCTAACACTGCCCTATACCCAAATTGCTGTCCTATGGCGTTTCTGTTGCGCTTCCAGTGGAATAGAGACAACCCAAAAAAAGTGCATTACTGGCAAAATCACCAAAGAAAAAAATAAAAAAAAAAGGAAAGAAAACAAAAAATATATAGCATCAAACCAAAAAAAAGAAAGAAAATCCACAAAGATTTGAATAATCTCTCTCACCCAGCATATGTAGAATAATTAAGACCCATAATTAATTAGCAGCTGCTGCAGTACCTGCCCGCGAGAATGCGTTTCCAGCGCGATCCCAGCCTAATAAATTACTTTAAAAACCTGTCTAGTGTGATTTTTTTATTGACACTTTTTTCCCCCAAGTGAATGGGTAGGGGTATGATGTAGCCCATACTCCTTCACATAGGGTGGGGGGCCGGAAACTGGGGGCCCCCTTATTAAAGGGGGTTCCCGTATTCGGATAAGCCCCTCACCCGCAGACCCCAACAACCAACGGCCAGGGTTGTTGGGAAGAGGCCCTTGTCCTCATCAACATGGGGTGCCCCCCTTCCCCAAAGCACCCACCCCCCATGTTGAGGGCATGCGACCTGGTACAGTTCAGGAGGGGGGCTGCCGCTCGCCCACACTCCCTTTCCTGACCGGCCGGGCTGCGTGCTCGGATAAGGGTCTGGTATGGATTTTGGGGGGGAACTCATGCCATTTTTTATTTTTTTTATTTACAATTTGGCATGGAGTTCCCCCTCATGATTCATACCAAACAAACACAGTGCCTGGTATTGGTGGGGATCCAAGTCCGATCCCCGCACCAGTGTGAACCCGGCCCCAATGTCAGCAACACATTTTTCCTTTCCCGATGAGCGAGCCAGCTTGGCACTGGCTCTCGCGACAGGGCGCGCAAGGTGTCAATCTCGCCAATAAAAGTCGCGAGATTGACACAATATCGCTGTCACCTACTGTATAAATGAAATAAAGATTTGCTATAGTCAAACTACAACATTAACAGCGCTTAAATAAATATCAAACTTATTGTAAACCAAAAACGTGAAATAAAAAAAAAAGTCCACAAATAGAGCCACTCATAAGTCCATCCCTGGTTTATTCATGTAGGTTCCAATTTAAATCCTGGATCCCATCTTCACACCGCGTGAAGAAGCACACCCCTATGGTCATGAACTTACCAGACAGACTCAGCTCAAACGCTTGTAATGATTATTGTTGGCATCTGGGACTGCATCCTTCCATCTAGATCTCACTAGACGCATTTCGTCGATACTTCGTCAGATGGAGTGTCCACAAAGCTCATCTCACTTCTTTTATATAACGCGAGTGTTGGGTGTTAACCCTTCAAAACACTCGCAATCTCCAACATGAAATCATATTGTTGGTAGTCCAAATAATCATTACAAGCGTTTGAGAGGAGTCTGTCTGTCTGGTGAGTTAGTTACCATAGGCGTGTGCTTTTTCATATATATAGCATCTTACCAATCATTAGATGTGGTAGCTGCATTTAAAAAAAAAAATTTTTAAGTTTTTTTTTCCCTTTATTTCACTTGTGATTCTGCTAGTAGCACACTTCCTGCCTTAGCGTGTCTACATTCTGGATAAAGGAGTAAGGCCTCTTTCAGATGGGCAGACTCTGCCAGCAGATCTGTCTGGCGGATGACAGGTCTGTGTCCGCTCAGCTTATGCAGTGTGAACATGGAGACGGTCACTTTCCTCTATGAGCCGTCGGATAGAAATGGAACGCCTGTCTGCAGGGTCATCCTTGGAGGCAGTGTTCGGAATACTTGACAAATTTGCCACGTTCTCCGGACTGCGAGTTAACTCGGAGAAGTCCAATGTGATGGCTATTGACGCAGATGCCCAGGCTCTGGCAACCAACAGGGTTCCCCATCGCATGGGTGAAGAAGTTCAAGTACCTGGGTATACGTATATCACCCAGAGTTGGTGACTTTATGTCCTTAAACCTTCTTCCTTTGTTGGCCAGGGTCAAATTGCAACTGGATATATCTGCCACTGTCCCTGATTGGTAGGGTTAACCTACTTAAAATTAAAGTTCTTTTTTTTTTTTATACCTCTTACGGAACACGCCAATTTGTATTCCCTGCTCGTTTTTTTAGGAGGGTGAATAGTCTATTTAGCTCCTTTTTATGTGCCACTGCACACCCCAGAATAAGTCTTCGTACTTTACAGGAGCCCTGGGGTCAAGGTGGATTGACACTACCGGATCTTTTCAAATATTTTATAGCAGGACAGGGGTGATATGGGTAGTAGATAGGGAGTTTACCAATGTTAGTCAGATAAGACTGGGTCCTGTGAGGCCACTGTTTTTTTGGGCCATGTCACGTTGATATGGCCTGGATTTGTGTGTGTTTAAAACGTAATCTTCAATAAAAGAATTTTATAAAAAAATAAAAATAAGTAGGGGATGTCCCAAGAAATGTGAGAAAGTGTGGCTGGACGCCAAGGATACCTTGAATTAATCCACTACGCTGGGGGTGGGCTTTTAAATAAACACCCGATATACTGGGCAGAGAAATGATATTTATCTGACTGCGGGTTGATCGGCAGTACCATTGATGTCTGGGAAACATACATTTTGTGGGGTACAGTTGGGGACGTGGAACGTGATTTGTTATTGGTTGGAAGGCTGCACAAGGGTTTATGGGGGGGGGGGGGGGGGGGAGTTGGTACATGTGTTCTGTACGGTATGTGTTGAAAAACTGTTAATAAACACTAATTTACAAAAAAAAGAATTGGTGAACTGCAATTTAATACATTTTTACTTTTGGTTTATTACCGCTTTAAAAAAAGAAAACGAATGCAGCCACCACACCTAAAGAATGTTAAACTGTAATACATTACATTTTGGGATTTAGATACACGTGAAACATTGCTTAGCATCCATGGATGACTATTTTATAACAAGGTTTAAAAGCACTTTATGTAGGAGTGCTATTTTGTAGTGGAAGCAGCATTAGCAAGCAGCTAAAATTTTTCTACAAGTGTTTCCAGGCATTGATCTAATATATCTTGGGAAAGAGCTTCCGGGTGGGGCACATATTATCTTTGTGGTGGTTGTACTTTCCTGTTAAGCTAGCTAATTTCTCAATATATTGCAATAAATGACCCCTTTATAAATCAATACAGTTTACCCTTTTCATTGACTTGTGTCTAAATTACATACCGCCACTGTGGTCCCTTTCCACACATAATTCAATAAAAAGTGGTTCTGGCCATAGCCTTTGCTTGGATTGAAGCAAATTTGCTTTCATACATAATGAATCACTACTGAGTTAGAAATTGATTATTACTCTTACGGAAATATTTAGCTTTATTTAGTTGCTAAAGACTGCCTGTGAGGCCTCAAAGGACCAATAAACCGACAGACAACATATTAAAACAAAAAACAGTCAGTCTTTTATTTGTTATTGATTTATACTTCAGACACGAAATGTTTAATCCATTACCAGGATAAATACTGATCCCTACTCAAATCAATATCTGCACAAAGCGGAACCAAATTTCGGTATCGACATTGTTAACAACAATTCATATACAACGCATAGCTGCACATTGGAAAATGGGTGCTTCATATATAAAAACCACTTTTTTTTCTAAATTCCAGCTCCCCTATGCACCAATATAGCAGTCATGTACTTTTTTTTTTGCAAAAATATCAAAGTTTTCCATTAAATCTATAGTCACCTACTTTTCTTGTCCTAATCCCCGTTTTCCAGACATTTCCATTAGTAATGTGTTCTTCATGATTAGACTTTAGGTCATGACACAGGAAGGAATTGACCAGCTAACCTAATTAGCACCCACCCTGCATCATCCACCCTAATTACCCTCCCACTCCCAAGTGCACATTTTTAAAATTAAATGCAATCGGTGATCACCCTTACTCACTAAATACACAGACGGTGTAGTGTATGGCCAATCTTTATACACCTAAAATTACTAGTTGCAGCACACTAAACACAGAAGCAAAACACACATTTTGTCTTGTGAAAAAAAAAAAATACGGAGGGGCAAATGCTGCAAAACGCACAGTAAAAAACATACAATCCACAAAATGCCAATATCAGTGGTGGCACATGCATTGTGGGTGCAGGGGCACCGCCCCCCATCCATGCACCCGGCCCCTTTTAGTACACCGGACGCATGGCTTCCCATGGCGGGTGGTACTTTTAGAAGCCCCTGATTAGAGCCAGAGGCTCTAATAGGCTTCAAAATAGGGTGGGCTTGGGGAGCAGAGAGTGCACCCGATCCTACCCAATTGTGCGACGATAGCGAATCCATTTTCGCCATTTTCACACTAACCTTCCTCCCCACCAATCGGGAGGCAGGGCGTCAGACCAGTTTCCCGATTGGCCAAAGCACCAGGCCACCCTGTTGGATGCCCTGTGCTAAGGAAGACCAGCGGAGGTCGCCCCCGCTCTGGTGCACTTGGAGTTGCTGCCTGGTGGCAAGTGCCAGCCAGGGGTTCTGTCAGAGCCACGCGAGGGGGGGGGATTGGGGGTGCTGCCAGAGCCGTGAGCCCTAAGAGGGAGGGGGGGGTCGATGGGCACAAGTGGCTGCATTTGACGAGGGAAAAGTGGCTGCAATTAATGGGCACAGTGAGGCTGCAATTAATGGGGGGGGGTCGGTATTTTTCAGTTTGTTTGCGCTGCGCCCCCCCCCCCAAAAAAAAAAATTTTGAGCACCAGCTGCCACTGGCCAAAATGTCCCATTAACCACATGTAGTGGATCCAACTGAAATCAACAGGCTTCCCTATGTGCGTCACAGGAAAAACGAGGCACAAAATGTGCACTCCCACTATGCTAGATGTGAATGGGGCCTGAAAGTGTGATTGGTGTGATAACACAAGAATAATTAGACTCCATTTACATCTGTGCATTTCCTTGCATTTCAGAAATGCGCTGCACCAAAAATCGCAGTAAAAAAAACGTACCAAGCTCCTTTCTAAAAAAAAAAAAAAAAAAAAAAAGTACTGAAGCTTCTTTGGGGGCGATTGCTGTGTGTAGGGCAGCCCATTCAGGTGGATGACTATGTGTGATGAGTGAAAATGCTCCAAAACACCTACCCAAACCCCCACGCAAAAATTTTTTACATAAAAAGGGAGTTCCCGCTATGCAGAGTTGTGAACGGGGCTTGACAGCTGAGTGTTTCAGTCCATTCCCTCCTATGTACTTGTATAAAAGATGGCCATACACTATGCAATCTGCTTGTGTATTTAGTGAGAAGGGTGATCACTGATTGATTGCATTTCATTAAAAAAACATGCACCTGGGAGTAGGTGGGTGGATGATGCAGGGTATGTGCTAATGAGGTCAGCTGATCAACTCCTTCCTACGTCATGACCTAAAGTCTGATTAGGAAGAAGACATTACTAATGGAAACATTGATTAGGATAAGAAAAATAAGTGACTGATATTTTTGCAAAAAAAGTACAAGAATGCTGTATTGGTGCATAGGGGAGCTGGAATTTAGAAGGGAAAAAAAACAAAACACACGTGTACAAAAGTTGAACCAATACCCTTGACAAATCTAGACTTCCATTTATAAAAGCACTAAAAGACACAGGATACCATTTTACATTTTGTGTGCAGTCGGAATATCCCTGGAATCTCTGGTCTGAAAAGACTTATCTAAAAAAATGTTATAACTATATACCATAGATTAAGCAGAGAACGTCATAGCTGAAGGAAATGCCACACTCATTATCAAATACTTGTTTGATAGTTAAATAATGACTGTGCCAGCACCTTTTCCTACAGCCATAGCGGATTCCACATCAACAGGCATTTATTTCAACCACGTAAATAACCAATTTCAAGGTGCAAGTTAGTATGTGGGTTAATTTTATCATCTTTATGTGGGTGTGGGAATGACATACTTGCAACAACTAAGGAATTTGTAGCACCTCTAATGACAGATTTGGGATTCATGTAATTTCAATAATTCAGTAATAATAGAGGTAGTGGAACCTTATGGAAAATTCTGTCGGAAATGCTGTTTGAAAATCTATTTTTTTCTATGATAGCCACAAGAGGGGAAATGGTTTTAGCTAATTTTTCCAAGTTTTTTTTTACAATATGTAAAACCCTGCGTTACCCTGTCACATTTCCATCTCACCATACATTTTATTTTGATTGTACAGTTCTGGAAATGAGATATTTGGCATGCTACGGTGCAGTATATAGGAAATGCCTATAAATCATCATGTATATAAGGCCTAAAGATTCTAAAGTGGAACTAAACCCATAGATTTAATGGTTTCTTAAAACAGTTAAGTTTAAAGGTATTACGGTTTTATGTTTACTAGTGTTCTTATGTTGACTCTCAACATCAAATGGCTGTTATAGCTGATCAAATGTGCAGTACCCCCGTCAACTGCAGATAAAACATAGTCTAAGGCCGGGTTCACACCGCTGCGATGCGGGAACGCCGCGAATCCGCGGCGTTTTCCCGCATCGCACACCTCCCGCCGGCAGTTCACACTGCCCTATGCGGACGGCTGGGAGTGTCAATGTTATGTTAATGACACCCCCAGATCCGTCGGCAAATCGCAGTGCGATCTGCCGACTCGCACAGGAATCGGATCGCATGGTGTGAACCCCCATGCGATCCGATTCTGTTGCGGACCCAAAAAAGGGTCCCGTGCGAGTTTGCTGCGGGACCGCTGCGAGTTCAGCCATACTATCTGTATGGCTGAACTCGCAGCGCTACGGAGATCGGATGTGATTTGCTGTGCGAATCACATCCGGATCTCCCCCCGCAGCGGTGTGAACCGGGCCTTAATCTCTGGGGAACCAACCCTTATTAGGTTTTGCTATACATACGGCAGAATGTACACATGTTTACCATCACTGCTAATAAGCACTTTTCCCTTTGTAAAATATGTACATATTATTAAAATATTATTGTAAAGGAAATTATTTAGCTATATAGTTGTATAAATGGGTGCCAATTATGGCCAAGTATTTAAAGTGGTTGTAAACCCTCATATATACCCTGTGAAGCGAACAGCCTCAGATGATACACAGAGATTAAACAAATCCTCCTACGTGGGTTTTACTTGTTTATCTGCTGTCTTCTTCTACATCCTTTAAAAGTGCAGATTGTGTGAAAAATCTTTCTTCATCTGTCAGGAGCACAGAGGAGGGGGCAGAGAGATTGGAGTTACAGCATGTGATAGCTGATTGGAGGAAAGGAACACACCCCCTTTACACAGCAGAGCTCTGTTCCAAATAGACAAGCTCCCCCACCACAAATTTATCTCAGGTGTCTGGAAAACTTCTCATGAGGTGTCTGGAAAACTTCTCATGAGTAAGTCATGCTGATAACACAGAAAATAAGCACCAGACAACACATAGAGATTTGAAGATAGATAAGTAAACACTGCAGATATATGTAATTTGCTCAGATTCCATGACTGAGTTTTACAACCACTTTAAAAAACTATGTCAATTATTAGCACAGGTGGGTTTCTTAGTGGGGGGGTTACCATAGACTTCCTAGAGTACAACAAAAGGATTACTGAATGGGAAATATGTAGGAAAAGGTCTCTACTCACAATTACATTATCTTAAAGTTCCCCAAATATAATCAATCAATACTAATGAAGGGAAGAAAAGAAACCAATTCTTTGATTCAGAACACGAAAATGCGATAATGCTGAAAATAAGCTATTCTCCATAATGTTACATTACAGTTTCAAACATGTATTTGAAAAAAAAAAAAAAAGACAGTTGCTACAGGGAACAGTTCCAGTTTTCATGGCACCCCTTGTAACTAGAAAATGCATTTCCTGGAGAAAATGCATGGGAATGCTGAATAGCATCAAAACTGCCCCATCACGATGCCACCATCAAAACTGCCCCCTTCAAAATTTCCCCATCATATTCCTCTATTGTAAATCAGTACATGATGTGTCTGTGCTCTCTCCTGGGCTCTGTGATCTGAGATGCTCCAGCCGCCTCCCCCCACTGCCCATCACTCTGTATTGGTAACCATGGAAACAAAAAACAGACAACAAAAGCCTGGATGCCTTAATTTAACCACTTCAATACAGGGCACTTAAACACCTTCCTGCCCAGACCAATTTTCAGCTTTCAGCGCTGTCGCACTTTGAATGACAATTGCGCGGTCATGCTACACTATACCCAAATTAAAATTTTTAAATTTTTTTCCCCACAAATATAGCTTTCTTTTGGTCGCATTTGATCACCTCTATGGTTTATATTTTTTGCTAAACAAATAAAAAAATACCGAAAATTTTGAAAAAAAATGTTTTTTTTTGTTTCAGTTTCAAAACTTTGTAAATAAGTACGTTTTCTCCTTCACTGATGGGCACCGATGAGGTGGCACCAATGAAGTGGCACTGATGAGGTGGCGTTTATGGACACTGATATGTGGCACTTATAGGCGGCACTGATAGGCGGCACTGATGGGCACTGATGAGGTGGCGTTTATGGACACTGATATGTGGCACTGATAGGCGGCACTGATGGGCACCGATGAGGTGGCGTTTATGGACACTGATAGGCGGCACTGATGGGCACCGATGAGGTGGCGTTTATGGACACTGATATGTGGCACTGATAGGCGGCACTGATGGGCACCGATGAGGTGGCGTTTATGGACACTGATATGTGGCACTGATGGGCGACACGGATAGGCAGCACAGATGGGCACGGATAGGCGGCACGGATGGGCACTGATAGGCGGCACGGATGGGCACTGATAGGCGGCACGGATGGGCACTGATAGGCGGCACGGATGGGCACTGATAGGCGGCACGGATGGGCACTGATAGGCGGCACGGATGGGCACTGATAGGCGGCACGGATGGGCACTGATAGGCGGCATTGTATTGTTTTATACTGTACTAATGGATGCCAATCAGTGCCAAATAATGCATGCCAATCAGTGATGCTAATTGTGGGCACTGATTGGCATCCATTGTGGGCACTGACTGAAATCCCTGGTGGTCTAGGGTGGCCTTGTGCTGGGTATCCCTGGTGGCGTCCCTGGTGGTCCAGTGTGGGCATCCTCGGGGGGGGGCAGACGCGAGTGAGGAAAGCCGATCACCGGCTCTTCCTATTTACACTGATCAGCCGTGATTGGACACGGCTGATCACGTGGTAAAGAGTCTCCGTTGGAAACTTTTTACCGAGATCGTAATTGCGGGGTGTCAGAGTGACACCCCGCAACAACGATCGCCGCGAGGCACGCCCCCGGGGGTGCGCAGTGGCTCAAAATCCTGATCACGTCATATGACGTCCGGTCAGGATTTTGAAACCACTTTGCCGCCGTGCTTTTGTTATAGGGCGGGCGGCAAGTGGTTAATTAAATTTTCTGAAATGATCACTAAACTTAAACAGCTTTTTCACAAAAGCTGTAAAAGATGTCAAACTGAAAAGATATAGCCAGATAGCTGAATATTTTGTGAACATTTTAAAGTTTGTTTGGCGTCTGTGGGTGAAAGTATGAAGGAGCTGAAACTTTGGTAGCGGAAGAAGATTTTAAGGATTTTAAGCATGCTCTCATTGACTTCAATTTTAAAAAAAGTGTTAAAAAGCTTAACCACTTGCCGCCCGCCCTATAGACGAATGACGGCTGCAAAGTGGTTTCAAAACCCTGACTGGGCGTCATATGACGTCCTCAGGATTTTGAGCCGCTGCGCGCCCCCGGGGGCGTGCATCGCGGCGATCGTTGTTGCGGGGTGTCACCCTGACACCCCGCAACTACGATCTTGGTAAAGAGTCTCCAACGGAGACTCTTTACCATGTGATCAGCCGTGTCCAATCACGGCTGATCACAGTGTAAATAGGAAGTGCCGTTGATCGGCTGCTCCTCTGACGGGGGGGGGTCTGTGCTGATCGATTATCAGCGCAGCTCCAAAACCCCCCCGCCCCCGAGGATATCCACTCTGGAGCACCAGGGACGCCACCAGACCACCAGGGATGCCCATCTGTGCCGCCTATCCATGCCCATCTGTGCCAGCTATCAGTGCCAATCCGTGTCGCCCATCAGTACCACCTATCAGTGCCACGTAACATTTTTTTTCAGAATTTTCCATCTTTT